>NW_028274809.1:79057500-79657500 GCF_037043125.1 Eumetopias jubatus | reverse complement strand
CTTTATAAGAGGAGAGGAAACAGAGGAAAGGAACCATGTGAAGAGAGGGGCAGAGACTGGAACGATACCGCTATAAACCATGGCACGCCAAGGATTGCCCAGAGACAGCAGCAGCTAGGAGGAAGCAAGGCAAGATTGGTCCCTAAAGTCTTGAGACAGACCATGGCCCTGCTGACCCCTTGGCTTTGGACTTATGGCCTCCAGAACTGCGAGAGAATAAATTCCTGATGTTCTCAGCCACCCAGTCTGTAGTAATTTGTTATGGCAGCCCTAGGAACGGGAGGCACTGGCCAATCCCATAAACCCATCCAGATCACCAACAATATTTAATTTAGACCAGACC
This sequence comes from Eumetopias jubatus, assembly GCF_037043125.1. Taxonomy (NCBI): domain Eukaryota; kingdom Metazoa; phylum Chordata; class Mammalia; order Carnivora; family Otariidae; genus Eumetopias; species Eumetopias jubatus. The sequence continues at coordinate 79,657,157 of NW_028274809.1, read as the reverse complement.
CCAAGGCTATGTCAGAGAAACAAGGCACTGATATTAGAATCAGGAATTTTTCGTAAGTTTCCCTTAAAGTAAAAGCAAAAGTCCAACTGACCGTATGTAGAGAAAAGACAAAAGCTGGTAAGATTGCCAATTGGTAGAACTATTTTAGAAGACCGACTGATACTATCTTGTAAAGCTGAAGATGTGTATAGCCTTTGACTGAGCATGGCCACTACAAAGGCAAGAAACCATTGCACATGAGCACACATGCAGGAACTTCTAGAAACATCATCATTCCTAGTAGGCACAAACCGGAAAAAATGCAAATGTCCATAGACAGGATATCGATACATGCAATGTGCAGTATACTCACAAATGGAATGTTATTCTGCAGCGAATGTTTGTTCATAAGCTATAACTGCATGCAGCTAACTGAATAACTTTTTGAAAAATAATGTTGAATCAAAAAAAAAAAAAACAAGACAAGAGGAATGTATGTATACTGTGATTCCCTTTATAGAAAATCCTGAAAATAATCATCAGCACTAAATGATTTTATTTGGAGATGCACTGTTGGGCAGCAAAACTATAAAGCAGAGCAAGAAAGCAATTACTATAACATTTAGGATAGTGGTTAACTCTAAGAGGGAAAGCAAGTGAGTATGACTGAGAAGAAGCATTCTGTGGTTGGGAGGGGCTTCTAACACACTGGTGACGTTCTTTTTATTAAGCTGCATGGTGGTTTCATGGATGTTTATATTTTTATTTTCTATACCTTTATTCATTATAATTTCTTGTATATAAAAAATTTTAAATATTTTTAAAAACTTTTTTTGGACAAAAGAGGATTAAAAAAAGGAAAGAAAAGAACACATAGAAACTTTAGAAGCATAAAACGTCCTAATTCACCTTGAAGAAATTTGTGTGTTTTCATATGGTTTGTTCACATAATCGTTCCTGCTCAGATTTCCAGCCTGTCAGCTAAAGTCTTAGTCAAGGCATTTTCTGCTGAAATCCAAGATTCCGGAAAAGAAGAGGAATATGATGAAAAAGCTCCACAAATCTTAATTGTTGCCTGGAGGTCAGGCCATGTGGAAAATGTGGTATTTAGCTTTGCCACAGACAAGCTCCCCCAAGGCTGCTAAGTGGCCAGAGACAGGGGTGGAGGTGTAAGAGGGTGGCCAACTAACAGGCAGCACTTTGCATTTCCAAAGGGTTTTTCACGTGGTCTCAAGGGAGCCTCACCCATGGGAGGAAACCTCACTCCTTATACTTTACTAAGAGGACTGTTAAACTCTAGAAAAGTTAAGGTACTTATCCAAAGTCAGAAGTTCGGGAAATGACAGGGCCAGAGCAGGAAACTAGGTTTTCCCCACCCGAATGCAGTGACTTTTAATGGAATTCAGTGGTACATGTACTGACCCCAACACACGGGAAGCAGAAGACTCGGTTGTACCAAACTGATGTGATGCAAATGTCTCAAACTCAGGATGTCAAGACATGGGCTGAGAGCCAGCAGACTCCAAGGGGTTGTGCAGAAGACAGACATGGTTGAAGCTAATCACAGTACACCTGAGGACATTTGCATTTTGGAAGGCTCATACCCGTGGCGCAATCAAAAGATGAAATTAATATTGCTTGTGATGGTTTGTAGTGCTTAGCAAAATTCTCTGTTTTGCTTCCATGCGGTGGATATTCCAACCCCCCCAAATACTTACACCCTACAAGCCAAACCCCAGTTCTTTACAAACTCAAAGCAATGAATCACTTAGGAAAACATTTCAGATAAACAGACATAGTCAGATCTCTGTTTGGACTTCAGGCTGGAGAAAGTGTGCAGCCCTTGACTGTTTCATATTGCCTCTCTCGATGTCAATAAATCGACCACTTGCAATACTGCTTCTTGCCAAGAAATCCTCCCGAGCCCTCGTGTGGTTTCAACAAAGGATATATGAAAAGACTGAACAAATATCATCGTTTTATCCTCTTTCCTGTCCTCAAAGCTTTTGCAAACTTAAGCAAACTAATTTTCATGATATTCTCGACAAACTGTGGAAGTCTACTGAAACCATTCCTGGTACTGATACTTTGAGTTTGGAAGTTAAAAGGTGAAAGTCTGCATTCCTTAGAAGTTTTGATAATGTTAACTAAAATAAAATATAAGCCAAAATGAAACCAAAATTAAGGTCCCGGTCAGCATCAAGATGAATTTATTTCTCTTGCTTTTCACAGTGGATTCTCTCATACCTTACACCTGAGACACAGGCCAATGGATTGCCAATTTTGTAGAATGATAAGGTGTCATTAAGATCGGTAGTATCTGGGGGGGAGAGACTAGTCAAAGATGGCACTGTAAAGGAAAGAGCACACCGTGTTTGCTTATCTGTTGAGCGGCATGCCTCGCTGGGTCCGGACAAAATTCACTCCCTACTCTAACATGGGTCTGGTCACCTGACAGATATGTCAGAACAACATTCAGACCCCCTCCTTCTTCCCCTTCTTGGCTCCCCTGAGAGTTACCTCTGTAGTACAATTGCATACAGCCCCATCCTCTAACATAATCTCTCCCATGTCCCCATACTTCCCCCCAAAATGAAATACAAGAAGAAAATGAGTTGAAACCTTTTGGAGAATTAGGAAGCCCTACATCTAGAGTTTATTTTTTAAATGGAAATGACACGTATATCACATATTCAATATATAAAAAGAAGGCATTTAGTTCATTTTTAAGAGTCTGGTGCAGTTTAAGGAAAGGCCATGGAGAGAACACTTGTCTTCTTGAGCTAGAATCCAGCAGGTCTCAGGCTTATTGCTCTGGGAGACAAAGGAAGCTTCCTATTCCTTTCTCTCGGTTTTGTGTATTGACTGTGCATCCACATGCAAATGGAGTTGCATCTGAGATGAAAATATCCGAGAAAATAAAAAGAAGCAAATCAGTATGGATTCTTAGACCAGTCTCTGCGAAAAGAATTTAAGTATTTTCAGATTTGAAGGAAATCTTCACTTGAAATTGCTGGGAGGCTTGGAACTGATCAGCCTCAGTTTCCAAATCCATAAAATGACGATAGTAACTGTACTCTCTTCCCTGGGTTGCAGTGATGGTTTAATGAGATCACGTAAAGCACTAAACAAGAAGTTGAGTACTTAGGGGCGCCTGGGTGGCTAAGGTGGTTAAGTGTTTGTGTTGGGCTCAGGTCATGATCCTGGGGTCCTGGGATGGAGCCCCATGGGGGGCTCGTTGCTCAGCGGGGCATCTGCTTCTCCCTCTCCCTTTGCCTGCTGCTCTGCCTATCTGTGCTCTCTCTCTATGTCTCTGTCAAATAATAAATAAAATCTTTAAAAAAAAAAGAAGTTAACTACTTAGTAATTCCTTACTAAAAGTTCTCATTCATGATCATATTTACATTATTTCCTAGAAATATTCATTCGCATACGAAACTTCAGGTTAATAGAGCAAATAATAGGAAAACTACAACAGACTGGAGTATTGTGTTGCAACCTACAAATCAGTTTTTCTTCCATTATGTTATTTGTTGCTCACGGTCAACTTGTGGTTCTATATTTTCCTCTTTCAGGTGAGGAAACCAAGGCGAGTCTCTGGGAGTTATAAATGAACAAAAAGTGGGAACATTGCTTTGCATCTATTTTTTTTTTACATCTATTATGCCAAAGATAGTATCGGACATACATACAAATTGGTTTCAACTATTTTTAACTAATATCTCTTTAAACTATATTGTTATAATTTTGTTCATGACAGAATGTTCTTTGATCATATTCTGACCACTCTAAGAAGTGCCCTATCAAAGAAAGCTCCTTCATTTTCATTTTGTGCCCTTTTCTTAAAAAAAAAAAATTATTACAGTTAGAAGTGCAGGAACATGTCCTATAGCTCCAGGCATCTCATGGGATTTCAACCATGTTGTCTCAGGGACCTTTTCCAAGAGGCGTGAAATAGAGATACAAAGAATTTAGTGGCTTTTTTTGGTTTGCTTGTTTTCAACAAAAGCTTTATCCAATTAACCATGGAATAGGTTAATGATAAGTTATTACTGAAAAGCTGCATTATCTATGAAGTTTTGCTGTTTTCGTGGGAAGTGTGTGGTGATTAAAATGATTTAGTAGTTCATTAAAGTAGCAATGGCACCTAGTCTACATAAGGCAATAAGCTAGTGTTAGCTAACTCTCCACCCTGCCTGAGTGTTAGAATCACCTGAGCTTTGAGGACCCCACTCATGTCCGCACCTCACCCCAGGGAGAGCCACTTACTTGGTCTGCAGTGGGGCCTGAACACTGATAGGATCAAAGTTTTTCCCTGTTTCTGGTCTGCAGCCAAGACTGAGAATTACTGTAATGGATGAATATGAAACAGACAATATTTAACCTCCCCTCAAGAAGTTTCAGATTCCACTTAAGAAAAATATATTTTAAAAATTCATTTTCATACCTAAGAAGGTATTAACTGACCCATCACTGACAAATTCCACATTCCTTTTCTCTTCCTATCCCCCTCTGTAGTAATAAAATTGTTAATGATCAGAGAAATAGAGAAATCACACCTTCGACTAAAAAAATAGAAAAATCAAGAGCCACTTAATAATATGCTTATATATCTTAATACATCTTAATACATATCTTACCAATATGCATCCCAGATATCTCTAGTCGTACAGAAAAGGAATTTCTCCTTGAGAAATGAAATGCGCCCTCCAATTATAGATGTTAGGGAGGGTATTAATCGTGAAAACAGCATTCAGAACTGATAGTGTGAGCTTTACTTAAGGCTCTGTGGATGCTTGTTGGTTTGGTGACAAAAGTGAAATCCAGGGTTCGTCCAATAGCTCGATCATCACCTCCTCTTCCTGGCTACAACACCTTGGGCTCTACCTCCAGCCCAGCATTGTCTCTGTACCGCAAGGAACCAAGTTTGCCTTATTAACAGGCTATGCCCAAAGCCGGAGAAGCCCCATTGGAGGAAATATGACTCCAATTTGAGGATGAAAGTACAATACCCCCTGCCAGGTTTAAATTGAGAGCATATTACTCATTTTTAGTTAATTTCTCAGCCCGCAGAATAATTTGGCACATGTGTGCAGTATATATTCCCTAACTGCTTCCTTAGGGACCCTGACCTTGATGGGATAGTTGTAATTGGGGGAAAAAAAGTTAATAAATGACAATCATAGTTAAATACCCTATTTATGAAAGAAAATGCATGTATTAAAATTAAAAGGGGGAACAATCAAAAGCAAGAGGAATGGATTAATACATTTTTCTTGTCTCTGGCTTAATTTTTTTGTTAATGTCAAGGCCTGGAGCACCACGGGGGTGGGGAAGTGAAATGCAGTGGTTCTCAAAACACATGTACTGAGAAAAAACATGATTATAGCATGTTAGTTTGGGAGAAGCCATCCTATGCATGGGAAAACCATACCTTCCCATGGATTTTAAATCCAGTTCTTCTGGATCGACTTTTTGTAGGTGTATTGGAAACTCTGAAGCAGATTTTGCAGGCTTTCCCTTTCATCCCTTTTCAAGTGTTTTCCTTTTTAATATTAATGACTGCTGCCATCTCCTACGTAATCGCAGTGTCCAAGACTCAGAAAAATACATAATGATCAAACTCCAATGAATTCAGCAATGTTATACATATATTTATCATGCTTTTTATATATTTATAGCATTTTACATGCATGTTTCTATATATGCATACATTTGAAAAATATGATACAAGTCACGTGAATGAGTCTCCATATTTTGTAGTCCTTTGATGGTCAGAAGAATTGCCCCGGTCCCCATCTTAGGTGTGTGTGATATGTCCAGTCCTTCCCACCATGTTTCTGAAGATTCTCAGGAAGGATGCTGTTCCTTCTGACTCTATTCTCCTTTCTCCACTGCTCACTTTGCCTTCAAAGCCGCTGTCTGTCCATCTAAATCCATCATCCCATGCGTGGACACACCCTCCTCCTCTTTACTTGCTAAAACATCACCAATACACTGCTGTCGTACATGTGGCTTTCGTTCAAGCTCTGCGGGTAATACAAGGGTGTATTCACACCACAGCAAAGGAAGCAATTTAAAGCCGAATAGCAAACATCTCCATTCAACCATTTGTCCCACGCTCCTTACCAGATATTACTTCTCCTCTCTCTCTCTCTCTTCTCAGGAAGTAGCCTCGATCTATTTTGCTCAAATCTGTTCTCTTTTAACCAAGAATTTCTCCCATGTCTACTACCCCTGCTTCAAAAACCTTCCTCCCTCCCCACCTAGGTCCCTCACCAAAGCCGTCAGGATTTCCATCTACTCTGTCTTTGGCATCAGGGGTAAAATGAAAAATCTCTGTTTCAATACATAGACACTTTAATCCCTCCTTTTTACTATCCTGGCTGTTATGATTAATCTAAAAAGTCCCATTAAGTGTCTTTCTTTCTGCTTTCCCAGAGTCATCTGCCCAAACCTCAGTCAACTTGTAACATCACATTGGTCGCCTCCGTGCCACACATAAGGCTGAGAACCATTTATCTGGCTTACAGCAAAGCTTGGCACGTCCTTTGGCACCTGCCAGGGCCTGCCCCCAGGCAGCCACTCGAGCTTGGAAACAGCTGATCTATGCATTCATGAAACTATCCAGTGGGCACAATTGGCCTTTGACCCAGCTCACTTTTGGTGAAAGCATTCGTTCCTCTCTACTTTATCATGAACTTGCCTCCTTTTCCTTTACCTCGCTTGCTTTTTGTAATGAAGCTAATGAAAACTGACAGAGAAAAGAGGAAAAGAAAGCTAGCAATCAAGTGTTAACTCTCCCAGATGCATGACTTTTTAATGTGCAGTACAGTCTTAAGGCCAGAGAGCTTAAAGCAAGAGTATCTCTGACTGTGGGCTATTAATCATCCACAAGTGAGTGAAGACTCTGTCTTTGGAGGACAGGAGACTTCCCCACCCTTCGGCATCATGCTACATATCGTGACTTCCTATGCCATCTTTCCGTTCCTCCCCCCTTTCCTAGACTAGCTTACTTTAATAGAGGAATTAAAATGGATGAGCTCCACATAAAATCATTTCTGCCTCTTCCTAATCCAGAGTACTGGTTTGGTATCGGCTTTATGTTTCTTTAATTGTCCTCCAAATGGATCACAGCACAGCCCTGACTTCCTAATAGGTGCTAAATAGATTCTTAGAAGAAGTTCCAGTGCCCCGGCCCTATAGAGCATTGATTGACATCTGAAAGTCAGAGATAGGCATCTCTCTCCCCCTGGGGAAAAGAAAAAGTTTTTTTAAATTATAAAGTCACCAATCAGGATGTACACTTGCATTTTGGAATAGTGCCAAGTAAATATTCGGTGACTGGCATTAGGTTGCAGTGGTTAGGATTTTGAATCAGAATCAGATCCCCTGGGTCTGCAACTCAACTCTGATATGATCCAGGTGACCCAGGGCAGGTTATTTAATATGTTTGGCTTAGTTTCATCATATGTGAAATGGGATTAATAAAGTATCTTCCCTGTGGGTTTGTCGTGGGAATGAAATGAGACAATTAATGTGTAGTGCTTAAAACAGTGTATATAGCAAGAAATTCAAATGTGACTCCGCAGGTCTGTTTTCACTGAGGTGTCTGAGTGATAGATATAGATACCAAAATGATTGTGAAGCTGATTTTAGAACCTGCAAATGAAAGTGCAATGAATTAGCTACACAGCTCTAGTATTCCCAGCCTCTTTGAAACGACTAAGGAGAGGAGAAAAAGAGTAACCATTTATGAAGAGATTTCTTTGGAAATAACCATGGCTGTTTTGAGTCCCTACAACCCTTTTTGAGTGATGGGGGTGTGTGGTCTTATTATGATTTAATCTACTGTTTTGTAGCTTCGAAGTGAGAAAGGTCTTTGATGGGACCACTTTGAGATCTTGCTATCACTTGTCCTGGCCTGGAGAACATTATGGAACAGGACCTGACTCCCATTCCAGTGCTCATGAAGGCTGAAGAGCCAGAGATGCGCTCAGGGCCTGGATGGCAGAGGAAGGACCCCGTGCTGCTGGGTGAGGGGCCGCAGCAGAGCCAGTATTCGTGAAGGCAGAGGATGCAGCAGCATTTCCCAGCGATCGGATGCTGACTACCCAGGAGAAAATTATCTGATCCTAGGACTGACAGAGTTGCCTGGGAGGGGCTGACGGCCCCAGCAGCTAAAGCAGGAAAGGAGTGACAAAATGTCAGAGGTCGTGAAAGGAATCACGTGGGGCCACCCAATATGAAAACACGTAAGTTGGTTCAAGGTTACTGCAAGATGGCATGTCCATCCAGCCTCCACAATGAGCTCTAAAAAGAATCAAGAAAGTGTTCCAGAGAGAAACGCCAGCTTTTCCACCATTTGCCGTGCACAGAGGGCTGTTCAAGGAAGACACTTCCTAGCCATCACTTTCCCCTCTCCTCACCACATTTCTGGCCTCAAAGGATCAGACATTGGCTAGCAAGTGGTTGGCTGTATCAGTCAGGGTTCTTCAGAGAGATGGAACCAATAAGATATGTGTGGGGGAAATAGATGGAGATAGAGATAGGTAGGGATATCTGAATGTGTCTCCATAGGGACATGACCATAGATAGGGATATCTATCTATCTATCTATCTAATCATCTATGTATATCTTTTAAGGAATTGGTTTACACAGCTGTGGGGCTTGGCAAGTCCATAATCTTCAGGGTTGGTGGCAGGCTGAAGACCCAGTGCAGAGTTGCAGTTCCAGGACTCAGAAGGCAGTCTGCTGGTAGAATTCCTTCTTGCTGGGGGAGGTCAGTCTTTGTTCTATTATGGCCTTTAACTGATTGAATGAGGTCCACTCATACTATAAGAGACAATATGCTTTACTCAAAATGTGCTGATTTATATGTTAATCCCATCTAAAAAGAAAAACTTCACAGAAACATCTAGAATAACATTTGACCAAATATCTCAGGACCATGGTCTAGCCAAGTGGACACATAAAATTAACCATCATAAAATGAACAAGTCAGGAAACGACAGATGTTGGCAGGGATGCGGAGAAAGGGGAACCCTCCTACACTGTTGGTGGGAATGCAAGCTGGTGCAACCACTCTGGAAAACAGTATGGAGGTTCCTCAAAAAGTTGCAAATAGAGCTATCATACGATCCAGCAATTGCACTACTGGGTATTTACCACAAAGATACAAATGTAGGGATCCGAAGGGGTACGTGCACCCCACTGTTTATAGCAGCAATGTCCACAATAGCCAAACTGTGGAAAGAGCCAAGATGTCCATTGACAGATGAATGGATAAAGAAGATGTGGTATATATACACAATGGAATATTATGCAGCCATCAAAAGGAATGAGATCTTGCCATTTGCAACGACGTGGATGGAACTGGAGGGTGTTATGCTGAGTGAAATAAGTCAATCAGAGAAAGACATGTATCATACGACCTCACTGATATGAGGAATTCTTAATCTCAGGAAACAAACTGAGGATTGCTGGAGTGGTGGGGGGTGGGAGGGATGGGGTGGCTGGGTGATAGACATTGGGGAGGGTATGTGCTATGGTGAGCGCTGTGAATTGTGCAAGACTGTTGAGTCTCAGATCTGTACTTCTGCGACAAATAATGCAACATATGTTAAGAAAAAAGAAAAAGAAGAAAACAGCAGGAGGGGAAGAATGAGGGGGAGTAAGTCAGAGGGGGAGATGAACCATGAGAGACGATGGACTCTGAAAAACAAACTGAGGGTTCTAGAGGGGAGGGGGGGTGGGGGGATGGGTTAGCCTGGTGATGGGTATTCAAGGGGGCACATTCTGCATGGAGCACTGGGTGTTATGCACAAACAATGAATCATGGAACACTTCATCAAAAACTAATGATGTAATATATGGTGATTAACATAACAATAAAAAAATAAAAATTAAAAAAAATTAACCATCATAAGTGGGGTTCAGGGGAGAGGACAGGAGCAAGGGTATGAGTGAGAAACTGGCCACATCCCTTCCCCACTTAGAGTGTGCAGACATGTGGGGAAGGAGGCGAAAAGATTTCATATTAAATCATGTGGTGGGTTTGATTATCATTATGTACTGGATATTCTATTTTTTTTAATTTATTTATTACAGAGAGAAAGAACACAGAGCCAACCAGAACATGAGCAGGGGGAGAGGCAGAGGGAGAGGGAGAAGCAGTCTTCCCGCGGAGCAGGGAGCCCGACGTGGGGCTCGATCCCGGGACTCCGGGATCATGACCTGAGCCGAAGGCAGATGCTTAACTGGCTGAGCCATCCAGGCGGCCCTGGATATTCTAATTTTTGACATGAAAATCTCTGTATTACATAAAGTGGTCTTAGGGGCCTAGGAAAGAAATTCAAGGTCCTACCTGAGTACTTATTTAGGAGCAGGGGAAGATACTAAGCATTTAAAAAAGAGAGTGAAGTACCAAAAAAACAAAACAAAGCAAGTCTTTCGATTACCCCATGATGATTCATGTATAATATACCAGTTACAAGTGCTGAGCACATAGTATATATTCCATAAATATTCACTATTTTTATTACATACACATACATATATGATAATTTACTATGAATAGGACATAGAATCTATGCCCTTTTTTATACATATACTTTCTTGATGGTGACATATATATGTAGTCTGACAACCCGAAACAGATGAATACATTTCACCAAATTGAGTGATAGGTGGGAGAAATTTTTTGGTATATGTATTTACTTCTTTCATAAAGTTATATTACAATGATTGTGCTTTATGTTTTGGTGTTTCCTATAAATATATTACCTGAACCTTCCTCTGTGGTGGGATAGACATAAACTTTGAAATTTAAATACACTCATGCTGTTGGGGAGTCAGGTGGCTCAGTCGGTTAAGCATCTGCCTTCCACTCAGGTCATGATCTTGGGGTCCTGGGATCAAGCCCTGCATTGGGCTCTGTGCTCGATGGGGACTCTTCTCCCTCTCCCCCCACCCCATGCTCTGTCTCTCTCTCAAATAAATAAATAATTAAATGCTAAAATAAATAAATAAATAAGTAAATAAATAAACTCATGCTATGGCAAACATGGTTGCCTTTGTCGGTGTTTATTATTGTCTGTAGCCTGAAGGAATTATTGACTCTTAGGTAAACAAACGATTAGTTCGTTCATTTGAAGTAGGAAGGCTTACCATTCTACTCCACTACAGATAGCCAGCCCTTTGGGTCTTTGTTCTTCTGCCTTACTCTCTCTCCTTTCCCTGTCATTCTCTGCCTCTACCTCTACCTCTGTCTCTATTCACAAATACCTGCCTACTCTGCTACTCTGGATTCCAGAAAATATAGTTACATATGATACTCCAAGGTGATGAGTATGGGGCATCAGTCAACCTGACCCAATACTGACGTTCAAGGGTATTTTTTTAGATGTTATTTTCTTGGCTGTACAAGCAGCCTTTTAAGAGATGCTTTTAAAATTGAAGATGAAGATCGATAAGAATAAATCTGATATCTGGATGCATCAGGCTTGCATTAGGACAGAAATTGGCTCTATTACACAAATACATTTTTTTCAGTTATGGCCTTTGTGGGTCTAATTTGGCAATGGCCTTCTTGGTCATCCTTTCTTTTTTTTCTTTTTTTTTATTGTGTATTATCAAGCAATTTAGCCCTAGATTTTGCAACACTTTGTCCAAGATTGTTATATAAATTTTTACCTTTTTAAAATTTCTGCTAAAGCACTAAATTTTGTTCTTACAACAAAATGAGATGTATGTGTGAACTCATGGAAACTGTAACCTAAAATAAATTACTGCAGTGGGCCACAATGTGCAAAGAGAGGTGGCTGGGGATGGCATTATGTTAAGAGTCTTAACTTTCCCAAACAATATGGGAAACACTTGCCTGCATCCTTCAGTGACATATATGTTAAATAATTTGTGGTTAAGATTTCAACAAGATTCATGCTAAAAAATCAGGTAGTTTCAGCAGTCCTACTTTCATTCCATCAGACCACTTTGAAAATAAGATCTGCCAAGATTTTGAAAGTGGGCTAGAAGGAATGTAAGTCTCACCATTGGCTTTTCAATGCTGTATAAATCAAAAAGTTTGCCAGCTAGCAGGCAGAATGAACACAGGTCCACAATGATGCAGGCAATTACTCTGGTAAATGTTGAGTCTTGGAAATTGAAATTGTGACTCTGTTTTTACAGTAGGCTGAAGGGAAAAGATCAACATCAGATTTTCTATTGATTAAGTGGCTGATACTTTTTCAGCAACTTGTGGCTTTTTGTGAAAGCTCAGAAAAGCACTTTGTTAAAAAAAAAATGTTAGTGTTTCATTCATCAGCTCTCTAGGTAGTAAATTATAGCCAACTGATAGCTCTTGAACACCTCCTAGGAGGTAACAGATTTATCCAAATCTGAAATATGAAAATGAGACCAACTTACATGAAAAAGAAAAAGAAAAAGAAAAAACTGGGTTTGGAGAGAGGAATGTGCAGCAGTAGGAAGAAAGCTGTCATGCTCACCCCAGAATCCACTGTGACTACATCACTTTGTCAACCCTTGTTGCCAGCTTTGCCTATATTCTCTTCCAATGCTGAGATTACTTTTATCACACTTTCTTAAGTGCTCTCCTCTCTCCTTTTCCGGAGGTTGGGCTCCCCACCCCTCTAAAAGTTGCCGCAAAGCAAGTCTTACTGATGTTCCCAGAGCTGAACTTATGAGAAGGCAGTGAAACCGACCTGCGTATTCCTTGCCAGCAGGGCCCAGGGCTTTCCACGTAGGTAACCATGAAAGTGATCATGCCAAGGGACAGAACAGGAGGTCCTCTTTGTGTAAACAGGACATGCTTCCCTTTGTGACCTCTGGCTGACCTCCAGAGGGAAAGAGCCAAAGTAGTCAGCATCTCTGGCCAATGAAATCAGCATCAGTGACCCCTGAGGCTCAGAGAACTCCCTTGGCTTTGGGAAGGAGCAAAGCAATGACACAGCAGCCTTTCTAGGCAGAGTTAAATGATGATAATACCGCAGACACTCATTTATTCTCAGTCTGTTCTCCACTACCTGTCACATTTCTCTGGGGTAAATATCCTTTAGATTTATGGTGATTTGTTATGAAACCAGTTATCCTGTTGTCCTCAAATGGCAAGAGATTATTTACAACTTATAACATGTCGTATATGAAGATGAAAGGCCCTTTTAATTTTAACTGGTTTCCTGATTAGGACAGAGAATGCTCAGCTGCTATTTTAGTTTGGTGGACTTGTTTTCAGCACACAGAACTAGCTGCAATCACCATGAACACCTTTCTTATAAATATGATAAATAAATATGGAATGAAGATTTTGGGGCCAAATTGGCATCAGTATCATTTAATTTCTTCTGTGTTTCCAGCCAATTAAATGAATGGGTGCCTGTGGTAATTAAACTCACTTTGATAATTAGACACTAAGGATTCTTAAATTACTGAATGTTAATGAATATTTCGCAAGTATGGTCCTAAGTGCTGCCAAATGGAATTTTACTATTTAGCATTAAAATATAGAGTTCTTCAAAAAATTCCACATAAAAAAATTGAAACTAGAAACAGAGGATTTGATTTTGTTGCCTTTCTTTACAAGTCTGGGCAGGTTGATGAAATTTGAATAGAAAACAAATTTTGTTACAAACGAGACATCGTTGAACTAATTCCTTGGAACTTGGAAAGCCACACATAATAGTACACAAACGAAAGCCATAGACAGGAGAATATTGCTGCCTCACTGTAGCTGCCTATAAATGGACAACCCATAAATGCCAACTATCTTTGCTAATAATTTGAGGCTAAGGCAGACAAAAGGTCTGGGCATCTGGGAGGTGTGCTCTCTACACGGAAATAGACAATGGTACTGCTCTGGGTTTCCCACCAATAGATAAACCATATTGAGCATTTTTATCTGAAAACCATGGTCACAATGATTCTTGGAGTTGTTTTAATATCCTTGATAATTTGTTTCTCAGGCTTCCAGTGGAAACTAGAAAACTAACACACACTTTTAGATCAAATGCTAACCAGTGAGTCCCGTAGGAACCGTTTCTAGGACATGCATTATATACAAGTATTTATTTCACATATTTCAAGCATTTAAATATTTATTTCAAATATTCCACAAAGCCTTTATATTGCCTTACAAGTGTGTTTCTTCAAAGCTCACATAACACTTGTGCTATGTCTTACCTAGAGGGAGAAGGAAGGGATGAGAGGGGGAATTAGTGTTTCCTATGCATCCTTTATGTTCAGGGCCCTATGTTAGCTCTCCACATAGCATGATGCCATCACCAAAAAGTGACGACATATTGATGAGTGAAGACTGTTTCTTTATTTCTATGGGACAAATCCACATAAAACTTTAGCACTAGCCCAATATTTTCTACACTATACCAATCTGCTACTTAAATCAGCAAATTCATACTCAGTCACTGAGGTCAAACCTAGCCTTGCCATGTCAGCACCATTTTGAGGGAGCCTCTCTGAGTCTTGAATATCTCATCCATAAAAGGTGCTAATAACCCTGCCAAACAGGGTTGTTGTGAGGACTCAGCTTGACAACATGAAAAAGACCAGAGCATAGTTCCTAGTATTTTTAAGTGCCACTTTCTCCCTTTCCCTTCTCCCTTCTTGACAGAGTAAGGAATATTCACCTTTTTTACATGCTCAAATTTGGCCCTAAATCAGTTTTAATTGTGCCAAATAATGCAGATAAATGGAATGAATAAAATGAGTCATAAGGATACAAATCACAGACATAGATTCTGAGGGTCTTCTTATATAGCTCCCTAGTGAGTGGATGGGATGAAAAAATATCTTTTTGTAAGGAAACCTATAAGCTCCCTTTATAAAATTCCAATCCTCCCAGGTTGGTTCTGGGGATTGTTTTATTTCAGCCATTCCATCCACATTCCAGAGAGCAAGGGGCAGAACTCGGGGCATCCAAGCTGGAGGAAGGAGCAGAACAAAGGCATGCTTCCTCACTTTAGGTGTGTTCTTCAAAGCCCACATAATACTTGTGCTAATATCCCATTGGTCAGAGCTTGGATATGTGCCTTATTTAGAAGTAAGGAAGACTGACTAGTGTAGTTTTTATTCAGAGAGGCCATGTGCCAGCTAAAAGTCAGGTTCAATTAATGATAAAGAAGGATACATTGTGTGTCAGACGGTACTCTTTGCTATAAGAAGTCATTACAAAATTTGAGGTAAGAGGTGGTGGTATCTTGGATATATTTCTGGAAGAATTCTGAATATATTTTGAAGATAAAGCCAAATGAATTTGTTGACTAATTAAATGTAGGGTGTTAAAAGAATCAGGGATGACTCCATGGTTTGGGGGTTTGAGCATTGAAATAACAGTTTTCTTTTATAGAGTTGGAGAAGAATCATAGGAGTAAGTTTCTGTGGTGGGTTCAACTGGGGTTCAGCTGGGGGTTACTGTTTGAAATGCCTATGATGCCACAAAGAAAGACACCAAAGGGACAGGCCAAATACAGCAGTTTTGAGGGAAGTTCTAGACTGGAAATTGACCGGAAATCATCAAAAAATTGAAGGAATAAGTTTCAAAATCTGAGCATGAGAGATCTGAAGAGTGGAGGAAACAATAAAAGACACTAAAAAGAAGCAACCAGTGAAATTTGAAAAAAAGAAAGATGGAGGATTGGTGGCTACCATGTGGAAGTTCTCTTGTTGAGTACTTTTCTCTTTCTGGTGGGATAAAAGTCAATGCATCAGCTGAAAGGGAGTTGGGGGAAGATTTGCTGGAGGTTTGAAGTTAGAAAAGAAAGTGTGAAATGGTGGGACATTATACCTGTTCATCATTGCCACAGTAGTAGTATGGTAGCTCAAGTCTTGGGAGGAAGAGAGCTCACAGAGGAAGAGAAAAATAGCACTTTGGGGAGAACTCTTATTTTTAGAGCAAGGAGAAGAACCAATGAATGGAACAGAGAAAGATCAGTCAAAAAAAAAAAAAAAAAAAACACCAAGGACAGAAAATATTCAAGGCAGGACAACACATTACATAAGAGTATGAATTAGGGGGGTGCCTGGGTGTCTCAGTTGGTTAAGCGACTGCCTTCGGCTCAGGTCGTGATCCTGGAGTCCTGGGATCGAGTCCCGCATCAGGCTCCCTGCTCAGCAGGGAGTCTGCTTCTCCCTCTGACCCTCCCCCCTTTCATGTGCTCTCTCTCTCTCTCATTGTCTCTCTCAAATAAATAAATAAAATCTTAAAAAAAAAGAGTATGAATTAAGAAGTCATATTCAGATTCCTAGCTTTGTGACCTAGTAACTAGGCACCAGTGGACTTTATTTTCCCCATTTCTAAAATGGGAATAATAACAGTAACTGTCTCATAACATTACCGTGAGCTTTGCGTGAACTATCGCTTGTAAAGTACTTAGGATAATACTGGCTCATAATTCCAGTATTGGAATTGATGCAGAAAGGAAATTGCCAGAATTGATGCAGAAAGGAAATTGCCAAATGGCCACAGACAATCTGAATGATGTACATGGAAACTGGAAAATATTACCTCTACTTCTTCTGTACTGGGAATGTGTGCAGTTTTTGGGCTGATATTTTTGAGTGACACACTCACATATTCCAGGGCCTGGGTTCCACGTCTGCTCTTGCTTGGCTTCTATAAGTCATTGGAAATGATTTTGCACACATTATTTCAGGCTAGAGACAAGTCTTTGTTGAGATTCTGAATTTTCCAGCCTTAGAACTATCATCTCCAGACTTCTTTCAAGGTATCAAGTTTTCTATTGTTTCAATGACTTAAGTCATAATTCTCTGCTACATGCAGCCCAAATTATCTATCATCTGATATGCTATGGAAATAAGACCCTCCTTGATCAGAGTAAGAATGCGTTAAATCACATTGTATTTTTTTTATATTGGAATATATCAATAGAAGTCTATTTATTCATTTATTCTAGTTTTATTGAGAAATAATTTACATGCATCACTGTATAAGTTTAAGGTATACAGCATGATGGTTTGATTTATATATCTTAGAAAATGGCTTAGTTAACATCCGTCATCTCATATAGATATGATAAAAAGGAAAGAAAAAAATTCTCCTTGTGATGAGAACTCTTAGGGTCTACTATCTTAACAACTTCCCTACATATCATACGGCAGTGTTAGCTGTGTGTACCATGTTGTACAATACATCTGTTGTATTTATTTATTTCATAACTGGAATTTTGTACCTTTTGACCACCTTCCCACAATTCCCCTTTCTCCCTCCCCTTGCCTCTGGTAACCACCGATCTGTCTATTTTTGTATGAGTTTGATTTTTTTTTATTATTAGATCCTACATTTAAGTGAGATTTGTCTTTCTTTGTCTGATTTATTTCATTTAGCATAATGTCCTCAAGGCCCATCTATGTTGTCACAAAGGATTTCATAATTTTTTATGACTGAATGATATCCAGCCATAATACATATAACTTAATTAATAGAATATATTAATATTAATATTACAGATAATATATATAATATAAATATGTAGTTTAATTACAATTATATAAGTAATTATATAATTTCCTTACCCATTCATCCACCAATGGATGCTTAGTTTGTTTCCATGTCTTGGCTATTGTGAAAAATGCTGCTATGAACACGGGAGAGTAGATATCTTTTTGAGTTAGTGGTTTCATTTCCTTTGGATATATTCCCAGAGTGAAAAGGCTGTATCATATGGTAGTTCTATTTTTAATTTTTTGAGGAACCACCATACTGTTTTCTATAGTGGCTGCACCAATTTACATTCCCACCAACAGTGCACAGTGTTCTCTTTTCTCCACATCCATGCCAGCATTTGTTATCACTTATCTTTTAATGATGGCCATTCTAACAGGCATGAAATGACATCTCATTGTGGTTTTAATTTGAACTTCCCTAAGGACTAGTGATGTTGAACATCTTTTCATGTATCTGTTGACCATTTATATATTTTCTTTGGAAAAAATGTCTATTTAGGTCATTTGCTCATTTTTTAATTGGATTATTTGGTTTGGGGCTATTGGGTTGTATGAGTTCTATAAATATTTGAGATATTAACCCTTTATCAGATGTAGGTTTTCTTTTTTATTTTATGGATGGCTTATTTTGTTGGGCAGAAACTTTTTGGTTTGAGGTAGTCCCACTTGTTTTTGTCTGTTTGTTTTGTTGCTTGTGCTTTAGGTGTGATTTCCAAAATAACAGTTACCAAGACCCATGTCAAGAAGATTTCCCCAATGTTTTTTTCTAGAAGTTTCATGATTTCAGGTCTTACATTTAAGGCTTTAATCCATTTTGAATTAACTTTTGTGAATGGTGTAAGATACGGGTCATATCATTCTTTTATATGGGAATATCCAGTTTTCCCAGTACCATTTATTGAAGAGACTATCTTTTCTCCATTGAGTATTCTTGGCTCCCTTGTTAAATATTAGTTGACAGTATATGCTTGGATTTATTTGTGGGCTCCCTACTCTAATCTATTGGTCTATTTGTTTTTATGCCAATTCCATACTGTTTTAATGACTATAGCTTTATGGTATAACCTGAAGTCAGAAAGTGTTGTGTCTCCTGCTTTGTTCTTTGGTCATTTGGGGTCTTTGGTGGTTACATATAAATTTTAGGAATGTTTTGTCTATTTCTGTAAAGAATGCCTTTGAAATCTTGATAGGGATTTCATTGAATCTATAGATGACTTTTGGTGGTGTTGACCTTTTAACAATATTAATTTTTCCAATCTATAAACAGAGGATACCTTTCCATTTATCTATGTTTTCTTCAATTTCTTTCATCAATGTCTTATGGTTTTCAGAGTAGAGATCTTTTACCTCCTTTGCTAAATTAATTCTGAAGTATTTTATTGTTTTTGATGATGTTGTAAACACGATTGATTTCTTTATTTCTTTTCCAAAAAATTTTTAGTGTATAAAAACACAACTGATTTTTGCATGTTAATTCTGTATCCTGCAACTTTACTCAATTCGTTAATTAGTTTTAACAGTTTTTTGGTTGAGTCTTTAGGATTTTTTATATATGGAATCATGTCATCTGCAAATAGAGAAAATTTTGCTTCTTCCTTTCTAATTCGAATGCCTTTTATTTCTTTTTCTTGCCTGATTGTTCTAGCTAGGACTTCCAGTACTATGCTGAATAGGAGTGGTGAGAATGGCCACCCTTTTCTTGTTCATGATCTTAGAGCAAAAGCTTTCAGCACCATTGAGTATGATGTTAGTTGTTGGCTTGTCAATATATACTCTTTATTATTTTGAATATGTTCCTTCTCTGCCTGATTTATTAAGTGTTTTTAACATGAATGGATATTAAATTTTGTCAAATGCCTTTTCTGCATCTATTGAGATGAATATATGATTCTTTTATTTCATTCTATTAATGGGGTAATTAAATGATTGACATTAATTGATTTGTGTCAATTTTTTAATTTTAATTTTAATTTTTAACAATTAAATACAAAATTCACAAAGACAATAAATTCCAATTATTTTTTTCTGATGCAACTGAAAAAAATTCCCAAAATATGTCTTGATATTTCTTCATTACTCCTATAATTACTGACTCATTTAACATATTCAAATGACTTCCATTTTAATATAAGTAAAATAATAATGCCTGCTTCATAGAAGCTTTCACTTATTTGTTTCTACACTGTTACCAAATTAATGATTAAAAGACTTCTGGTTTCAGCTTGGAGATGTAGAGAGCTGTAAAGAATACCATTCTCACCCTTGCAACAAGAAAAAAAGCTGGATCCATCAAAGAATTGAGGTTTCAGGGCAAACAAAAAACCTCAAATATAGAGAGTGACAGATGCCTACAAAGATAAATAGCACTTCAACATTTACTTACCTGTGACAGACTCTGCTCGACTCTACATAAAATGGAATAAGATATAGCTAAAATGTTTTCAGAAATTGTTAGAGGTGGAGTGTGGGCTAGTGTGAGGATGTAAAGCCTCTGGAAGTTAAAGATACAGAGACACATTCTTACTGGCAGCACTTGTCGAAAAGATTTGGAAACATTCCTGAGAAAGCTTTTTTCCATGGTGCTGACTTGAGAAAGGGAACAGTAGTCACTGCCTTAACTGCCCAAGCCCATCTCCTCCATCTCCACTAGAGGATGAGAGGCTTAATCTCCAGAGGGAAGAACAATGAAAACCATTACCTTAGCGTAGAGGTAGAAATCCACTGCATCTGTGGGAAAGGACAAGAGAAGAAAAAAAAAGAAGCAGCATCCCTCCTATGGGAAGGATACCATTTGGGTATCCATATTTCTGCTATGGCAAAACACATGAAAGGTCCAGTTCTGCAGCTGGAGAAGCAGAGCACTTGTGAAGGACATTGGCCAGATCCAAGAATAGAGCCCTGGCTTTCAACAAAAAATTCTGAGGCATATGAAAAGAAAACACACACACACACACACACACACACACACACTCACAGAAGAGGCAAAAAAATTATTAGGATCAAACTGGCTAAGACACAGATGTTGTACCAATCAGACAGAAAATTTTCAGTAATTACAATTAATGTTACTGGCTCTAATAAAACAAAGTAGACAACATGCAAGATCAGATGAGTCATTCAGCAGAGAGATGAAACTATAAGAAAGAATCAAATGTAAATACCAGAAGGAAAAAAAAATCAGTAACATATATGAAAGCCTCTAACAGGCTCATCAATACACTGAACAGATCCAAGGAAAGATTCTGTGAAATTGATGATAAAATCAAACTAAAACACAAAGAAAATTAAAAAATGAAGAAAAAACCCCCCAAAAAACAAAAAACAAAACAAAACAAAAAGCCAAACAGAGCACCCAACAGAGTGAGACAATTTCAAACATGGTAGCATATACACAAGCAGAAGAGAGAGAAAATGGGTGCTGAAGAAATAATGGCAAATGGGGTGCCTGGGTGGCTCAGTTAGTTAAAGCGTCGACTTTTGATCTCAGCTCAGGTCTTGATCTCAGGGTGGTAAGTTCAAGCCCTATTTTGGACTCCAGGCTGAGCATGGAGCCTACTTAAAAGAAGAGAAAAGAGTAGAGGGGAGGAGAGGAGAGGGGAGGGGAAGGGAGTGGAGGAGAGAGGAGAAAAGAGAAGAGAAGAGAAGAGAAGACGTAATGGCAGAGAATTTTACAAAATTAGTGACAAACAGGAAACCATAGATCAAGAAGCTCACAGAACACCAAGCAGGAAAAATACCAAACACACACACACACACACACACACACACACACACACACATCCCTAGGCATATGGTATTCAAACTTCAGGAAATCAAAGACAGAGAGAAAATCTTGACATTAGCCAGAAGAAGAAGAAGAAAAAAAATCTATCCACCGAGGAAAAAGTGCAATAATTAAATCAGACTTCTCATCAGAAACTGTTCAAGCAGAAAGAAAATGTAGTGACATATATAAGTATTACAGGGTGGTGTGAGGGGGGAGGGATCTGTCAACCCAGAATTCTAGACCTAGTAAAAAGAAGTGAAATAGACATTGTTTTTTAATTCTCAAACAAAAACTAAGAGAATTCATTACCAGACACCCTCTAATGGAAATTCTTCAGGTAGAAGAAATACGATATAGTCAGAAACTTGGACCTTAACACAAAAGATAAAGTGAACGGGAACTGGAATGAATGAAAATAGGTAAAATTTATTTCCTATTTGTAAATGAGCTAAGAGATAACTGATTAATACATACGGCATATGTGAAGGTAAAACCTATGACAATAATAGCACAAAGGATGGGTGGGAAGAATTAGGAATATATTATTGTAATGGCCTTGTGCTACATGTAAAAGTGTGTACTATTATTTGAGGTAAACTCAGATTAATTTGAAATGCATACTGTAAGTCCCAGGGTAATCACTAAAAACATTTTTTAGAGATATATAATTAATGAGTCAGTAGAGATAAAATGTTATAAAACATTCTTAGCCGGGACTCAGTCGGTTGGGCATCTGCTTTTGGCTCAGCAGGAAGCCTGCTTCTCCCTCTCCCTCTCTCTCTGCAGCTCCCCCTGCTTGTGCTCTCTCTCTCTGTCAAATAAACAAATAAAACCTTAAAAAAAAAAGTACTTAGCCTAAGAAAAGACAAAAAGAAAAGAAAAAAGAAATATAGTACAAATGGAACAAAGAAACATAGCTAGGAAGAACTTAGATACTAATCCAATCATATCAATAATCACTTTAACTGTGAATGGTCTAAATACATCAGTTAAAAGGTAAAGATTGTCAGTTCGATTAAAAAACAAGACCCAAACATGTGCTGCCTACAATAAACCCATGTAAAATATAGAGAAATAAATTATATATGTAAAACTTATTCATATGAAATATGTAAAATATGTTTTATATATTAAAAGTATCTAAGCTCAAATTAATAATAAAGTGAATCATTAACATCTATAGAAGTTACTTACTCTGTACCACACGCATATGTTTTTTACATATACATATGCATTTTACATCAGTATGTAACAGGCACTAATTTTCCCTAACTTTAGAAATGAGAAAACTGTGATTTAAAAGTTAAATAATGTGTTTAATGTTTCTTCTCTAAAAAATGACAGAGGTGGAATCACTACCCAGGCTGTTGGATTAGAACTCTTACACAGTGATTTAGGATTTGAAACTGCGACTACAGAAGGCGTTTGGTTATGAGCTTAATAATGCCTAGGAGTCTATTGATTAAGAATGATTTCACAATATTTATGATTCTTCTGAGTGTATGTCTTGAGTAATTATGAAAAGAAGTCTGTTTTATTATGGAAAAGTGGGGAAAATAACATGACCTCAATTTGAAATAGTTGCAATTTCACATGCCAATATTTTATAGGTCTATAATAGCATAGATATAACTTTTTAACTATCCAATTTTACTTTGCCTCTGTAAGCTTAACTTCTCATACTCTCAAATTTTCTAAACACTAATTCACATTATAATATTTGTCTTACTCTTTTCTTAATACTCTTCTGTTTTGAAAATAAATACTGGCTAGACACCACATACCTTGGCAATATCCAAGTTTCTATAAACTTAGCATTATAAGGATCAATTTTATAACACCTTATCTATTACTTGTATACATTTAGAATCCATTAAGCTATATAAAAATTCATGTAAAGATAAAGCCAGGAACTGGAAGTAATTTTCTGAAAAGCTTTGAATACTGCCAACAAATGTTTGTATAAGGGGAAAAAAAAGCCAATAGATTAATAGGATGTTTTTGTTTAAATGTTAAAGTTATAAACTTTATATTTTAGAGTTTAACTTTAGATTTAACTGCCTGACTAGTCAGCTTAGAACAAAATCCTATATTCCTTACTTGATAGTCACAGGGGTGTATTTGGAATGGAAAACTTCAAATTCATGTTAGCTACAGATGGTTATTGTAAAGAATACTAAAAATGGTCATAAAGCAATTGGCCAATAAACACACTTAAAACAACAGAGTGTATATGGAACAAACTGGCTAAAATAGTGCATAACACCCATTGTAAGCAGCAGTATCAGTTTCAGCAGTAAATAAATGGGCACGAACTATGGCAGCTATTAAATTTTAATCAGAAATACTTGACACTAACTGGAAGTAAGAGAAGAAAACTTGGAGAAAATTGTATTATCCAACTAACAATGAGGCCTGTCTCATACAGCAGACTGGATACTACTCCACTCCAGAATACCTCAAATGCCTAAAGTCAATCTTCCAGGTTTTCTGATTGATTTCAGTGTCCAAGTGGTAAAATATATACTTGACTGGGCTCTTCAGCCCCTAAAGCTACCATCATGCTCCATTTCACCCATTAGAGAGAATAACAAATTGTAGCAAAAGAGCAGTAGACATCAACCTAATTTCTCTACGGCTCAGAAGGATAACTGATGAACTGTTTCCTCTCATTGCCCCATGACATAAACAAATGCCACATGTCTACAAGTCTTTGCCTACAACCTAGTATATGTGATTCTCACCAAAAACATTTTCTTCTGCTGGTAGTTGAATCAAATCCCTTTGCATATGTCCGCACTTAGTATTGTAAAAATACTATATTTACTAGTGCTTACTATCTGTCCAGCACTGTGAAACCACTTTAGAGATATTACCTCATTTAATATTTACAATTATCTGAAGTAGGTTTTATATTATGACTGTTTTATGGATGAGGACAGTAGGAATTGGAAATCTCCCAAGAGCACCCAGCTAGTATGTGGTAAACTTGGACTTAAATTGAAGTGACCGTATGACACCTGACCTGAGATCTGGAACCCATGAATCAATTGGAACCAACGTACCAAAAGCGAGTGGTACAAGTTAAGACCACACAGTATCTTTAGCCAATAAGTCATTTTGTATGACTGCAACTTAGAGAATGAGTTAGAAGATGAAGACCGTCGGAGAGACAGCTTGTTAAGGACCAAGTCAAGGACAAACTTGTTGACCACAGAAAGTCGCCGGGTTTTTGAGACTTTCACAATGACAAGTTTGTCATTGTTTAGAGAGGGATAGGATGTGATTTGTGTTGCAATTGCAATTTAAAAACAATTAGTAGCTTCTTCTATGGTTCAGATGAGGGATTACAGGTACCTAAGCCTGGCAATGTTACTGAAGATGAAGAGAAAAATTACAATTGATAGTGCTTAAACTTGAAATGGGATTTGATGGCGAGAGGGATAATGTCAAGATAATAACTTCAGGGGCCAGCTAGAAAGCAGGGCTGTTAAATATGATAAAGAATTAACAGAGGAGGAAAAGACTGCATATGTTGAGAGCTCATGCCATGCTTATATCCTGGTGGACACATCTAGTAGACATTTAATAATATTTAATAATAGTTTAGTTAATTGGAGAAAGTGAGAAGAGGAAGAAAGACACAATAATGAGGCACCACCAGTATAGAAGGAGTGATTAGAATATACAGAAATCAGTGAATGAAACTGAGAAAGGGTGAGTAAAGAGACAGAAAGAGATCCAAAGAATGCCATATTAAAAGCCAAAGATTGTGGAGTTGGAAGAAAGAAAATCTCAACGACATCTAATGTAAGAGAAAGGTCATGTAAGATTAAGCACTGAAAAGTAGTGACAGGATTTGGCAACAAGATCATTGATAATCTCAGAGATGGCAAATTTGGTCAAGGATTAAGGATGGGCTTTGGTCATAGTTAACTGAAGAGCAAATAGGAGATGAAGTGGACATATCAAGCACAGATTACCGGTATTTTGTTTTTTGTTTTTTGGGTTCTTTTTGAGAGGTTTGGTGGTTACCAGAAATAGCAAACTGAGATGAGACTCTATGTGGCAGGAAATACAAACATGAGAAACATTTTTTTTTCTTTATTTACTGGACTATTTGGTCATCTTAGTTTTCTTTTGTGAGACAGTCAGACATGCTAATGAATTTCAGGAAAGTTTTCTGTAAGATGTTGAGCAATAGGGCTGAAACTATGTATCATACGCTGAAAAGCAAATGAGGGAAGGGAAGAGAAGGCAGTGAGAAACCTGACTGTAGCTAGATGGGCATGCAGCTTCAAACAGTCCCCAGGCAACACTGGATAAACATCAAATGAATGAATCTTCCTTGGCACATACCAGGTTCAAAATCCTGAATGGAAGACTGGTTTGTTTGTTTGTCTGTTTGTGTTTAGGTGACTCATAACTGAGCTAGAAAAACTTTCCCCAACTTACCTCCTCAAACTAGTCTGAGGCAAGTGGCACAAAGCCTTTTTAAGAAAACCTGGTGACACTATTTGGCCCCCCATGTGCTTCCAGCCCTTGCTTGTATCTCCTTTAAAAAAGTAGGAGCAAAGTGGGTTTCTGCTGAGATTGCCCTGTTTACCCCTGGTGGTGAATAGTCTCCAAAGATGGCCTCTATCTGTTCCTTTTTTCCACAGGAGCATGCCATGCTACCCATTAAGTGACAGAGTCTATTTCCCCTTGCCTTGCAGCTGGGCTGGCCTTGGGACTGGCTTGGCCAGGAATTCTGTCTCCACTCATGTCCAATTCTGGTCCAATTTTGAAAAAGCAGCTCCTTACTCACATTTCATTCCATTGGAATTTTTTGCTCCTTGAAATCTGTGGCTTTTGTCCAAGCTGGGGAATTGTATCGTACAACTCTCTTCTGGAGCTACCTTAGCATGATTCTTTGTAAGTAGGTTGTATGCAGTGCACTCTGGTTGGAAAGTGCAGACGGCCCATGTTCCGCAGCCACTCAGTGGTCACAAAAGCCTTAGAGAGACTTTTCTATAAGTAATGTTTTCAGATGCCACTTCTGAATGTCAGGGGTTGAATTCTGGTGTCACAAGTTCACAGGCCCTCATCACATACATACCATGTGAGCTTTTTGTTTGGGAAATTGATGTGGTCTCACTCAGATTGCTTACTAATAATTTCCAGCCTAAGAAAAGGCTGTAGATGAAGTTGTTGGGCTCAATATCTATTGAAAAAAATTGGTTTCTTTAAAAGAAAAAAATAAGCCACGGAAGCTATTTGCAGATTTCAATTTACGTATGAAAATGGAAAATGCAGTATTTAATTTCTTAATGGAAACCTGTTTCCAGCCTGAAGAGATCCGTGGAATAGACCTGATTGCACTGAACAAAAAGAAGATCTTCATGTGAGCAAGAGCAAAGGGGTTGCTCTGCCTGAGGAAACAATCTGGCAATTAAATCAGCTACCTATAAAAAATGACATACGGCTTTAGAATGAAATTTAAATTTCTTTTTGATGCTCTATTATTTGTGGTCATCCTTTTCCCATTTATTTCAGATAATTAAAGTTTCACTGTAATTCCACTTTATAAAAGATATTTAACACGATGCATTTTTAGTTCAAAAATTTTTCAACAAGGCTTGGGTGTTTTTTTTTTTTACATTCGCATGTTTTTCCCAGTATGTCTGGCTTATCTTCTGAATCAGGAAAACAAACGCCATCTCTTACCAGGGACAGGGCAAAAATAGAGTGATTGATACTACTTGGCACCCACTGCGCTCAGTGCCTGAAGTGGAAGGCTGTGGATCAAACGCAGACCCGGGATGGCTGATAATTTGTATACCGAGTTCATAACTGGACAGCCATTGTTCTGATGCAAACAGATAGGCTGTGCGTGTACTGAAACCTAACAGAAGACAATCTGTGCAAGAATTATACCATGTTTTATTCTTTCTTCCTTTGTGATTTCTGAACATCACAGTGCCTCCCTAACAAAGGTACATGTAAAAATGTACTTCAATCATGAGCACTCTGGATTTCACATCTGCTTCTGCAGATAAAATTAGGAGCTATAGATAATAGGCAGATGCATACTGTTTCAATGATATGGTGCATATGTGGCTTGTATCTCTATTAAATTCATCACATACATTTATAAGCGGGAATATATTCAAATAGAGAGGGGCAGAATAGAGGATAAGTGTTTTCATTGCCAATTTCAGCAAAAATGGCATTTTTCCCTCAAAGTACATAAGTCATTTCTTTGACGTTACACAAGCCAACGTATGATAAGGATAGGCAGCTGCTATTACAATGCAATAAACTCACTGGAAAAATCTCACAATAATGGATACTAAACAAAAGGGGCAAATGAGCAGGTTTGGGGCTATGGTCCAGACAATTCACACTTGATTTAAAGTGATTTTGATTGGTTTATAGAGGACATCAATTCATGCCGCGAGGTATTTCTTATCAATATTATAAACCACTACATTATACTTTAAGAGAAGGTCGGGTAGTAGGGGTGGGGAAGGGAGGTCCAGAGTGTCCTTGGGAAGGGCTGTGTGTGTGCATATGTGTGTAACAGAGGGAGGGGGGAGAAAGGAAACACATTCTTTGGTGTTTTTGAACATAATATTTGTTAAGGTAAAGGGGGCTTCGTTGAAGCATTAATAACTTTCAGGACTTCATTGAAAATTTGCCCTGAAGGACAAAGGTGTATTTGAAGATGAATACTTATGGCTGTTCAGCTTGTCAAGCTGTGGCCAGAAGAAAAGAGAAACAATCCAAGAATGTTGGTCTGTATATAAATTCCACAGAGGGAGGCAGATGATCGATTATTTTCTGATGCTGTTTGAACAAGGAAAAATATTCTGGACTCAAAGGGACTGCATAAAAATATATTTCAAGAACATCTAGCCAATTTTCCTAAGCCAGTAATGATAGCAATACTCGTGGATTATTAAATCCTTTATCATTAGGAGTAATTTTCTCTGAAAGTCCACTAACATTACTGATATATATGGCTTCTCTTTCAACAGTAAACTCCAGCTCTCCTACCTGCCCACTGTTTCCCCTCCCCAACATTGCCATGCACATGCCCAGAGCATGCTGGAAGTCACCCTCGGTTTACACAGAATTTCCAATTAAGGAGCATGGGACAATGGAATTACAGTCTCATTTAAAGACCTTAAGCTCTGGCTGGGTTTTTTGTTTGTTTGTTTTTGAGAGAGCAAGCGAGCACATGAGGGAGAGGGGGAGGGGCAGAGGGACAGAAAGAGAGAGAAATCTTAAGCAGGCTCTATGCTCAGCATGAGCCCGACTCAGGACTCCTGAGATCATGAACTGAGCTGAAATCACGAGTCACTTAACCAACTGAGCCACCCAGGGCCCTGAGCTCTCTGGTTTTAAGCTTTATGGCCAACTACAGAAGGGTAAAAAAAAAATTTCTGCTTTAATTGATTTTCTAAATCTTTGAACCAGAAATTATCTACTCCACCCTTCCCTTGTCGAATTTTACAAAAAAGAAAACTGAGGCTTCAAATAGTTAAGCACTTGCCTAAAATAAAGCCTGAAAATACAAACCTACCAATGAACCTTTCTGGATGAAAACCTTTCCATAGTTCCTTAGCCTGTCCAGAATAAAGCATAAGCTCTCCCTACATTTTTACTCTAGTCACCTACCCCACCTTCCCCTGCATGATTTTGTTAAGCAGCTGTTCCCCACAGGACGCCCTGATTCTGGCCTCAGGGCCCTCCCTGTTCATGGTGCCCTTTTTATTCTGGAGCACCCTGTCCACCTCCAGCTCTTCCATCTCCTTCTTTAGAAAGTGGTCAAAACTCAGAGCAAGGCGTCATGCCTTTGTTGAAGTCTCTCAGATTCCCTGTTTGGCTTAGGGGCCTCTCTGTTACCTCACGAGACTGTGAGTACCTTGATCACAGTTCCTAGGCCATGGCAATGATCTATGTTTGGAGTCTTTTCCCATGCATCTCTAAGCACTTTGATGACAGAGATGGGGTCTTTTCACCTTTGTGTTCCCAGCAAGTGTCTGGAACCAAGTAATTTCTCAACAGATTTATCAGTTATGTATTTTTATTGCTAAAATAACCTTATATTCTCTATTTCTACCTATATGGTAAGCATGGGCCTATTATACTTACAGAGTGATTGAAGTTTAATAAAAAATATGTCTCTCACATAGAGACTGAAGTTTTGAGAGAATTTTCACATACGTCCATTTAGTCAGATATTCTTTGAGGCAGATTCTTCCTCCTCTGCATAGCAAAGCTAACACTATCACCTATCCATGGTATCAGTGTGACCAGTATATGAACCAATCTTTGCTAAGCATTTGGCAAAGTCTCTGACACACCACAGTGTTAAATTATTGTTATTACAAGTATTTTTACAAATTCAGCATCACGCTTTCTCCCACATATTTCTGCCATGATATTTGAACCTAAAGTTTCAATTTTGAAACTGTTTTTCATTTCTTCTAGAGAAAAAAAAAATTCTCAGGACCCAGGGATAAGATATGCCTAAAACTGAGAAATAGAAGAGCAACCAGATTTTTTAAAATCGAGGAAAGTTTAGGTGCTGTAGATATTTAGACTAGGAAAGAAAATGTCAGGGGGGAATCATGATCAATGTTTTAAAATATCTGAGATTCTTAATATGAAAATATGATTCATATTGTATAGTAAATACATGAGTAAATGTTATGGAAATAACAGAAGTGAAGCTGGATGATCACCAGTTAAGACTGATTTATAGAGAATTCCTATAAATATGGCCTCTTAATCTTCTATGAAGTACTAAAGAATAGTAAAAAAAGATTCAGCTTTATCATCTATAGAAATTTAGATTTATTAATGAAATGTTAAATGACCGTAACTTAAAAACAGCCTTGACTGGGGCGCCTGGGTGGCTCAGTTGGTTAAGCGACTGCCTTCAGCTCAGGTCATGATCCTGGAGTCCCAGGATCGAGTCCCGCATCGGGCTCCCTGCTCCGTAGGGAGTCTGCTTCTCCCTCTGACCCTCTTCCCTCTCGTGCTCTCTATCTCTCATTCTCTCTCTCTCAAATAAATAAAATCTTTAAAAAAAAAACAGCCTTGACTATTTTCTACATAAATCCTAAAAGGAAAACTTTAGTATAATAAAACCTGAACTATTTCACTGGAATTTATAGGGGAGAAAAAAAGCATAGGTCAAGGACTGATCATATTTAGCGATAACCCATAATACTAAAATCACCATTTACATTGATAAATACATCATGTACTGTATTTTATCATCAAAATATGAATAAATTTCTATGGGGGGAAAAGGTAGAAATTAAAGAAAGAAGTATTATTTGTTTTCTGAGAACATACATCACTCTGAACTTTCCTTCTGGTTTCCTGGCAACCTCCAATTTTAAATTCCATCAATAGGCGTAGCCTACATAACATAAAACTCAGATGGCAGTATATGTGTCTTTCTATTTGCTTTGGCAGACCTCTCATCTCTCTTAACAAGAGTTGGGTAACAGATGAAAATCAGTAAAATTATAGTTGGTTATGAAAGATGGCAGTCCTAGCTTATTTAGGGTTTTGTACTCCACCTCCTAGGGAACAAAAATTCCACAGATTTTATGCTTCTTGGGGTGGGCCAGTCAGTTACTTGGACAAATGAAGGAAGAGAATTTGCACATTGTTCTTGGTAGTTTTCCCAGGTGTTTATTCTCTTTAAAAGAAAATTCATAGTTACTTTAGATTTCCTAGGAAAATCCAAGGATTCTCAGGGCAGTGTTTTGGTTTATCCCTCTAATACCCCGATATCATTTGGTTTCAGTGCCTTTGCAAATCCTGTTTTTAGGTTGTTTTCCTACCCTCCGTGTTTAAACCAACGGTTTATACATATTCCCATGACTATACGCAGATTTATTTGGGATTCTCTAAGGAGTAATTATACTGAAATCTCTTTTATTAAAGCTCAGTAAGGCATATCAAAATACAAGTGAGAGTAATGTTATATAGGTAGCCTTGAACCTGTTCTGGTTTTTATTCTGTAAATCATTCTCAAACATCTACACTTTAACTATTATTGCTAACAAATTGCAACATACTCAACCTCTGATTTCATCATCCAGATGGCTTTCACTGAGGTGGAGAACCCATTCTTTAAAACTGACATGGAGTTTGACCTGCCCATCATGATTTACCAGTTTGAACGTATACACACTGAGCTTTTAAATATTTCTCATAATCAGTCAACCTGTTTCATTCTTTAGAAGTGTGTCTTATTTTAATGAATTTTCCCACTCAAGTCTTTTGAGACTTTAAAGCTGATGTGGCCATTTGAATGCAGTGGCATCCATTTTTATACTCATGGTATGCGTTTGTTACCCTTTGAACCTAACTGTAAATCTCCTAGCCTCTGATGTGCAGACTGATCATGACTTATGTAGCTTCCTTTGTAGTGTCAGCAACTGGTTCATTGCCTAACACGTTGCTGTTGAATTAATTCACAAGAATTTTTGTGCTAGTGTGACAGGGTATCCTAACTTCCCAGTTTCAAAAAACTAAGTCTTTATATTTTTGAATAAGATGGTCGGTTGATAACATATAGCTTGATGTGACTGGAGACTTTTCTTTGAAGGTGTGAAGAAAGAGAAAGGAATTTTTGTACTGGCACCAGGAGAAGATAGGAAAAGTCAAAGCAATAGAAAAAGATGGCGTAGCATCTCTCTACACCAGCTTGAAATGGAGTCTTGATTGTCAACAGAAAGGGTTAGAGCCTTAAGCTGAACAAAATGATTTCATGAAACCTTTTGTGAGATTCTATGTACAGGCAATGCTGCTTTCAAGAATAAATGAAAAGGTACAGCTGAAAACACAATGGAAGGGGATTCTTCCCACTTACACCTAAACAGCACCCTGAGTTCAAGAGGCTTTCCTCCAATCAGAGAGCATCTTTTTTTTAATAGTTGAGTTCATCTTATTTATATTTACTGACATGACAGGCACATTTGTTCTTAGTCCTTGTTGTTTTGATTTGTTGTTACCGCTTTCTAAGTTACCATTTTTTTATATATATCTGTGTTTTGTTTTGGGTGTGTTTCCCAACCAGCGGCTTGGAGGGTACATACTCCATTGTTAGATCTTGTAGAGTTGGTGTTTATAAATTTTAACAATAATTTCAATGTTTCTCATTTTTTCAGCTTTACAGAGTGCATATCAACCATTCCCTTTAAACACCAAATAAACTGGAATGCTCATATTTTCTCCCACTTTCCTTTTCCTCTCCATCTCCTGATTTTGGTTGTTATGAGATTAGAAATTTAGCCTAATTATATGACTTTCCACTATTCTCCACCTTTAAAAGTTCATTATATTGCTATTTTTATATTCTGATATAAAACCATAATCCCCCCCAAAAAAACCAAACCATAAATCTTACATTTGCTTATTGTTAATGCTAGCTCTGAATAGATTGTTTATATCCAGCTTTTCCCCCACAGTGTCTCCTTCTGATGGAGCAGAGCTGAGGGATGCTTCCCTATAATGTCCTCACCCCCAGAGTTTGTCATTATAATATAGGAGTAGTTGGTCCATTAGAGGTATGCCCTACTTTTAAGGACCAAGCTATATCGGTTAGGATTATGTTAGCTGCGAGTCAGAGAATTTAAACCCCTAGGACATACATCATCTCACATAAGAAGAATCTGCGGGTAGGCACTGGGAGGGTGGTTTTTAGTAGAACAGAGAAATTACTAAGGGCTCAGAGCCTTTGCATCTTTTCTGACTGCCAAATCCTGCATGCTCTCTTTCCCCTCAGGCTGGCTGCCTTCAGGGTCCCAAGAGAGTTGCTATATTTCTAATATAATAACATTCAGAGTCAGTAAAAGGCCTCGCCTCTCTACTTATCTGTGTTCCTTTTCAAAGTGAACAAAAGTTTCCCAGAAGCACACTGTCATGTCTGTTTTCTAGAATCGTTTAACTTCTCCATCTCAAACTAGACACTGACAAATTATGACGATGGGTCAAGACTAACTATAATTAACCTCTGAAGTTCATGGCCACCCCATACTTACACAAAACCCAAGGTCTGTTGGCAAAGAATAAAGCTGGGGGCAGGGGCATGCGTAGGGAGGAAATGGGTAGAAGGAATGGCTATCCAGTAGACAACGAACGATGCCTGCCATGGGGCTAAGACGTTGCCAGAACTCTATGTCTGTGTCTGCCCTTGGTATTGTCCTATAGGATTTGGAAGCTATTCTTATAATTCTCTGATAAATGGTTGTACCCATTTCCTAGCTTCATTGAAGATGGAATCTCTTTTCTTTTTTGGTCCCCTTTTCTTCATTTTGGTGGGTTTTGAGACAATAGTAAAAGAAACAACTTCATTCTGCTGTCCGTCAAGCTAGAGATCAATGGAATGGATATTGTCTTAGAGATAATTATCTGGAAAAGCAGTAGAAAGTAATATTAGCAATGCACTAGAGGCAAAGACAGGAATAGACTTTTTCTGGGACAATTACGAAAGCTTTCCTAACGTAATGATTGACCACTTCTCTTCTTTAGGTCTAAAAAGGACAAACATTTCACTGAGAAGAGAAGAGATGTGGGTCCAGTGATTTCATACACCTTTTCTTTCCTATCAAATGCAACACTCAGAAAACTAAGTATTCCCTATGCCGTTTTCTTTCAGTCTTTTCCAGAAAGTAGAAATCCTAGTTCAAGCAGTCCGTGAGACTCAGACCTCAAAGCCCCGTTTGGGTGATGGGGACGGGACAAAATTGGATTTGGTTCACAACCCATAGCTGGTCTTCTGTGGGGACGTGCAGGTGAGTGTTTTAACAAAAGGATATACCTTTATTCTTTGTATAACCTTTTCTGGGGCAGAAATTGAAGGCTGCTGATGAAATCTTCTCACAATCTTTCCGAGGCTTAATCCCATTAAACTTCACCCAGGGGAAATCCCATTGGACCTTAAACAAAGGAATGAGTCCCTCCCTAAATAGGTTAGAGGGCATATATCCAGCTAGCAGGCTTTCCAAACAAAGGAGCTCCGGGCGGGGTTATTATTATTTTTTTTCCAATGCAAACAAAGCAGGTATTTTTAAAGGAAAGGATGCAGTGACCCTTGGCCAACTTGCTTCCCAGCAAGGGCTACAGTTTCTGTGCACTGCTTTTCTGTAATAGGAATAAATCATTACAGGACTAAAGCATGTATAAAGAGGGGCTGGGAGTGGGAAATAGAACCCATCCTAATGTGGATGCTGTTGCTACAACTTCATTATACATATATATAAATGAATGATATCTACATCTTTGAATGAAGATATATATATTCTCTATCTATATATATCTATACATCTATATGTATCTATATAGAGAGAATATATATATCTTCATATATATATATATATATATATATATATATATATATATATCACAGCCCTCAAAATAGATTGACCTGCACTAAGTTCTCAAAAGACTTCTGACAGGACAAACGTAAACCTATGATGTATAGAACCCATTCTTGAGATTGAGGCAACAGCTGTGGTGTAGGAGACTGATTCCAAGAGCTCTTTGGGTGGTAACCGTTAGACCCCTCAGACTAAACCCCTCCACGATGGCACAGTGAGCAGAGGCCCAGAAACACCAGGCACTTGACTGCTATGGTGTAGATGAACCCATTGATTCAATTGGTCAAAAAGTAGAATCAGAAGGAATCTCAGACTGTTCTGAAATTATGACAATGGTCCTGCAGTAAAATAGAAAAACTAGCCAAATGGGAAAGCTGAGAAAACACAAAACAATTTCTCTTTGTGGCAAATGCTTTTTAGGGAATCAGATGCATTAGCTAATTAAACTATCCGGTGGTTCCACAAACTATCTTGTGGTTCAACCACAAATCTGGTGGGTAGTCCTATTTTCAAGGAATTAAATTTAATACTTAACATTATAGAAAGATACTCAATTTTCTTTTATCCCTTTTTGATTATCCAGGAAGCACTTTTTTTTAATTTTTTATTGTTATGTTAATCACCATATATTACATCATTAGTTTTTGGTGCAGTATTCCATGATTCATTGTTTGTTCATAACACCCAGTGCTCCATGCAGAACGTGCCCTCCTCAATACCCATCACCAGGCTAACCCATCCCCCTACCCCCTCCCCTCTAGAACCCTCAGTTTGTTTTTCAGAGTCCATCACCTCTCATGATTCGTCTCCTCCTCTGACATACTCCCCTTTTCTTCCTCTCCTGTTATCTTCTTCTTTTTCTTTTTTCTTAAAATATGTTGCGTTATTTGTTTCAGAAGTACAGATCTGTGATTCAACAGTCTTGCACAATTCACAGCGCTCACCGTAGCACATACCCTCCCCAATGTCTATCACCCAGCCACCCAATCCCTCCCACCCCCAACCACTCCAGTAACACTCAGTTTGTTTCCTGAGATTAAGAATTCCTCATATCAGTGAGGTCATGTGATACATGTCTTTCTCTGATTGACTTATTTCACTCAGCATAACACCCTCCAGTTCCATCCACGTCGTTGCAAATGGCAAGATCTCATTCCTTTTGATGGCTGCATAATATTCCATTGTGTATATATACCACTGCTTCTTTATCCATTCATCTGTCGATGGGCATCTTGGCTCTTTCCACAGTTTGGCTATTGTGGACATTGCTGCTATAAACATTGGGGTACACGTACCCCTTCGGGTCCCTACATTTGTATCTTTGTGGTAAATACCCAGTAGTGCAATTGCTGGATTGAACGGTAGCTCTAATTTCAACTGTTTGAGGAACCTCCATACTGTTTTCCAGAGTGGTTGCACCAGCTTGCTTTCCCACCAACAGTGTAGGAGGGTTCCCCTTTCTCCACATCCCCGCCAACATCTGTCGTTCCCTGACTTGTTAATTTTAGCCATTCTGACGGGTGTGAGGTGGTATCTCATTGAGGTTTTGATTTGGATTTCCCGGATGCCGAGCGATGTTGAGCACTTTTTCATGTGCCTGTTGGCCATTTGGATGTCTTCTTTGGAGAAATGTCTGTTCATGTCTTCTGCCCATTTCTTGATTGGATTATTTGTTCTTTGGGTGTTGAGTTTGATAAGTTCTTTATAGATTTTGGATACTAGCCCTTTATCTGATATGTCGTTTGCAAATATTTTCTCCCATTCTGTCGGTTGTCTTTTGGTTTTGTGGACTGTTTCTTTTGCTGTGCAGAAGCTTTTTATCTTGATGAAATCCCAATAGTTCATTTTTGCCCTGGCTTCCCGTGCCTTTGGCGATGTTTCTAGGAAGAAGTTGCTGCGGCTAAGGTCGAAAAGGTTGCTACCTGTGTTCTCCTTTAGGATTTGGATGGACTCCTGTCTCACGTTTAGGTCTTTCAACCATTTGGAGTCTATTTTTTTGTGTGGTGTAAGGAAATGGTCCAGTTTCATTCTTCTGCATGGGGCTGTCCAATTTTCCCAACACCATTTGTTGAAGAGACTGTCTTTTTGCCATTGGACATTCTTTCCTGCTTTGTCAAAAATAAGTTGACCATAGAGTTGAGGGTCCATTTCTGGGCTCTCGATTCTGTTCCATTGATCGATGTGTCTGTTTTTGTGCCAGGACCATACTGTCTTGATGATGACAGCTTTGTAATAGAGCTGGAAGTCCGGAATTGTGATGCCGCCAGCTTTGCTTTTCTTTTTCAGTATTCCTCTGGCTATTCTGGGTCTCTTCTGGTTCCATACAAATTTTAGGATTATTTGTTCCATTTCTTTGAAAAAAGTGGATGGTATTTTGATGGGGATTGCATTGAATGTGTAGATTGCTCTAGGTAGCATTGACATCTTCACAATGTTGGTTCTCCCAATCCATGAGCATGGAACGTTTTTCCATTTCTTTGTGTCTTCTTCAATTTCTTTCCTGAGTATTTTATAGTTTTCTGAGTACAGATCCTTTGCCTCTTTGGTTAGATTTATTCCTAGGTATCTAATGGTTTTGGGTGCAATTGTAAATGGGATAGACTCCTTGATTTGTCTCTCTTCTGTCTTGTTGGTGTATAGGAATGCCACTGATTTCTGTGCATTGATTTTATATCCTGCTACTTTACTGAATTCCTGTATGAGTTCTAGCAGTTTTGGGGTGGAGTCTTTTGGGTTTTCCACATACAGTATCATATCATCTGCAAAGAGTGAAAGTTTGACTTCCTCTTTGCCGATTTGGATGCCTTTGATTTCTTTTTGTTGTCTGATTGCTGTGGCTAGGACTTCTAATACTATGTTGAATAGCAGTGGTGAGAGTGGACATCCCTGCCGCGTTCCTGACCTTAGGGGAAAAGCTCTCAGCCTTTCCCCATTGAGAATGATATTCGCTGTAGGTTTTTCATAGATGGCTTTTATGATATTGAGGTATGTACCCTCTATCCCTATACTCTGAAGAGTTTTGATCAAGAAAGGATGTTGTACTTTGTCAAATGCTTTTTCTGCATCTATTGAGAGGATCATATGATTCTTGCTCTTTCTTTTGTTAATGTATTGTAACACGTTGATTGATTTGCGGATGTTGAACCAGCCTTGCAGCCCAGGAATAAATCCCACTTGGTCATGGTGAATAATCCTTTTAATGTACTGTTGGATCCTATTGGCTAGTATTTTGGTGAGAATTTTTGCATCCATGTTCATCAGGGATATTGGTCTGTAATTCTCTTTTTTGATGGGGTCTTTGTCTGGTTTTGGGATCAAGGTAATGCTGGCCTCATAAAATGAGTTTGGAAGTTTCCCTTCCATTTCTATTTTTTGGAACAGTTTCAGGAGAATAGGTATTAATTCTTCTTGAAATGTCTGATAGAATTCCCCTGGGAAGCCATCTGGCCCTGGGCTTTTGTTTCTTGGGAGATTTTTGATGACTGTTTCAATTTCCTTAGTGGTTATAGGTCTGTTCAGGTTTTCTATTTCTTCCTGGTTCAATTTTGGTTGTTGATACATCTCTAGGAATGCATCCATTTCTTCCAGGTTATCTAATTTGCTGGCATAGAGTTGCTCATAATATGTTCTTATAATTGTTTGTATTTCTTTGGTGTTGGTTGTGATCTCTCCTCTTTCATTCATGATTTTGTTGATTTGGGTCATTTCTCTTTTCTTTTTGATCAGTCTGGCCAGGGGTTTATCAATCTTGTTAATTCTTTCAAAGAACCAGCTCCTAGTTTCGTTGATCTGTTCTACTGTTCTTTTGCTTTCTAGTTCATTGATTTCTGCTGTGATCTTTATTATTTCTCTTCTCCTGCTGGGTTTAGGCTTTATTTGCTGTTCTTTCTGCAGCTCCTTTAGGTGTAGGGTTAGGTTGTATATTTGAGACCTTTCTTGTTTCTTGAGAAAGGCTTGTATTGCTATATACTTTCCTCTCAGGACTGCCTTTGCTGTATCCCAAAGATTTTGAACAGTTGTGTTTTCATTTTCATTGGTTTCCATGAATTTTTTTAATTCTTCTCTAATTTCTTGGTTGACCCATTCATTCTTTAGTAGGATGCTCTTTAGCCTCCACGTATTTGAGTTCTTTCCGACTTTCCTCTTGTGGTTGAGTTCTAGTTTCAAAGCATTGTGGTCTGAAAATATGCAGGGAATGATCCCAATCTTTTGGTACCGATTGAGACCTGATTTGTGACCTAGGATGTGATCAATTCTGGAGACTGTTCCATGGGCACTAGAGAAGAATGTGTATTCCGTTGCTTTGGGATGGAATGTTCTGAATATGTCTGTGAAGTCCATTTGGTCCAGTGTGTCATTTAAAGTCTTTATTTCCTTGTTGATCTTTTGCTTAGATGAGCTGTCCATTTCAGTCAGGGGGGTGTTAAAGTCCCCCACTATTATTGTATTGTTGTCAATGTGTTTCTTTGCTTTTGTTATTAATTGCCTTATATAATTGGCTGCTCCCATGTTCGGGGCATAGATATTTACAATTGTTAGATCTTCTTGTTGGATAGACCCTTTAAGTAGGATATAGTGTCCTTCCTCATCTCTTATTACAGTCTTTGTTTTAAAATCTAGTTTGTCTGATATAAGGATTGCCACCCCAGCTTTCTTTTGGTGTCCATTAGCATGGTAAATGGTTTTCCACCCCCTCACTTTCAATCTGGGGGTGTCTTTGGGTCTAAAATGAGTCTCTTGCAGACAGCATATTGATGGGTATTGTTTTTTAATCCAATCTGATAGCCTGTGTCTTTTGATTGGGGCATTTAGCCCATTTACATTCAGGGTAACTATTGAAAGGTATGAATTTAGTGCCATTGTATTACCTGTAAGGTAACTGTTAACTGTCTGTTGTCTGTGTTCGTTTCTGCTCTTTGCTGCTTTTAGGTTCTCTCTTTGCTTAGAGGACCCCTCTCAATATTTCTTGGAGGGCTGGTTTCGTGTTTGCAAATTCCTTTAGTTTTTGTTTGTTCTGGAAGCTTTTTATCTCTCCTTCTATTTTCAGTGATAGCCTAGCTGGATATAGTATTCTTGGCTGCATATTTTTCTCGTTTAGTGCTCTGAAGATATCTTGCCAGTCCTTTCTGGCCTGCCAGGTCTCTGTGGATAGGTCTGTTGCCAATCTAATGTTTCTACCATTGTAGGTTACATATCTCTTCTCCCGAGCTGCTTTCAGGATTTTCTCTTTGTCTCTGAGACTCGTAAGTGTTACTATTAGATGTCAGGGTGTTGACCTATTTTTATTGATTTTGAGAGGGGTTCTCTGTGCCTCCTGGATTTTAATGCCTGTTTCCTTCCTCACATTAGGGAAGTTCTCTGCTATAATTTGCTCCAATATACCTTCTGCCCCTCTCTCTCTCTCTTCTTCTTCTGGGATCCCAATTATTCTAATGTTGTTTCATCTTATCATATCGCTTATCTCTCGAATTCTGCCCTCGTGATCCTGTAGTTGTTTATGTCTCTTTCTCTCAGCCTCTTTATTTTCCATCATTTGGTCTTCTATATCGCTGATTCTCTCTTCTGCCTCATTTATCCTAGCAGTTAGTGCCCCCATTTTTGATTGCACCTCATCAATAGCCTTTTTGATTTCGATTTGGTTAGATTTTAGTTCTTTTATTTCTCCAGAAAGGGTTTCTCTAATAACTTCCACGCTTTTTTCAAGCCCAGCTAGTATCTTTAAAGTCATGATTCTGAACTCTAGGGTCCGACATCGTACTAATGTCCGTATTGAGTAGGTCCCTGGCTGACGGTACTACCTCTTGTTCTTTTTGCTGAGGTGATTTCTTTCGTCTTGTCATTTTGTCCAGAGGAGAATAGATGAATGAGAGAACAAAATGCTAACAGGTTTACAACGTCCCCAGCAAATATACTGTATACAAATCAGAAAAGACCTGAAACCAGGGGAAAAGAAAGGGAAAGAAAGAAAAAAGAAAGAGAAAAAGAAAAAAAAAAGAAAAACAAAGAAAAACAAAAACAAAACAATACAAAAAAAGCAGAATATGATCAAATATGATCAGGCTAGTGCATAGATCAGTGCCACACACTAGATTTTGGGCGTATTTTGGTCTGTTAGAAAAAAGTCCCTCCTAAAATTTTAAAGGAAGAAAGACATATATGTACAAAATAAGGGTTGATACAATGAAGGGATGGAAGATGACTGTAAAGATGAAAATTATAAAAGATTTTATAAAAGGACTTGGTAAGATAAGTTGTTTGAAGAAAGAAAGAAGATTTAAGAAAAAAAAGAAAAAAAAAAGGAAAAAGGGAGAGAATGTGATCAGGCAGGAGACTAGAACAAAGCCATACCCTAGTGATTTAGGATATATTTTGATCTGTTAGAAGAAACTGTACCTCAAAATTTTAAAGAGAGAACAACTTATATATATATGCCAAAAATAAGGGTAACTACTATGAAGGGATAAAATATGACTGTAAAAATGAAAAATAAAAAATGTTTTTTTTTTTTTTTTAAAAAAAGGGATTGATAAGATGTTGGTTGAAAAAGAGAAAAAGAAAAATAAAAAACAACAGTCAACAAAAATTAACTTTGATGAAATAATGAATCATGGTAAAAAAAAAAAAAAAAGCCATGAATCTATGTGCAGTATTCCCCTAGCGCTGGAGTTCTCCCATTCTCCTTGATCGATCAACTTGGTCTTGGCTTGCTGGCTGTTTGTGCTGATCTTCTGGGGGAGGGGCCTGTTGCTGTGGTTTCCAAATGTCTTTGCCGGAGGCGGAATTGCCCCGCCCTTGTCGGTCCGGGCTAAGGAAGCTGCTCCGGTTTGCTCTCAGGAGCTTTTGTTCCCTGCAAGCTCTCGGTACAGCTTTGGAGGACCAGGGCAGAAATGGTGGCCTCTCAATCTCCGCCCGGAGGAGCTGAGAACTCGGGGCCCTGCTCCTCAGTGTGCCCCCAGAGAAAAGCAGTCAGTTCCATGTCCCCGGTCTCCGGCCGCACTCCGTGCTCACCCGGCCTGTGATCGAGCGTTGCTATCTCTGGCACCCGACCCCGCACGGAGTCTCCAAACCCAGCAGATCCCTGCAGTGCATTCCCGCACCGCTCCTCTCCGGGAAGGAAGGGGAGTCTCCCCGGATCTGCTGCTTGTTGGGTCCCTGCTGGGGGAGCCGTGCCCCGACTGGGCCGCGGATCACAGTTTATGGCAACCCCGAGCTGAGAGCCCGCGACTCTGCTCCGTCTCTGCATCCGGCTTCCCCGCTCTGATACCTGGGAGCTCTGGCGCACTCAGGCACCCCTGGTCTCTCTGTGACCCCAAGGGTCCTGAGACCACACTGTCCCGGGAGGATTCCACCCCCCGCTTAGCCACTGCAGCAACGTCCCTCTGCCGAGCCAACTTCTAAAAGGTCCGATTTTGTGCTCCGCGGCTCCATCACTTGCCAGAAGCGGCCGGCGGAGGCCCCTCCCCCGCCGTCTATCCTCCCGAATATCGCCTCGGATTCACTTCTCCGCACGCCCTACCTTCCAGTAAGTGGTCGCTTCTCTGTTCAGAGAGTTGTTGCTACTCTCCTGTTCGATCTCCTGTTGAGTTCGTAGGTGTTCAGAATGGTTTGATCCCTATTCAGCTGAATTCCTGAGACCAGACTAAATCTAGGTCTCCTACTCCTCCGCCATCTTGCTCCGCCCCCCAGGAAGCACTTTTGATCTTGGATTTTTTTTTTTTTCTGTGCTCAATACTTGCCATCTTATATTTCTACAGAAGAAAAGTATGGCTTTTTGAATGTTTGGGGGGCACTTTCTACATTAGATAAGGCTTGAAAGAGGGAACAGGACACATTAACTACTGTGATTTATTTATTTTGAGCCTCTTTTATCATTCCACACCCTAAAGACTAATCAACAGAAAGTACCTGATTTTAACATCTGCCAACATACTTTTACAGATTTTTTTTTTCCTGAGGAACTGAGACAATTGCCCTTAAGTCGACTAAGACTCATATTCTCTCTGAAGAGAAAAAGAAGTGTGACTTTAAATTCTTGAATTATCTAGATAATTACCTCATAGTTTTCCTGCAGACTTATATGTAAAAACAAAGCTAAAGCAATTGCATAGTAAGTTTAATGGCTTTAAAAAGTAAAATACAAGATTTACCTGTTTCTATGGTACCTGTCTCCATGGTACCTGGTTAAAAGGACACGTGCATGACCCAGCAGGTCTTTTACCTATAATTTATGTCAGTGGTGTTAATTATGCTTTATACAATTTAAATCAGCCATCTTATTTGAATCTTACATTTCAAAACAATTATTTCCTCATACCCTTCTCCTTGGGAAACAGGGACATTATTCTATCCATGATATGTGATTATTTCTAAACCACCAATTTTGAATGGCCCATCTCATTTCTTCTTCTGCCACCAAAATATGTATATATAATATCAGTCTAACACAGTTTAGAATAGTGATTGAAGACAGAATGTAATTGTGATAGAAACACCACTCCCTTTAAACAATAGTACCCATTAAAGGATTTTTATTCTATCACTTGGTTACTTTCATTTTTCTTACAATTAAACCCAAAGCTCATCTTTCACTTTTATGGTGCATATGCTTTTTGAGCTATTGTTAGTCATATGTGTGAAAGTAAACATTGAAGTATGAAAATTCAATGAGATAACACATTGGCATAAAAAAATTTGGTAGGATGAAACAAAAGAAAAAGATAGTAATAACACTATTGCTTAGAAGACAGATCAGTTCATTTGACCTAAAAGTAGAATCATTAAAACAGACCTGAAGTAAGATGGAAGTTAAAAGTACTGACGAGGTACCAAGCACTGTCTTAGGACTTTCACACACATCACCTCATCTAATCTCGGTATCAGTCCCATGAGGTAGGCTAGTAGTCCCATTTTACCACAGGAAGAAATGAGGCACAGAGAAGTTAAGTAACCTGCCCA
Source organism: Eumetopias jubatus (assembly GCF_037043125.1). Taxonomy (NCBI): domain Eukaryota; kingdom Metazoa; phylum Chordata; class Mammalia; order Carnivora; family Otariidae; genus Eumetopias; species Eumetopias jubatus. The sequence goes on along the minus strand of NW_028274809.1, from coordinate 79,613,569 downwards.
AAGTTACACAGCTAGTATGTGTTGCAGCCCAAAGGTGAATGGAGGCTGTTTAAATTCGATGCTATGTTTTTTACCCCCGTGCCTGCTGCAACGTGTAATAATCATAATGCGATTAACAGAGAGAAGGAGAAATAAACGTAAAAATGAGAAGCAATGCTGGAAAATGGATCCACAGTGGAGGTACTCACCTAACCATATCTTTAGTAACCCCTCTCCCCTTGGCACTGATTCCGGGCCCACCCATGTTGTCTACTCTGGATCCTCTCCTTCCCATCTTGCTTCTTCACACGTGTAATTCTTCATACCCAACAGTCTTCACCTGGGGGAAGTCAAATGATCTCAAATAATTGTCTTGAGGACAGAGGTAGAAAAGATACCCTGAGGCTCGTTGCAAGGAAAATATATTTGTGGAATATCAATTCTATTTTTAGGGAAGTTTGGGGAGTTGTAATACTTGAAAAAAATGGTCATATTTTTTATCATCTGAAAGTGCATCTTAATGAAGCATACGGTCAACTTAGATGGTAGCTTCAGGTAAGTGACAATGATGTTTATATGTCTAACTGGTGCATTTTGGGGAGCAAAAGACTGTGTTTTTAACAATTGTGCTGGGGCAACAGGCATAAAATGGGACAGTGTTGGGCAAGTTGGGACATCCAATTTCCCTACTTTAGTGACTGAAAAGAGACAGAAAGATGGTTGAAGTAGGCTGAAGTAGGGGAAAATGTATGACTTTTTCTTATGATGCTAAGGATTTTCCCATTGATAATACATGTGCTTGCGTTGGCTTTCAGATTTGTTCCTTCCCTAAGTTCCTGATCCCCAAACGTATTTATTATTATTGCTCTTATTATTTCATGGGTTAAGAAATGACTATAGGACTGTCACTGTGCTGAGGACTTAATTTATATTGTCTCCCTTACACCTCACAACAGTCTTATAAGGTGGGTATTATGATTATACTTGTTTGGGAAATTAAAATAAATTAAAATGACTCTACCAAGGTCACCCAGCTTGTAAATTGCAGAACCAAGACTTATATATAGATGTGAATGCAAAGCCCATACTCTTTACCACTATATTATATGCCTCTCAAGTTATTTGGGGTTGGGAAACTTTTAAACATAAAACAGCTTTTTTCCTTTTCTAGGAGAGATGCTTTTAAGGTCTCCAATTCTTATTGCCATAAGAAAAACATAAAAATTTGGTTGGCAAATTAAAATATTAAAATATTGAGTAAAATCACAAACTGTTAGAATTGGAGACCTTAAGAGCATCTCTCCTAGAAAAGGAAAAAAGCATAAATAAGGGTTCTAAGAGAACAGCTACTGAACATCATCCCTGGACTTTAAATGTTGGTGTACTACTTGTGATGTGAAGCAAGTTACTTCTCTATTCATGCAACAAATCTTGATCTTGTACCTACTATGTGCAAAGCATGGGAAGAAAATCTACCTGATGGTACAAAAACTAAGTTGGATGATATTTGTAAACTGTTTAGCCCAGCGTCTGAAGCATAGTAATGGCTCAATAAATGGTAGCTATTACGTTAACAGAAAGTAAAGATATGCTTCCACGTCTTTGTTAAAAAGCACATCCATTTTAAAATTGAAATAATTGTAGAATACCCGTAAGTGGAGACAAACCCTCACAATTCCAATTTCTAAAAGCACAGGTCAAATCCTCTTTCCGAGGCCTGAGAGAGTCAATTTAAATTTTCCTGTGTACTGGAATTTTGCTGATTTAACTACTATTCCAATATTAACATTATTATTATATTTTTATGTAGCTTTAAAAAACATTTTTCACATTCATTAACTCTAAGTAAATTATTGCCAGTAGGTTTGGGAACCAGCTTGTTTTATAGAGATTTTGGTATGTTAAATTTGTTTTAAAGGAATTTGGCCTGGATCAGAAACTGAGGTAAAACAATTAAAATGTCCAATTTGGGCGAATTCTTGGTAGCGCTCCAACATGCCGTTAGTTTTCATAATCAAGCTGTTATATGATTTTTTTTCATTATGCATGAGCAAATAGACTTCACTACACTCAATTTGAAACAATTATTATCTGTGGCACAATATAATCAAAAGGCTACTGCTATTTGTTGAAGGATTCTTTGTTTGCCAAGATTATTAATAAAGTTATGCCAGGAGCACATACAGTGCCGCTTGGCACTCAGCAGCTGGCGCTGGCAACGGGAAAATAAATCAGAATTCGTGATGCTTGTATTTTTCAATATTTCTGCCAGTGTGTGTATTGGAGAACATTTCACATTAAATAGCACTAATTGCCTTAATTGGCTTATGGTTATCAAGCCCACTGTACCGTTGGTGTGTCATCAAAGTGTTATTAGGGGAACTTACATGCTTATCTCCTTAGTGGTGCAGGTGTAACACACAGAGCGAGGCCATTGAAATACATGCACAACCCGCTGTTGTGTTGTGGAATCATAGGGTATGGAGGGGGTAAGAAGCCTCCTTTTGCCAGCCTGGGGTGGTAATTCTTCACACAACCTGCAGAGGTAAATAATTCCCTTCAGGGGGCACAGGAAAGAGTATCAGTGTGTCTCGATGGCCTCCCAGACCAACCCATGAGCCAGTGAGAGTTCTCACTTGCCTAAATTACAGCTCTTGACTGGCAAACGCCAGCTTTGCTTTCAGGTGGCTAATTAACACATTTAATAAGACCTGCAAAAATAAAATTGCCTTCCTATTTTATCATGACCCAAACACAGAACTCCTGAGCCTTTCTCCACTGCCACTGAATCTTTTAGTTTTGTTTTGGGTGTCATCTCAAGGGACAGCCTGGTGGCTGGGTGAAACCTGCTCTAGTGTCCTTCCACAGCACCAACAGGGCGCTCGCACCGCCTTCCTCCCTTAGATCCTCTCCAGCTTGCAAATGCCAGAAGTTCCAGAGAAAAGGGTTCATCCTCTGTGAAAATGAAATGTCCAACGTCTAGACACACACACACACACACACACACACACACACATACACACACACACACATCCATGTAAACTTCCAGACAGTAACATTCTAATATACTTGAATTTAAAATGGTAAGAAGGAACATGAAGAAAATTTAGGCAGGTCTAAATAGGGAATAAAGGTCAAGATGGGGAGGAGTGATCGCCCCCCCAGATCACCATGCTCTGTTGTTCTCAAGTAAGGATGGTTTGCTTCATTTACTGGTTAGTCTAATGAAAGACAAACAAACAAACAAAAAACAACTGCTTATTATGCCTAATGCATTTAAAGAATAAGTTTACTGCTTCATGGTATTAAAATCATGTATGACTCAGGAGTGAAAGTACTAGAATAATAACATTTGCCATTTGTAGCTGGAAAAAGCATTGAAATTTCAACTCACGAAGAATCAGAACTATCTTTGAGTAAGTGGGGAACGCTCACCACCTTGGGCACATTTGGTAAGTGGGTAAAATTTTGTGTCTGAAATCACATCTGGGATATGTCAAGTGCTAGATACACACTTGTTGGAGTAATCTGTCCCACCTCCAGGGTGCAAAAGGTCTGGGGCTGGTTCTCAGGAGACGAGGAGTGGGGCTCAGCCTTAGTCCTACCCATGCATGAACTTTCAGTGGTCTCTCAAGTGAGGGCTTAAAGCTTTTGTTTTCCTTCTGCCTCTGGGAGAAGCCTCTGGCCCACAAGACTACATAGGTAGAGATCATTTTATCTGGCACTTTTACAAACATGGGAAAAAGAGTTACAAAATGAAACCAGAACACCCCTATAATTGATGGAGAAGTTTGATTCATCTCTCCTCTTTTTTGATGTTCTTATTAAATCTGAAGTTTATAATCACTTCTCACTCATGCTTGTGAGCAATTAAGAGCATCACATCTTGCCATCACAAGAAAGAAAAACATGTAACTGAGTAGTGGAATCAATGACAGAGAGGGACTTGTTTGTGTGTTTTAAGCTATAGATTTAGGAACATGTTCTTGATCATTAAAAGTAGCAGTTATTTTTTTTTTATGTTCAAGTGAAGTTTTAAAACACTAAAAATAAAGCATAGGTGAGGACACCTCCTTTCTATCCAGATCTACATTTTCAACATCAATCAGTTTGAAAAGTAGTACAAGATGACTGCCTTCGGAGTAAAACTAGTTTTGAGGTACTTACATTGCATTTCTACCTCTTTGGTTGCTATGGTTAGTGGAATATACTTGTAAAATATAAATGCATTCAGTTTTTCATTCATTCAACAAAAATCTGTTAAGCAGTCACAATCTTCCAGGCATGAACTGGGCCCCCAGGATATAAAGATGATTAAGGCCATGACCCTACCTCAGGTTAGCTCATGGTTTACTGGGTATCCTTTATAAGTTAGAATGCTTTTGGTTACAGGTAACATTTTTAACTTAAGAGTCAGGAAAGGCTGATCCAGTGGTCCAGCAATGTCTTCCAGAACTCAAGTTCTTTCTGACTCTTCATTCTGCACCACCTGATAAACCCACATCATCCTCCAACTGGTTCTCCTCATGCTAGTGGATGCCTGCTGATAGCATCTAAGTTTACATGCAGTGGAAGAAAAAGTCTCCTTTGTCTCTTAAGAATAATGAAACTCCTTGCCCAAAAGGCTGAATAATCTTTTACGTGTCTCATTGGTCCAAATTGGTTCAGACCTACAATATCCCTAAACAATATCCCTAAACAATAGGGCATTGGGATTGCCATAATTGGCTCATACTAACCAGGGTCCACCTCTGCAGCAGGAACCAGTCAGATTTCCTCGAGGTATATTAGCAACGTGGGGAAGGGTTCTACTAGACCAGAGGAAAGGAGTAGGTTCTGGGCTATATCTTTTCCCTTATTATCTTTTGTAACACTTAAAAGCTATTTTAGTAATACTAGAGGACATGACTGGCTGACTGACAGATATGATTTCTGAAGGATTCCGTTTCTCCTAGATCAGGTGTTCTCAAATTTGAGAACCCAGGGCGCTTATTAACACAGTTTGCTGGTGCCCACCCCAGAGTTTCTGATTCAAGAGGTCTGAGGTGTGGTCTGAGCATTTGCGCTTCTAACAATGTAGGTGAGGGTGATATGCTGACAGCTTTGTGGAGATGATGTGTCTAATAGCAAATCGATAGCCTTTGATGTGCTAAGATCACCATGGGAGTTGGACAAAATTTACTTCGGATTTTGAAAACATTTTCTCTCCATGACAATTGTTCCCTGACTATATTGCTCAAATGCCTGGTTAGCTTTGAAGGCATCCTTCCCTCCTTTGGACATGGCTTTGTCCATTACACAAAGAGCCTCAAAAATCTTTCCAAAACTACTGCTGCTGTTACTAATAGTCTCCTACATTATTTTTTTTTTAAGATTGATTTATTTATTTGAGAAAGAGGGAGAGCAAGGGGAGGAGCAAACGGGGAGGGAAAGAATCTCAAGCAGACTCCCCCTGAGGACAGAGCCTGACACGGGGCTCGATCCCAGGACCCTGAGACCATGACCTGAACTGAAATCAAGAGCCAGACACTAAACTGACTGTACCATCCAGGTGCCCTTCTCCAAAATTATCTTTAAAATCCATTTATACACATGTAAAATGTAAACTTGTTTTACAGCTAACCTGTAAGGAAGTTCGAATTCATATTTCTACAATTCTGAAAATATCTAGTATTGTGTAAACTGAGCTTTCCTACGCTGACAAGAAGAAATATATTACTGAAAGTACCTAAAAACTAAATTGCTTGAGAAATAAAAAGATCATAATGTATTGACTCTACACATGTTGAACATGGACTGTTTTTTGACATCCAATAAAGCAATGTAAACCACCCCTTCAGTGCCCAATTTTTTATAATAGAACTTTGTTGAATTTAAGCAGAAACATCGGTGATCCTCGTCACTGAGGAGTTACTACATTTTCCAAAACAATGTGACTTGGTAGGTGGTTGAACCATTGAAGGAGATCATTCTAAGGAGCCCAGGTAAATATGAGTTGCCAGAGAAAATGTACCTGTAATGGGCCAGGGGCTGTTCTAGGGACTGGATTTATGATATTTCATTTAACAAACTTAAAAATTAAAAAAAGGACAAATCAACAACAAATAAGCATCCAAAGAGGTAGAAATGCAACAAATCAACAACAAATAAGAGTTCTTCTCATCTGCTTTTATGAATTTGGGTTTCTCTCTTGGTGACCTAGGAGAGGTCACGACTCAAAACAAAGATGTCTTCAAATGCCTTTCCTCAGTTTAAAACCCTTCCAGAGTTTCTGATTTCTCACTGCATAAAGACTTGAGTTCCTTAATGCACCACAGGCCCATTTTTGCCTTCTTGGTAGAGCCTCATCTGGGATCCTCTGGCCACAACTACCTGCATCTGGACACACTGACCTTCCTTTAGGGTCTGGGCAGAGCCATGCTCCTCCTGCTATGGGCTCTCTGCTCCTGCAAGTCCCTCTGTTGGAAACACTGCCTCACACCCCCCCCTTGCTTAATAATCCTCCTCACCCTCCATATCTCTGCTCAAATCTCACTTTCTCAAGAAAGACTGACTGGGCCATTAAGATTTGTGAATTGAGTGTTTAAGAGCCTATCACAGGACAGGCATGTGCAATATAATATTTAATCCCTCTGCCAACGGATTGGCCGGGTAGGAGTAGCTGCTCTTTCACATGTGAGGACTGCAATTTGTTCAATATTGGACTAGGACAGGGCCGCATGTGGGACCTCATGTACTCCAGTAAACAAAGAAGAAGGCTTTCAATTTCTGCAAAGCAAACAGGATTATCACACACTGTGTCCACCTCGATTATATATGGTTTAGAATTATCCAGGAGAAGGTATGTTTTATTTCCCCACACATAAGTGCTGACAGGAAAAGACATTAGTTCTTGTCTTTCTTTCCTTCTCAACACTTGACTCTGAACTGAACTTAATAAAATATAATATATATAAAAACGTTTTAATATAAAAAGCACAGAATAAACGTGAAGTGCAATTTTTGTGAATAAATGCTTGATGAAGGACTTAAAGATGCTGCTTAAAGAACATCTTGAGATTTTTCTAAACTGTGTGTGTAGCAGAAAATGTGAATTTGGAAGAAAAAGATGACCTTGACTTAGTAAGAAAAATGAACACTTAGAAAAAAAAAGAAAAATGAACAATGTAAAACCCATGGTCTAAATTACATTCCATGAAAATGCCTCCCAATTTAATTTAGAATTACATTTTTTTTTTAAAGAACAAGTTCTACAATATTCAGAAGCCTGCATTTAAGACCTCTTCCTTCCTTCAAGCTTGGCCATGCCATCGATCACACCATTTTCATTGCATTGTAAGTAGGTTGCAGCCACCATGTAATGGAAACTTTGTCAGAGTTTTCTCCTAGACAAGGTATAGAAGCTCAACAATATGGCTTAGACTTAAAGAAATCCTGAATTATATATATTCTTAGGGTTCCAAGCCGTTCCTGGGTTCTTTTTAAGGTCTACATCTTCTAATGAATAACCACTAAGGTGGGGCTTAAAGAAACATTATACAAAGTTAAAAGAAAAATTAAGGTAAAATATCACCATAGTTCTTTAAAGAATTTGGAGACATAGTAAACACTCCTCAAGGCTAGAAATTTAAACATGTTTACAGACTTAGATCAATCAAAAACTGATGATTTTCTGGAAGATCGCCTATGAACTATAATGTATATTATATTATACATTTTTATATAATTACACATTTTTTCTATAATCAAAACAAGCGAGACTTGAATTACAAATCCATATGAAGTTTAGAATCTTCATTTTAAGACAGTCTTGCCTTTTTATTTTTTAGCCTGTTGTATTATCACTGCCCAACATATGATATTCTAGGAAACATTTCATTTTAAAGGGCTCCATTACAGTTAATGAAGATAAGTCCATATGGTATAATATTGTAATGAATTTTCTGGTGGAAATTAATTAGATGTGTGAATGTGTGAATGCTAACATTTATTTACATCGCAGGCTAAATGTTCAAAGGAGTATATGTTAAGCACACAATTAGAAGCAATGATGCATTAAATTGGCCTCACCAAGAAATAGTATTAATTTTAATAGTGCAATGGAAGCTCTTTGGAAAATCCAAGATAAGATTTTCTCTGCCCAGTTGCTTGTTTTTGAGACTCCTTGCCTGCCTAAGCCACTTCTTTACATAAAAGTTGATGGAAAATTGAGGATAGAGAAGGAAAGTGTATTTTCCACATCCTATCATAAGGCTGTCTAATGTTCTCATTAACCTATGGACTTTCTCCCAACTCCTTTTGATTTGCACTATGCAAACAGTATCTAGCAACTCCTTTTGCAAACAGTGACCTCCTAACCAGAGAGGGAATTCCTCACAGCTGGAAACCTGCAGTTACCATGTTCTTTTTTTAAAGTATTACTTTATGTAAAGTATAAAGAAACAACAGTCCTTCACCAGGGTTCTCCTATTGGAGGATAAGCTCTTAGTAGGGGGGATCCACAGAACCACAGAACCAGCTGGAGGGATTTCCTTCCCTGGTCAAGCACCATTCTGATTAAGATTCTGGGATTATTTTAGATTTGTGCTCAGAATGTATTGGACTGTTTTTTAGTCATATCCTTAGATTAGAAATATTTTATTGTTCTAATGTTTCCTTATAACACTATATAAACTAATAATAATGAAGTCTAACCATGTGTGAGCACTGGGATAGTGAATTGCATGGATTGTCTAATTTAGTTCTCTCACAAATGCTATGCATGCATATATTCTATTTACATCTCTATTTTATAGAAGTGAAAAGTGGGGTTTGGAAGCTGAATAATTTAAACTCAACAGCTGGCAAGTGGCTGAACTGATCTTTGAACCAGTTTTTGTCTAGACAATGTGCCAATTGGCCAATACTAAATGTTTTGAGGTAATTTTCATTATAATCTTTTAAAAACACTGGCTGATTAGGTCATAGTTCTTTTGTGATTTTGTGTAATGAATATCTTATTGAACCCCCCCCAAATTTCACATACACACAGTACAACAAACAAGAAAGCTTGAATAATGAAAATATTAGTTATTATACTGGACGGAGGAAATACATGATTGGATGAGTATTTTGCACCATTGTAAGTTTGCAAACTTTCTCTGAAGCAAAAATCAGTAATTTATATATTCTGTATAAAGTTACTTCTTATGTAATGAGACCTCTGCATGAAACCCAAATGCCCCTATTTCCCTAAGATTCTTAATAACCTGGAATGGAAAAGAAAACGGCAGTTGGTGAACACAGTAACAAGACTGATTTAGAGCACACATTAGTTTAAAAGACACTTGCAAGTCAAAAGATGGTTTCAGGCAGCTCACAATTCTAGATGAATGCCATTTTGCTTTATGAAGAAATTCGTGTAAGAAAAGTAGCAAATTTCATGATTCCTGAAAATGTGAACTTGAGCTACACTTATAGCCTATGCCCATCCGGACTTTAGTTCTTGCAAAGGCTGTGGCAATTTCATGGCAATGAGGAAATTTTCGCTGCCACTGAGTATGCCACTATAATATAAATGTATGAGACTTACAACCTCATCACTACCACCTCTCTCCTTGTAATTTCTAGACCTGTCATCGATGGGACTGAGGTATGTGATCAGTATTAGTCCTTCTCTCCAAATAATTCGTTGTATAGGAAAAAGACAAAGAAGGCTGTATGAAACTTGTAGACTTGTATTCTGAAAGCAGGACAGAAAAGAAAGGTAAATTTTTATTTTTTTATTTTGACTCTGGCAAGAACTGAAGCTTTGAGGTCAAAAGTCCTCCATGTAATTGTATGGCAAACTATTACAAACTGACTTATGTTTTCAATCTCATACAGACTAATTTTACATCAACAGATATAAAATTTAAAACTAAAGGGGATTTACCAAACAATCCCAAGATCTAACTTTATTTGTTCAGTAAATATTGTTCAACACCCACAGGTAAGAATTACCATGGAATTGGAGGTGAGGAAGTAAGTAAAATAAATAAAATTTTCTCTTGCTTTATTTTACATAGGAGATTTAAAAATTATATCCTCAAATCCATTTCTTGAAAGAAATACACTATTATAAATTTATAAATATAGGGGCACCTGGGTGGATCAGTTGGTTAAGCGTCTGCCTTCGGCTCAGGTCATGATCTCAGGGTCCTGGGATTGAGCCCTGCATTGGGATTCCTGCTCAGCGGGGAGTCTGCTTCTCCCTCTTCCTCTGCCCCTCCCTTTTCTTGTGCTCTCTCTGTTTCTCTCTCTCTCAAATAAATAAATAAAATCTTTAAAAAATTTTTTTAATAAATTTATAAGTATAAAGGAGTGGGGGTGCTTGGGTGTCTCAGTTGGTTAAGCATCTACTCTTGATTTCTTCTCAGGTTATGATCTCAGGGTCATAAGATTCTCTCTCTCTCCCTCTGCCAAGCACCACTCTCTCTCTAAAAATAAACAAACAAACAAACAAACAAACAAATAAATATGTGGCTCAGTCGTTAAGCGTCTGCCTTCTGCTTAGGTCATGATCTCAGGGTCCTGGGATTGAACCCCGCATTGGGTTCCCTGCTCGGCAGGAAGCCTGCTTCTCCCTCTCCTGCTCCCTCTGCTTGTGTTCCCTCTCTTGCTGTCTCTCTCTTTCTGTCAAATAAATAAATAAAATCTTAAGAAAAATAAAATAAATATATTATAAATTCATTTATAATATATTTATATATAAATTTATATATATATATATATATATATATATATATATATATCTCAAGGAGTGGTTAGCCACCTCTAAAATCAAATCATCTTAAAGGTGGAAAAACTTTTCCAAAGTCACAAATTATTTAGCGACTAGATCCCAAGTCACTCAAGTCAAGCCAACCTGCAGAAAAAACTTTCACATATATTTCTTAAAATTAGTATTATTTAATAATATTTTTATCAAATTATAAAGTTGGCAGGAAGGAGAGGGGGCCCGACTTCAATATGCCAAAGTCTAAAATGACTGTATTTGGATTCCATAGGGCCCTCCCATGGGGCAAGCATGGCAGGAACAGGTTAGTGGTCTTAATTACTAGAGGCATTGGATTAGAAGTGGGGAACTCATCTGTGTTTGGCCTGGAAAACAAATCTGAGAGAGCATTTGAGGATGTGAACGGGAGGCAACATTCACTCTCATTAGGGCAGGGAGAGTGTGTCAGCCTCTGTGGTAGGTGCTTAGGTGTAGGCTCTTCCTTTGGACTACCATCATCACCACACCTTTTCTAAATTCCTGTTTGGCCTCTTGTTACCAAACGATTCAGTCTTCCTTCCAAACTGCAGGAAATGGTGTTTTGGTATCCACTGCCTGCAGTGCTCAGACCCCAGTGTGAGATCAGCAGGCGAGGGTAGCGGGGCATCTCGACAGGCTCAAATCCACAACCTTTTCTCAGCCTCAAGAAAAAGAGTAACACTCTTCTTTACCATCATTTCATTTAGTTTTTTTAAAGATTTTATTTATTTATTTGACAGAGAGAAACACAGCGAGAGGGGGTACACAAGCAGGGGGAGTGGGAGAGGGAGAAGCAGGCTTCCCGCAGAGCAGGGAGCCCAATGCGGGGCTCGATCCCAGGACCCTGGGATCATGACCTGAGCTGAAGGCAGACGCTTAATGACTCAGCCACCCAGGCGTCCCCATCATTTCATTTATCATTAGGAAAATTTTATCTATTTTGAGGGAGGAAAGCGTGGGGTCTCTTTTATGAACAATGTTGAGCTGTACTGTGAATTTCTCTCCAAACACTTCAGTGCGAAGCTGCCTTTGAAGTAAAGTTTTCTCTAAGAGTTAGAGATTTTCAGGGATTCCCAGCAACACCCCTATGCCAGATTTTCTTCTTTTATAGCACACTCTCTCTGCAGTGGAGTTCTTTTTCTCTCTTCTTATACCACTGGCAATTATGGTTGTTATGGCACAGAAAGGAAATGAGAGATAGGAATCTCAGATGTTGGAAGATAGGAAATCCCCCAAAGTTTCTACTTCCCCCTTTTGTTGGGGTCTTATTTAAACTATTTAATCTGTTATTAAAGCCATCTAAGAATGGAGCAGGTTCCCATCTGGAAATGTTGACCCCTACTGCCATCAAGGGAAAAAGATAAAGGGACTATTATGGACTGAATATTTATGTACCTTCAAAATTCACTTGTTGAAATCCTAACTCTCAAAGTGATGGTGTTTGGAGATGAGGCCTTTAGGAGATAATTAGATAAGGTCATGAGGGTGAGGTCCTCATGATGGGACTAATGCCCCTGGGAGATCCCATGTCTCCATCTCTTCTCTCTACTATATAAGGATGCAGCAGTTAGAAGGCGTTCAGCATACAAGGAAAAGGGCTGCCACCCAACACCGGATCTCCCGGCATCGAGATCTTGACTTTCCCAGCCTCCAGAACTGTAAGAGAGAAATGTTGGTTGTTTAAGCCACCCAGTCTTTGGTCATCATTATAGAAGCCCAAGTTGACTAAGACAGGAACTGAAGTTAAGAAACTTCAAGAAAACCAGTCTAAGAATCAACATTTTGTTTCCATTAATGCCAAGTGACATACAGGAAATACATTGATTTCAATTACAGGATGAAAGAGTACAGTTCACCATACAGAAAAGCCTGAGAGAAGCAAGGAAACGGTATCATAACTTTCATGAGAAGATGACCCTTGAGAAGAGGAAGGACTCATGGAAGAGATGCACACAGAAGAGATCTGCCTCTCAGGTGCCACCACCGCCCATTTCTTATCCTGGATGGGATTGCATGAGTTCTTGCCTTACAACTACTGGCAACTGATACATATGTTTTTATAAACATTTTTGCATGTATGTTTTATTTCATAATATTTTTAGAGCCTTGTAAGAAATTAAATGGCTGTTAGACATTTGGAATTACAGTCTGAAATTCTAAAGAATTTGATTGGATTACAAAATAACATGTCTTTTATTAGCACATTTCTGCAATTTTTATGACCTTTGCTCTCTCACTTTGCCTTTCCCAACAGGCTGAATTTCTTGGGTGCTCTTTTGAGTATCTCACAATTATCATTTATTACATTTTAGTCATTTGTTATGGGCCTAGGTTTTCAGGAACAACTATAAGAAGCAAAGAAAAAAGTGTACAAGTATTTCATTTTGAAAATGAATATTGAACATTGAACCCAGCATTCAAGCTGGGTGGCAGTTGGATAACTCAAGTTTATATCAACCCAAAAGTATGAAGAAAAAAAAGGGAAGAAAGAAAGAGATGGAAGAAGAAAAGAGAGAAAAGATGAAGGGAATAAAACTATGTATGGAGTGCTCAATGCATGCGAGATGCTTTCAGAGCATTGCATTTATTTCCCAAGGACCGTGGGGGTTGTTTTCTGTTTACAAGGGGGGAAAGAGACTCCAAGAGAATTTCTTATAGCCCTTCAATTCAATTGCTCCTAGATTATAGCTCTAATGTTGCCAGTTATTAGGAGGGAAGGAAAAAATGATGGAGTCCAGTTCTGGTGATACTGACAACTTTCCAAGTAAAATAGGCTTAGGTGTCCCTTCTCTCAAGTAATTCCAGGGGATTGGAAAAACTGTCGTTGCTTCCTTGTCAGTTCATTAGAGACGGGGATTGGGGACACCACAGAGTTTCCACACTTGCACTTTTCAAAGCAAACGGGCTTGCATTAATAGAAGTGTAAGTGAATGGATCTTGTCTTCAAAATCTGATCTGTCACCTGGGTCCAGAGAGAAGACAAAGTCACACCTTATTGGGGGATGGTGAAATAGACTTTTGAAACTACAAGAAATTGTAGGATGTGTCATTAAATGCAATTTCTTTTTAAGAATTCTCTCATTGGTAATTATTCTTATTATGTAGGTGGACAGTCTCTTAATATAGATAAAGACCTTTTGCAGCTGCTCTCATCATAGGCCTCATGTTTAATATGCACTTTGTAATTAGCGTGAATGTAAAGCCCCACATTTGCAGTCAGCCTCCCTTTCTGTCAGATCGGTTTTTAATCTGGGCTGTGTTCAGCTGCGAAGGGCTGATAAGCATTTCTGAAATCTCGGTACACGACAAACAGCACTTTAATCTCGTCTTTCAATTTCCAGTGCACTCATTACACAAATTCAGCTCAAAGAACCTTGATGCATGAAAATTAGCCTTCCTGGATGTAGTACAATTTCTTTTAACCTTTTAAAAAATACTCTGATCCTCCGGGCCATTTGTCCCAGCAAAATGTAAGCAGCGGCTTACTTGCAAAATGGAGGAAATTTATCTCCAAGGCCATAGAGACCAGAGTTGAGCTAAATGTTAGCTATTTGTTTTAATTGAAGATGAGGGAAATGATTTCTTCAATTTTAACCTAATTTTTAGAGAATAAACATCATTACATAGAGATCAATTATATTTCTATGTAGTACTTTCATATCCAGAACCCACAACTAGCCCAGCTGTCTGACAGAGCTTGCTCATTTAAACCTCAAGCCAATTAGCACCAATTTTCAATCAGTTATGTAAGTATTAACCTGTTCCTCTCTGTATGTAATCTGTCTGTGAGCTGGCTTGAAGGAGATGAAATTCTTAAAGTGTCAAATTGCTTTCCCTAATACACACTTAGGTCTTTATTTGCCTTACACCCTAGGCTCTGATTTCAAGCTTTCAATGATAAAAATGTGTGAAACAGCTCTAGTCTCTAGAGATAGGTCTTGGGCTGGGGAAGGATGTGTGCTACTTGCTGAAAGATTCATCCGTGTAAAGACTGAGCCCATCTTAGAGGGAAGCAAGAATCAATTTTATCTGTCATTTGGCCACGCATCATATTCCTCAAACACAAATCAAAGCAAGTTGAGGAAAAAAGATTTCCAGTGTATTTAACCTTGTTTGGATGATCCAAAGTGAATCAAGCTTCTGAAATTCTCCAGGAAGAAAAGACAGGTTATTATGTGGCCATAAATTGCTTTAATGGAAACTACAAACATTTTTGGTGACAAAGTGTTCAGGAATGACTTAAGAACTTTTCTCTAAGTTTACAGAAGAGTATTTTCATCCCCAAAACACAAAAACCCCATGTTAAGTGAGTTCTCCCATTTGTGCTTTAGAGTCTCACTTCCCCATACCTCAGCCATACCCTGTCGAGAGGCCACCTGAAAAAGATGGGCAACTTTTGGGAAATTAACCTTGTTTTGTATTTAGGCAAAGGATAAAGCAAATCAAACGCAAGGTGTCTCATAAAGACAAAAGAAAATATTTACAAAGATTATTTTCCAGAGCTTTTTATGATATCCACTCAGGGGCTTTGCTAAATGTATAATGAAGAGGACAGTTTGTTTAAGAGGAAGAAATATCAGTCATCCTGAATACAACACAGAGATTTCAGAACGAAAAAAAAAAATGGATGAGGTGGGTATATTTTCTTTATTTCCAGAGATACAGAGTTTGGAACATCACTACTCCTTCTGCACAGACAAACTCAGGATTCTGACTTTGCTGACACAGGATTCTGAGGCTGGAACAACAGGGAAAGGCGGAAGGGAAGTTTGGAGAAAACTGGTTTGATAAAACCACTATAATTTTCTGTTTTCAAATCTTGTTGGGCTTTGTTCTTTTAGAGGACCGTCTTGAGGACTTTATCCAAAGGCAAGTTGCAAGAGACAGGTTTCCAGGGGGTTGCTAAGTGAACACTTGTATTTAAATTACAATATCTGTCACATTCGTCTAGCCTTGTATGCAGAACTCTAAGCAGGGAGGGGGAGTAGATTTCATTTCTATAATGTCACTGGAGGCAAACAATAGAATTTTTCACATGGTAGAATTTACTTTTTGTAATTGTAAAATTCTCTTTTACAAATTATAATGCTGGAAGCAACTGTAAAACAAAAGGCCTGAGCTGCCTTGTAGAGTTATAGCACCCTTCTCGGGACCCTAAAACCAGAAAAGGACGTAAATCCCTGGGCATCGATACCTCCTCATCAAAGAACTTCCAATGATTGGGCATTAGCATTGTGTCTACTGTGTGGACATATTGAGACATTTGTGTTCACCCCACAGGCCGGACCAGGGCCATCTGTTCAAGGCTTCCATAATGACCCATGTGGACGGCTCAGGAGGATTCCAAAATGACCCAGAGCTCACTCGAGAGAGCACCCTGGACTGTCATGGTCCATGGGTGTGTGATCCATGGGTTCTACTCTCAGGTACTAGGTGTCAATTTGATGTGATTAACAACTTATTGGTTGGAGTATCACCTGCTTCATTATTACATTTATTTATTTACTTAAGAAACATGACTTGAGTGTTCTTTCAGTTTTAGGAAGTGCACTTAAGAGAGTTGGACAGTAGGCTGAGGAGAGAATGGGGGCATATTTCTCACCTTGTTTCTTCTCAGACAGAAGATCCACTTAAGGCTCAAATAGTCAAAAAGCCTTTGGTGTTGGTGTCTCTGGGAAAACTATATCTCTCCACCCTAGAACACCCTCTTGTCTAATAGACTTCAGGTCACTGACACTTGATTAGTTTGTGTTCTGTTTATTTATTATGTCTTAATTGTTTTTTCATCTGCTAGGAAGGAGGTAATAAATATTTCCTAAGGAAATCTAGAGGAGCCCTCTCAGGCCTGCTAGACCACTTTATTAATTCAACAATGCTGAACTGAACTCTGAACTTAGATACAAAGAAGCCCGAATGCCTATCCCTCAAGGACCTAGGAATTTAGAGGGAGAAATAGAAAAATAAATATTTAATTGTGATACAGTTGGGGTGTGTATAATAATAACACAGCATTTCTCAGAGTGGATCCTACAGTCTTTCCTATCTATCTCTGAGTTCTGTGAATCTTGGCATTGGAGAGATCATTTAATACTTGCATTTCAGTTCTGCCACTCCCTCATCATGTCATCACAAGCAAGATGTTTTAGCTCCTGAGCCTCAGTGTCCTCTCTGTAAAATGGCGATGTTAGTTGCCAATTTTGTTGTGGAAATTAAATGGAAAAAGATGTGCAAGTAATTTATGTCCTACTGTGGAAGGTGTTTTGTGTGCCTGATTTCAGTTGTACATCATTAGAATTACTCCTCACTATAGCACAAAAACAGCCCAGTATATAAAGGCAAGTGCAATGATAACTTATTTACAACAAAGGGGAAATAGAGAGCTAACTAGTGCATACCACTGGAAAAATACACCTAACATTAACTTATTCTCCTCTTTTCTTAGAAATGCCAAATTTCTTCTTAGGAATTCCTAATCCACACTAATCCAAATTAAACACATTCCACTCTAAATTTAAAAAGATACTCTACCTCAAAAACACTTCCCAAACACTTCAAGGAATGACTCAGTACCCTGTTTTTAATAGAAGACTCACTATATGTTTTTTATTAATCATTTAATTGAGACTATCTTTCTATTACTACACTTTTAATAAAGACATATAGTGGTTTATTTCCAGATGTTTGCATCAGTTTTTGAAGAAAAGATTTGAATTTGGCAAATAAAATCTTACCTATTTTCAAATGATAGCTTAAGCAATGAGTTGGTTGTTGGGATTAATGTGAAAAACACAGCAACCCAAGTAACTATGGCTCCTGTTGAAGGACAAGCAAAGGAAATGGGACGTGAAGCCAAAGCTGAGTGTGAACCTGACTCTCTGGGCCCCTTGGGGGTGTCCCTAAGTTCAGATATAGCCATCAGGAGTAAGTGTGGCTTCTCTATCAAGAAGGGCCACACTGGGGCGCCTGGGTGGCTCAGTTGGTTAAGCGACTGCCTTCGGCTCAGGTCATGATCCTGGAGTCCCGGGATTGAGTCCCACATCGGGCTCCCTGGTCAGCAGTGAGTCGGCTTCTCCCTCTGACCCTCTTCCCTCTTGTGCTCTCTATCTCTCATTCTCTCTCTCTCAAATAAATAAATAAAATCTTTTAAAAAAAGAAAAGGGCCACACTGCTGCTAATTCACCTCTAAAATACATTATATAGGCATCACTTTTCAAGAGCAATAAACAGTACATCAAAGAATGCTTCTTTGCGCAGAACTGAACAAGCAGGAGGTTAGATTAAAGTAGTTATTGTGAATTGAAAAAGTCCCTATTTCTTCAATTCTAAGATGTCTTCCATTTTAAGACATGCCGAATATTTGATAGCAGCCTTTCTGGGAAACAAACAATCAAACAAAAACAAAACATACACAAACAATGAATCGTGGAACACTACATCAAAAACTAATGATGTAATGTAGGGTGATTAACATAACATAATAAAACAAAACAAAACAAAACAAAAAACACAAACAAAAAAATCCAAACACTCATAAAAGCCAAAAACCAAAAACCCACACACTTCAACAAGAAACAGATTATTTTGAGTAACAAAAGTATCATAGATTCATCCATACAACTGCATGACACCTTAATCTTCACTCTCACAGTTAACATTGATCCCAAGCTTTCTACCTTCAGAGCTGAGAGATCCTTCTAAGTCACTTTTCAACCCTGGCAGTCCTGCTGAGTATCATGTGATGTTTTTTTTTTTTTCATGTTGAATCTGTCTTGGACCACCCATACCCTTCTCTCAGCTCTAAATGCATAGTCTCAGGTTCCTGCCTACAAGGCTTAAGCCTCACATCCCCCAACTACATCATTTCCCACTTATTCTCAACCTCAGTCCATTCTCTATCTCTCTGACCTTCTAAAAAATGTACTACAGAATTTAGTTCTTAATTGGGTGATGTCTTGTGTTCTTAATGTTTTTATGGGATAACATATATAAAAATGCTTTCAAATCTCTAAAATGCTTCATAGATATTTATTCTTCTTGTTTAAATATGTACTTCTTCTCCATCCTCCTCTCACCCTCCAAACTGAAGTTCTTGTGGAGCTTACTCTGTCTTCTGTCACCTCTATGTCCCACACAGCATTCAGCTGACTCCTAGCCCACACAACACATACGTGATAGTTGGTATATATACCATACTTGGTGTATTTTTCACTTACAGCAAAAGGCTTTACAGGAAGGTGACTAACAGGGTGGCATTGTAGTTTAACAAGTAGGTGATGGTGGTTCACCCAGGAAATAATTCTGACATACTTAGTGGCCTGTCCCCCCACCTGATCTGCTTCAGTTTATCCATATGAAAGAAGAGGAGAAAAACAAAATAACTATCATTTCATGATTGTTAGGATTTATTCATATCATTAGGCAGAATGGGTCCTGGCTGGGCTCTGCAGTCCGCATGTACACTTTGCTGTTGCACTTACATAAGAAGACCATATGAGTTTAAATACTTTGCAGAATCCTTGTAAGATTTCTTCTCTCCCACATTTCCTGTGAGCATTCCTGTTCTCTGCCTTTTGCTTACAATTACAAACTAGTTCTCAGAAAATTGCAGGATTAGTCAGCAGTATTGACAGAAGAAGAAGAAAAAATAGACAAGAAAGAGGCATCTCAACATAATGCAGATAAATGGGCCCAATTTTATCCCTGAAAACTGGTTCAAGAAACATTGGAACTCTATCCTTCACCTTCCAAAATTCTTTGCTCCTCCTGGAAACAGTAAACATTTTGTAAAATTTGTCTCCAATTCAATACTGCCATAGGAGAAACTGTCCTAATTTTTTTAAATTATATATAATTTTATATATATTATAATATACATACATTTTTTTAAAAATTTATTGTTATGTTAATCACCATAGATTACATTATCAGTTTTTGATGTAGTGTTCCATGGTTCATTGTTTGTGCATAACACCCAGTGCTCCATTCAGTACGTGCCCTCTTTAATACCCATCACCAGGCTAACCCATCCCCCCAACCCCTCCCCTCTAGAACCCTCAGTTTGTTTCTCAGAGTCCATCGTCTCTCACAGTTCGTCTCCCCCTCCAATTTCTGCCCCCTTCATTTTTCCCTTCCTACTATCTTCTTTTTTTTTTTTTAACATATAATGTATTATTTGTTTCAGAGGTACAGGTCTGTGATTCATCAGTCTTACACAATTCACAGCGCTCACCGTTCAGTGATCATTTCTATAGTTTGTTATATATATCTTTCTATAATGCAGACACAGTTAATTTCATAATTGTATTTACTGCCACTACTTTTCTATGGTCATTCTTAGTAGGTGGTCGCTATTTTTCTCTGAATCCTCTCAGAATACTGTGTTTCTTTTCTTCTAACATATCTTGAGCAATAACAGCATATCTTATAGGATATGTTGTCTGACACCATCTTTACCCATCAGCTCCTCTAACTGTAGGTGAAAGAATGCAAATCAGAAATGCTTTGTATATCATATATACTTTAAGCAGAGTGGGAG
The DNA here is from genome assembly GCF_037043125.1 of Eumetopias jubatus. Lineage (NCBI taxonomy): Eukaryota > Metazoa > Chordata > Mammalia > Carnivora > Otariidae > Eumetopias > Eumetopias jubatus. Next base: position 79,593,281 of record NW_028274809.1, on the reverse strand, counting down.
TAGAAGAGGTCAAGGCAATGTATGTTGTCACCTACTAGTCAGTTATGTATTTATTCAATATCTGCCACATGACTCATGTTGTCATGATGTAAACAGTAAGACTGTACAGAGTTGAACTGAGTTATCTACGACATCTAGCATCTCTTAAATTTACTAAGAGCTGTTTCATTTTATTCATTCATCTGTTTAGTTTACCTTCATTTATTATACAGATAAACATTGTCTAAAGATCTGACTTATATATGTTAGGACATTTTAATATTGGCTCCTAAAGACTGCTGTAACATGAAACCACTTGTTTTTATCTGAAATCACACACACACACAAACACACACAGACAGAATATAATTACCATCTCTGGTTTAGCGAGCAATACTCAGGTACAAAAGACACAACTACAGAGGTGAAATTCCAGTGTGAACGATTAAGGCTGTCAATATCCATAACCAAATATTCATTGAGAACATACTATAAGTTAGGTACTAGTTCAGATTTCAGGAAACAAAGAAAAATCTCTGCTTCCAAAAAGTTTGTATTCATATATGAGGAGGTAGATAATGGGAAAATAAAATAAAATGAAATATTTAAAAAATGTTTTCCATGGTAATGTTTAAGTGCTACAAATAAAATAATGTAAAAGAGAAAAAGTGATTAGGGAATAAGGGGGTTACAGTGGTTCTTATTTAGCCATGTTGGTCTGAGAAAGTTTCTCTGAGGAGGTAACATTTAAGTTAATACTTGAATATGGAGAATTGACAGTCATGTGCTGGGGAATAAATACTCAAAGCTGCTATGGCTGAGGAGTAACAGACATGTGACATAGTACAGGGGGATGGGCGTGAAAGGTAGGCAAGTGCCAGATCATGTAGTGTCTGGTAGATCCTGCTAAAAAAAAAAAAAAAAAAAAAAAAAAAAAAAAAATCACTCTCTCTAAAATGAGGTGGAAGGACTGTGGTCAGGAAAACTGTTACCCAAGGCCAGATCAGAGATGACATTTTTGACTACTTGTAGCAGTAGAGTTCAGATTAAAAATAGTTACTGTTGGTAGAGCAACAGGTTTTATTGATGAATTAGATGTGGAGTGAAAAGTGACAAATTAAAGATAGGATCTCGACCCTAGAGCTAGATGTATAATATTGCCATTTACTTAAATGTTGAAGACTTAGTAAACTAAAGATTCTGGGGTTTGTGTTGGGGTGAGGTGATGGGGAACCAATGGCTCTTTGTTGGCTATGTTAAGTTTTTGGTGACTACTGGACTTTGAACAGATGATGTCAAGTAGGCAGTTGAATATAAGTCTGGTGTTCATCAAAAAAGTCAGAACTGGAAGTACTCATTTGATTATTTGCAAATCCATGAGACTAGATTAGATTGCTTAGAGGGTGAGTGTAGTAATAGAAGAAGAGATGTATGGGGACATAAATGGTTAGACAGTTGGGAAAGATCTTGCAGTTGCAGGAAATCACTGCTTTCTCTAAGCCCAAAGAAGAACATGTTAAAGAAGAGCATGCTAAGAGTTGCCAAGAAACCAGGTAAGAGGAAAACAAAAACTAACCGATGGTTTTAACAGGATGTGGGTCATTGGAGACCTCAACAATTTGAGTCACATTGCTGGATGCTTGATTTGGATTGGGGTAAGAGAACAGGAGGTAAAGAAGTAGAAACAGCAAGTATATAGAGAACCTTGCTAGGAGTCTTGCTATGGAGGGAAGTAGAGAAATGTGGTAATGGTTTGGAGCAAAGGTAGTTTTTTGTGTGTTTTAGGTTATATTAAATTCACTGTGGTGGGAATGATCAAAAAAGTAAGGAGAAAGGAATGATACTAAAGAAAAAAGGGAATCCTGGCAAAGCAAAGACCAAGAGAAGTCATGAGACAAAAGAATCCAGAGCTTCAGTGGAGGGTATATTGTGGGTAAGAATAGGGTCACCTCATCTGTTGTCGTGGAAGGAAAGGCACAGCCAATGAGTACTAGTATGAAAATGGGCTGAGTTGGTAGCAGCTCAATAGCAAATTGTAATGGTGTGCTCTCTCAAATACAGCAATTAATTTTTTTGTAAATAATTTCTAGCTGTAGATGTTCTTTATTAAAGGCCCAATAAAGTAGCTTTAGAGGAGAATAGAAAAATAGTAAAGAAAATAATCTCTATTTTCTCTGATAAATATATATATAATTATATAATATGTAAATATACGAAATATACATATATAATTTAAATTTTCCCACTGAAACTACCTTTATCAAATACACTGATGAGGAAAAATTCAAAATAGAAAGTAAAGAAAAAAGAATTCATCTATTTGAAAAATATATGAAAATGATACCAAATAATGTTGATCTTAACAAGAACTTCCTTTGTTGTCAGCAGACACATTTTCAAGGCTTTCACATTTTAATATTTTTAAAAAAATAGGGCAACTGTCAATTTGAATTACTCCATCCTGCTTTGCATAATAATTTACATATTTATCCACCAAGCATGCTCTGATAAAGGACAATATCCCATGAGAGATGAAAAGGCTTGATTCTTGAATCATACTTTTGCATTCTTGAATAGCAAACCCTCTTTTTCAGTAGCAAAATTGTAGTATTGAGAAAGACAATGGGCTAGGTTGGTGGTTTGTAGTTAATTTTTTACTGTGAAATTCTATTATATAAAATTGCTTGAAGCAATTCTTGTCAACACTGCCCCAGTTAAACAGTTTTTTTTGTTTTTTTAACCATGAAAAATAATTCTTCCTAAAACAGGATGATCACAAGAAAGCTTTTATCAGCTTCCAACAAGAAAAGCCAAACCAATGTTGAAAGAGAGAAAAAATTATTTGTTCACTGTTTTCATTTACTAGTAATTTATAAGTGTTTACTGATACCCTTCACTTAACAAATAAAGACTGGTCTGTAGACTTCAGTCTTCTGCTTTGAGTTGCTCAGGGTTTTGAGAACTCTTCCTGAGGTTTTAGTCTTACCTCAATCAAACAAAAAGTTGTCTAGATATGACCTAAAGTCTCATACCTCTCTTGCTTTTCTCCCTTTCTGTGAGGGAGGCATATCCCGACACTGGGATAAGCTCACATTCAAACTGCTCTATAATACACTCCCTGGTGGGTAGGCTCTTCGTGTCACTTCATCAATTTCTCCAAGCATGGCACATCATAAAAGGCCACATGGAACCCTGGGAAGATGATCACATGTATGCCAGAGATCTTTGACATCCCAAACTTGGACATGACATTAAGAGTTGGATACATTAAAGGATTCCTATGACATTAAGTGAAATGCCACTGCTAACCTTTGCACTGGTGGTTGAATGCCAACTCCAATTGTCCCAGTGGAGGGCCCACTGAGAACTGCCCCATTGACATCAGCTTCCACTGCTCATCCTTCTTTCCTCCATAAGGATTTCCTGATTCTCGCTCTACCACAAGATAACCAATCAGTTTGCATTCTCACAGGGCTCAGATGTCCTCTTTTAATCGATCATGAATTGAGTGTTTCCCGAAGAACATTCCATAGAGTTGTAAAGTTCATGGACAGGTCTCAGGGTCATTGCTGGCAAGTATTTCTTCAGTGTAACTGGGAGCACTCCAGTCCAGTCTGATTTTTCCTTTTCAAACAGAGCATCTCCATTTCTCTGTATTTTGTAATATTAGAGTTCTTCCACAAACTTTCTTTTGAGAAAATACCCTGCTTTGGAAAAAAGAAAAGCTAGAAAATCACAGAAGTTATCCATATTAATGGAAGTGTAGAAATTTTCACAATGACATTCTCGAGGCAATGCCTTAACCTTATGGATCTAAGACAGAATGGAAGTGAAGGATGAACATTTACGGTCAGTTAGTTTTTATGTGATCTTAAATTACATGGACAGCCAGCCTGCCCGACTTAGAGGTAGGAAGGCAAACGTTGCTGATGCAGTAGCAACAAGGAAAGCATTTTCTCTGTTATCTTAGAAAATATCTAACATTTTCCTCCCTCCCCACTTCTTTGTGTCCCTGTTTGTTTTTTGCAGTCTTTGCTTTAACCCTGGGTACAAATGGGAATTTGTATTTTCCTTAAAAAAACATAAAACACCATTAAATAAGAGCTCATTCACAATGTCCCTCAATTCACCTAGTGAGTCACAAATAGAAACTACACATGGTGCTTCAGTCACTGAACACTCATGGCATTAATCAGAAAAGAAAACCATCATGTGCAAGGTCTTTTTTTTTCTTATAATGTAGTAGAATCACAAGTTCGATGCTGTCATATGGCAAAGTGGAACTTTTGCTCCAGGCCCACCTTTTCCAATCCATCCTAGTGACTAGGCAGTAATGCTATGAATGAGCTGAAAACATACACAGAACTTTCCTCACATTCAGGACACTTTTTTGTTTAACTTTTTTCTCTTTCAGGAATTCCTGTCATATTTAATTAAACCAGATATTTGGCTATTAACATTTTGCTAGATGGTCAGGGAGTTACTCTTTTGTTTGGGCGAGAGAGATGAGAATGTGGTGTGAGTTTCCCAGTTCACTCCCACCCTACTTCTGGGGACAGCTTAGCTGATGATTCTGTAAATCATCTTAAAGCAACATTCTGAGTGAAAGTTTTGGCTTTTATATAGAAAAAAAGAGTTTCTATCCCTTGTGACCTCACAGTCCACGAGCTCCACGGTCTCACTTTCCGTTAAGATGAGAGGCATAGAAGCATCTCGTCTGACTTGGCTAATCACCATGTAGACAGGAAGAGTGGACCTTGCTGCCTGCTGGTGCTGTAAGGGTGTGAAGGCTGGTTTTCTCTGATGTGGCACTCACACAGTTGGGAATGTGTGCAAAACGAAGGAAATTATCCAATGGCTGTAATTATAGTGACTCATTGACACAAATGCTGAGAGGCAGATGTGGCATAAATAATGAGCGAACACAAAAAAGACTCTTTATTATCAAACCCAGCCTTCACTCCTCATCACACAGGAAGCAGCCAAGGCCTCAGAGGCCAATGGTAAGCACGCCTGTTTCTCCCAAGGCTCCTTGATTATTCCCCCACCGGGAGAACTGAGTGGTGGTTATCAGAACCCTGACCTATTAGAGTAAAGCAAAAAAGCAAACATGAGCCATCCTCTAAGATTACAAACCGTGTGGTATTAAAATGAAAACAGCCATATGGATGAAATAAACAGGGCATGTTAAGAAAATGTGCCAAAGCCACAGGGCACATTTCAAAGAATGACTCCAACGAAAGTTGGGTTGAGCCATGAGGAGACAGTAACATAACAGTCAAGAGTCAATTCCCTCAGCAGCATAGATAGCAGCCACCATGGCTCTCTCAATCTCAGGGATCTCCTCTGTAAAATGAGACAACTAGTAGTCCTTACCTTGCAAAAAGAATCTTTTTAATTTTGTTTTCAGAATGTTAGTGCTAGTGTATTGAAATAGAATTGATTTTTGTATATCGATCTTATGTTCTGCAATTTTGCTGAACTTGTTTACTAGCTCTTACAGTTTTTGTTTTTGTTTTTGTTTTTGGAGAGGGTGTAGATTCTTTAGGATTTCATGTCATCTGCAAATAGGAATAGATTTACTTTTTCCCAATCTAGAAATTTAGTACAATACTAAAAAGAAGTGCTAAAACTGGATACCCTTATCTTGTTCCTGATCTGAAGGGGAAAACATTTAGTGTTTCACAATTTAGTATAATGTTAGCTGTGGGTTTTTCATAGATGGCCTTTATCAGGCTGTGATAGTATTTTTAAGGTCACATTCTAGGAGTCACTCCTGGGCGAGAGTAGCTTATTGTTCAGTCAGGATTTTGTCAGATGTTCCATTTAAGTATGTTGTGTCGGTGAAGCTTCTGCCTTGTGGTGTCTTGGGGGACGACTTGGGGGAATGCTTTTAAGTGGACCTCATATCTTTATCTCATTGACCTTGAATAGGGGCAGCCTAGTGCCAGGGCACAGCCTACAGAGTTGTCCGTGATCCTAGAAAGGTTGTTCTTGACTGTGTCTTCACCTGACTCCCTCCGTTAAACTTCTGGTTGCTCTGACATTTTGCATTTATCAGATCAACTAACCTTTAAATTTTTCTCCACAAAAATCTCTATTGTTTTAGACAATGACCTTAAGAATGGAGTTCTGGTTTTATCCCAAATAAAGTCATTCCCTAAAGACAAAGCTGTGAAACTCTGCCCTTATGGCCTGACTTCTTCCTCTTGTACAGAAATCTGGCATTCGTTTCCTGGAGCTGGGAATGGAGATTGGTTTTTCAAGAGTGACATCCTGCTTTGCGATTCTGCATGGAAGGGGGTGGCAGCCCTTGATTATATTGGTTAGCCTTAGGCATGGAACTTCCATCCTATAAGGGAGTCAGGACAGGGACAATCAGGAGCCCAGTATTCTCCAGTCTGCCATGCCTAGGATAGATAGATCTACAAGTCAGGGCTGGGTAGGGCAAGAAAAACCTTGTCCAGTTGGCTGTGCTTGTCAAGAATAGAGCTCCTGCATAAATAAATAAATAAATAAATAAATAAATAAATAAAATAAAAAAATAAAAAAGAATAGAGCTCCTGCAATGGGAGTGAAGGGTGCGGGGTGGGGGATGAGAAATATCAGCAGTTTGCCCCTCCCATGGTGAAACTATAGCCCTACACTAGGAGCTGGAGGGAGAAGGAGCCTCTCTCTCTTGACCACACTATCTAGAGAAGGATTTCTGTCTTATTTCTTCCCTATCACAGAGCTGGGATGAGGGGTGGGGGGAGGAGGTTGTTGGAGGGTAATGGAGTGAATTACATCTCAAATACCATGGATTCTTGCTGTTCTAACGTTTAGTAGATTTTTCTTGAATGAATATTTCTCCACATGCTGTATGGCCTTAGGAAAATTTCTTGAGACTTTTAATGATTTCTTTTTTTAACTTCCATCAGTTAAATTGTTATTTTGCTGGGAGAGGGTTTATAGGGAGTCCTACCCCTGATTTGCATTTGGCCATGTTTTCTTGAGTGGGAAAGAAAAGGGAAGGATTTATAGTTCCCTCCCTATAATCATACATGGGCATATATCACTGGAGTGAGCATGCAATATCAATACATGATATTTGTTAACAGATTTAGGACTTCTAAGACAAACAACAGGGAGTTATTAAAGGTTCCAAACAAAGAAAGGACATTATTTTAACCACCATGAATGGGGCAGTTCTTGCAACTGCCACAAGAATATGAATGTGATAGTGATAAGATTGGGAACAGGTAATACATTAAGAGGCTACCAAAACTGAATCAAATATCATATCAGCTCTCTCCCTGCAGCTTGTTCAGGAGGCACAGCTATTAACAAATGTATCCATAAAAACCTATATTAGAACCATGACATTTGAATGGAAAAGGAGGGGTGAGGAGAAGATATTATGGAGGAAAATTCTATAGGTTAGACAATGGATCAAATGAGGAAAGGGAAGAAAAAGTAAAGAATCAAAGGGCACATTTAGTTCCTAAGGCAACCAGCCTGGTTGCTATTTAAATGGGAAGAAATAGGTACTTGAGACAAAGACTCTGGTTTGCAGGAAAGCTAGTGTATTTGGATATTAGCTTTTATGAAAATAAAATGCCGTTGCTTCATAAGGAAGGTCTAGATCCATCAGGTAATTGCCCATTCACACCTAGATTTTAGGAGAGCCATTATTGATAATAAACCTGTGAGTGTGGGTTGGATTACTGAAATAGAATGTACAGGCAGAAGTGGGTCAGGAACTTCCTGAAAGGCCTGCACAGAAAGAAACAGTGGAAAGAAAGTAGTGAAGGAAACACAAAGGAGTGGTCAGCAGGAAGGAATAAAGACAACAGGACCATCTCCATTACCCTTGCAACTCAATTAACTGTATGTTAATACATTCTTTAGCTTATCAATCCTTCTACAGTTCTTTTAAAACTCTTGCCCAAAGTCAGTTTAGTACAGGACAGAACCAATGACTTCATCACTGAATTATTTCACATGAAAATATTTTATTGCTTCTATAAGATCCTTCTGGTGATCTGCTATGCCTCTAATTATGAAATAAAGTACAGCATTGATTCACTGAGAAACTCCCAGTCTGCCTCCCTCCTGTATGTTTCTATATGCGTATTCCTATGGATGTATTGAAAGCAGGGATGCCTACACCTTTGCCTAAAGTTCAATGAATTTTCAGTTTCAATGAAAGGATACATTGAGCTTAATTATCAGGATATTTGCCTAAATGAGTTAATTTACTTTGGCACCCAAGATGTAGTCTCAACTCTACTTTCTATTGCTTTGTGTTTTAGCTCCCCATTTTTTTCTCTTACCTTCCTTCATCTGCTGATGTATCAGGTCCTACAGGTCCAACCAGTTCAGCACAGGTTACTCTAAAGATGAGAGAATCATCACATTTCATAACTGGAAATGACAATAACAGTGACTGATATTTAGGAAGCACTTAGTATTATACCAGATGCTATATGAGGGGTTTTAATATATGAAGTCTTTTGATCTTCATATACATACTCTGGGGTAGGTACAGTTATTTTCCCCATGTCACACATAAGAGAACTGAAGCAAATGGAGATGGAGTGACTTGTTCAGACTTACAGAGCCAGTCCATGTGGCAGAAACAGGATTCAGGTCGCAGAGTCTGACTCCAGAGCTAGACTCAGCCCTTTCATGATGCATCAAAATCTGTAATTATCAGAGTCAAATTTTTCTTATCGATTTCATTAGATCTGTATTTAAAAAATCAAAGAATATATCCTAACTTTCTCAGATCTTAAGTTGTTGGAAATTAAAATACAAACCAGATACTATTCCACTGAAAAGTTACTTCTAGCAACTTATAGATGATTGAAACCTACAGGCTCAACAAATATGAACCTAATAGACAATACAACCTGAGAACTATACCAGAAAGGGTAGTGTACAGATGGATTTAAAAAATAGTGTCATCTTAAATGCAAGCTGATCTTTAATTAATGCCATTCTCTCTCTCTCTCATAAGATAGTTTTCACTCTTTATATTCCCTTTCCTCTTCTCTGAACTCTTTCACTGGTTGTTTAATCCCAATAGAACTGGTCTCCGAGCCTCAACTGTTCAGCCAGTCCAACACTTAAATAAATATTTTGGGCTCAAAAGGCAAAGCTGTTGATGTAAAGGATACCCGTACATTACTCAGAGTATTATTCTCTGCAGAATGATGGACAAAGATGCCCTTCGAATATCTCATTCCACTGACGTTTCAGACAGCAGTCCCACAAGCACAGATGGGGCCAAAGGCCTCAGGACTTTTCATAAGAAAGGAACACGTGCACTCCGATGTTCAAGTTTGATAGATACCCCAATTTAAACTAAACACTGGGTTCAAGCTCCAGTTAAAGACCCAGCTGGTAACTGTAAGACTGGAAGTGGTATTAGAAAAACTTGTTAGGTTTTTAAATGGCATTACAGCTGCCAGTTGAAAAGAAACAGTCATGCCCATTCACATGTTTAATCCAGGAAAGCATATATTGGAATAAGTGTTAATTGTTAGTGAGGGGAAAAAAAAAATATGTCTACAGCACTTAAAATTAGCACTAAAGTCTGGTTCTTTGGCCCAAGTTAGTCAGTTGCTACAATAAACCTTTATGTATTTTTGTTGTGGAGACTTGGCCAAAATGCTGTTTTACCTCTTGTGTGCTCTTTGGCTTTGTGAACAAGAAATGTACCACAGATAAACCTTGAATGCGTTTAAACTCAATCCTTCAACTCAGAGCAAACAAGTTTCAAGCAGCAAACCTGGTAAAATGAAATATTATTAATAGGAAAATGGATTTAAATACATTAACCATTCCATGGCAGGATGGAGACCCTTCCTGGAACTGTGGCCTGGAAATTATACAAGCAAGTTAAATGTGAGAACAGCCTACCTTTCCATGGGTTAAGCTGGGAGAATGCATATTTGTCTCTCTTCTCCTTGTCCTTTACTATAAGATTGCCTAAGATGGGGAGAAGGAATAGAGAGGACATTGGCGTCATTTTTAAGCCAATTTCTGTATTGGGAGCAGAGTGCTACTAGGTGGCCCTAAATTCCAGGCCCATGAAACAAACTTTATATTTTCCCAATCTTTCTCTCACTGTAGCAAGATACCCCAATATAGCAAGTAAAACAAGTGTAATTCATTTTAATCTATAAGAAGGCCCTTCAAGAGCCTCTCCCTGGAAATCTGAGGAAGAATTAAACCCATTCATGGGAGTCAAGTATTTAACTGGGTTGTACAAATAATATTTACTCGTGTGCTCCTAGAAAGAGTCTATGAGCATTTGGGACCCTAACTAAAAGTATGAGATAAAAGCTTTGCCTTTTGGGAACTACCTACGTTTGTAGCAGTTTTCTAAATATTTCCATCCACGGGAATCTGCCTTTAATTTTTGAGTTGTGAAAAAACAACACAACAAAAACAGAACACCGAAGCCAGAAATTCAATCACAGGTGGTTACATTGTGCCCAGACATCTTATACAAGTCACTGCAGAGCTGAAAGATAAAAGCAGAACTGAAGGAGGAACCAGTATTATCATTTAATGGAACATGGAAGGGCAGGACTGGGTACTTGATAGGTACATAATAACTATTTGCTAATTGATTCATTAGGTGATTAAATTCTTAGAGAGTCAGGGAATTTGAAAATGATGCTTAAATCCTTCTTTAGAAACTCTCCTATTTTGCTTATCTGGACACAATTTATATTAAGAATAGTGAACATAATTCTGAAATATCATAGGATACTCCAAACCAAATAGGTCAACTTAAGAAAAATACATTGTTTTAAAATGTATTACATATCTTCCCTAATCTTTTGTGCTTCCTGTCCTCAGTTCATGTTTTACCATCTGTGTTATTGTGTTTCCAGCTTATATATAATCAGGGCTAAGAAATAATCTTGTTTCAAACATAGGCACACAGGTTGATTTCCCTCAGCCTATGGGAAACATTGAAGGAGGCATTGAGATTAAAGGGTATGATTAGGAATAGCTCAGATATAAAATTATAGCCTGCCTTTTTTCAGTGCTCTCCATCCTGTAGGAATTAATGAAATCACATTCACAGTAATAATTCAATTGGCACTATCTTTGCTAACATGAGAACTCTAGGTCTCTGTAAAATTCCTTGTATATATTTTTTGGTGTCCTTAAGGGCGTCTTATGAGTGCTCACAAATACGAATACTTGCTAAAGTGCAGTCGATATTCCATTTCTTAATGCCCTCAAAAAAAAAAAATCTAAAACTGAATAACAGTGTTTTGTGATGGTGTATAATGGCTTTTTTTTTTCCCATTCTATGTCCTATTCTATTAAATACTCAAATCAGCACTACTTGCATTCCAGTATATTTTAGAATTTGGTGAAAGAGCTCCCTCAGTTTTGAGTTGTTTTGTTTTCCCATGTTTATTCCTAAGACACACACATGCAACTATTGCGTTAGGCTATGCACAGATTTGCAGAGGAGCCATCATGCTGTGCTCAGAATCCCAAATATGACTTTGTAGCTGACTCAGTGCCTCAGGGCCTAACTCCATTTTCTCTCAATATATTGCTATTCTCTGGGAAGTTCCTCCAGCTCCTCAGCTCACAGCTTCTGTTTGGTCCATGCTTGCAGTTAATCAGACATGCAAAGACCTGTCCCCAAATCAGCCTGATCTCAAATTGGAACTTCTGACAAATAAACCATGAAATAGTCATTGTATATAAAAATTTGTTACCAAATACTGAGTTTTTAAAGAGGAAGACATTAATATGATATAAAAGATTTGCTTCTCTTTCTGAGTCAATAGCCATTAAGCTGATAACTTTCTGAGTTTCCGTCTTGCAGAGAAGTCCAGTTTGATGAGCCCTGGAGGAGAAATTACTACAGGAAGCCATGAATAATGCTGCCTCTTGCTAAAGCATCATAATGCCTGGCACAATTAGCTAAAGACCACATTTAATAGGATTTTGTCTACCTTCATCTGGGTAACATTTACCAGTCGTTCCTTGGGGAGAAGAAGAAATAACAGTTGGCATTCTGGTCTGCTGAGACACATGAAGCAGGCACACATTGAAGGTCAACTCTACAGTCTGTCAAGTTGTAGGAAGCTGGTGAGGAGGGGCATTTGTTCTATTCGCCTCTCCTATCAAAGAAAGTATCTAGTCATGTCCCTTTTAGCAAAGGGAGGAAAAAAAAAAACTTGGAAAGCATCAATGTTCTTTTGGATCACTTGACAGTGCATGAATTATCAACATATATGAAATTATTCATTTATGCAAAACTATAATTTGTATAGCCTCTTATTCAGCATGAATACTACTCATGTGTGCCAAACATACACAGTCATAACTTCATTATAATAAATATTCAAGGCAGGGATGTCTAACCTCTAATTTCTTTCCCTGTCATATGCACATGCACACATAAATTGGGAGAGAAAAAAGTCCACATTTCCTCATTAAAGATACTTTTGTTAAAAGTGGTAACCAAAATGTGGAAAATATGCAATGTTCACTGCACAAGATATTTATAACAGTGCAAGCAGAGTGGAGACTCCAAAGCAACATCTGAAGGCTATGTGATCCCTGGAAAATGTCAGGAATTTCACATTCCTAAAGGAATATCACAACATAACAACAGAGCAAAGTGAAGGGAAAGAAATAGATACATTCATTTTAAATTGCTTTCACATTTTAGGCAATACCAGAAAATACCTTGATAGAATTATATTTATCCTCTTGGTTATCCCACGTAATTGATACTAATTAGCTTAATGTTTTGAAAGTTTCACAGAAAAAAAGAGTAAAATAACTGTATAAATTCAATCTCTAATAAAAAACCAACTTCCTGATTTTCTGGATTATCCTGGTATTAGTTGAAGAACAAGGAAAAGCGGGACAAAAGAAACAAAAAGAAAAAATAAAACCTAAAACTTCCCATCTTATTGGACTAAATAAGATCCCAAGAACTAATAAATGGCATGCTTTTTTAAAAATTAATTCTTATATGTCTGGAAATAATATTTATTTTTTGTTTTTTCCAGGGACTGTGCGATGGGAGCCCACAGGTAATGGTTACAGTGGCCAATGATGCTTATTCCTTCTCACAGAGGAACTGTCGTTTTTGGGGTGGTGGTGGTGGTGGCTGTGAGGGAGCTTTCCAACTGTCTTTCTGGACAGACACAAAGGAAAGGATAAAGATGGCCAAGGCTATTCAATTGCGAAGACTCATTAGTGTCTGAATATGGAGCTCCAACAACAGAGCCCTTTGTGGAGTGGGTAAATGCCAGAATGCTCTCTACTTCTCTTTCCCTCCCATTCAACCCTTACTCCAACTCTTTAGTGAGAGAGCATTTACTGATTTGATATTTTTCAGCAAAGGAGAGAATGTGGATTCCCAAGCAAGCTGACCAAGAGGCTTAATCCCATATTTATTCTTCAAGAAGAAGGAAATCTTTCAGAGACAGCCTGCCTCTTCAGCTCCACCTCGTACATCTCCAGTGTCTATGGAGTCCTCAATGGATCCTTGAGGAGCTAACTGCTAGTTCTGGGCATGCCTAATAGAATTGGCTGGGTGGAGTTGTTATTCAGAAGACTATTGACAAGTCATTTGGTTTAGATTTTATCATCATCATCATCATTATAATTTACACAGAGGTAGGAAGGGGAAAACAAAAATTCAAAGCTACAGCATGAAACTTCTCTACCTCATCATTATAGATCTCTGATACTGAGGTATTTTGGTTTATATCAACCAACTACTAAGTATATTGAAATGGCATCCAATTATTTTTAAAGAAAGGATAGCAAATATTATTTGGAAATAAGAAGCTGTAATTCAAGTTTTATTCACTTTATAAAAAGCTAGCTATGAATAAAATTTTTAAAAATTATTCTTAGAGACTTCCGGTTTCAGCTCTGAAATGTAAAGGGCATGGAAATTGTCACTCCCACCCTTACAACAAGAAAAAAAAAAGGCTTATTAAAAATCAATAATTTTTTCTTGGACCCATCAGAAAACTGAAGTTTCAGGGCAAATCAACACCGTGCAATTGAGAAAAACAGGCACATGGGGAGAATAATAGCTGAGATCAGCTGACTTCGGAACAGAAAAAGCTAGAGTTCATGAACTGATAAGACACTGAAGTGGTAATTCTGATGAATTGCTGAAGCCTGAGTATGGACTACTCTGAAATTGAGAAGCTTCTTGGGGCTGTCCTATGAGGGAGCCCTATACTTTTAAGGACTTTAACTCTTAGAACCATACTAGCTTCTCATGGTGAAAAGCTAAGATCTCATGGCTCTGACAAGCAGAAAGGAAGAGTAATTATTGTGAAATACAACCAGAGCTTTCTCCATAACAAAGTCTTACTCTCCAGGGAAGAGAATTTTTCAGGGCCTTATCCCCCATGGGAAGGACATTCCTCCCAACTCCATTCCTTACCAGCCCTCCTGTCTCACCAAGGGAGGAATGGAACATAGTCAAGAAATAGTCAATGGAACAGGGTCATGAACTCTTTCCTTCAAGGAAATAGATTGTGAATGATGTAGCTACGGAAGTAGGAAAGTGAATACAGGTGGTAGGGTTATACAACAACAACAGCAACAACTGTGAAGGTCAGAGTCCAGAGACACAGGTCCACTAAAAAGACTGACATTTAATTGGAAGCTTATAGAACATTCCCCTTCCCCAAAACTTACCACCACATCAAGGTCTGGTGTAATTACACTGGGTTATAGTTGAAAGGCTGTAAGGCAGACTTTCTTTGAACTGAATTACTTAGGGAAGGCCATAGTTGATGGAGGAAACCAACACAAGCATCCTAAAGAAATTTGAAGCCTCTGCCACCTATAGCTACAGCCAACATCAGACCCATTCCAACTTCTAACCAGATTAACACAAAACCTCACATTAAAGGCCTATTTAAGGGGCACCTGGGTGGCTCAATCAGTTAAGCATCCGACTTTGGCTCAGGGCATAATCTCAGGGTCCTGGCATTGAGCACTGTGACCGGCTCCCCACTCAGTGGGGAGTTTGCTTGTCCCTCTGCCCCTCCCCCTGACTAGTGCTCTCTCTCTCTCTCTCTCTCTCTCTCTCTCTCTCAAATAAATAAAATCTTTAAAAATACTAATAAAGGCCTATTTAATAATTTCCTACTACCTGGAACATGTTTAGCTTTCAACAAATAATGACAAAGCATGCCAAAAGCAAGAAAAACATTCTGAAGGGACAAAGTAGCAATTAGAACCAGACTAATGTATAAAACAAAGATTTGAACTAATAGATGGAATTTAAAATAACTGTGATTAATATGTTAAAGGCTCTAATGGAAAAAGTAGACAACATATAAAAACAGTTAGGTATTATAAACAGAGGGATGGAAGCTCAAAGAAAGTATCAAAAGAAAATACTAAGAATAAAAAACCCTGTAACAGAAATGGCAAATGTCTTTAATGGGCATATCAGTAGACTTGACATGGCTGATGAAAGAAATGGTAAGCTTGAAGATAGGTCAATAGAAACTTTTCAAGCTAGAATACAAAAAGAAAAAAGAACAGAAAAAAATCAAAACATTCAAATATTCATTTTGAGTGGAAAATCACAAAGGGAGTAAAACGTGCATAATTCGAGTACCAGAAGGAGAAGAAGAATGGAGTAAAAGAAAAATACTTGAATTATTAATGGATAAGGATTTTCCAAAATTAATGGCAGATACCAAACCACAGATTCACAGATCCAAGAATCTTAGAAACAAGCAAGATGAAGACATATATAAGCATATCTTAATTAGACTGTAGAAAATTAAAGACAAAGAAAGGAGTGGGTATGACTCAGATACGAATGAATAAAGATATAGCATACAAACAATAAATAAAAGAAATATGAAGGAAGTAAAAGAAATCTGAAATAGTAGTCTACTATTTTTACACAAAGCTGACTTCAGGCCAAGGACATTTTCAGGGATAAGAAGGGACATTACATGATGATAATATCCAAGAACACATAGCAACTCTAAGCATGTATGCACCTAACAAAAGAGTGCCAAAATACATGAGGCAGAAATTTATAGGACTAAATGGAGAAATAGACAAATCCACTTTTTTAAATAGAACCTTAAACACCCTTCTGTCAGTAATTGATTTATTGAGCAAGCAAAAAATAAATAACTATATAGTTGACTAGAACAGCACTGTCAACCAACTTGATGCGATTGGCATTTATGGAATACTACATCCAATAGAGGCAGAATACACATTTCCCTCAAGTCCCCTTGAAATATTTGCCAAGACTACATTCTGAGCCAGTGAACACACCTTAACATATTTAAAAGAATAGAAATCATAAAAAATGGTATTAAGATAGAAATCAATAACAGAAAGATGGAAAATTCTAAAATATTTGGAAATTAAGCAATATACTTTTAAATAGCAGATGGCTCAAAGGAGAAATCTCAGAATAAATTCTGAAATATTTTTAGTTAAATGAAACTGAAGATACAAGTTATCAAAATTTGTAGAGCACAGGAAAAGCGATGTTTAGTGGACATTTTATAGCTTTAAACACACCAAATAACCTAGATGAAGTGGACCAATTCCTTGGTCAAAACTCATACAAGGGGAAATAGATAACCTGAGTAAACCTGGAAAAGACAAAGTCGAGAGATTGTTAACAGATTATTTGTTGCATTTATCAAAACTCATAGATTTTACAGCACATCAAGTGAGTCTTAATGCTTGTGAATAAAAAATCATTTACATGAGAGGTGAAAAATGAATCTAACTATATTACAAACAGTTATGAATTGGTGTCACCGATGGGTAGAAGAAAAAGGTGCTAACCTAAGTAGGTTTGGAAATGGGGGTAGACTCTATTGGAATAAAAGCAAGAGAAACGGTACATAAGTGTCATAGTTGATAAAGTTGTTTCTTGTAGAAGTACAAGTTAACAATTCTAAAACCACTATACTTATAAAATGAAATTGAGCAATTCAATAATTGGATGGTGGATGGCAGGAGCCAGGTTTCTCAGGGCTGGAGTACAATATTATAGATTAGATAGTAGAGGAGGCTAGAATGATCCAGGTGGTGGCATTGGTTAGATTTGGAGACATCAGTATGAGCTCATGTTTAGCTTAAGATAGATATACATGGTTACAGAAAAAGATATTTATAGATCTGGGTATATGCAGCAGTTAGCACAAATGTATTTCCTTGTTCTGTCAGCTGAAATGGCTTACAAGCAGTAACACTCCAGTAGCAACAAGCATACCTAACACTTACATCTTGGTTTCTAATACCATTTTCCAATAAAAGGAACCAGGGCTCCTTGAAAAAAATGTCCGGTTATAGAACTGGGGCAGAAAATATACAAAATGAGCCTGGAGCATCCTGCTATGCCAGAAAGTAAGAAAGTGCTCATACACACTCTTTCTCTCTCTCTCTCTCTCTCTCTCAGTATGTCAAAGAGGCAAAACAGCCAACTGAAAGACCTCGCAAAGACCAAAACTGGAATAATTTGAGCAAAAAATATTAAGTAGCTTTGGATTATAACACAAAGGATAGAATAAATGTCTGTGAGTTAATACTGATATAAATAAATGACTAAATAGATGAAGAAAAAAAAAGACAAATCTCCCATTCAGAAGAATTCCAAATAACTTATGTAGATATTGCACTCTCATAGAGGTGGAGCACAACCCCCACTTCCTTCCAAAGACTCTAGAAAGGGGGAAAAGAGGGTAACTTTAGAGTGATGAAATCTAGCAAACACTACCTCAGACAGGAGGTCAAGGTGAATATTGACCATGAGTCATGTTGATAGTATGCATCGTCAACATGATAAGATGTGAATGAGACTTTACCTCTGTGCTCTTACTTCCCAGAATCTGTAACTCTGGTTGAATCATGAGAAAAATAGCAGACAAACCCCAAATAAGGGATGTTCTAAAAATTACCTGATCACTACTCCTCAAAACTGTCAAGGTCATTAAAAACAAGGCAAGTAAAAAAAATAATAATAAGGCAAGTCTGAGAGATCCACAGCCAAGGGGAGCCTAAGGAGACATGAAGACTAAATGTAATGTGGCATACTAGATAGGATCCTGGAACAGAAAAAGGACACTACATGAAAACTAAGGAAATTTGAATAAAGTATGGATTTTGGTAGTATCGGGTCAATGTTGGTTCATTAACTGTAACAAATGTACCATAGTAATGTAAGATGTTTAACAATAAAGAAACCTGAGTGTGAGGTATATGGGAACTCTGTACAGATTACCTTTATAATTTTTTTGTAAATCTAAAACTTCCCTAAAGTTTATTTTTAAAAATTACTATTGAAGCTAAAACCTGTCAGCCTTTAATATGTTTTAAAATAACATAAGTAGCACCTAGTCATTGAACAAAAATTATAAAATAATTATAGGCAAAAAGAAAATAATCACTAAAGTTTCAGTACTCAAATAACTACTTAATATTTTAGGGTATGGCTTTTTAGATTTATATGCATATTTTCCCCAAATTAGGACCATACTGTGTGTACCATTTTGAATTTACTTTTCTCATATAAAATATATTTTGAATATCAAATTCATGTAACCAATCCCCCATTGAAGGATTTTTAAATTATAGATTTTTTTCCTCCAAACTCTTTGTAAGCATATTAATGAATTTTCATAGTTTAAAATCCTGCAAGTAGATTTGCTCAGTTAAAGGCTATATTCTTTCTAAAGGCTTTAATATGTACTGATAAATTTCCCTACAGAATGGCTGTGCAATTTATATGCTTCCCAGTATATAAAAGCATGGACTTTTCTTCATACTCTCTTCAAAATTTAGGATTATGTTCTCTTTTTTTTAAGATTTTATTTATTTATTTGACAGAGAGAGACACAGTGAGAGAGGGAACACAAGCAAGGGGAGTGGGAGAGGGAGAAGCAGGCCTCCTGCTGAGCAGGGAGCCCGATGCGGGGCTCGATCCCAGGACCCTGGGATCATGACTTGAGCCAAAGGAAGACACTTAACAACTGAGCCATCCAGGTGCCCCTAGGATCATGTTCTTAAAATAAAAAAATCTTTGCCATTGTAAAAGAAAAAATTAGTTATCTCTTATTTTAATTTGCATTTCTTTGCATTTCTTTGCTCACTGGTCATTTGTTTTGTTAATAATCTCTTTATACCCTTTGTTCATTTCTATTATTTATGTCCATTTCTATTGTTTGTCTTTCATTTGACTTGAAAGAATTCTCTTTATATTAATAAGAGTAACACTTTGTTGTAATTGTGTTATAACACAAAATATACCAACCCTTTTTCAGTTTGGTCTAAAACTTGTTTCTTTTTTGCTTTGATTTGTTTCTTTATTTTCTTTTTTGCTCCCCTTCCTTCCTTCCTTCCTGTATTAAAGTCAATTATATCAAGCACTTGCTTTATGGTTATATTTTAGAATTCATGCTTACAAAACTTTCCCAATACCAGGAATATAAATACTCACTTAAATATTACTTTTGCATTTAAACCCCTAACCAATTTATATTATTTGTTGTGATATAGCTTATTGGATATAACTTATTTTTTTCCAAGAAAGTATTAACCAACAACCCTGATACTCCTTACTCAATAGTAGGTCTTTTTCCTACTGATTTAAAGTTCCACTATTATCATACTTTAAATGCTTTTATGCATTTGTTCCTGTTTCTCGGTCTTCTAATGTATTCCTTTAATTCCAATGCCTATTACAGCACATTGAACACTTCTAATTTGTTGTTTTTATTTTGATGACTAAATTGATAACATCCCGGATATTTTTTGTTTCTTAGCAAAGCTCAATAATCTTGAGAATGTACAGACTCCAGGAAGTCTTTTCTTCTTTGACCACCCCCTGGGAGGAAGGGGGTGGGGTGTGGAATTCACTAATCTGAGTAGGGGCTGCAATGTCAAAATGCTCTGGCTTTGCCTTTGTGTAAAAAGAGACCATTTCATGACCAAAGGTTGTCTATATGTTAATTCCACTTAAAAAGCCAAGAAATCTGGTGACCTGTGTGTTCAGATGTTAACACATGTTCAGTGCAGTTCATTTTCCTGTTTTAGGTTGTAGGCTTAACATTGAAAAGGTCAAGAAGGATTAGTCTCCCACCAATCTGTCCCCATCCTATTGCAGTAGCACAAGACAACCCCACAGAACTGGTCAAAAGTTTTCACACTCCTTCAGATGAATACTACTCCCTTTGAGTATCTATTCTTCTCTGCTATTAAAGCGAAGTTCTCTGGGTGGAAAAATGCTCTTTATCAGAACCCTCTACTACCTTTGAACATTTCTGAGAACTCTATCACTACCATCAAAGAGAAAACTTGAATGTTAATAGAATTACTTTCTTTGGGGTTGAATCACCAGTTAGTGTTCTATTAGTGGATTTACTTAATAAGATTTTAAAAATTCCAGAGATTTCAAAAATTAAGGAGTCCAAAGTGATTCGTTGGCTCCATGGTAAGGTTCAACGCCTAGGTGAGATTTGTTCTATTTTTGAAACTTACCTTTCTGTTTGCTCTATATTTTTCAGGAAATCAGCATTTTATATTTAGTTTGATGATTCTACTCATTGATATTTACATGTTTCCTCTAGGTACAGTATGATTTAGTGGCTAAGAGCATGGACTCCAAAGCCAGATTGCCTGGATTCAAATTTTGGATCCATTACCACTAAGAATAATTATGTAACTATTACATATAATAACTATGGGAAATAAGGCAAAAGGATCACAATGATTTTTCAGGGTTATACTGAAGCATTGTCTAAAAGGCCCAACCAAGGATTATTTAATTAACTAGGGTATGTACTTTGATTTACAACTTAGATGGGCTGCTCTCAAACGTTGGGTCTCAGGACACTTTACATTTTAATAAATTATGGCAGAGGCAAATAACTTTTGTTTGTGTAGGTATATCTATGGATATTTATCTTATTATAAATTTAAAGTGAGAAAATTTTGAAGTATTTATTAGTTCATGTAAAGTAGTAATAATAATAGAAGGAGAACAAGAACAAGAAGCTGGTTACATGCTAACAGAAATAACATTAAAAATCTATATTTTCCTAAACAAAAAAATTAAGTGAGAAGAATGGCATTGTTTACATTTTTGTACTTTACTTTTTGGCTAAATAGAAGAATGATATCCATACCTTCTTCTGTATTTAACCTGTTCCTATATATTGTTTTGGTTGAAGTATATAACAACTAGTTTTTCTCTAATTTAGCAAACATGTCAGCTTTCTCATGCTTTCCCTGAGTGACTATAAAACTCTGTTTATCAGATTCTTTTTTGAATCCACTGAGCCATTTTGCCAGATTCCTCATTGATGAATTAAATACATCATTTATATGTTCTCACCATATAGTTAAGAGTTGTTTTTTACCTTTAAAAAATTATGCTTTGATGCCACTTAGTATGTGATGTTGAGTGAGTTACTCAAGTTCTCTATGCCTTATCTATAAAATAGAAATATTAACAGTTACTACTCATAGAGTTTTTATAACAGTCAAGTGATTTAATACATCCACTATGCTTATAACAGTGCCCAGCACAGTATGAATGCTCTGCGTGTTACCTATTACTATTTACATTATTAAGAAATCTCCCCAAATAAATATTTTCTTAGATAGATAGGTCCCTCTCCCCTTGAAAAATCAAATTCTGATGTGAATATTTTTGAAATCATGAAAACAGTTCAAATGGTTTAGGCGAATATCTGAAATAAGCCTAACATTCCAAAAGACCTTAGCCATTTTGCACTTCCTTCAGTATAAAAAGTGAGGTAAATCCAAGGGACAGCACAATCTCTGTACATGGTGAATTTCTCCCAAGGGCAAATGCTCTGTAAAATGCTCTAGCTGAGGGGACTCAATAGGGTTTTGTTTTTAGACAGCTCTCCTCTGCTAGTCCTGTTTTGCTCCTGTTGACTCAGATATTTGCCAGTTACTGGGTGAATGCAAAACATCTGACCATGACAGAATAAACCTTTGATGGAGTCATGCAGACCCCGCCAGAAGTTAGCCAAAAGTGCAATGAAACTGAAGTCTGAAGAGCATTATCCAACCCACTCCTGAGCCCAGACTGCAATGTTTACTTGTATTGATATTCATAAAAATAGTTGGAGTGTGAGCCAGGGACAAACTACTATTTTAAAGCTGCCAGTAGGTTTTTTTTCTATTGTATGAGGTGGAGTAAAGTTAGAGAATTAAAAATTATTAATGCAGGAGAAGTAACATTTTGTAGCTTGTAGTTGAAATAGAATTTAGCATGAGGTAGATCTTTCCTTCTTTCCAGGAGGCACCATGTTAGCCAGTCTTTTTAGCCAGGTAGATGCAAAGTCGTTGTGCTTGGGAAAACAAATCCAGACTGAGATGTCTTGGTGCAAACTGCTGTCATGGCCTCTGCTGAGATGAGTATGACTGTGTCTAGTACTCTCTCTTCCTGAGGACTGAGATGGCGTAGGACTCCTAGATTTGATAAAAAAGAGGACCAGAAAACAATCTACTTTTCTAAAAGAGAAAAATGGATAACTCAATGTCATTCAACATGATTGATTTTGTTTTCACTGATAGCTTAGAAAAGTTCCAGCTCCATGACTCCACGTTGCTAATGCTGTTTTTCAGATTGTTGTCAAATTTGGGAAAACCTCTATACCGCTGCTTTCTGGGACAAGTGGACAGTTCAAAACTTTTCTTGTGCAGTAACTAATCATAAATATTATTTGAATTGATAATATTTATTTTTTTTGAATTGATAATATTTATTAATCAGTTTGTCACCAATGTCCTCATTTCTGTGGTATTATAAGTATTATGTCATCTTTGTTGATGTCTTTTTTGTCAAGTCAAAAATTTGAAACTTTTAAAAATGTATTCATATTGGGGCGCCTGGGTGGCTCAGTCGTTAAGCGTCTGCCTTCGGCTCAGGTCATGGTCCCAGGGTCCTGGGATTGAGCCCCGCATCGGGCTCCCTGCTCAACGGGAAGCCTGCTTCTCCCTCTCCCACTCCCCCTGCTTGTGTTCCCTCTCTCACCGTCTCTCTCTGTCAAATAAATAAATAAAACCTTTAAAAAAATGAAAAAATAAAATAAATAAAAAAATAAAAATGTGTTCGTATGGTTCCCTCCTCCTCACTAATGGATTATCAAATAATCCGAAGACTTCTTTAATACTTCTTCTCAAATTTTGTTATTTCCTCTTAATAGGTTACTCCTTTTGGTATGATTTAAAAAAATGCTTTGTTGCAGCTTACTTTTTGAAGTCAGAATAATTTCTATTGATTTCATTGCTCCTATGTATTGCTTCTATTTCATATTAACTTTTTTCTCTGTATTTTCTCTAATTTCTTTGAAAATTAAATTGAAAGGTAAAGAAATAAGGTACACTTCATATGTGTCCAAATAAAGATTCTCTTGTTTTACTGAAATGCTCCAAACTTTCTTTCCAAATTCCTTTACTTGGTGTAACTGCTTGTGATCAGCTTTGTGAATCTCATTTATGTCCGGATGATAGAGTCTTTAAAATGTTGATATAAGATGTTGTAAGCCCTAAACAACTTCACTCTTAGACTTAGTGTCCTCTCTTACTTAGACTTGGTGTGGAAAAATCAAGGTTGGAACACATGTTGAAAGTACTCTATACATAAAGAGTTAACTTGAAATGGATTAAAAATACTTAAATGTAAGACCTCAAACTATAAAACTCCTGGAAGAAAACATGGAGAAAAAGTTCATCGACCCTCAGTCTTGGCCATAATTTTTGGATATGACACCAAAAGTACAAGGACCCAAAGCAAAAATAAACAAATGGGTCTCAAAAGCTTGTGCACAGCAAAGGAAACAATGAATAAAATAAATAAGACAACCTATGGAACAGGAGGATATATTTGCAAATCATATACCTTATGAAGGGTTGATAACAAAATATATAAGGAACTTACATAACTCAATAGCAAAAAAAAGAAAAAAATCAATTAAAAAATGGACAGAGGACCTGAATAGGTATTTTTCAAAGGAGACATACAAAGAGCTACCATGTATATGAAAAGGAGTGCACCATCACTAAGCTTTAGGGAAATGCAAATCAAAACTACATCGAGATGTCATCTTGTACCTGTTGGGATGGCTATTATCAAAAATAGCCATCAAAAAGAAAGATGACATGTGATGGTGTGGGTGTAGAGAAAACAGAATCCTTGTGTACTACTGGTAGGAATGTAAACTGGTGCAACCATTATGGAAACCAGTATGGAAGTTCCTCCAGAAATTAAACATAGAACTCCTGTATGACCCAGAAATCCCTATGTACATTTCTATGTAAAAGTGAATCTAGCAAACTTTTTCTCAGTATTCGAGGATGAGTGTTTGCTAGAGAAATACCCACAGTAAATAGCTCTCACTATGCCACATCTATTTGTGGGAAGAGAAATACAGTGACGTGCACAGTTTCTGCTCCTTTTTCTTTCTTTTTCTGGAGCATGAAAGGAATTGAGGCCTCTTCCATGGTTTCAGACTCTAGAGAAACTTTTACATAATCACTAATTCTGACAGTTTTCCATGAACCTCTGAGAAAAACACAGGAAAAAGCTTCAGAGTAGGTCCTTGAGGATACTGAATTTGGACAGATGCCTGAGACTCCGTGTGACTCAGTGGAGGCACATGTGGCTCATTTATCCACAGAATTGCTTCTTTACTGTGTGCTTTCTTAATCTCAACTTCAGAGACTTCCTTCCACAGCCTTCCACAAACCTTTGACAAAGGACCTGAAGTCATGGAGAAGTGTCCCTGGGAGACAGATGGCACCATACTCCTCATCCTTCAGTACAGAGACTATCTCCACATTTTCTTTGGGCACTGACAACCAAGAAGATGAGGACTTGGAAGCTGCACGAATCTAACACATTTCCTTATGTAAAACATGTGTCTTTAGGGCCCTAAATTAAATTTGCTCTTTTATTACTCATTCATAATGAACCTAAAAGATTATTAAAATCTGTTTAGATTATTTAAGATCTGTTTAGCATCTGCTATAATCATGTCCATTGATAACATTCTTATTTCTTGGTACTAAATGCACCCCTAAAATGACTGCATGATTTTGTCAAGAGCTCCTTTGGATTTATGACCCTTTTGTTGCTCTGATTTCTGGATTCAGAGAGCTTGCTCAGTTTTCACATTTGACAAGCTTCCTGTCTCAGTTTCACTGATGCTTCCACATCTGTTTCTCACTTTGTTCCAGAAACAGATGTGGCCATTCCAAAAACTGATTTGCTAAATACAATTTACAGTATCTGTGTTTTCATGGATAAAATCTTTGAGGTCTGCAAACCTTTGTGAGATCTTTAGGAGATAATATTTTCATCCCAATACTTGTCCTATAAACACTTTTTGGAGCTTTTGCTTTTGTTTCTTACATACAGAAAGGATTTTTATGAAAAAAAATTGGGTCCATTAGTACAATGGAGTTACTTAGGTGAGGAACTGTGTCTTCAATGTTAACAGCAGAAGCAGGTCAGGAATCAGAAAGGCTGGGTTTGGAGACAGGACAGAAAGTGGAATGGAAGAAGGGAGAAGTGTAGCTGATCCAGCTGTAAGTCTGCCCAGAGGAGGGACAATTAGTCAGGCCGAACATGAGTTACCTCAATTGCAGCTGCTGCTGTTGGGGCACAGATAGCAAATACTCAAAATCTGTAATGTGATTGGCCCCCCTGCCTGCCTAACCTTCTTTCAGTGCAAAAGTAGAGTTTTGGCCACCGGTCTATGATTGAGTTCTAGACCCAGAAAGGCTGGGCCAGGACAGAGCAGGTCCTGAAGCCCCAAAAGGAAGATACTCAGATTAGATACACAGAACAGGGCCCAGGGAAACAGCACAGTTCTAAAACATGGTGCACAGAATTGGGGAAAAAGAAAGACAGAATGGTGGTGAGAAGCATAGAAATGGCCATATATTATTCGACTCAGACTAAGTAGCCAGGTTGTTACTACCGATCCAATTTCTTACCGATCCCTTTTTTACATCTGTAGAGACAAGTTCACCTAAAAAGAAGAATTGATCCCTTCTCAAAATACTATAGTAAATATATCACAGTGGAAAAATTAATATGTTTGAGGAGCTTAATGCTCTTCTCTTGTCTCCTCCCCTCCTTTCAGTAATATTGCCTTTTGCACTAGAGCTCATGGGCTTCCATTCCCAGGCAACTTGCCAGTTGAAAATCAACACCCCGAGCAGAGCAAGGGCAAGTACAAAGCTGATGAGCAAAAGTAAGTCCTACAACAGTGCCCCTTCTCCTATCAGTCCACAACCCAGACTGTTCCTGCTGTTCTGCATGGAAAGAGAACGTCCTCCTTCCTCCCTGCCCCTCTCCCCTCTCGACTTCTCCACATCTGGGATCTCAAACCAGCCAAGGACGTATGGAAATGGAATTTAAGATGTGCTGAGTTGCTTCCCAGAGGGAGCTGTAACCCACTAGAGCAAATTAAGTTCCTCCAAGGGGGAGAGGGGAACTGAGAACTGAGATTATCAAAGAAGAGCAGCACACCTTGGGGTTTTTTTTTGGCATTTGTTGTGTACCCAACTTTGCTTTGTGTGCACGAGAGTGAGATCCTGTGCCATTTCCACATGCTTACAACTGCTGTGGGTCCATGCCTACACCATGCGATGCGTGTTAACACCTACCCTGGGTGTGTGAGCCCAGAGCAGCTGTCCAGCATGTGTTTCTGATGGTCTGCAGTATGTTCTCATCCGAGCATGTCCACAGGAGTCTTGTAAAATACATTGCCCTGTCTTTCCCTTTAGTTCCTCTCTACACACGCATGTGGCAGTTGAGTGTGTGAAACAAGAGGGGTAAAACAAAATCTGTCTCTCGAGTTGATGCGGGAGGTTCTCAAATGGGGGAGACATAAAGGGAAATTTCTAGTCTTCAGATGGAGCCACGAGTCCAATCTACTGAATCCTGTTCTTCTGGACATAATGGAATGCCCTCAGTAGTCTAATTGCCGGTTGCCAAAATCCAAAAGTGTTAAGGATTTGGTCACTATTTTTCCCTCGCTCCCTCCCTCCTTTATTTCTTCCCTCCCTCCCTCCCTTCCTCCCTCTCTTCATTCATTCTTTCCTTCCTTCCTTCCTTCCTTCCTTCCTTCCTTCCTTCCTTCCTTCCCTCTCTCTCTTTCTTTCTTTCTTTCCTTCTTCCTTTAAGAAGTATAGCCAGAGGGCACCTGGGTGGCTCAGTCATTAAGTGTCTGCCTTGGCTCAGGTCATGATCCCAGGGTCCTGGGATCGAGCCCCGCATCGGGCTCCCTGCTCAGTGGGGAGCCTGCCTCTCCCTTTCCCACTCCCCCTGCTTGTGTTCCCTCTCTCACTATCTCTCTCTGTCAAATAAATAAATAAAATTTAAAAAAAAAAGAAGTATAGCCAGAGACCCATGTGCTCCAGATTCCTTTCAAGTTCCCTATGTTTCAGGGATGTACTAGAAGCACTGGAATATTATTTAGCATCTGCTTCTGCATAGGGATATAATGGTTTAATGACTAATGCAAATCCACAATGAACAGTGCTTGGTTCATTTGAAGCCAATAACTCCCTATTCCTCCATGAGCCAATCAATCTCTCAGCTAATATTTGAAATGCAGTGAAAAATAAAATGTATCCTTTTTAAAGCTAACTTTGAAATAGTGCTGAGACAACCAATAATTATTGTGTATCCACTGTGTACAGGCCTAATTTGTGCAAGACCCTAGACCATCCTCATTTTTGTGGATCAGTTCTTCCAAGATTTTGTGAGTTCATTGCCCTGCCCACCCAGGATAATATTCGACTTGCTACCCCAGGCAGAGAGAGCATGACCATGACCATTTCATTTAGGGTGGCTTCTGGTGGAGGGCAGTCTTAATGGTCTACACATTGCAGCCATTTCCCCTCCATTCCATATCCAATCGTCATTTATATCTTTATATGCTGTGTTTTATTCTGGGGTAACTTGAAACAATATATTTAAAACTTGATTATTTTGTGCTTATTCTCAAAAAAGGAGTTTAACTGGTTTTTGCTCTGTCAATAAAGGAGGGCTTGTAAAAAAAAACCTGTTTATATTATGAAATGACTGTGAGATTTAATTAAAATAATTTAAATGTAAAAGACAACGTGTATAGACTAACTTGCCCAGTCACACAGCTAGTCAATAGTAGCCCTAAGGTTTGAGCTACATGTCATTTTTTTTTCCCCTAGTGAAATAGCCCCATTGGAAAAATATTTTAACTCTGTATAACTAAGGCAAATGAAATGATTTTTTTATTTACAAATGACTGGAAAATTTATCTAAGAAAAAACATTAGTTTTGGGTTCCCCAAATGGAATTATCTTGAGATCCAAAACATGCAAATTATCTTTTCAAAGTGCTTCCCAGTTGTAAGAAAAGAAAAAAGTACTTATCACATTAATAGCTTGTTATATTTTTATAAGCCAGATATAAAACTGGTGGTTTGTTAAAACTCTTTGTCTATTGATACTTTTATTACATTTCTGTCCCTTTTATGATATTTGAAATAATTTTCATTTTTTAAGAGAAAAAAGGATTAACTATTATTGTATATATATTTTATCACATATAGACAGTATTTATTTTTTATTTTTCATTAGATACTTGATCAGGAACACAGACCCACTTAGAATATGGAGACATAAGATCTGCTCAAGGGTGATTCACTTTATAACATTGTCTTCAAGACACATCAGGGTGCAAACAGAGAAGCAATTACTGAGAAGAAATATGTGGAATTGTTTCCGTTTATGGAAGATGACAGTATTCAATTCCAAAGGCTGCTCTAAGGAATTTCTGCAAAGTGGGTGGCTTAAAACAATTGGCATTCATTCTCTCACAGTTCTGGAGGCACGAAGTCTGACGTCAAGGTGTCAGCAGGCAGTGCTCCCTCCCTAGTCTGTAGGGTAGAGTGCTTCCTTGCCTCTTCCAGCTTGATCAGCAATCCTTGGCATTCCTTTGTTTGTGGCAGCCTACTCCACACTCTGCCTCTTTCCTCATATCCTCTGCCTTCTTCCTTTTGTGGGTGACTGTGTCCAGTCTTAGAAGGATACCAGTCATTGGACTGGAGAACACCCCCATGACCTCATCTTACCTTGATTACATCTACAAAGACCCTATTTCCAGGTAAGATCACATTCACGAGGTACCATGAGTTAGGAATTCAACCTAAATTTTTGCGGGGCACAATTTAATACAGTACAGTGGCCAAGAAGGACATAACTAGAGGTTTGAAAATTGAGCCGTCATTCTTCTCAGACAGTAAGAATTCATGTCTCTACAAATCAAGGAGTCGATCCCATTTACAATTGCACCCAAAACCATAAGATATCTAGGAATAAATTTAACCAAAGAGGCAAAGGATCTGTACTCAGAAAACTATAAAATACTCATGAAAGAAATTGAAGACACAAAGAAATGGAAAAACGTTCCATGCTCATGGATTGGAAGAACAAACATTGTGAAGATGTCAATGCTACCTAGAGCAATCTACACATTCAATGCAATCCCCATCAAAATACCATCCACTTTTTTCAAAGAAATGGAACAAATAATCCTAAAATTTGTATGGAACCAAAAGAGACCCCGAATAGCCAGAGGAATCTTGAAAAAGAAAAGCAAAGCTGGCGGCATCACAATTCCGGACTTCCAGCTCTATTACAAAGCTGTCATCATCAAGACAGTATGGTACTGGCACAAAAACAGACACATCGATCAATGGAACAGAATAGAGGAGCCCAGAAATGGACCCTCAACTCTATGGTCAACTCATCTTTGACAAAGCAGGAAAGAATGTCCAATGGAAAAAAGACAGTGTCTTCAACAAATGGTGTTGGGAAAATTGGACAGCCACATACAGAAGAATGAAACTGGACCATTTCCTTACACTACACACAAAAATAGACTCCAAATGGTTGAAAGACCTAAACTTGAGACAGGGGTCCATCAAAATCCTAAAGGAGAACACAGGCAGCAACCTTTTCGACCTCAGCCACAGCAACTTCTTCCTAGAAACATCGCCAAAGGCAAGGGAAGCAAGGGCAAAAATGAACTCTTGGGATTTCATCAAGATAAAAAGCTTTTGCACAGCAAAAGAAACAGTCCACAAAACCAAAAGACAACCGACAGAATGGGAGAAAATATTTGCAAATGACATATCAGATAAAGGGCTAGTATCCAAAATCTATAAAGAACTTATCAAACTCAACACCCAAAGAACAAATAATCCAATCAAGAAATGGGCAGAAGACATGAACAGACATTTTTCCAAAGAAGACATCCAAATGGGCAACAGACACATGAAAAAGTGCTCAACATCGCTCGGCATCAGGGAAATCCAAATCAAAACCTCCATGAGATACCACCTCACACCAGTCAGAATGGCTAAAATTAACAAGTCAGGAAACAACAGATGTTGGCGGGGATGCGGAGAAAGGGGAACCCTCCTACACTGTTGGTGGGAATGCAAGCTGGGGCAGCCACTCTGGAAAACAGTATGGAGGTTCCTCAAACAGTTGAAAATAGAGCTACCCTACGACCCAGCAATTGCACTACTGGGTATTTACCACAAAGATACAAATGTAGGGATCCCAAGGGGTACATGCACCCCAATGTTTATAGCAGCAATGTCCACAATAGCCAAACTGTGGAAAGAGCCAAGATGTCCATTGACAGATGAATGGATAAAGAAGATGTGGTATATATACACAATGGAATATTATGCAGCCATCAAAAGGAATGAGATCTTGCCATTTGCAACGACGTGGATAGAACTGGAGGGTGTTATGCTGACTGAAATAAGTCAATCAGAGAAAGACACGTATCATATGAGCTCACTGATATGAGGAATTCTTAATCTCAGGAAACAAACTGAGGGTTGCTGGAGTGGTGGGGGGTGGGAGGGATGGGGTGGCTGGGTGATAGACATTAGGTAGGTTATGTGCTATGGTGAGCGCTGTGAATTGTGCAAGACTGTTGAATCACAGATCTGTACTTCTGAAACAAATAATGCAACATATGTTAAGAGAAAAGAAAAAGAAGAAGATAGCAGGAGGGGAAGAATGAAGGGGAGTAAGTCGGAGGAGGAGACAAACCATGAGAGATGATGGACTCTGAAAAACAAACTGAGGGTTCTGGGGAGGAGAGTGGGGGAATGGGTTAGCCTGGTGATGGGTATTAAAGAGGGCACATTCTGCGTGGAGCACTGGGTGTTATGCACAAACAATGAATCATGGAACACTACATCAAGAACTAATGATGTAATGTATGGTGATTAACATAACAATAAAAAATTAAAAAAAAAGAATTCATGTTAGCATTTGTTTTGGAGAATAATAATATGCTCACTTATGTAGTCTTCTGTGACTAAGTCACACGAGAGCCTGGATTATGCAGCCACCAATGCAAAACTCAATCCATGTGAGGATACTTGAGAAATGCACTTACTACATGCTGTTCAGGAATAACAGCTCTAAATAACTAAGGATAATTCATCACTTGACCTTTTATTTTATTTATTTTTTTTAAAGATTTTATTTATTTACTTGACACAGAGAGAGAGGGACAGTGAGAGAGGGAACACAAGCAGGGGAAGTGGGAGAGGGAGAAGCAGGCTTCCTGCTGAGCAGGGAGCCTGATGCGGGGCTGGATCCCAGGACCCTGGGATCATGACCTGAGCCGAAGGCAGATGGTTAACAACTGAGCCACCCAGGTACCCCTCACTTGAACTTTTAAATGAACAAGTAATTCATGAACATTTCCAAACTTTCTAAGAGTACTGAATGAAATTCAGCAAAAATCATACTGTCCAACCCTGAACCTCTGTTTCAATTTCTCAAGTAACTTCTCTTGGGACAATCACTGTTACAAGTTTCTTCTACATTTACCAGCGTATATGTATGTGTGTGTATGTGTGTGTGTGTGTATACATACATACACACATAGCTTCTTTTCTTTTTTATACATTTAACCTATACACATTGTTCTGCGCCTTTTTTTTTCTCTTTGGCAATTATTCCATATCAGTATATGACAGATCCATCTAATTTATTTAACCACACATGATATTCCATTAAATGGATGAGCTATAAGTCATTTGCTTTTTACTTTTAAGTTGACACATTGCTTTCCATTTTTATTTGTTTGGTTGGCTCTTTGGTGTTTTTGTTGGTTTGCTTTTAGATAAAATGCTACAACAAGTATCCTCGCATTACTTCTTAAAAATGTGTGTAAATTTCTGGGACAAAGGATATGTGAATATTTAATTTAATAAATATTAACAAATTTTCTTTCAAAGAAATCATGAAAATTCTACTTACAGCAACAATATGTTTCCATTTCCCAACTATCTTATCAGTTTAAATAGTATTTAATGCTTTCACCTCTGCCAATCTGACAGGTTCCCAAATCTCATTTGCCATTTTATTTTACATTGTCTTAATTATGAGTGTGGTTGACCTTTTTCTTCATCTATTTAAAAGTCATTTGGGGAGAGGGTGTGCCTGGGTGGCTCAGTAGGTTAAAACATCTGTGTTCTGCTCAGGTCATAAACCAGGGTCCTGGGATCGAGCCCCCCAGTGGGCTCCCTGCTCAGCAGGGAGCCTGCTTCTCCTTCTCCCTCTGCCAATCCCCCCACTTGTGCTCTCTGGCTCCCTCTCTCCCTCTCTGTCAAATAAATAATCTTTTTAAAAATTAAAATACATAAAATAAAATTCATCTGGCAGTGAAATATCTATTTATGTTCCTAGCTAACTCTATTTTTTTGTTGGCCTTCTAATATTACCACTTAGTGAAATTTAACAGAGTAAGAAAACTAATCTTTTATCATATGTGTTGCAAATAATTTTTCTAGTTTGTCTTTTGACTTTATTAAATATGTTCCCATTCATAACTTTTAATTTTGTCAATCTATATTATTATTGCTTCTGGTTTGTGACTTACTTTGAGGAAGGTTTTTTCCTTCTCTAAACTTACATATTTTAAAATTTTCCCTATATTTTATTCTATTATTTTTATAAATCATTTAATTATGCCCAACTCTTTGATCCCTATAGCTTGATTTTGGATCAAGAAATTAGGAGATGATACAATTTTCCCCCATAGGTTAACTGTTTATTGAATATTGTATTTTTTGCCTCACAAATTGGAAATGTTTCCTTGATTATATTAAATTTTTATGTGTTTTGTGGTTTCTATTTCGTTCCACTGATCTCTTAATCTATTCATTGGTAATTATTACAAGCTATTTTAATTGCTTTAACATTATAATATGTTTTCATTTTGATAGACCTATTTCCTTTCATTATTCTTATTTTTTTCTCAGATTTTTCTAGTTATCGGTGAAGGTTTGCAATATACAAACTTGAGATTCATATTTCCTAGTATGCAAAAAATAATCTAGTAAAGTTTAAAATAGGATTCTATTAAACATGTGTATAATTTTAGGGAAACTAACATGTTTATAATAACATTTTAAAAAGATGAGCCACAGACCGTGTTGTTCTCTTTATTCAAATTTTCTTAAGTCTCAATAGTTGCTATTTTTGTCTTTTTTTAAAATTTTGCCTATTCATTAAGCTTATTCCTGTGTATTCATTATTTTTGTGTTTTTGAAAATAAAATAATTTCTCACCATTAGATTTTCAAACTATTTTTATTATGCAGAAAAATCATGACCAAGCCTTTATTAAGTCTGTAATAAGTCCATGCACTTAATGGTTTATTGTGTGGCATAGTTCTTCATTATTTTTCTTATCTTTGCAAGTATACTGTCACATCAGCTACAAAGATTCTTTTATCTTTTTTAGCTTGTTTATACTATTTATTTTTTTCTCTTTATAAATTGTATTGACCAGTATTTCTAGAATAAGCTTTGATAAAAATGGAGTTAGTGAACACTCTTGGCTTGTCGCTTACCTCAGTTGAACCTTGTCTAGTATTTTACTATTCAGCCCGATGTTGGCACCCCTAGTTTGCAAACTTTTAAGGAAGTAACCAAAGTAATCATTACATTCATATTTTATTCAGTTCTTTTTTATTTTTTTAAAGATTATTTATTTGAGAGAGAGAGAGCAAGAGCAGGGGTGAGGAACAGAGGGAGAGGGAGAAGCAGACTCCCTGTTGAGCAAGGAGCCCAATGTGGGGTTTGATCCCAGTTTCCTGAGATCATGACCTGAGCCAAAGGCAGATGCTTAACTGACTGAGACACCCTTATTCAGCATCCCTTATTCATTTTTTTTTAAATCCAATAATGAAAGTTAAATTTTATTAAATGTCTTTTTACAATCTATGTACATGATCTACTTCCTCTTTCGATATGGCAATATGGGAAAATATTTTACTAGATTTACTAACATTGCATTATTCTTGAATTCCTGGTATGAATCCTTTCATCTCCTGCTGCGATTTGTCCTGTTCTTTCGTGGGGATGTAGTTACCCTGAGGTGAGCTATTTCCTCTTCTGTAGGAGAGAAATGAATGGACACATAGGGGGAATGATTAATCCCCATCTATTTATTCTCAGTTCCAACAGAGAGCCTATGAAATAACTGAGGTCCCATTCATATTAATTCATGCCTGAGTTCCACTTACTGGACACATTCTCCCTGTCATCCCTCAATACCTCTCTCAGTTTTTGCTGGAAAGCCCCAGGATGATGCACTGAACCTGAGCTGAGAAACAAGTCCACATGTGTTCTTCCATCTCACCAAGTCCCCCCAGCATTGCTTCTGCTGCCAGTGACTGCCATAGGAACACCACCCTACTCCGTTAAGGCCAGCTTCCACTGAAGCCTGGTCTGAGTCCAAAGTACAACGTGGGCTGGCGTGATAGAGGAAAAGAATAGGGTAGTAGTTGGGACTTTTTGAGTTGGAAATTTAGGGGAGGAAATGTTATCCTTGACCGTCTTAGGGTCCCCAGCTTGGTCTGAAAATTAAAATGAGAAAGACAGAATAACAGAAGAAAAGCATACAAATTTTGCTGAATTTTCACATGTACATGGGAGCCTTAATAAGATAATAAAGACCTGAAGAAGCGACCAGAGCAAGAAGATTTTATGCCTTTCAGACAAGGAAACAATAAATTTGGGTAGAATTGACCAGACAGAGAGGGTTTGGGGCCAGGGGAAGTGAGTGGTAAAGAAGTAACAAGGAAGATAAGGGTTAGTTTAATAAAGGTTTGTTTGCATAGAATCTTGGCCCCAAATTCCCTGTCTCTGGTGATAAGAATATCTTTCTTCCTCCTGGTACAGGGAGGGTAGCTTTCACATGGGAGTTTTATGATCTGTTTCAGGATAGAAGGGCAAGAGTGGGTGGCTCAGAGTAAACCTGTTTCTGCCATTTTAAAAAAAATTCCTTCAGCTTAAGATATTTTATATGCCAAAATGCCATATTTTAGGATAGAATATCCTGAACCTCATCACAAGTAAAGGAACCCCATACAAAATTACTCATATAAAGAAGAATGTATTCGCTCATAAAACAGAAGTGATCACAGTGTTTGGCTTCAGAAACAGCTGTGCACAGAGACTCAAAGAGTGCCAACAGGACTTTATTTCTTCACATCCTTACCCTACTTTTCTCTCTGGAGGCTTCATTCTCAGATAGGTTTTTCCATATGGTGGGCCCTATGATTTTAGAATTAAAGCATCTAAGTCCTTTGTCTCTTTACTTCTTGTTCCAACAAAAGACTTATAAATATATCTCATGGACCTGATTTGGCTTGCTTGTGAATTAATCAACATGACCAAGAAGAGACACAGTTTGGGTCATGTGCCCTCTCCTGCATCTAGGACTTAGAGCCAACCCTACCCAAATTTCACAGATTATAAATGGAGAAGGGGAAGTTCCTTGGAATGTCTTTGCCAGAAGGTTGAATTGAGGCTGGACAGGGACAAATAATTGATGTCCACCTCCAGCGGTTCTCCTAACACTATTGAATTTTATCTCCAAGCCTTGAGCTGTACTATTTTGCCAATACAAAGCCTTTTATGAACACCACTCCCTGAGGCTGTAGCCTAAACCCTCTCTCCATATAAGTCCATATCTAGTTCTTAGGCGAGCAGGGGCAGAGATGTTATCCTAACAAATCTTCCATTATTACTCCCCTCTCTTCTGTTTCTTAGGGTCCCTTGCAATGCCATACACCAAACTCTTCCTTGAGGCACAAAAAGTAAAATCCCCTGTGGATGTTAACCAATGGTTATAGACATAAAAGAATGTCAATAGCTTACCAGTTCTGCAAACACCAATTCAGCTGACGCTCATTTAGCTTTGCTTCATCATCACCCATTATTATTATTATCATTATAATTATTATTATTACTATCATCACCATCATTAGTATTGTTGTTTTTGTTATTATTATTTTAAATAGTTGATTTTCCCAGCTACACATGATGTCCTATTGCATGTGAGATCGGGCATGGAGGCTTACCTAAAATATCTTGGCAACATCCAGGGACCTGGAGGGAATGAGAACAATTGTTTCTAAAGACACAGGTGGTATCATTAGTAACATAAAAACAAAGCCACCATTACTGTTTGCTAACCTCCTGGATAGGAGGTTATATATGGCTGTCCTGTGCAAGAGGAGTGCAACATTAATAAAGAGGCTTAAGACATCTAGTATTTGCTTTATCACCTCTGAACCAGGCTTCCGTCTCACTGGGGAAGCAGAAACTAAAGAGACCTCCTGGGTTCCTTTCTGACCTTCAGAAACAGGAGGGAAGCAGTTTCAGCTACATTTACTTTGCACATGGCTCCTAAAATGCATTATGAGGTGTTACAGAGAGTAAGTGTAAGAGAGACCTAGAAAGAGCATTCTCTCCCCTCTGCATTCTCAGAGACAACATCCTGAGCCAAAGAGGAGAATTGAGTTCAGTCAATTGGATATCTAACAAGGACTAAATTTTATTTCCCCCAAACTGAATCTCATTTACTTAGAAAAAGACTTAATTCACATAGCAATCATTGCTATCATTGCTTTCATAGCAATGTCTTTTCCCTCACCCTGCTACATGAATCAGAAAATTTATATATACTGCAAACTCAAATTCTAACAGAGTATGGGCTAGTGATGGCAAGAGAATTCAGTATGCCCTCCTCATTCAATAGGCTCCATTTATCTTATGCCTCAAACAGGAACCCTCCCTCGACTGGTAGAAACGTGGAAATGCCCTTCTCAATGGGGCTATTTCATAAGAAGCAGAGAATGACCCCAATCAATTTTCTCACCTATGTCTGATTCTACCACAATTATAAAGGCACGGTCAAGTTTACTTACACAATAAAATATCGCTAGTACAATGAATAATGAGATAACATTTGACTCCTGGTCTTTTCCATTTTGGGATCTCTGTATGCAGACATTGATTCTTGGTCTTATTATAAAATGTGAGCCCAATTTAAATTTATTCCATAGGGATGGAGGAAGAAATAACAGCATGTAGAAGAAACAGACTCTGGACTTAGATGCTTGGTTAGAGAACCCTAAGACTTCTAAAAATTCTATTGCTTTATAAGCATTATCTCAATCAACAATTTGAATGACAATTTATGCTCAACCTGAAGTTAATTGCTAATATATTGGAATTTATCAATACAGAATACTGAAAATATTTTACTTTTGATGACATGAGTAACTCTAAAATTGTAAATATATAGTTAAGAAAATGTTGATGCATGTTGTCAGTTATAAAAAGTGAAGCTAATTTCTTGGCCATGTCTTCTACTTGGTTACAAGAAGAATATCTCAGAGGCTTTTATAATCAATCCCTTCATTTTGACATAATATATTAACTTAAGAGTCTCAATGCCTTGAATGCTTTTATAATTTAATGGGGCTGAAAATATTCATGAACAGTTTGTTTCTTTTTTTGGTCACATTTTTCACAGAAATCTATTTAGGCAATGTAACTGGAGTCACAATCAAGTTTTCAGTTGGTTGACCCAGTGCCCAAAAGTTTTAGTCCTTTGGTGAAATGCCCAAATTAAATGGCCATTCGATTGAAATACATGGCTGAAAGCATTAGGGATTTGGCAAAGCAATAAGACTGACAGCATGACACTCTCATATACATAAAAGAGAGAGACTAAAAAGGTACATGAGGTTGGCTTTCCATCCAAAGCAGAATTTTAGTCTCAAGTGGAAGGACGGCCAGTGCTTTCTCAGAGATAAAAGGAACCATCATCTCAACTCCCCTAAATGGAGTCATTGTTTAATATACACAGATACAACATCACCAGACACACAAATTCACACGCCAGCAGAAGAGGAAATGATTCAAGTTCTGGTCTAGGAAAACAATTGCACATAGCCTCTCATTTTTATTTTATTATATCTTATCTTGGCTGATTTATACATGCTAACAATGTAGCCAATGAATCTTCTATGTCTTTCACAAATCCCCTGGTTAAATTGGCAATGGCTATGACATAGCTTAAATGACTTCTTTAAAATGACCAGGATAGTGCTCATTTGGGTTTTTTTATGTTTTAGTTGTTTGAATGGCTGATCTCGAGGAATCAATCATATCACCATGTGGCCAACCTAACATAGTAATTTTTCCAAAATAGAAACTGCATAAGTTCATTAGTAACCAGTCTACAAATAACCCATCTTTTCAGACTCATTCCCAAGATGGAGGTGGCTTCTGAAAATGTTGGTATTTAAAAAATCTCGTTCAGATTTATTTATTAATTCACTCTGGTTCTTAATTAATTCCATTTAGTTTGGGGGAGTATTTTGTATTCAAATTCATTGATTTCTGTGCAGTCTATCACTTCTCTCCATCTGTTTTGTTTTGGTTTATTTTGAAGGTGGACAATACTTTTGTAATGTCTTTGTATTGTCTTGTAATGTCTTTTGAGTACTTTTACATCATTTTTATTTAATTAAAATAGACTATAAACCTGTGAACATTCCTGCTGTAGACTGAATATTTTCATCTTCTCAAAATTCATATACTAAAGCCAAAACCCCCAAGTGACTATACTTAGGGAGAGGCCATGTGAGGAGATAATAAAGGTTAAATGATATCATAAGGGTGGAGCCCTAATTTGAGGTCTGGAGCTTTTAAAAGACAAGGAAGAGACACCAGACCTCTTTTTTGGCTATGTAAGGACATAGTGCTAAGACAGCCATCTGTAAGCCAGGAAGAGATCCCTCCCCAGAAATCAAATTGGCCAGCACCTTGACCTCGGACTTTCTACCTTCTGAAATTGAGAAATAGACTTTTGTATTTTAGTCTGTGGTATTTTGTTATGGCAGCCCAAACTGAAGAATACAATTCTTCTAAATAAACTTTTAGCTGTCTCCTTAGATTTTGATAAGAAGTGTTCTTAACTTCATCAGCAAATACTTTGTAATACCTGTATTATATTCCTCTTTGATATGAGTTATTTAGAATGGTGGTTTTAACATTTGTTGATAGTTAAAATTATTTTTGTTAATCTAGAATTTGTTTATTTAATTTAAAAATTATTTCTATTAAAGTATACCATACATATAAGAAAGAGAAGAAATCATAGAGCAGAGCTTAGAAATCTGTCACAAAGTAAATATATATGCTCGTGATGCTCGTGTAACCATGACCCATGTCAAAATGCAGCATCCCAGGAGAAACCAGCAGGCCATTCCAAAGAACTCTTCCTCTCTCCCTCCAAGGATAATCACTATTCTGACTTCTAACACCATAAACTAGTTTCATCTTTTTGAACTTTATATAAATTGAATCATGTGATATATATTTTTATGTATCTGGTTTCTTTTGATTGATATTAGTTATTGTCTAAAATGTTCATTGCTTTGTAGTATCTGTTGCATGAATAAAATAAAATATATTTATTCTGATGTTGATGGGGCATTTCTATTGTCTCATTTTTGGAACTATTTCAAATAATGCTGCATGAATATTCTTGTACATGTGTTTACATGCAAGGGTGCATGAATTTCTTTTGGCTACATATGTGGACATGAGATAGTGGGGTCAACTTTCATAGGAAATGCTAAAATGTTTTCCAAGTGATGGTATCACTTTGCAGTCAACAAAAAATGAGATACCCCATTGTTTTTTATTCTCTCAATCACTTTTTGTTTATATTTTTGTTTATCTGTAGTCTTTCTAATTGTCATCATTCTGGAGGGTGTGTAATGGTGTCTTGTGGTGGTTTTAGTTTGCATTTCCCAGAGAACTTAGTGAGTTTAAGCATGCTTTAAAATGTCTGTGGACTATTAGACTATTCTCTTTTTTAAATTTCTGTTCAGTTTTCTTGCTCATTTGTCCGTTGGTTTAGCTATACTTTTCCAATTTATTTGTAGGAGTGTGTGTGCGTGTGTGTGTGTGTGTGCGTGTGTGTGTGTGTGTGCGTGTGTGTGTGTGTGTGTGTGTGTGTTGTAGATCACAAATCCTTTTTGTTGTTGTTATATCCTTTGCAAATATAATCTCCTACTCTGTGACTTCTGTTTTTACTCCCTAAATCATGTCTTTTGATGAAGAGGTCTTGACCCTACTGTATTTCATTTTATCAATATTTTCTTTGTGGTTTCTACTTGTATATACTATGTAAGAGAACTTCATCTACTTCAAGAGCATTGAGCCCTTTTTCTATTTGTATCTTCTAGATGTTTTATTATTTTACCTTTTACATTTAGAAGGTATGAGGTCAAGGTCAATTTTCATTTTTTCAGTTGGATAGCCAGTGGACTGAGCACCATTAATTGACAAGACCATTATTTCCTCACTCTTTGGTAGTGCCATCTCTGTCATAAATAAAATATACCTACATGCATAAGCCTGTTTCTGAAATCTCTATCTGTGGAAGTGATTTCTTTTTGTGTCTTTTCAAAACTCTTAACATTTTTCTATTCCTAACCTAATTTCTACATCTAATATCCTCTAGGATATCTTCCAGAACATCTTGTAGAATAAGTTCTCTTCATTTTATTTTCTTTCTGATCTCCTTACATTTCTATGTATATTTTATTTTTTTAATTTTTTAAAAGATAGATTTATTTATTTATTTATTTATTTATTTATTTATTTATTTATTTATCAGAGAG
This sequence comes from Eumetopias jubatus, assembly GCF_037043125.1. Taxonomy (NCBI): domain Eukaryota; kingdom Metazoa; phylum Chordata; class Mammalia; order Carnivora; family Otariidae; genus Eumetopias; species Eumetopias jubatus. Next base: position 79,552,180 of record NW_028274809.1, on the reverse strand, counting down.
AGAGAGCACAAACGGGAAGCAGGCGGAGTGGCAGGCTTAGGGAGAGGGAGAAGCAGGCTTCCCGCTGAGCAGGGAGCCCGATGCAGGACTCGATCCCAGGACCCTGGGGTCATGACCTGAGCCAAAAGCAGATGCTTAACCGACTGAGCCACCCAGGCGCCACTCTATGTACATTTTAGAAACAGCTTGTCAAATTTCCAGTTTTGTTCACAGTGGGGTTGCAGTAAGTCTAAAAATCTATTTACAGTATAAACATGGCACATCCCTCCCTTTATCTAGGCTTCCATTAATGTCTCTTAATAATTTTTAGTTTTCTGTGTGGATATTTTGCACATCTTTTGTTAGTTTTGTTCCTACAAAATTATTTTTATGTTACTGCTGTTGTATGTTTTGAGACATGTAATTTACTGTTTGTTACTGGTATATGAAAATATACATTTTTTAACATTTTTAAACTATGTATCCATTAACTTTGCTACATGTATTGCTATGATCTGAATGTTTGTGTCCCTCTAAAATTCATATGTTGACACCTAACCCCAAGGTGATGGTATTTGGAAGTGGGACCTTTGGGAGGTAATTATGTCATGAGGGCCAAGCCCTCATAAATGGGATTAGCTCCCTTATAAAAGAGGCCTAAGAAAGCTCCTCTGCCCCCTCCGCCTCTTGACGATACAACATGAAGTTGGCAGTATGCAACCTGAAAGAGGGACCTCATCAGAACCTGACAATGCAGATACCCTCATCTTGGACTTCTAGCCTCCAAAATTATGAAAATTAAATTTCTCTTGTTTATAAGCAATCCAGTCTATGGTATTTTGTTATAGCAGCCTGAACAGACTAAGACACACATAGATATAAATATCTATATATTATGTATATAAAATTGTGTCATTTGTAAAATGAATTTTTTTCTTTTTAATATAGTTTTTTTCTTTCAAATTACTGTACTGGCTAGGACCTCAGAATAATGTTAAAGTGAAGAAACAATTGTAGGCATTTTTGTGTCATTCCAGTCTCAGGAATGAGACTGAAATTGAAAGACTGAAAATCTTCCAATATTTCATCATTAAATATGATATTTACTGAATATTTATGGAAACATTTTAATGAAATTAAGGAAATTGCAATCTGTTCCTAGCTGGATAAGAAATTTTATCATGGGGCGCCTGGGTGGCTCAGTTGGTTAAGCGACTGCCTTCGGCTCAGGTCATGATCCTGGAGTCCCGGGATCGAGTCCCGCATCGGGCTCCCTGCTCAGCGGGGAGCCTGCTTCTCCCCCTGAACCTCCCCCCCATGCTCTCTCTCTCTCTATCTCATTCTCTCTCTCTCTCTATCTCATTCTCTCTCAAATAAATAAAATCTTAAAAAAAAAAGAAATTTTATCATGAATGGATACTGAATTTGTCATCATGTGAATTTAATATATCAGAGCTGATCACATGGTTTTTAACTCTTTATTATGTAAATATCTGAAATAAAACCTACTTGTCCTGTAATGTATCATCATTTTTATATATCACTGACTTTGATTTGCTATCATCATCATCATCATTTTACCATTTCAATTCTATATTTGTGAGTGTGATTGCCCCATAATATTCCTTTCTTCTAATATCCTTACCAAGTTTTAGTATGAGAAGATGTGAGCCTCATATAATGGAGTAGTAATATTTTTCTCTTTTTCTAGTCTTTGGAAGAGCTTCTGTAAGTTTGGTATTATTTCTTACTTAATATTTGACATAATTCATCAGCATAGCCATCTGAAGCTGGGTCTGGAGTTTTTCTTTGTGGAAACATTTTTTTTATTACAGATTCAATACTTTTACAATTTTAAAACCAGTTTTTCTGTTTTTTCTGGTGTCAAGTTTTAAAGAATTTGGTGGTGTACACTATCTTTTTGTCATTTTCATATCTGTTCCAAAGGCAATGTCACCTTTTCATTCTTGGCATTGATTATTAATGCCTTTTTTAAGATCAGCATTGCAGGGTTTTATGAATTTTATCAGGTTTTCCAAAAAACCAGGTTTTCACTTATCTTATCTTTTTCTGTGCAGGTTTTTAAAAAAATTAATATCTGTAAATTTAGCAGTTTCTTCTTTCTACTTTTTGAAGCTTAATTTTCTGTTCTTGAGATGGAAGTTTAGTTCATTGATTTTCAGTCTTTCTTTTTTTTTTTCCTAAGATATAAAGACTATACATTACCCTCTAAAGCATGGTTTTAGCTGCATCCCAGAGCTTCAGAAATAAATGTCTATTTTCATGCAGTATAACTATTTCTTGATTTCCATTATGGTATCTTTGGGGTACTTGTCTGCCTCAGTCAAGTAGAGCATGCTACTCTTGATCTCAGGGTTGTGAGTTGAAGCCCCAAGTTGGGCGTAGAGCCTACTTAAATATAAATAAATAAAAAGAAAAAAATGCATTATGATTTCCTTTTTGATCCATTTGTTATTTAGAAGTATATTGTTTAATTTTTTAGCATATGGAATTACCAAATTATCTTTTTATATTGATTTCTAGCTTAATTTTACTGACTTTTTTTATTTCTAGCTTAATTATACAGAGAATACTGAACATTCTCTGTATAATTTCAACAATTTGAAATTTGTTAAGACATGCTTTATGGCCCAACATATGGTCTGCTTTACCAAATGTTTTGTGTGCTCTTAAAAGGAATTCATATTATACAATTATTAAATGCAATTAAATCATATGTTAATATGTCAAATAAGTCATTTGTTAATCATATTGTTCAAATCAAGTATATCCTGACTAACTTTGTTCTCTGATTGTTCTGTCAGTTACTAAAAGAAATATATTAAAAATCCTTTACTATGATTGCAGATTACCTATTTTTGTTCAGATAAATTTTGCTTAATATATTTGAAAACTATTATAATAGGTTCTCTCAAATAATTTAGAATTGTTTTAACTTCTCAGTTAAACTTTTTATCAAAATTAAATAACCTTCTTTATATCCAGTAATGCTTTTGTCTTAAATTCTACTTTGTCTTGGGGCACCTGGGTGGCTCAGTGTGTTAAGCATCTGACTCTGGATTTTGGCTCAGGTCATGATCTCAGAGTTGAGTTCTAGCTGGCGTCAGGCTCAGTGCTGGGCATGAGCCCTGCTTAAGATTCTCTCTCTCCTTCTACCTCTTCATCACTGCCCCCCCCCCCGCCACTTTTCAACTTTGTTTCATAATAATCTAGTTTGTGTATTTTCCTTTCATCCATTTTGTATCCCTATAGCTAATGTGTGTCTCTTGTAACCTGGGTACAGTTATATTTTGTTTTTATTCAGTCTGAAAACTGAGTACCTTTCAAGGTATTTAACTCTTTCACATTTAACGCACTTGAGTTTAAATTTGCATTATTTCCATTTTTTGCATTTTATTTCCATTTTTCTGACCTGCTTTATGTTGTTTTTTCTCTCACTTCTGAGCTTTTTGGATTTATTTCTTAAATTTAAATTTTAAGCATTATTCCATTTTCCCCCTCCATTAGCTTGGTAATGATTAATAATTATACTACTGAATAGTACTTTTTAGCAGGATCTAAAAATTATAGCATGCATCCATAACTTCTCAAATTCTAATATAAATTAATACTTTTACCACTTCCCTATCAATACCAGCACCTGAGAACACTCCTGCCGTAGGCCATCTTCCCATATTATGTGCTGTTCTTTTCATGAATTTTTATTTTCTTTGTTCCTTAAACTCCTCAATACATTAGTATTGTTACTATTGCTTTATACATTCAATATTCCTTTAGATATCTCACATTGTGACCCTTTCCATTGCTCTTCATCCCTTCATGCATATCCAAACTGACATTAAGACCATTTCTCTTCTCTTTCTTACTGTTTGTCTCCATGTGTCTGCTGTTGCTGAATTCTTTCAGTTTGCATTTGCCCCAAAATGTCTTCTTTCTGCCTTTGTTTTTCCACTGATACTTCCGCTAGTAATGCAATTCTAAGTTGGCAGTTACTTGCCTTCATTATTTTAAAGATGTCATTCTGTTGTCTTCTGGCTTCCATTGTTTGTATTAAAAAGTCTATCTTTGGGACCCCTGGGTGGCGCAGATGATTAAGCGTCTGTCTTTGACTCAGGTCATGATTTCCAGGTCCTGGGATCGAGCCCCATGTCAGTCTCCCCACTTAGCAAGGAGTCTGCTTCTCCCTCTCCCTCTGCCTCTCCCCCTGCTGTGCTCTCTCTGTCTCTCTCTCTCTCTCTCAAATGAATAAATAAAATCTTTAAAAAAAAGTCAATCTTTCTCCAGGTACCATTACTGCATTTTTTTTCAAAAGTCCCTTTGTACATCCTCTTTCTCCAACACCTGCTTAAATAAATCTTTGTATTACATTCTCTTTGATCAAATTCTTAGTGTTGGTCTGTTTCCCTGACTCAACTGTTGTCTGTCTGATATAGTGCAGTTATTTTAAAGTGTATATCTGATTACTCTCACATCTGTTGGGTTGGTTCTCTTGTTGTTGTAATATATTGTGCTGTTTCTTGTATACCTGGGGGAAAAAAAAAACCTGGCTGCTTTTATTTGAGTGTTGAATACTGTATATGAAAAATTGTAGAGACAATTTCAGAGTCTGCATCCTGCATCCAGCTGTGAGACTGACAAGCTTTTTCTCTAAAGGCCAGAGAGTAAATATTATTGGCTTTGCAGGTCCTAAGGTCTCTGTTGCAACCACTCAACTTTGCCATTGCAGTTTAAAAGCAACCATAGACGATATGTAAATAAATGAATGAGCCTGGCTGTGTTCCAATAAATCTTTATTTAAAAAACTTGACAGTGGGATGGATTTGACTTAAGGGCTTTGGCTTGCTGAGCCCTGTTCCAGAGAGGATTTACTTTTACCCTTGGTAAGTGGATAAACTAGCACTTCCAGCAGTATGATGATACTTTATTCCAATCAGGAATTGAGATAATTCAAAACTAGGCTTCTGTTCTTGCAAAGGCTGGTCTGTATCCAGTTCATCCAAATACTTAGAGCCTAAAACAGGGTTTCTCAAACTTGACACTATTTTGGGCTAGATAATTCTTTGTTAGGAGGGCCATCCTGTGCATTGTAGACTGTTTGGAAGCATCCCTGACCTCTAACCCCAGGTGCCATTATCATACCCCCATCCCAGCTGTGACAACTAAAAATGTTTACAGATTGCCAAAATTGTCCACCATTGAGACTCACTGGCCCAGAATACAGCCCTCCAGGGTTACCTGGGTTCCTTTGCTGGTCACACCTGACCCCCAATTTTTGTTTTCCTGGTGCCGCTAGTGCCATGTACCTTGAAAGCTTTGCTCAGGTTTTCAACTTTCAGCTACCTCTGGAAGAACAGGATGACGACTCTAGAGTTTAGCACCCCCAAATGTTGGCCCCACCTCTCTGGATTTCCTTCTTCTTCTGAGTCTTGGCACAGTATTCTCTCCTCCCCCCGTGTATAGCTTTTCCGGCTTCTATTTCAGGTTATTTTTCCAAGTTAAGCAGCCTCTATTACTATAAGTACAACTCCCAATATATGGTATTGTTAAGGGACATTTTTCCCAAAGAAATCTAGTTACAAATGCAGAGGGACATCATAATGTCACTGATGTTATTTAATTATATCTTTCATTAGATCTAACTGGCAGTGATAAAAATTGGTAATAGATTTTTCAATAAATTTTCAATCGATTCCAGTTGTACTAAACATTAAATTGCACTTATTACAGAACCTTTCCATGTGCATTAATCAGCTAATTTTAAAGTCGTTATCAAACTTAAAATTAAATAATTCCATTTCCATGGGAAAATAGAGAACTCTTATGTTTCCAAATTGACTTTGAAAAACCTATAGTGTAATTGGATCCTGATATGACTTATTTATTAATCATAATTTAATACTAAAAGAAAAAATGCAGGTCATTTGAGGATACTAGATTTTTAAGTGGGCAAAAATGATTTAAGTAAAAATTACTAAGAAAAATTAAGCTTTAGTCTTCCTAGGATGGAGCTAATTGGATTTGTTTGAAGAGTTTTAATTATGTGATTACGAGAGAGTTATATGTTCAGTACATCTACGTCTTTTATTAACAACCTGTGTGACTGTGGTCTATTCATTTAGCCTTTCTGGGACTCAACTTTATCTTCTCTAAAATAAATGTTAGCAAATATTTTTCAAACACTTACTGCCTACAAAGCATTTTCCATATATTTTACATTTATTAACTGGAGTTATCCAAATAATAATTACATGAGTTTGGTCCTATTATTATACCCACTCTCCAGATGAAGAAATAGCTTTCTACATCTGTTACAAATAAGAATATAATGCTTACATTTGATATAATATGGTTGAAGATTAGAATTGGATTTTTCCCATGAACAATTCCATTTAACTTATATAGCTACTATTAAATAGCTTCACCTGTATGAAATTTTGTAAAATCTCATAATATATGTTAAAGATAACATGGTCAAATATCTTGGTTAGTGTTATTTTAGATCATCATTGTCCTCAAATGTGCCCAAACTTAAAATACCTGGATTTAAAACTACTAATATTCTCTTACTACTTTAAAGGAAAGATTTAGCCAATCTACGTCTTATGTCTAAGTTCTTACACACTCTTAATCAGACTTGCTTTCTTCAGGGACTTTGAAAATAATCTACTTTGGTTTGTCATCTGTAGCTGACCATTTCCTGTGGTCCCATGCCAGAGTAGAGCTTCAGCTAACTGTAAAAGAAGAAAAATTACTTTCGATATTTTTCCTCTACCCTAAAGGAGTTAATTAGGCAATTTCCAAGAATCAGATTGAGAAATTATAAAACTGTATTTTTTAAACTCAATTTGTTCACTAAACATTTTTATAACAGAAATCATAAAGAATAATGTGATTTGAATGGCTTATATATATTCATGGTGCAAAATTGAAAAGGCATCCAGTGAAGAGTAAGCTAACAACCCATTTCTTTCTGCAGATATTGAGTTTCTTTCTCCACTGAGTCCACTGCTGGAAATTAGGCAAGCATTTGAGAAGAACTATCACAAACTAATTTTAAAGAAGCATTTTTCCTACAAGAATCTTACAAAATCTTACATATAGTGCATTGCAGTTTTTAAAGTTTAACACATTTATTCTTTTATTCAGTAATCACTTGCTAGTGCCTACTAGTTTCACAGTGATATTTAGGCCACTTGTTTTTTCAATTTGATGAACATTAGACTCAACAGGAAACTTTTTAAAAAATATTCTGGTGGGCACCTGGGTGGCTCAGTTGGTTAAGCAACTGCCTTCGGCTCAGGTCATGATCCTGGAGTCCCGGGATCGAGTCCCGCATCGGGCTCCCTGCTCAGCGGGGAGTCTGCTTCTCCCTCTGACCCTCCCCCTCTCATGCTCTATCTCATTCTCTCTCTCAAATAAATAAAATCTTTAAATATATATATATATTCTGGTACCTACTCAAACCAACTAAGTCAAAAGCTTGGAGGTGGGCTGTCCAGGCATCAGATTATTTTCTCTGTTTTAAAACACCCCATTGGATTCTAATGTACACTGGATTTAATATTGTACTCCACACTGTGGGATATACAAAGATAGGTTTGGCACCAGCTCTCTTCTCAAGTTGCTAATAATCAAGTGGGAGAATAGCCATGGTGTACTGTAAATGTTTAAAAACTGGCTATCTGAACAAAAAAAAAACACCCTTAATTTGTAGCATTTCCTGATTTTCATGGTGAAAACACTTTCATCATGTCCAATTTCAAGCTAACAATGTGACTTATTAAATGCAGAGTTGGAAAGAGGTGTGAAATAGTACTCTATTACATAGGTTTTCTACCACACAGATAAAATAGATGTAACAACCTTAAGATCATAGGTAATGATAAAATACAGAAAAATAAGAAGCAATGAGTTTTGATTATTCATTGCTCATATTTTAATGTACTTTATTTAATTGTAAGGTTATGTAATTTAATTTTTAATAATGGCTGTGTTTAACAACCAGCTCACAAAATCCTTCAAAGTATAAGAATCCACTCTTGCAAGCTTATAGAGGCCAAATCTAGTATGTCACTACCCACAATGCGTAACAATATGCTGACTACAATAGAATACAGGAAAAAAAAATAAGCATGGTGGAAGCTTATTTTCTTCTCTTCTCCTGGAAATTACTTAGTGGAGGTGGTAGAGTGCATATTATCCCCTTTTAAGCGATGAGGATATCAAGATTCACAGAAATCTCAGTCTGTTCCCTCCTAATAAGCTGAACCAGAACACTAGCATCTGACTCCCATTCACTGTCTTATCAACGTGCCTTTCTAGAATCATCCTAGAAACAAGGAAAATTAATCTGTTGACTTTTTTCACAAAAAGATTTAATTATTGATGTATCTGTTTTTACAATTTGTCTAAGCTAATCCTTACTGATCATTGAGTTGATTTCCTTTTAATGATGAAGTTTAGAGTAACACTTCACACAGAATCTCTGCACCATCAACTCATAAATATTCACTAAGGACTTACCATGTGTTCTACTAGGGATGCCAAGATGGCAAAAGGGATATACGTTTTGGTCCCTACCCTTAAGGAACCTTCAATCTTGACCCTCAGAAATAGCTAAAACATAAAGCAAATCAATTCAGTGTTTTAAAATAAAAGCTACTGACTTTGAGTGTGAAGAAGAAATTCTAGGAAGTTAAAGAAGCTCAAGAGGTTATGTTTAATGGAGGAGAGAGGACTTGAAATGAGACCTTCTAAAATGGGTAGTTAGCTTCCCAGAAAAGAGAGAGAAAGCATCTCAGACAGCACATGACTTTTTAATTTCCTCACTTCTCACACCTGTCTGTTTGGGGATTATATTTGGACATAACCCCACTACACCTTTCCAATCACTCAGTGTTTGTGACTGTGCAGGTCTTTCTGAACAACAACAAAGTGGTAGTCTGGACAAACTCCTTTAAGAGCTGTGTGGGTATGAGCTAGAACTACTTGCTCTCACCTTTGCTATATGACCCATTGCTAATGCTGGGAAATATTTCTTTCTGCCTTATAGAGAGTACATTTTCCAATGAAGGTCTCTTGAGTGTGAACAGTGAGTCAAGTCCCCATGTTCTATTACCTATGCTTTTAACCCTCTCTGGTTTCAGGCAGACACAAAATTTTGAGGGAAAGACAGGAAAGGGTTTGGAATTAAGCAGAACAGCATGACTGTCGGGTACGCTTGATTCCTACTGAGCCAGCTATGATGTAGCCAGAATAACAAACTAAAGAACCAAATTCCCAAAGCATATTTTAAAGTAGAGAAGGAATGCAATTTTAACAGAATTTATTTCAGCGCTCTTTCAGTTTCACAGCAAAATCGAGCAGAAAGTAGAGAGTGGCTATATATTCCCTGCCTCCACACATACACAGCTTCTTCCCTTATCCACATCCGCCACCAAAGTAGTACAATTGTTACAGTTGATAAACCTACACTAACTCATTATTATCACCGAAGTCTATAGTTTACATTATGGTTTATTGTATTATGGTTTTGTAGTATCTTACAAAATAGTTTCACTGCCCTAAAAACCCTTTGTGCTCTTCCAATTCATCCCACACTCCCCTCTAACCCCTGACAACCACTGACCATTTTGCTGTCTTCATAGCTTTGCATTTTCCAAAATGTCACATAGTTGAAATGATATAGTATGTAGCCTTTTCAGATTGGTTTCTTTCACTTAGTAATATGCATTTAAAGTTCCTCCATCTTTTCATAGCTTGATGATTTCTTTCTTTTTAGTATGGAATAATATTCCATCTTTTGGATGTACCAAAACTTATTCATCCTTTCACCTACTGAAGGACAACTTGATTGCTTCCAAGTTTGGCCATTATGAATGAAGCCATTATAAATACCTATGTGCAAATTTTTGTATGGACATAAGTGTTCAGTTCATTTAGATAAATATCAAATGAGATAATGGCTGGATCGTATGGTAAGAGTATGTTTAGTTTCATGGGAAACCACCAAACTGTCTTCCAAAGTGGCTGTACATTTTGTGTGCCAACCAGCAATGAATGAGAGTTCCTATTGTTCCATATCCTTCTCAGCATTATCAGAGTTCTGGATTTTGGCTATTCTAATAGGAGGGCAGTGGTACCTCACTGTTGCTTTAATTTGTATTTTCCTAATGGCATATGATATTGTGTATCTTTTCATATGTTTATTTTCCATCTATATATTTTTGGTGAGGTGTCTGTTCAGGTCTTTGCCATTTGTAATTGGGTTGTTGTTTTCTTGTTGTCAAGTTTTAAGAGTTTTTTTATATTTGGGAAATAGCCCTTTATCAGATGTGTTTTTGCAAATATTTCCTCCCAGTCTGTGGCTTGTCTTCTCTTTTGACTGTGTCCTTCATAGAGCAGTAGTTTTTAATTTTAATGAAGTCTAGTTTATCGACTGCTTCTTTCCTGAGTTATGCCTTTGGTGTAGCATCTAAAAAATCACTGCCACGCCAAAGGTCATCTAGATTTTCTCCTATGTCATCTTCTAGGAGTTTTATAATTTTATACTTTGCATTTAAGTCTATGATCTATTTTGAGTTAATTTTTGCAAAGGGTGTAAGTTCTGTGTCTAGATGATTCTTCTTCTTCCTCCTCCTCTTTTTTTTTTTTTTTTTTGATGTGGATATCCAGTTATTTCAGCACCTTTGTTGAATGACTCCACTGTATTGTTTTTGCTACTTTGTCAAATAGTAGTTGACTATATTTATGTGGATCTGTTTCTGAGCTCTCTCTATTCTGCTCCTCTGATCTATTTTTTTAATTCTTTCCCCAATACCATACTGTCTTGATCACCATAGCTTTATAATAAGTTTTAAAATCAAGTAGGGTCAGTCCTCTGACTTCATTCTTCTCCCTCAGTATTGTGTTAATTATTCTAAGGCTTTTACCTTTCCATATACACTTTAGAATCAGTTCGTTGATATCCACAAAGTAACTTGCTGAGATTTTGATGGGAATTGCCCTGAATCTAGTTGGGAAGAATAGATGTCTTGACAATATTATCTTCCTCTCCATGAACACGGAATATCTCTGTATATTTCATTCTTATTTGCATCTTTTTATCAGAGTTTTGCAGTTTTCCTCATGTGGATCTTATACATATTTTGTTAGATTTATACACAAATATTTTATTTTGGGGGTGCTAAAGTGAGTGGTATTTTTTCTTTTAAGATTTTGTTTATTTATTTGTTTGAGAGAGAGAGAGAGAAAGAGAACACGAGCAGGGTGAGGGACAGGGGGAGAAGCAGGCGCTCTGCTGAACAGGAAGCCCAATGCAGGGTTCAGTCCCAGGACCCTGGGATCATGACCTGAGCTGAAGGCAGACACTTAACCGACTGAGCCACGTAGGCTCCCCAGTAGTATTGTTTTAAATTTCAACTTGTTCATTGCTGGTATATGGGAAAGTGATTGACTTTTGAACATTAACCTTGTGTCCTGGAACTTTGCTATACTCACTTATTTCCAGGAGATTTTTTTGTTTCTGTTTTTTGTTTTTGTCAATTCTTTTGATTTTCTACATGGACAATCATGTCATCTGCGAACAAAGACAGTTTTTTTTTTTTTTTCAATCCATACACCTTTCATTTTCCTTTCTTAGCGTCTTACTGCATTAACCTAAGACATCCAGGATGATCTTGAAAAGGAATCATGAGAGGAGGCATCTTTGCTTTGTTCCTAGTCTTAATAGAAAATCTTGTAGTCTTGCATTTTTAAGATGCTAGCTATAGGGCTTTTTTTTTTTTGCAGATTTGCTTTATCAAGTTCAGGAAGTTCTTCTCTATTCCTCCTTTGCTGAGCGGTTTTGTCACAAAAGCACGTTGGATTTAATAATTCAATTTTAAAAAGGTGTCACTAGTGGACCAAACGAACATCCTATGTTCCTATTGTTTTAATGAGATTAAACAAGGAACTATTACACGAGAGTAACACTTGAAATGCTTTTTACACACTCTCTCTTTCTTAACTCCTTTTCATAACTCATTTAACTCCAACTCCTTAATCTGTTCATATTTGGCCTAAGAAGTTTTTGTTTCAACACTTTGAGTCCTTCACCATAGAAAAGTTCATTTAGTTTATCCAAATATCAACTTGACTCTTAAAAAAAATGCTGAACCCTGTACCAGCACACCCAGCATGTATGCATGCATGGACACATGCGCATGATGCATACACGTTGCAGTGTTATGTGTTTCCCCGGGAGGCAGGCTGCTATGGTAGTTAGATTTTCATATTCTGAATAAAACTGCCTTTTTTATTTTTATATTTAGGCAGTTAACTGAGCAGTTAAGAGCTCTAAGATTGGAGTCACATAGACTTGAGCTTGAAGCCCAATTCTACCACTTACTAACCATGTACTCTTGGGGTTACTTAACTTCTTTAAACCTGTTTCCTTACATTTAAAATAAGTATAATAATAGTAGTTTCTGCCTCATAGTAGAATTGTTAGGTAATTCATGTAAAATGTTTATTACAGGGACCAGAACAAAATGAACTATATATATATATATATATATATATATATATATATATTTATTTATTCTATCTATAACTATATGTATATATAACTATTCTTCATAGATAATATTCAACACTCAAAAATAACCAGGTATAAAAGAAACAACACAATTTGTCAATAAAATGAGAAAAATTCAACCAACAGTAAATCCAGAAATTGAAAATATGAGATATACACCTCAAAATAACTATTCTGTATCAGTCACTATTTAATCAAGAACACAGAAACCACACTAGAGATTTTATCATAAAAATTTTAACATAAACATTTATTTAAACAGACATTGGAGAAATGAGAGAGTAAAAAGGGGCCTCTGAAATAACACAAAAATAGAGCCTGGAGAAGGAGTCAGTTTTTCAATATGAACAATGGAAGCCAGAAGACAATGGAATGATATTTTCTAAGTAATGAGAGCAAGTAATTTCAACTTAGAATTCTATTATCAGTGAAAATGTCTTTCCAAAAATGAAGGCAAAATGATATTTTCAGATAAACAAAAACTGGTAGAAGAATTCATCATCAGCAGAAACACATGGAGGCAAACAATAAAGATTCTTCAGGCAGAAGAAAAGTGGTCTTGGATGGCAGCATTAATATGCAAGAGGAACTGAAAAGCACTGGGAAGGATCATGATGTGGATAGCCAAATGAAGATTGCGTGTATAAAGCAATATTATTAATAATAATGTATTGAGGAGTGCCTGGGTGGCTCAGTCAGTTAAGTGTCTGCCTTCAGCTCAGGTCCTGATCCCAGGGTCCTGGGATGGAGCCCCATGTCAGGTTCCCTGCTCAGCGGGGAGCCTGCCTCTCCCTCTCCCTCTGCCTGCCGCTCCCCCTGCTTGTGTTTTCTCTCTCTGTCAAATAAATAAATAAAATCCTAAAAAAAAATGTATTGAGAAGTTTAAATTACACAGAAAAAGTGTTCGTGAAAGTGGTAGGATATAATATGGGAAGAGGGCAAATGGTCCATGTTTTCTAATGCATGCACTCACAGGATGATAGTCCCGCTACTCACTTATCTTCGTGCTTCCTTCCTGTTCTTCTCACAGGTGTCCCTCCCCAATAATCTTTTCAGTGTATTCTTTCCAGAGAAACCAAGCTGTGATGAATATCTTCAACTACAGAAACTAATGCTAATTTTATTTTTCCAACTGCACTTTTAGTAACACTGTTTGAGTATGCTGGTCAGTCCACATTCCCACAAACACTTGGTATCATCGGCCTTATTAATTTTGGTCATTTTTGTGGTTATGTAGTGGTGGTGTATCCTTAAGGTTTTGCTTTGCGTTCTCTGTTAATGAATGGCACCCAACATTTTTCATGTTTTTGCAAAGTTATTAGAAATGCCTGTCATATTTCTTTCTCTTTTGTTTTTTATTGTTTCATAGTTAGTGATTTTGATTGTAACTTCATATTCCTTGGAGTGTTATCTGCAGGAATTCTTTGCATTCCATTAGAAAGGAATTGCATTTGCATTGGCTATGGGCCCCCTACCTACCCTGGATCACTGTAAACTAATAATTAAGAGACTGAAGTTTAGAAACTTTTAGACCAAAAAGGGCATTTAGGGTCTATCCCCAGACAGAGAGGAGTAGGAGTAGGAGTAGGAGTCTGTAATTAGAATTTCTCAATTTAGACTTTTTTCTTTTCTCTTTTCTTTTTTTTCTTTCTCTCCTCTCAAAGCTAAAGGCAGTCCAGACAAAATCTCCACAGTCTTCCTCCAAAAGCAATTTTATTTTCCTAAATCAAACCCATTGAGTGTGTTATCCTTAGAAAATCCAGCTTTACAAACCAGTTTCCAATCCAGTGCTTCATCCTGATTGAACCACCAACTTTGCTTCCTTTCTACCCAAATGTGTGGCCATTACAACAGATTTTAGCCACCAGATATTTGGAGCTAGTCTCCAGGGAAAATTTCGGTTCTAGGTCTCATTAAATTCCTTGAATCCTGCTTTCTTATCACATCTAGGCTGTGGGCAGTAGTGTGCTGGTAAATGTTTAACAACCAGCTCTCCAGGAAAAAAAGAAAAAAAAAATCCCTGATTTGTAGTGTTTGCCAATTTCCATAGTGGAACTCTGCCACCATGGCCAAATTATTAAAGTGACTTCACTGAAGTGATCAACAGCAGCACACAAGCTTACAGCATTTCCACTGTGTGCGTGCAAGAGGCAAGAATGACTTGAGCACAGGCAGTAGTACAATTAACAAAATAATTAGGAAATCATGAGGTTTAGTGTTTAATATCTGTTTTTGATGCAACTTATCTAGTTGTAAGTTTATATAGTGTTATTTTTAATAATGGCAGAGTTTAACAACTGACTTGCCAAGTTTCTAAAAATTTAAGAGACAGCTTTTTGTGAACCAACCCAAGTCAGCTCCATCACACCACTGGTTATGTGGAATTCGTATTTGTTTTCCTATTTTATTTATTTATTCTCTCAGCGCTTTAATGAGTGATATACTACTGAGATCTTTTTCTGAGTGTCCAATGTGCCATACTGACTGAGATGGAAATCTCCTTCGAGCACTCTAATGAACTGTTATTTAATCCTCACAACAAACCCAGAAAGGTTTTTTTAAGTTATTATTATTCCCATTGTATGGATAAAGAAATCAAGTCACAGGGAGATTCCGTTGCCCATAACCTTTCAGACAGCAAGTAACAGAGCTAGGATTTGGACCCAGTCAGGATTCAGATTCCATTTTGTTAACTACATGCTCACTGTCTTTCCTCTCAAATAAGCAGCTGAGATAGGAAGGTTTGTGATTTAAGCTTTTCAGGTTTTGAGGGGAAAAATATTCATACTCCCACTTCGAGCTCAAGAAAATTCAAAGGATGTACACTAAGCCATCAAAAAGACTCATGGAGAATCTGACAGCAGTGTGTCACCTGGGCTGAGTTGTAAACACACAGGGAAGTTCATTCCACACCTCAGTCACCAAGTGTCACCTGAATCTAATCATGAGGAGTCATCAGACATGCCCCACCTGAGGGACATTCCACAAAACGCTTGCCCCATTCTCTTCAAAACCGTCAGTTCACAGAGTATAAAGAAAAACGTAGAAGTGATTCCAGAGGACAGGAGACTGAGAAGCAGCACCGGTGGAATGTAATGCATCGTTCTAGGTTCCCTCTTGCAGTGAAAGACATTATTAGGACAATTAGTGAAATCTGAATACGGTCTGTAGATGAAATTATATTATCACATCAATGTTCATTTCTTAATTTTTAGAATTATATAGTGGTTATGTAAGAGAATGCTTTTTTTAATAGGAAATAGACGCTAAAGGATTTAGGGGTAAAGGGACATCAGAAAGCAACTTTGAAATATTCAGAAAAAATAATTATAGATATGTAAATATAAAGACAAATACACATGCATGTATATTCACACACACATATATATCTCTATCTAAAGAAGGGTGACATAAATGTAGTAAAATGTTATCTTTAGGGGAATCTCAGTAAAAAAGGGTTATCTTTCCACTACTCTTACAAATTTTCTTTAAGTTTAAAAGAATGTCAAAATAAAAGAATTAAAAGCAAATGATCAAAATAAACCTAGCAGAATTTTGTTTTGTACTCCTTTATGAATGTGACTCAGCTAACTTCCTTGTGTCTTTTCCCGTGTTTATCTACTTCAGCTTCTCTCTGCCAGCCTCCCATTCTCTCTGGACTTCCCCTTCCGTTTCATTTCTGAGAAGACTTTAGATTGGCCAGTCAATAACCACGACCTGTGGTCCCTAGCAAGTCTCTGGATTGGCTGCCCAGGGTAGGGTTCGGACACCCTCTTCTATTCCCTCACTAGCCTTTGTAGCAGAGGTTATGACAGGTCCATTCCCTTACCAGGAACCACGGGCAGGCGGGCAAGAATGACTGACATTCCTAGTACAGAGAGAATAATTACAGAAATGCAAAAAGAAAGGTGCAAGATTTCCAGTGCTCAAAGTTCAGCCGGCGGTTGTATTGAATCAGACCACTTGACTCCATTTGGAGCAACAAACAACATGCCTGACTTTGAGTAATAAGTTAACACTAAACTCCAAAACTCCGTTGTGTGCAAAAGGGTCAAATCACTTTTGATATTTTATTAACAAAGCAGTTTCTAAAAAAAACAGTCTTTATATTATGCCTCTGTAAAGATCCCGAAAGTTTGCTTTTTGTTTTATGAGTTTTACATCTTGTTGCTTTCTTGCTCAGTGGTTATATTGTGTATTAGGGTATGAATTCAAAGGTCAAGGGCTTGATTTTTTTTTTTTTTTTGGCTCAATTGCATTTATTGTTCAGTGTGGTTCGATATTTAAAAGAGCTAAAGGATGGTCCTTTCCTGTCTTTTCGTTTTTAACCATATCTGAAGATGCCAACAGCTTTTGTAACTTTTTCCAAAGACTTTCCCTAAAGGAAATGGGGAGATTTCATTTTATGTTATTTAGGTCATTTAATCAGAAAGCAAATCATCTGTCTTTGATCATGCCCTTGCCAGAAGATCCCTAACTCATTAGTGTGCTATTAATGAGGCTGGATTTTTAAGCAGGTGTTGTTAAGTGCAATCAGAGCAGCTTTATTAAGCCGCAAATTGTCTTGCCATGACAAAGGAAGTCAGATTGGTCCATGCTCAGTTAACCTTTGTCTATATGCATGACTTGGCTGATTAAACAGCAATTGATAATGACCTTCAGTCTGGCAAAGCCAGAAAAAGGTGAAGCCTTATGTTGGCATTCATTTTATGTGACATGAGTGACAGGCAGGCAGTCTCTCTAATTTAGAAATCTATAATGCAATTTCAAAATTAACTAATATCACAGTGCAATGAGCAACTAATTTATGTGTATTAAACTGATATTTTGATGTGTGCGTTATTTCAGAGTAGAAGTATTATTGCAGAGAGAGAGTGAACATCAAGTCAAAGTAGCTTTGACTAGTCATCGTAAGTAGCTGGAAAAACAAGCCTGGAAGATAAAGGATAGTTGTTTTTTGGAGATTATTAATTTATTTAACAAGCATATCGAGCTCCTCATATGTCGAAGACCCAAGCCTGGTGAATTTAACACAGGCGCTGCTTCTCAGGAGTTCACAATGGGGTGATAGACAGGAACACCAATTTTATTACAATTTATTCAGTGCAACAGCAGTTTATCATTAGCACGTGAGAAGAATGCTGTCTATCATCCTCAAGACATCAACTAATTCTGAAATGTGGAGAGGAGAATCAGAGGGCTGTGGGGAAATTATAATTTATTGAGTGGCTATTATATGCTAGATACTTCATT
The DNA here is from genome assembly GCF_037043125.1 of Eumetopias jubatus. NCBI lineage: Eukaryota > Metazoa > Chordata > Mammalia > Carnivora > Otariidae > Eumetopias > Eumetopias jubatus. The sequence goes on along the minus strand of NW_028274809.1, from coordinate 79,534,350 downwards.
CATGTTATCTCATTGATTCCCTGCAACAATTTTTAGGTAAATACTTCATTTCACAGATGAGGAAACAGAAGTTCGTTCACAGGTTCAGTTTTTGCCCGAGGTCAGTCAACTGTAAGTAGCACAACTAGTATTTGAAATTGAGCTCCGTTTGTCTCTAAAACCCATGACGTTCTGTGGAAACATTATGATAGATGGAAATTACAGTGAACAGCAAATCATGTGTCTCTTGTGCTATTTATGTGTGTGTGTTTGTGTGTGTGTGTGCACGTGTGTTCTTGTTTATTTTGTTGCTTGGCTTAGGAAACATCATACACATTGTCTCATTGTCTTGAAATAAATATGAAATGATGGCTTCTGCCTCATGGTATTATAAATTCCTCTGTATTTTTTTCAGGTTCTTCTTCATGAACAGACCTTTGATGACTTTATCAATCGTCCCAGTAAACATCTTTGCATTGAGAAGGCTTTACCAAGTATACTGCTAAAATAGAAGTGGTCTAGACATGGTTGTAACTTGAAGTTTTGCTAACACTCATATTTCCCAGTTTGGGGTGAAGGACATTTTATTCTGGAGTGTGTTAATAGATGTGACAAGGAAAAAAAAAGTCTTTCCTGACTCAAATAGGTTTGTTTAACAGTTAAGCAAAATTAGAGAGGTTTCTTTCTTCCTGCAGGACCTTTCAGAGCCTTTAATATGCTAATGGGTATTATGACTTTCCTAGGAGAGAATCTGGTATTCAGCATTTCCCAAGTTTTCTTGACCATGAGGCTCTTTGTTCTTTGAGCACCAATTAACACTCGCAAGAATCAGTGCATGCAGAACAGAGTGCTCTATAAAATATTAGCAGCCAAGTAACAGCATAGGGAAGGCAGAGGAGAGAAACAAAATAAAGGGACACTCACACAGGAAATAGGAAAGCCCAGCAACCAGTTTACATTTTTCACAATTTTGCTAGAACCTGTTGTGGGTATTTAAATGCTGGCAAATCTTAATGAACAGCATGACCCATCCAACAAAAATATAGGTGATATTCATCTCTACTCCATAAACATCACAGTAACTATAAACATGGGTTGAATTTCTCTGATTTCTACATCTTTACTGAAGAACACTTGAATAAGCTATTCATTTTCAGATTATATCAGGGTCATCAAAGGATTAATTGGGGCAAATGAAACATGGAACCTTGAAATAAACTATGTAGACTTACTAAGAGTTGACTAAAACCCATAAAAGTACAAATTACTTGCAGCTTTATTAGCTGTATTGCTCTAGGCCAACCCTGGCTGCACTTTTAACATCACATTTCAGAGGTGTATTTTAAAAAACTATCAACCCAAGAACAAAATCTCTGATGTGCGCTGAGAGCCAACTGTCAATTATTCCCCGCTAAGGTGATCTCTCTTTGTTCCTGTCCAGGGTCCTCCACTTTCTGTCTTTGCTCTACAACATTCTGTTTCTTCCCCATGTTCGTCCCAGGGGTTGCTTCCTGTTATCGATGCTTAGGAAACCAGTCAACATCAGGTTCGAAAACTCTCCATCTGGAAGAGCAAAACCTTAAATTACAGGTTATTTCTGCCACTCTGAGTCCATTTGCTATATTGTAATTGTTAATGCTTTAGCATTTCCTGCTCTTGCCTGGTTCCTGCATTAATGCCAGGATCACAGTAACTGTGGGAGCTGACCTGCCACGCAAATTCCCCGTGAAGCCGCTGGAATGTTCCCAACATGCGCTATAATGGTGTCCTTGATTGGAAATGCCTTCTGCTCGCAGGGAAAGAAAGCTGCTTAGAAGAGTGAGGATTGTTAATTTTGAGCATGCACTGGGTCCACCTTGCCACTGCTTTGCTGTAATTTTTTCCCATTCAAACTTTCTCCAGACTTGCTCAGAAGACCACTTACTTAGTTCTACCCACTTTAAAGAAGTTCTGTTTCCTCCTGTCTAATCGATCACCTTTGCAGCGAGTAGATCTCGAAACAACAGGTGATAAAAAATTACAACGGGCATTCATGACAGTGGAGGCCACCTGCTCATCCCAGTGACAACCTAGCTGACTTGCCCACACAGGCTGGGGATCAGCAAATAGATGGTGATGATGGCTGGTCCTTTGGCCGTGTGATAAAACCGGCCTGGGACGTGACCCAGATGGAAAGTTTTGTAGGACAGAGCAGGACTTATCCAAGTTTTCCTTGGATCTTTCAAGGTCGTTCCTTCCCTTTCTAGATAACAAACAGGTTTGAATAAGGATTCTCGTGCAGGTTGAGCAATTGCAGATTGTGACTTGAATAGGTGAAAACGATTTGGGAGAAAAGGATAAGAAAAGTGCACTTGGCTGATGGATGTTTCAATTATCCTGAGAAAAGAAAGAAATGCATTTACCAGATCATAATCATTTTGGTAAATTACATTTCAATGCTGAGTCACCTGCACGACAGGGAGGTGGGACAACCCCCTTTGAAAGAGAAATTGTGCAGCTGTCTTATCCAAATCTCTGTGTTGGAAATGGCTTGAGAGGAACTGTGAAAGGAACTTGATGCATGCAGGAAAACACCTAGCTTGTACAGTTGTGTTTTCAGGAGGAAAATGAATCCAAAGATCTTAGAAAGAATCTCCAGCAAATACTTGCACTGGACGTAACATTGCTATAAATGATTGCCCTCAGACTTTACAGAAGTTCTGAGTGTGATCATTGGATGGTTGAGAAGGACGCAAAATTCAAGGAGGCATCGCTGAAGCTCATTCAACTGAATAAAACTATGCCCATTTTGCTGCTTAAGTCTACACATGATCTTTATCAGTTTTGCACTCACAGGGACGTGAGAAGCAGTGTGATGTACTGGGATGGTGGCTCTCAAGTGGGGGTTCCCAGACCAGCCGCATCAGCGTCATGTGGGAACGTAGTAAAAAGCAAATGCTGACACTCTGTCCCAGACCTGCCGAGTCAGAAACTGTGGCCGTGGGGCCCAGAAACCTGTGCTAGCCCAGGCCCCCATGTCATTCAAATCCGCACTGTAAGAATCTTCCTATTCAGAAGCTCTCTGGAATTAGGAGATTGAAATCTACCAAATCAACTGGGTGAACATAGACAAATCATCCAACTTCTCTGAAGCAAATTTCTTATCTGCAAATTGAGGAGTGTGGGTTCCATGATTTCTGATTCGGTAATTCTGCATGATTACTTAAACCTTAAAGTGTCAATTCCACCACAGTATCTCAGCGTTGAAAGCTTAGGCTCTGAAGTCAGGAAGCTATGATTACAAATTCCCACTCTGCACTAAAATGTGGATCTTCCTTCTTACCTGTGACCTCTCAGAACCTCGGCCCCTCATCTGTGGACTGCGGATCATAGTCGTGCTTAAGTCATAGATTTTTCAGTTAAATGAGATAATGCATGTAGAATGCTTTGAATGGGAGTTGGCACAAAAGTGCTCAGTAAATGGCGATTATTGTTATTTGGAAGTAGATCTCTGAAAAAAAGATGCTCAGTTTTTTAAGTTCATACAATTACAAAAAGGACTTCCATTTCAGTTCTATGTGTGAAGACTGCAAGTTTCAGAACAAGTGGGCACATTTAGCTTCAGTTACTTGTGACTCAGAGATCCGGACTATCAGAAAGTTCATTAGCACCCAAGACTTCCATACTTCAATGGGGAAAAACAACTGTTTGGTTAAACTGCAATTATTTTAAAATATGGAGAGGGATTTGGTTAAAATTTAGTGGAACATCATTGAGATGCTAATATCATGATGGGTGTGTGTGCCTAGGTTTTTCCTCAACAGCTTTCTTTATTTTCGTTCAGTTCAAAAAAGAAAACACAATTGTTTGCACTGTATTTGCAAAGCAATCAACAAGGAAATCATGTGTTAATTGTTCAGATGAATACATGATGCTGCTCATATTTATCTGTGTTTATCACATAACCGGACGGTCTGATTGGGAAAGTGCTTCGCCACAGAAGAGCTCTGGATGCAGAAGCTAATAGATGCCTCTTTAATGTGAGGTGTTCAGGATCAGACTGGCTTTGTTGACCTTGTTCCTACACACAGTGGAGTCTGTGCGGAGGGCTGTGGACCGCAGCGCCTAGGCCTCTGTTTTAGTTCTTAATTTCTTTCACGGCATCAAAAGCCTTTTCTATCCAAAAGCTTTTCTTTTTCTTTTACTCCTGAGCGTCTGCATTCGAGGCAGAGCTGCCATCGACCAGCAGCAGTCTTTGTTCTCTCTTTCAGGAGGCTGGGGAACAGTGTGAGTCCTTCCTAATTAGCCCGGGGACCAATGAAATGCCCCTCTAAGCCAGAAGAAGCCGCAATCCCACAGCCCAAGTGGCAGAAAAGAGGGAAAAGGCCTCTTTAATTAAGGCCCAACAAAACTGGATAAAAAAAAAAAAAGTGGTATTTTGCTCTCTACGAATGTTTTTTCGCAATCCCTGTAAATGCTGCCACATGCACACGCTTTTAAATTGTGCCTTCGCTTTTGCCAATGTACCGTCGCTCTGCTTTGGCTAAAGACTGCAGAAATGATTGGCCCCTAGGAGTGTAGGACCCAGCAGCCTTAGGCTGTGTCTGTGTTTGCATTTCACAGGAGGCACCGGCTCTGCTAGAGGCAAAGAGCTGATTAGCAGGAAGGGGCTGAGCTTCACTTACAAACGTGATGTGGAACAGCTCCATCTTTAGGTTTGGTATTTACATGGGACGTTCGCAAATGTCATTACACAAAAACCCTGCTGATGCCACATATGTATTTAGTTATTACACTCTTTCTATGTCTGGCTCTCTTTTATGTCTTTCAACTTTAATCATTTATTTCTTTTTCTTTAGGGGCTCCATTAGTGACAATAGCAACATTCAGGTCACCCTGGTTTTGAATGTGGTGCTACATACTACCCTTCTGGTCCACCTGTCAGGTCCTGATTTTACCTTACTGTGGGTATGTGAGTGATTAGGTTTTGCTCCTTTATCTTCAACCTGAAAATACTTTCCCCTGATTTTAAAAATTATAAACTTTCATCGTAAAAAAGAAATTGACTTAATGCAGATAATCGTAAGAAATGTTTGCCAGAACTTACACAAAGTTCTACCATTTAGAGATAACTACTCCTTACATTTTTTGGTAAATCAGTCCATCTGTATATTCGCATGTAAGCTCACGCAAATAGAATGTTTTCAGACTCATTCTTGCCTCACCTGACAATATGTATAAGTGAACATTTAAGTCAGTAAATATGATGACATCATCGTTAATGGCTGTGTGTTACCAGTCTTTTGAAGACTTTTGAAACTAAAAGTCAATATAATTTCTGTTTGCCTCCATTTAATATCTGATTGGATTCCTTGAGTGCATCACAATATTAGACAATTTCAAATTCTTATTTCAATGAAGCCTCTTGTCTTTTATAGATAATATCATCTAGATAGAAATATATGATGAAATGGAATAATTGCATGTATTTTATATGATAGGAGTCAGAAATACACACAAGCATAAGTACTGTGCTTATTTGTAATTTTCCATTACACAGAATTATGTTTCTAACAGGACCCCTGCAAATAATTTACTTTTAGTCTGTGAACGTCCATGCTCTTTTGAAAGCTTTCTTTGTGAGGATCTCACAATTATTTGGTTTGTTTTAAAAAGAGCCTATGTCTATATAAGACCAAACACTCAGTCAATTCACTCTAAAGTTAGTCAAACATTGAAATATTGGGCAGATTTTGTTTTTGAGTTGCTCACGAGCTGGGCATCAAGTTGACATGGTCTGAGTAAATGGGAACAGAGGAGAGTAGAATAACTCCTTGAACTCTGTTCTATTTGCTCTCTAAAATTTATCCTAAGATATATATGCCTCGAACATGGACAACATAATGAGAAAAAGCATGAAACACAGGGGAAAAGACTAGACTTAAAAACGGGTTACTTGAGATCCATTGTCTCAACCCACAGTCACTTAATACTTTGTGGCCTCAATGTCATTACCTATAAAGAAGAAAAATGTTCAAAGGAATGCTGTCAGGATCAAGCATGAGAATGTCAACAGCTAGCTCTTCATATTTTAATTACATTCAGAACAGATCCTTGGAGTACCTACTGTGTTTCAGGCTTTGAAAAATTAACAAAACCAGATTCATTTTTATAGCATATCTAGCACACATAGGACTTCCACATAAATGATATCATTTTTAAACCAAAACCATGAATCAGTTGCTGCAATTATCATCCCCCCTTTTATAGTTGAGGAGATTGAAGTTCAGAGGCAAAATAATCACTTGAAACCTGCAAAATCCACTAAATGTTGAGTTAAAACTCATCCTCCAGTCTTATTCCCAGATTCAGTGTTTTCTTCTTTACACTGCCTTTGGTAAAGATCTTGGAACTTTACTGAGTGTCTTCAACACTGGATTTCAGGTAGTTAGACGTTTTCTCCATACGACCATCTCATGAATGAAGGTGTGATAGTTAAATACAATATAAGCCAGTGGAAGTGTTTCTCTAAGTGGTGAAGCTGATGTAAACAAATTCATGGTTCCTGGAAATCCAAGGGGTAGTGCAGGTTTGAAAGGAGAATGTAGTTTTGGAAGGGTGAAATGGAGTTTGAGGTGAAGTTTGGACATCCACAGAAAGATGTAGACAGGTAGAAATATGATTGAGGGCTTGGGAGCAGTGCTCAAGCCAAAGCTGAGTACATGGCACTCAGTTATCTGCAGCAGCATCTGAGCTGTTGGCATGGTTGAGGTGGCACCGAGGAAACTGCCCTGGAAGAGGAACAGCATTTGAGAAAAAGTCTTGGAAACAGTGTTCAGAGAAGGCGGGAAACCTAGCTTCCATAGCATGATGGCGGCACATGGGCGGATGGCTGCATGAGGCTGAGGGAGGATATGAGGAAGGAAACTGCTCACATAGGCCTGGCAAGTATGCAGTTCCATACTCTCACTTGCACTAACTTATTTAGTTCTCTCAACTATCCTGTGATGTTCACTTGAAGAAAACAGGGCTAAGACGATTTTGATAATTTGCTGCAATCACATACCTCATAAGAGGTGGGAGTGTCCAGCTGAGGTCTGTGTGACTCTAAGGACCATGCTCAACAGTGTTAAATCCTTGTGCAGAAATTCGTGAAGATAAGTAAAAAGGGGGAAGGAGATAATGTTGAGATAATTGATACCTTCAAGTGATAGTTGTCTTAGTAGAAAGGTAGATACAAAGAAAAAAAAAGTAGTAAAAATATAGAGTCAATGACCCTAGATGACTTATTCCTAAAAAGAATTCAAGGAAAGAGGTATGTGTCGTTATCAACAAGAACAACTGACTGTCTTTTAATTATTTCAAAACAATTCAGAAAATCTTGGAAATGAAGAGTCCATTGGGGAAGGGGATGATTGATTTCTTGAGGTTCAATTCAATAAATTTAATCTTTATATAAATTTTAAGACTATTATCCTTTTAGCATTTGTTTTTTGTCTTAATATTAGTAAAAGATAAAACTGAGGCCCATTAAAATTCGCAAGAGTTTATGTGAGCAAACATAGAGTCCAACTGGGTAGCACCAAACGGGAAAGTGACTGGGAGCACTCTGCAGGAAGGAGTTAAGGGAAAGCCTTCTAAAGAGAAGATGTGGTGCAAAGGTGGGAAATCACTGGATTGGCTGTAGCTCAAGCAGTTGCCTTATTTGGGAAAGCCTAGCTGGCTGTTTGTTATTGGTTGTTCTTAAGTTTCGATTTCTTAATCTGAAGGCATTTACAGGACTTGACTGGCCTAGGTTCAGTTTGCTTATGCTAGCTGCCAAGGCTTTAGAGCCACCTCAGTCTAATAGGCTCCTTGTTTAATTACTTCACTAGATTTAACAGTTCTTCTCTTCCTGATTTTCCTTTTTTATGGTACAATAAGCAATTCAATTGCTTGCCTTTAACAATCCTGTGTGTATTAATTCAAAGAGCCTCCTCTTGAAGTCATTTTAAGATTTTGCTTTATTATTCCCATTTGCTTTTCTAAATGCTCACATGATTTTGAAATCCAGGAGCTGCCTGCAAGTTTGAGGTCTTTGTTGATAAGGAAAGATGCTAAAAAAGGACTGTATGCACATAGCTGAGTCAGTTGCCCTGGTGTGCTGGCTGCATCAAGTGATGGGTTTTGGTGGCTGTGAATCAAGAGCAAAAGATACCAATCACTGGGAGAGCAAGCTAGGGATGTAGTAATAATGTTCCTTCTAGATTTCTTCTCATCAGGAAGTCAACCCAGGGTCAAACACTGGATTGTCAAGCAAGCACCTCAGCAAGGCTGATCTAGGACTGCTTAATGCAGGAGTCTGTGTAAGTACAGTAGAGCTCAGAGGGCTGGGCTGGGGCCACCCCCAAATGCTCCTCCTGGAAGAGTCACATCACCTAAAGATGTGATGACAGAAGTGAGCCAAAGGCTCTGAAGCTCATGGAGATTATGGAGCAGGATTCTGATGTGATTTTACAGTAAAGAAGCCACCTCCTCGCTGCTGAGAATATGCTGAAGAGACTTTGCCCTTACCTCTGATAAGGTAAGGCCATCGAGCCTTGATAAGACAGAAAAAGTTATCACAAGGAAGCTGGCAAGAAAAGCATGATGGCAGGCCCACCTCTTATGTGCACAAAGGTAGATCAGCCTGTGGCAGGAGGTGAAGGGCCAAAATAGGTCTTGGGCAAGGGCTGCTTGAGTAGAGGGACCGTTTCTATGGCATGGGGTTCTAGGTGTGCCAGGATTAGGTAGACTTGGTTAAATATAGATAACATTGTTTTTACCAGAGCTAATTTTAGTTAGTTAGTTAGTTAGCTAGCTAGTTAGTTGGGGGTTCTTTGGTTTGGGTTTCATTTTGTTTTCAGGACTATTTTTTAGAGTAATTTTCGGTTAGCAGCACTACTGAGGGGGAGGCACAGAATTTCCCATATACCCCTGCCCCAACACGTGCACAGCCTCCTTCATTACCAACAGCCATTCCCAACACCCCCCACCAGAGTGGAGTATTTGCTACAATTGATGAACCAACATTGACACGTCATTATTACCCAAAGCCCACAGTTTATATTAGGGGTCACTCTTGATGTTGTACATTCTATGGTTTGGACAGATGTATAATGGCATGTATCCATTGTTATGGTATCATACAGATCAGTTTCACAGCCCTGAAAATCCTTTGTGCTCCACCTGGTCATCCCTCCCCACCCCTGCTACCCCTGACAACCAATGATCTTTTCACTGTGTCCACAGTTTTGCCTTTTCCAGAATGTCATATGGTTGGACTTACACAGTAGGTGCCTTTTGAGATTGGCTGATTTCACTTTGTAATATGCACTTAACTGTCCTCCATGTCCTTTCATGGCTTGATAGTTCATTTCATTTTAGCACTGAGTAGCATTCCATCGTCTGGATGGACCACAGTTTATTTATCCATTCGCCTATTGAAGGACATCTTGGTTGCTTCCAAGTTTGGCAATTATGAATAAAGCTGCTGTAAACATCTGTGTGTAGGTTTTTGTGTGGGGATCATAGTTTTTGTTTATTTTTTTGTTTCACATTTTGTTTTGTTTTTGTATTGTGTTGTACTTCACTTTTGCCCCTCTTACACATAAGCTTTTTGAATCTGTTCTTGTTTTTTTTTTTTGAACTGAGAAGAACATTTTATCTCAATTCACATCAGAAAGGGGTGGCCGCCCTCTCATTCCTAAATAAAAGTAAAAAATGAAAATAAATTATGATTTTCAGCTTCAGGCTCAAGTCAAATTGGGCAATGGTACATTTTTGTATCTTACTGGTCATCTTGAAATTGAAATATATTATATGGAATAAGAGAAAAAAAGATTAATAGTAAAGCAGCAAGCAGCTAAAGGAAGGCCAAATTGACTTCCCTGTTATAGTCTGTCAAAGTCGTAATTGATATAAAATGTGGGAAGAATGTTAGGAGTCTGTGAGAGAAACCAGAATACTGACCTAGAAATGAGTGAAAAGAAATATTAGGCTTGAAACATTTTCAAGGGGCTATGTTATTATTATTGTTCTTCCACTGAGATTTTTATTTTAACTTAACTCTATTAGCAATTTTCTTTGGACTAATATAATTCAGTCCTGAAACTGTAAAGAGTTGCTTCTAGGGCCGTCCTCACCGGTGCACCCTGTGGTTCATTTGACAAGTCTTTGCATCCCCTCAGAGACTTTGCACAAAATAGATGCTCAGTAAATGCTTCTCAGATAAATACCTATGTACAGTTGTATAAAGCAGACATGGCTTCATTGAGTGGCACTCAAGATAGTTATTGGGGACATCTCACTTCTTCTCATCACTATATTTCCTGTTCTCTGTCCCTCTCTTCCTCCCTCCCTCCCTCCCCCAGTCCTCCCTTCCCTCCTTCCCTTTCTTTTTCCCTCTTTCCCTTCTCTTTTGAGGCTTCAGTTTTCTGCTTCCTTCTTATCTGTTGTTCTTCCTTCCTTTTTTTCTCTTTTCTCTTTTGCTGCTTTCTTTTTCTACTCCATGTTTTCCTTTCAAGTGCTTTTGTCCATTTGCCTATAATTTACTTATTCATCCTCAAAACCCCAATGGGCATCATGTAGTGCCACCGAGGATCCCAGGGGTTAAGGGGGTTATCCGGCTTGCTGCATAGACCACTCACAATTGTAACTGAGGGGACTGACATTTCTGCAGCTGTGTTTGTCTGGGGTGAATTTTCTACAATCACTCAGTATCCTGAATATTAAACACGTTTGCCTCAGTGTATCCTATAAACCATTTGGATAACTACCCATGCTGGAATTCTGAAGAGATTATGAAAATTGAAACAATACAGGGCAAAATAACACATTTTACAGAGGGTAAGATTCTATTAATGGCATGGTGTAATCTATCCGTTGTATTACGGTCCTGCATTCTCTAAGGAGTGTGTGAAACCTATGAGATATTTCTGTATCAAAATTTACACTGGTCTCTCCAAATCCCTCTGAAGACATTAGTTGCAAAATAGATCAAGGTCTACCCCTGATTTCATTTTGCTGGCAGCAAGTGCTCTGGAAGATTACATTTCTCTGGCTTGAGTCACTGAAGCCCTGAGATTAACATCCTCCAGGGAGATACCAGCATCCACGGAGAGCTTGTCCTAGGCATTTTGAATTTCAAAGGCCAGGGAAGAGAGCTAATGATTTACTCAAAAGCTCATAATCAGTATCTACCCCAAAGAGCCCTAGTTCTGCTTCTTTCTTACAGTTTCTTTCTCTCCCCTTTCTGCCCCTTTTCTTCCTGCCACCTTCAGAATGATAGGACCCCCACTGGACCCCTCAGAGGGCATAGTGCAGTACTAAATGCTTAAGTGTTCAGTACTTAACTTCTTAACCCTCCCACGGTCCTTCCTTTGCTGCACAGGTATATCCTCCTCCTCCCAATTTTGTTTCTCAGCATTAATTAGCTGTAATGTGTACTGAAGAACTGATTTTTATAATAGAATCTATATCCATTCTTCTTCATTTGAAATGCAATTGAATTCGATATTTTGTATTTCCCTGTCTCAAACAAAATCAAGCTAATTTTTGCTTCTGTTGGGAACTCAGTCTAGAACTCTTCCAAGATTAAATCTCCCCTTCTTCTCAACCTCAACCGGTAATTCTAGGTAGAAAAACAAATTCATACTCATGGCGTGCTCTGACCAGTGCTATCCAGGAGAACTTACTGTGATGATAAAATGTTCCATTGCCCAACTTAATAGTCATAGCTGTATGTGGCTAATGAACACAGCATATGAACTTTTGCTTTTTTCCCTTGTGAAACAAAATGCTAGTTAAAAAAGAACATATTTCTGGATAGAAGAAAAGATATGAAAATGCCCTTCCGGTGGCACCCATCTCAGTGGGGAAAAAAAATCTAGAAACTGGTATTTTTCAATGAGAGATTTCTACTAGGACTTGATGAATAAGGAATCATAACCAGCAGAAAATAGATGAGTAACAAACTGAGTTTCTACAGAGTTCAGAGAATAGTTTTACGAATCAGTTGGTTTGGGTCAGTAATTTTAAAAATTTAATCAAAGCTGATAATTTATATTCAACTCTTACTTTGACAAAATTAATCAGATCAGCTTGTGCATAAAAAAGCAAATTTGGGAGTTGTGGAAATCTTGTTAATTTAGAAAATAACCATAGTAATACATTGTAGAGAAATTTGGTCAGTACAATTTGCCATAATACAATGTAGGTCTGAAACTCACTAAGTGACACACAGTGACAGAACGGACTGAGATGTCAATACTATGTAATTGGTCCATCCCCCCAACTGAATCCAATCTAAGTGCAAGGGTATTTCTGACAGAATTCTGGGAGTTGATTTACCCGCACTGAGCATGTATTATTGAACTCTTAATGACATGCTTTACGAAACATAAGACTGAAGGCCTGGTGGCTTTGGCATGGGTAGGCTCATGGTGTCCATTAAGTTACAATTTGTAAAAAAACAGTGTCACTCATCTGTTTTTTAAAGATTCATTTATTTATTTGAGAGAGAGAGTGGGATGAGGGGCAGAGGGAGAGAGAATCTCAAGCAACCCAACACTGAGCACAGAGCCTGACATGGGGCTCAATCTCACGACGCCGAGATCAGGACCTGAGCCAGAACCAAGAGTCCATTGCTCAAATGACTGTGCCACCCAGGTGCCCTGAGCATCACTCATCTTTAACACTAAGATTTTCCCAAGTAACCATGGGAAATTGAAATTGAAAGCATTAATGGAGTAGACATGTTGGGAGCCTATCTACAAGCTCTAGTTTTGGTTATGAGGCCCTTGGGCTGACGTGGATGCAGTGAAGAGAGATGGGGAGAAGACCACTGGAACTGCATTGCCGCTTGGGAAGTAGGGTAGGGTGTGGGCAAGTCATTCAACATTCCTAGGACTCAATTTCCTCATTTGTAAAATAAAAAGTAAACCAAATTAGCAGCTTATGGATTTTTTTACATTATATTGTCCAGTTGTAGCTTAAATACATATTAGATAGGATCAACACTGCCAACTTTCAGTCTTGAAAAACGGGGGAAAAAGTGCTAACCGTCTACTCTCACCATGATTCATAAAGAGTAGGAAATTTTAGCACCGGAAAAGTTATTAAACCCAGCTTTATGAAAATCTAAGTAGTTACTTTTTTTAAAGACTTTATTCCTGACCAGTATAAGTCTTTGGAATGGGTCTGGGAACCCCTGGATCTTTACAACGCTGATTTTTTTTTTTAAAGATTTTATTTATTTATTCATGAGAGAGAGAGAGAGAGAGGGAGCCGAGCAGGGAGCCTGATGTGGGACTTGATCCCAGGGACCCTGGGATCATGACCTGAGCCGAAGGCAGACGCTTAACCATCTGAGCCACCCAGGTGCCCCGATTTTTTTTTTTTTAATTTACTACTACTAGGTAGACCTAGACTCTGAATTCTGCATTACTCAATATTCATTACTCACCTAGTTTCTGCCTTTTACTATTTCTTATGGTGAAGTCATAATAGAAATTCCATATTGAGAAATCCTAGTTTCTAAACTTTCCTTCCTATTGTACTGAGTACCACTGGAAAGTAGACTTACTACTTTTTTAATATCTACCTCACACTTCTTTTTTACTAAACTTTTGTTTGACTGCAACAAAGAAAAAAAAAACTCCTTTCACGTGCTCAGTTGTCACATGGCCGGCAGCTGCTGTACTGGGCAGTGCGACATGAAAAAGAAGAGAAACTTCTTTTGGACAGGGTTAATCTAACAATACATACACCAGAATATGAATTTTCCTTTTTGCTACCTAGAACCTAGAGGAAGTTAAGGATTGAAACTTAGGACTGTTATCAGCTGAATTCCCCACATAAGTCAGAAGTAACTAGATTTTTTTAGGGGTTTTCTGAACCTCAACCTTTATGGCCCTGCTTAGCTTTGACATCCTTCTCGCCACTTTTTCTTCCTGTTTAAGTAATAGAGCAAGGCCAACCATATTTTATGATTTGGATTTCTTGAAATCCAGATTCAGATCCAGTTCCAGGTCCCAATATTTCATAAGAGTGAAGGATTTTTGGAAACTGCTGCCCCGTTTGGAATCCCCTGCTCTCCTCCTCCCCGGCGGCCCCCCCCCCACCCAGTCTCCATTTACTCAGTCTAACCAGTGAGCCAGCCAAACGCCTCGAATAGGCTCCATCTGCTCACTACCTAATCTCTATTTAAATCAAGCTAAGGAAACACTCTTTCTGGAAGAACTGGGCACAGTTCTCTAGTGGAATTGCATGAAAGCATCTCTACTCACATCTTGTACACCGTTTGTTTCCAGAGTTCGTGATTTTCTAAGGTCTTTCAGACCGCGCTGTAATTAACACTGGAACTTTCCCTTATTTTTAAAATGATTATCTACCCAACACAGAAGAAAAAAAGAAAGGCAAAACTGTGGTTATTTGGTTAATTTAGTTAGTGGCGTCAGCCACAACAGATAAGTAAGGCTGCTTTTTTAAAGAAATCCTGCAGAGAATGAGTGACTCTGTTACGTTTCCCAAACGGATCGCGTCTGTCAGGTAGCGGGTACTTCAGCCAGGGCTGTCCACAAAGAAGCTATCGATATCTCTATTACCTTCCCCACCTGGCCTTCCCCTCCTCCCGTCCTCCCCTCCTATCCATCCCTCCCCTCCTGGTTCCCACTCCCTCAAAACATTCAAGGAAAGTGAACCTAATATAACTGCTGTTTTACTGGGCAATCAGAAACCTGACACTATTTTCCTGGAAACTGTGTAGGGCTCTGCCATTTCTAGATGAATGGGAGGGGAATTGTGTCAAATCAAAATCAAAGGGTATGGTAGCTATTTTCAGGAAGCAGGACTAGGAACTAATACCTGGTGGATCCTGAATTTCAATTTTCAGCATATTTATCAATCACCAAAAATGTTTCACAGAAGGTCATACAGACACATGTGTGTGTGCCTTATTTTTCTGCACAGATTATTCATGGTAGTCTCTTCTGTTTTCTGGGAAGACAGAGTCCAGTTTAGTGGTTACAATGCAATGTCATGAGAGGGTTCTTCTGTTTTGTTTTTTTTTAATTTTTTAAGAGATTTTTTTAAAAAGATTTTATTTATTTATTTGAGAGAGAGAGAACAAGCGGTGGGGAAGGGCAGAGGGAGAGAGAGAGAAAAAAAACAGGCTCCCCACTGAGCAGGGCGCCTGATGCGGGGTTTGATTCCAGGATCTGGAGATGGTGACCTGAGCCGAAGGTAGATGCTCAACCGACTGAGCCACCCAGGCACCCCTGGTTTTTTTTTTTAACTGTTAAACAAAACTCAAGAATTTTATATAATCCAAACCTGTAGATGAGTTTCGTTGCTTTCTTGCTCTTTCCTTGACAAGTAAGTTTTTTGTTTTGTTTTGTTTTGTTTTTTAAGGCCTCTCCAGATTCTGTCTGGTCTCAAAAGTTCCTTGCTTTGTTCTGCTCTGGGTCCCTGTGTTGTGGTGCTCTCTTGGCTTCAGACCCCTCAGGGTACTTCAGAGAGCACTGGCAAATTAGAGTGCATGAGGCCCATTTTACTCCTGAATTTTTCTTTAGTTTTCATTCCTTCCCCACATGTCCTTTGCTCGCTCCCCAACCAGCTATTCACACACTCATGGTCTATGAAGATTATTCTATTCCAGTTTTCTATTTTGTACATTCAATATTCCTTTTCAGAGCCCGGGACGGTGATGCCAGCGGTTGTCTCCAGCTATTCCACCAACAGCAGCATCAAATGTTCTCCAAGTTTCTTAATGCCACTGTAGACAGGGTACAGGGTAGAACCATGTCTCAGACTTCAGGTTATAGACACAAGCAAATGTATTGCTCCTTTTATTTTCTTTATTATTTTTGGAAGTATGCTTAATAACAGAAGACCAATAATTTCTTGCACCTGAATAGCCCCTCGATTCTAGCAGAAAAAAAAGCATAGGCTTCACAGTCAGTCAGAGGACCTGGCCCCAGGTCTGGCCCTGACATTTTGTGGCTGTAAGACATTGGATGGATTAATTAGCCTCTCTGACTTGATGACTCATTTATTTAAAAAAGAACATAATAATCTATAACTCATAGGGTGGTCGTTGAATTAAAAGAGATAGTTCTTTGAGGACCAGGACTGTCTTTTTCATTTTGGTATCTTCCGTACCTAATACATTGCTCAGGAGAGAGTAGGCACTCATTGAAGGGGTTTGAATGAAGGAGCACGAGTGAAAGGGTGGATGTAAAATAGTCAACGGCAAGATTTTTTTCTTTTATTAAAATAAAAAGGGAAAATTTTTGTACAGAAGACTGAAACTCTCCCTAGGAAATCAAAATCACTATGCCTTTAGCCACTTTTACTTTTTAATTAAAACCCAAAATGAGAGTGTAAATCAGTAGCAGACTTGATGTCATTTTTTCCCCAAAGCATTTCTTAAAATACTAATGATACCAATGATAACGATGGTGACAACAATAGTAATAATAATAGCAAACATTAGCATAGCACTTACAATGTGCTAGGCACTCTGCTAAGTACTTCGTGTGCTTTATTTCATTTTACCTATAAAAATGAGCCTCAGAGGTGGGTACTGATATTTTCTTTACGTGCAGGGAGGAAAAAATAACATGAACCAGCACATGGCCAAGCCACTGCTGAACCACTATCTCCTTTTGATCAGTTCACACTGAAATATAATCTTTGGTTTCCTGGTCCCTGTTTCTTGGTAGAAGCTACAGGAGAGCATGAAACATGCGCTATTCAACTTAAATTCTCAAAACCTGGACTGTGCCTGGCCCACCGTAGGTACTAGAATGTTGAATGAATTAATTGATGGTTCAGTCCATAGTGTACATAAACTCTGTTTTCAGGCATCCTAAAGAGCTCAGTTCAAGGAGTGCTGTCTTCCCTTCAGTCCCCCATATGCCCCCCCATACTCTTTAGCCAGTCAAACTTACGGTTCTCTTGGAAGGTCAATTTTGAAAAGCCCCAGTCCAATCTAAGTTATAACGGAAAAAAAAAAAAAAGAGAGAGAGAGAAGCCTACAGTATATCTCACTCTAAAATTATAGACCTAATCCAATATTTTCTTTCTTTTCTTTATGCTTTATTTTTTTTTTAATTTCAAGTATGAGTACACAAGGTAAAATCTCATGTTGAGAACTGCTTTTGGATCATGATTTGTGATGTGTGTGTTTGAGTTTGAGGTATACATGCTCATAGGAGATATTTCGTCTTTTGTGCAACAACTCAGATGAACTCTGTTATGAGACATTTGGATAACAAACAGCATCCCTCCTATGAGGGATCTAGCCTAGAAACTGGGGAAAAAATCATGACTATTTTGGCGAGCAGCTGCTCTCAGCCTTCTGATTATCCATCCTCAATTTCTTTTTAATATCTAGATTGAGCAATACGCTTGTTGGCCTCCCTCCTATCTTGCCCCTGGGGATGCTGTGTTCTGTTAACCATCTCCATAACACTTTACAGGTTAAGCTTCTCTGGCTACTCCTCCAACCTCAACACTCATTATGAAGTTATGCCCACCTGGCTTCTGGTTAAGCATTGCCACCTGGCCCTTATTATTTCTGGGACCCTATCATCCTCATCGCTATCAGAAAGCCAAGTTTCTGTAAGAGTGCCTCCTACCATCAGTGCAGGCCAATAAAGAATAATCATCCCAGTGATGGTTGTGCCACTTTCACTAATGCATTTTTAAATATATATATTTAAAAAAATTAAATCCAGTGTAGTAAATATGCAGTGTTCTGTTAGTTTTAGGTGTACAATATAGTGATTCAACAAGTCCATATATTACTTAGTGCTCATCAAGATAAGTATATTCTTAATCTCCTTCACCTATTTCACCTACCTGCCCCCCACCACCTCCCCTCTGGTAACCATCTGTTTGTTCTCTATAGTTAAGAGTCTGTTTTTTGGTTTCTTTTTTTTCCTTTGTTCATTTGTTTTGTTTCTTAAATTCCACATATGAATGAAATCATATGGTACTTGTCTTTCTTTGACTGGCTTATTTCACTTAGTATACTCTCCATGTCATGCAAATGGCAAGATTTCATTCCTTTTTATGGCTGAGTAATATTCCATTATATATATATATATATATATATATATATATATATATATATATATATATATATATATATCACACCACATCTTCTTTATTTGTTCATCTATTGGTGGACACTTGGGTTGCTTCCATAGTCTGGCTATTGTAAATAGTGCTGCTATAAACATAGGGGTGCATATATCCCTTTGAATTAGTGTTTTCATATTTTTTATCCAGTAGTGCAGTTATTGGGTAAAAGGGTAGTTCTATTTTTAATTTTTTGAGGAACTTCCATACTGTTTTCCAAGTGGCTGCACCAGTTTGCATTTCCACCAATAGTACACAAGGGTTCCTCTTCCTCCACATCCTAGCCAATACTTGTTGTTTCTTGAGTTTTTGATTTTAGCCATTCTGACAGGTATGAGGTGATAGCTCATTGTGGTTTTGATTTGCATTTCCCTGACGATAAGGGATGATGAGCATCTTCTCATGTGTCTGTTAGCCATCTGGATGTCCTCTTTGGAGAAATGTCTGTTCATGTCTTCTGCCCATTTTTAGTTGGGTTATTTGGTTTTCTTGGTATTGAGTTGTATAAGTTCTTTTTATATTTTAGATACTAGCCCTCTATTAGAAATGTCATTTGCAAATATCTTCTTCCATTCAGTAGGTTGTCTTTTCACCAATGTATTTTTTATCACTGTGCTAAATGGGGAATCCTGTAGGCCATCTCCCAGAAGAGTGTTTGCTATTGGGCTCTCCCACCTTATCTATTGCATCTAGTCTAGCATGTCAGGTTTCTGAGCCTTTCAATACCTTCTTCCACTCTCAATCATGGCAGTTCTGACATGTGGGCCATCATTTTCTTCTAGCTTCCAAGAGCCAGCACATCTGCACATCTCCCAGGTTCTTGGGGTCCCTGCCAGGGTATTAAATCCTATATTATGGGAGTGCTACCATATTGATAAGGTTTTCCTTTTCTAACTTTATGCTCTGCCCACCCCCCCACCATCAGCATCTTTAGTCCCATACATACACCCCCAGCTAGATTCTGCAGCTTTTTTGTGATATAGTCCCTTTCCTCTCTTAGCAGACTCAGGGCTTCCTGACATATATTATGTTTTGACTTAGCTATAGTTATTCTTCTGTATTGAGGAAGAGAAGTGGGGATACATCCTGAAAGGAGTTCATGTGGTCTTGCAAGTTAGAACCTTCACCATTATCTCCAAGCCGGGTGGAGGGAGAGCTAGACTTTCATTGGAAAGAGTGGGCCACTTCTGTGGAACCAGAAGATACAAAGGGATCTGGGGATTCGAGATTTTTTTAATGCATTGATCCCGATTTCCCCAACCCAGTTTCAGGGTCCTACTCTCTCCTGGACTTTGTTTAGCTGAATTGCTGAGATTGAGAATTCAACCTCAAGAACTCTGCTACTCTTATAATTCAGTGATGAGTCTGATCCTCACTTTTCTCTGCCCTCTGGTTGCAGATGAGCATTTCTTTACTGGCTGACAAGGAGACTCTCTGGTTTTCACACTTCACTTTGAATTGCTGATTCATCAGCCTTAGCTTGTCCATGTCTTTCTCCAGTGCATCAGTTGCCTCCAGTGACAGTCCTTAATTCAATGGCTCTTTAATAACCACTTCCTCAAACAGCTCCAAGACCAGGGACCCCACCCCGCCAGTTCATTTCTGTACACCATTATGCCATTCCAGTTCACCAGCTATGAAATTTGCAACAGCAGGCCCACTATAGCATGCCAGGGCTATCATTACTACCCTGTGAAGGGTAGTATATATATTACCATTCACCTTCAAAATGACATTTTAGTTTCTGCTTCATAGTACCAATCCTGGTACCCTGTTGTGTATCAGATTCCCTGGAAAATAGACTTGCACAGAGTTTTGCATTTGGGAAGCACGTGGAGGATCCCTCTCAGAAACAATGCCTGTGGGTGAGTGAATGAAGCAAGATTGAATAGAGACAAGAGTCAAATTGTGATGCAACCACTTTATAAGCCTTAGATGACCTCATCACAAGCTCTGAGGCTGGGACAGTTCTTCAGCTTTGCCCAGCCTCAAGGTGAGGAAGGTTTGTGCTCGTATTTCAACCATCTGCTTCTGGGAAGTGTGCTTGATCATAGGCAAGGAAGCCCTCCCTCTTCAGTTCAGAGCAATTCTGGGAGAGTGAATATCCAACATTCCCAGCAGCTGGAAGAAGGGCAGCTCTGAGGGGGGATCTGAGTAGCACTTGATATCACCCACTTGTGGATTCCTTTAGGTAGCTTCTAGATTCCTTTAGATAGGCAGTATGTCCCATTCATATTTGTAAAGCCTTCTCTTAATATGGTGTCTGGCATACAGTAGAAATAAAATAAATGTGGTTGACTCAATGAATGTAGATGAGATGATGAGGGAAGGAAATCAATTGCAAGATGGAGATAAAGTTTAAGGATCTAGACGTGTTGAATTGAAAGACCATTGTGACTTACTGTACTGGTGTAGACATCTAGTAATCATTTGGATGAATGAGCTTAAATCTAGAGAAGAAGTCAGGGTTAAAGCAATAATTTGGTGGTCATCTGAATATAAATATTGTTAGAGCTCTTCTTCCTTACTAGCAGAACCCTTTTTTTAAAAAATAAAACAAATTGGGCGCCTGGGTGGCTCAGTTGGTTAAGCGACTGCCTTCGGCTCAGGTCATGATCCCGGAGTCCCGGGATCGAGTCCCGCATCGGACTCCCTGCTCAGCAGGGAGTCTGCTTCTCCCTCTGACCCTCCCCCCGCTCATGCTCTCTCTCTCTCTCATTCTCTCTCTCAAATAAATAAATAAATAAAATCTTTAAAAAAAATAAAAATAAAGCAAATTGTTTTCCAGTGCTCTTTGCAGATGGGTATAGCTATGTGACAGGATTTGGGCTAGTAAAAAGTAAGTTCATGTTATTGAGGAGAGATTCTTTAAATACTCCTAAGAAGGGTGACAGACTCAACTAGCTCTTGTCCTTTTCCAATCTTCCTGCTGCCTGAATATCTGCAGATTTTTCTGTTGGAGCTGAAGCAGCAGTATTGTGACTGACCATGAGAGAAAGGCCAACAGACATCAGCCCCAATGTCCTTGAGCCACTACACTAGTGCAGGATGGCCTACCTGTAATATGAAAGAAAAATAAACTCCTCCTGGGCTCACTTCTCTTTTCTCATTCTCCCATGTGCCCCGTGCAATCTATAATTGATAATTATCCTGGGTAAGATGGCCCCAGGAAAGAATTTAAAGTGGGAAGAGCAGATGGGGTCAGAAATTCTGAAGAACACTAATGTTTACAGAGTAAAAGAAGAGCAGCCTAAGAAGACTGACAAGGTAACAGAAATTACATGCTGAAAGAGGCCAAAGAAAGTGAAGTCACCAAGGACAAAGGAGTATTCAACATTTGAAATGCAGCAGAGCAGACCAATAAGAGTTAAGATGTGTCCATTGGATTTCATATTCAGGAAGTTCATAGAGAAGGCAATTCTTACTGGTGTTGCTTAATACTGAAATCCCATGATTCCTTCATTCAACAAATAATTATTGAGCACCAAGCAAGTACAGGGCACTATATGTACAATGATAATCGAAACAGACCGAGAACTTAGAGTAGCATCATTTATAAAGATGTTTCCCACTGGCTATTAGTGGAAATGTGAACATTTATAGCTTTGGGTTTCTGAAATGCCTGGTTAAAATTTTGTCATGACGTTTTTTAAACAAGGACCATTATACAGCCTACATTACAGAAATACTTATTCATACTTTTTTTGTACATCATGGAAACCCAAATCTTTTAACCACATTACAGATGCTGAAAACAGCCATCAGGTAGAACTTATGGGTGTGTCTTGGGGAGAGAACTATGAAATTGGCTCATAAGTCAACTACACCCACTCAACCAGATGTGATTGAGCTTGTGCTATTCCATCTATGTTGTCAGTAACTGAAACAATGGAGAAGAGGCTTGAATCAAAGAACACATACCTACATATGTAGATAATAGCAACAGAGGAATATCTTTTTTTTTAAGATTTTATTTATTTATTTGACAGAGAGAGTGAGAGAGAGCACAAGCAGGGGGAGCGGCAGGCAGAGGGAGAGGGAGAAGCAGGCTCCCCGAGGAGCAGGGAGCCCAAAGTGGGGCTCGACACCAGAACCCTGGGATCATGACCTGAGCTGAAGGCAGTCTCTTAACCAACTGAGCCACCCAGGCACCCCAACAGAGGAATATCTAAAAAGTGCTTTGAAATGAAATGAAATAGATGACCATCAAGATGCATGTGAAACTTTCTCATTTTTCCCATTTTTATTCCACCTATTATGCTCATAGATAGTTTGCAGATTTGAAAATCCAAATGCATAACTATTGGCACATCACAATCATTTATCCTCGCTCTAGCAATTGTTAGAATTCCTTTGTGATTCATGGTAAAAATCACTTCATGAAGTATGTGTAGTCGCCTCATCTTATTATAACTTGCACACCAGAGAAAGATCCCACTTCAGGGGAATTGGGTGGCTGGGTTTGAGCTTCTTGCCAGAGCAAGCAGTTTTCCATTCCTTCCCCAGGCCGCTATAGCTCTACAGGTCAGTAATGCTGTCCACATAGAGGTGGTTACAAAGCAAGTCAAAGCAACAATAGGAACTGGTTATTACAGGAGGAGAAATGAAAGGGGTTGGAAAGATTAGGGGAAAAAATGGGCCAGAAAATATATATTATTTGCACACTGAGTTTGCTAGATATAGATCGGAGTGGGCATGGGGGGGGTGGTGATGAGAAGGAAGGATAAGCAGATTTCAACCACTCTTAAGTACCTGTTTGAGAGAGGAGAGTGAGAATTCTTTCTGTTAGGGTCACTACAGTTTCAATTTCTAACCCTCCTGACTCAACAAGAGCTTTCCCAAAGGGCTTCACAAAATAAAAATGTGTTTCTCAAGTTTTGAAAGATTCTGTGTCCTCGAGGTGTTTTGCTGTTCTTAAGATGTATGAAGAGCACAGAGTCAAGGAAAATTATTGTATGATAACTTTGCTAATCATCATTGACCCTTCAGACATGTTTATTCAGTATTTACATGGAAATTTTATTGAGCATTGGTTATATGCAAAATAGTAAGAAATATGCAGTAGGGTTGGATAGAATGCAATCATAATTTGGTTTGACATATTCAACGAGAATAAATGACTCATATAAGGTATATATACTATATGAATGATATATTGTATGTATAAATGACAAAAGTCAGAATAGACTGACCCAAATTTCCTTTTAAAATATTTATTTCCTTACCACATTTATCAAAGATATTCCTTTAAAAAAATGAAGTTGGTGAAATGCCTATCTTTAAGCCTATTGAATCTAGAT
This sequence comes from Eumetopias jubatus, assembly GCF_037043125.1. Classification (NCBI taxonomy): domain Eukaryota; kingdom Metazoa; phylum Chordata; class Mammalia; order Carnivora; family Otariidae; genus Eumetopias; species Eumetopias jubatus. The sequence goes on along the minus strand of NW_028274809.1, from coordinate 79,510,927 downwards.
TTACACTGGTTTGGGAGAGTTTAAAGATGCATTAGTGATAAGTCTACAGAAAAACAAGCAGGCGAATAAATAAACCAAAAAGGACAACTATTAAGTTTAGGGAATATAGGAAGGGTTGCAGGAAAAGAAAATTAATCATAGAATCCCCACATTGTTCAGATGTGAATAATGTGTACATACTCATAATAATGTAAATACTGAATATTGATCTACTCAAAATAATCTGTGACTATACCTGTAGGGTGGAAAGAAGATGAAGGTTTATAAGTGTGTGTATGTGTGTGTCTGTGTGCGCACGTGTGTGCGCGCACGTGCGTGTGTGTGTGCGTGTGCACGTGCACGCACGGGGGTCAATAAATAATGCTTAAACTGAAAAAAAAATAGCAATACGCTATAAGCATACTGCCAAGAAATAAAACTGTAAATACCAAGATAAGTAGATAAAAATTTTAGTGGTTATCTCTGGGGAGCAGGAAGTAGTGGGAGGGTGGTGTTTGAGGACTGCTGTTTCCTCAACAAGCTCAGATTTTAAAATCTGTAAGTATATAATTTTGATAAAAATAACTACTTAAATCTAAAAATGCAAGTTACATCACAGCAGGTAATACAAAAACTATATTTATATATGTATTTGAGAGGTCTTTAAGGATTAATTACAGTTAATAATTTTTATTTCTGAGGAGGGGAATTATAAGAAGGGAGAGAGGAGGAGGGCTTTTATATACTTCAGAAGTTTTAATTTTTTGAATGAGCATATATTACTTTGTAGAAGTTACATTTCTACCTAAATAAAAATTTTTGTATGTTAAAAATTAAAATCAAACATTGCTTGTTAAATAATAATTTCATTTATATTGGGCAATTTAAGCACTGCATATGAATTTTGAAACTCAAACAAATTGGCTGAATTACCCATTTGTTATTTGGAGACTTTAGTTTGGGGAAGATGTAGCTGCATGATGCACAGGAACAAAGTCTGGTCAAGGAGCATATCTGATGATTGGTTAAGTGAAATCATTGCACATAAAAGCATTTTAAAGTGCAGAACAAATGAATGTATTAATTTTAACACCTGGAGAATATGTAGGCAAATAGTAAACCATGAGTGGGCAAATGGCAACCCAGAGACATACTCTTAAAAAAAGATGACCCAAGTGTGCCTGGGTGGTGCAGTCCATTAAACCTCTGACTCTTAGTTTTGGCTCAGGTGGTGATCTCAGGGTCATAAGATTAAGCCCAGCTAGGGCTCCGTGCTCAGCTTGGAGTCTGCTTGGGATTCTCTCTCCCTCTGCCCCTCCCCACCCTCTCTAAAATAAATAAATAAATCTTAAAAAAAAAAAAAAAGATGACCCAGAAACATTTGGAGCCTCCCAGAATTGATAATCATTCAAATGCCTACCTAGATAACTAAATGTTTGACTACTATGGGTCTCAGTATCAAGTATAGCATTTAAATGAAGCTCAACCCCCCTGAGTTGAGGTTAATTGTAAGAAAAGCACATGTGGTTAGCTAAATTGGTCAGAGAACTGGTTGAGTACAGCCAAATGTCTTGCTTTGATCCCCAAGTGGGCAGCCTGGCTTGGTTCTATGCCTTAGCCACAGACTGTATTTCCAAACCCAATAGTCTCAGAACTTCATGCCCTTGGCAACAAAGGGGATTTGACAGAGGAGTGTGGTTAATCCATTCAAATCCATCCACACTACCAGACAAAGAGTTCAAATAACGTTCCACTACATTAGGTAACTGGCAACACATTTTATGAATAGGAAACACATTACTATTTCAACACAGATGCTGCTTTACTCCTGCTGCTGGGAATTGTGCCTCCTAGAACACTTCTGTTTTCTCTAGGCTAAGGTACTTAGAATCTCAAAAGTGGAAGGGATCCTATAGGTCATTTGGTCCGCCTCACTGCATGAGGCAGAACTTTTCTGTAGAGCCTCCTTTAAAAAAATAATATAGTCTCTGTTTGATTATCTCCTGTGGTAAAGGGAGTGAGGATTTCTATTGTGTCATTGGGAGTGATAGTTGTCCAAAGTTCCTCCTGTTGATGGGACCATTGACCCTAGTTTTGCTTCCTGGCAGGACACTGAACAATCTTAATCCTTCTCTGAATTATGTATAGACAACCCATGTTTTCCTATGCCTTTTCTAATCCTGACCACACAGTTTCTTTAACCATTTCTCCAAGGCCTACTTTTCATATTCTTTCACATTCTTTGTGATCCAGGTATGTTCCAGGTTGTCAATGTGTAGTACACAGACCTGAATACAAATCTTGAGACTTGTCCACTCTGCGCAAGCAGCACTGCAAACTTCTTGCTCTGTACAATTTCTTACGTGTATAGTTCCATGAAGATAGCACAAGAAAGAAGAGCCATTGGCAGCTCTAAGCCCAGTAGGGCTGATGCTGGCCTCCTGAATCTGACCCTGGCCCTTCCTCTGGCATGTAAAAACCACCAGGGCAATAGATCAAGGACCAAATTGAAATATTGGGCTGATTTTGAGAAAGTGAAAAATCCTCCTAGTGGCTAACACATTCTTTGGTGAGTCATGTGGTTTCCAAATCATTGCTAACAACAAAACTGAAGGAAGACCTAATCAAGTTATTAAAGAAATATTGTTGGTTTTTTTTTTATGGTAAATCCCTATGCAATTATATAACTCAGAAAATGTTAAAGGAATTGAGTGATATTTTTATTTAAAAAATCCTTCCATTCCCATCTATTCATCTATGAAACAAGTCTTTTTAGTGCTTACAACCACAAAAACAAAAAATAGAATCACCATAAGGATGAACTCTATTTAACAATAAATAATATTATAATATTGTAATATTTGTTCATGGGCTTATGGACTCAAATTTTTTGAAGTTTATTCATCTTTTTTCTTTTATGAGAGAGAGAGTATGAGTTGGGGGGAGGGGCAGAAGGAGAGGGAGAGAGAATCTTAAGCAGGCTCCACACCCAGTTTGGAGCCCAACACAGGGCCCATGTGGGGCTCCATCTCATGACCCTAAGATCATGACCTGAGCCAAAATCAAGAGTCTGACACTTAGCTGACTGAGCCACCCAGGTGCCCCCGAGGTTCAATGCATCTTATTAAGAAATACATCTTTGCTACAGTTTTGCTTTTTATACTTAAAGAAGTTTGTAATAATTTATGTTGTTTGAGTCAGTAGTATGCTAATAATAATTATCTTAATTCATGATATTTTAAATAATAAGAACCCATGATTATGAGATTTTTTAAATTTCATATTTAAATATATATATATTTTTAAGTTATAGGGTGACTAATAAAAGACTTTCCAACATAAAAATATGGAAAAGTGGAATGGAAATATAAGTTTACAGAAAAAAGGGAACAATATAAAATTTTATACAATTAAGAGGGACATGTTCCTGTATTTTAATAATGGATGATTGTAAATATCAAATTTTAAATTATCTGAATTTTATTAGATACATTTAAAAGATTGAAGTAACCATTTCATTTTTAGATGTCAATGTTACCAACATGCCTGAATTTATATTCTTAGGAAATACTTAAAAATTATATTCTTTAAAACTATTTATGATCAAAATTTATAGATGGTTCAAACTAAAGCTGTATGAAGGTACATCTTTTCTTTTTTTAATGAAAATTGAGCACATTTCAGGCTGTTTTTCCTTATATGACCATAAGAGCTTGAATATCACTTCCTTTTACCTCTCACTAGGAAGACTGGTGCCACTCACCACACTCAGACTAATTAGGACACTATTTCACTGCTTTTCCTATCCTTTGTTTCTCTTGTCCAGATATATGAAACAGATATGTTGCTAAAATAATGGAAGAAACTTCTCTCCATTTAAAAGTTTTTTTCATTAGCAAACCCAATAGATAATCTAACTTTCTTCCTCATTGCCACCCCCACTGTAGAGGCCGGCGAAGCTAAATACAGTTTTCCCCCACTGTCCAAAAGGAGAGCGTTCCCATGAAACTTTTATAAACTGAGATAGTGTAAAGGAAAAAAAGCAATTACCATTAATTCATATGGAAAACATTTTTGAGCATTCCCATTCCCAAAAATAACCTCTTTAAATGTTTGTGATGTGTTAGGACACATCTTACAAGTGGATGTGCAAAGTAAATCAAGATCAAGCACAGATGCTTACAGACACAATTCAAAGATATGGTGGCTTGACATGGAGATGCTGAATGTAGTTCCTGGGGAAGGAACCACTTTCTTGCCCAGGGAAGGGAAAATTTAGGAAATTCAACAACTAATTCATCATTAATCAAGAATAAGGGGTTGCATTTTATTTTAAATACCCTCTCTCTCTATTATGAATCCTAGTAGAGGCCATATTAAAATTGTAATTAATGAAAGAAATGTTAATTCCAGTGATATGTTATTTAATGAGTTCATGATTCATTAACTTGAAAAGAATCCATTTGTTTGCACAAAATGAATCTCAATGATGGAATTATATAATTATTTAGTATGAATGATAATAGCACATTTAATAAAATTAAGACAATTTTTAGGTAAATTTTACAGATTAGGATTAATTAATAAGTTATATATAATAGTTTTACAAATTATATATGTAAATGACACTATTATAATAATTAAAATGTTCCAGTGCAGGTCTAATATAACAACTCCAGTTAGAGTACCCTATTCTTACTCTTTGAGTAAAAGTTTTCCAAGTCACCAAAATGAGCCAATAAAATGAAAATTGTATTCCTACTATCAAATCTGCTTCTTTAATAACAGCCGTATTTGGTGCAGGGAGACACAGTAGCTTTGTTTTACCTGGTTTTATTTCATATTCTCCAGTGATTACTATTACCCTAAAATCTATAGCATGTTCTTAATGAATAAATACTACCAATGATAGTTTTGTAGAAAGAGTGTACTGTCACAGTAATTTTTGCCTCCTAGACATAAGCAGCAAGGTAAACAAAAAAAGAGACTAACTTATAGTCCAAGATAATTGCTAGCTCTTGGAGATGTCATTTGGCTCAGTTATCTTATTTTCCTGCACAGAAGAAAGGATATCCTTTTAAAATTACCGAAAACCAGCTGCATATAAGCCATAGGGATTTCAGTCATCATATTCCAAAGAAGACAAACTATTTTGGATTAACAGAGCATTTACTTTATTATGAGACTCTAAGAACAAACTGTTCTGTATTAACAGCCAAAAGAGGGAGACTATTTCATACCAGGTAAAACTCAGGCCCCGATACCTGAAATGATATGCCTCAGTCAGCAATAGGACTGAGACTGGAACCCAGATGTCCTGAATCTCTGCCCCATGTTCCATCATCATTAAAATGCTAGAAAGTTCCTTTTGGGAAAATGGGGGAAAAGAGAAATCTCCAAGGAGAGGAGAAAACATTCTGGTATCTATGGCAGATTCATTACAAGGAAAAAGTCGGGCAGAAGTGCCATGACTTTCCGGAAAACCTGATCTCTAACTCCACCAGTGGGTAAAGGGGTTTTCTTCTGGTTACGTTGCCCTCCAGGACTGTTTTGGGTCAATATCCTGTAGACCGTGGCCAACTCAGTGTATATTCAGCTGTAACAGTATGTGAACCCCTAGTAAGTTCATCTGTGGAGGCTCCTGTGAATGGGGCCTTTTCATAATAGGGTGAGCCACATGTTGATGTGGAAAAAGGAAGTACAGATTTGGAATTGGGCCTAGTAAATTAGGTGGTCACAGAAGGGCTAAATGGATAATACATACTCTCTAAAAATATACATTAGAGTCTACACTATTTGGATTTGCCAACCATAGCTATATGACTAATGAAATTCCAAATATCCATGTCAGCTAGCACTGCATAGTCTTAGCTTTAGGCTGATATAGACATGGCAAGTGAATTGAGTTGGAACACAGAAAATCTTGCCATGTCGTGGTTTATAGAAGGGCCTGAATTAATCATTCCATTCACAATATACAAGCTTTTATTCTACTTTTCCCATGTATCACTAAGAATTCTATTAATTTACACATAATAGACAATATTTGGTTGTTTGATTGGTTGCTTAACTAGTTTATTCATTCAACAAATATTGATTGAGAAGCTTCCATGGGATAAAACTGGCATGAAAACAAAGAGCCACAGTGACCTTATCCTTAAGAAGCTCGCAACTAGACAATAACAGACAATTAGCGACAATGCTTTAATGATAATTTCAAGGGCAGGGGCATGGGGATACATGGGGATGCTTGGGCAAGCAGGGAGTTTTGCCAGAAAGGAGGTGACATTTGAACTAGAACAAGGAGACACAGGAAGGGGAACGAAGCTGAAGGCATTCTAGGCAGAGGCAATAGCAAAACCATAGAAGTTTGAAGTAATACTAGACTGAAATTTCTGAGAAACTTACTCTGGGCCAGGTGTTCTATGCATTTTCATGTATTAACTCTGATTCTCATAACAATCTTACAGAGTGGATGCGCTTATTTGTACAGGATATGAAAACTCGGGTCCCGAAAGCCCAGGTCACTCTGCCAAGACTTCAGACAGACTGAGGACAGAGCTGGGATCCAAGGCCAAGCAGTCTGTCCTCAGAGTCCTCACCACCCAACAGCGCACTGTCCCTATGGAGCATTTTGAGTCTACACAGTGAGAGTAGTTTGGTGCAGCTGAAAGCATAGGTTCTGTGAAGGGGTATGGACGGAACCAAGAACAGGAAGGGAGTTTGGCGTCAGAAAAGAGATTCCATGCCTCAGCAGCTGAGCAGTGAAGGCAGGCAGAGCAGAGAAGGTTTTAGAAACAGCCGGTGATGGGTGCTGGGCCACCGTGATGGCCAGAAAACAAAATGTAAGGATTGAGGAACATTAATCAATTGCCATCACGTTGGTCTAGTTACACATACAGATGAATGATTCTTAACCACCTTAGTGCTTAGTGGTTTTTGTCCTTTTGTGACATTTTTATTCTCTAGCCAACCCCCCCTCAAGTGTTAGATGATATGTATTTACTTTCAATACAGATGTTGTGTTGAGAATTTTGTGAAAATGCTTAACACAGTGGGAGATATCCTGAGGTGTGACAACCTCCAAAATGGATGGTGTAGCGATTTTACTGCTTCTTTTCTCATTGCATAACACATAGAGCCATGGTTTCCTTTTCCTGTGGGCATTTCTCTTGCTAAGTCACAAAAGAGCAGAGTCAGTTAGAGGAGCACTTAAGCTTAGTCAGTGCCTGGTGTCACAAGCCCTCATGCAACCTGATTCCAGACATCTTGTCCTTTTGGAAACTGCATCTGGTGTGACCCCAGCGGGTTATAAGGGCTCTAAAGCTAATGGCTAGTGTCCAGGCTTTAAGATACAAACATGTCCCCAGTGTTTCATGTGGAAAACAACAAATTGAAAAAAGATGTCAGCCACCTGGGGTTTTTTATCAGTGGACTTTGAAGACTAGAGTGTCTTCTGGGACACGAGGACTGAGTATAATCGGCCTTATAGTATTATCATAGTGACCCTGATAATGAAGTTAGCTCATATGCATCTGAGCATGGGAACTTTGCTTTTATTCCATGCCTACTAGTAGATCAATACATTTTTCTTTCTTTGCTTCTTTCCATTCTGGGAAGAACTGTCTCCTGGGGGCTAAATATACAGAGGATAAGAACTTGCAAGATGGAAAGTTATTTTTTTCTAGTCTCTAAAGACTGATTTTTCTTTGGAGACTAATTTTGAGGAGGACGAGAGAAAGAGAGACAAAAAAAAAAAAGACAGAAGAGGAGAAGCAGAGAGAGGAGAGAGATAAAGCAATTTTCCTATTAGGGCAGCAAAAATGTTGCTGTGTCTGTTACCCTAAAGCCCGAGGGTCATTTGGCCACCACCCAAAGCAACATGCCTGATCCCTTGGCCTGTGGCCCCAACTACAAGGACCCAGGGAAGGTGGAACCAAGCTTTCAGAGAATACCGGAAAAACAAACTTGTCTGCTCCTCTATGACCCTGCCCTGGGCTATTTCTCACCCCATTTTCATCTTGACAGTGTATGTAGCAGGAGCTGCCAGGGGGGTTGATGACTGGGAGAGAAATGGAAAAGTTTTCCATGCTTTCTTATTGCTGAGGGAGGGGAGGGCTGTGCACCTTCGAGACTTCTAGAAAGCCACAATGAATAGGAACCCGCACCAGAAACAAAGCATGATGCCACCTCCTATAAAAGGCCTTTGATGTCGGGGCTCCTGGGTGGCTCAGTTGGTTAAACATCTGCCTTCGGTTCAGGTCATGATCCTGGAGTCCCAGGATTCAGCCCCACATCGGGTTCCCTGTTCAGCGGGGAGTCTGCTTCTCCCTCTGACCCTCCCCCATCTCATGCTCGCTCTCTCTCTCACTCTCTGTCTCTCAAATAAATAAACATCTTTAAAAAAAAAAAGGAGGCTTTTGATGACTTCCCATATTTGCTTTATTATTTTTAGCTACTCTTTCTCATTCATGTAATCAGCAAGTATGATATTCTTAATGTGTTTTATTCATTTAGTTTAATCTTCGAAACAACTTTATGAGATAAGCATACATATTCCCTAACTAGGGTCTTGGAGAGTTTCAAGTAATCTGGGCAAGATCCTATACCTGGTTAAGTTAGCCAGCTGAGATTCAAACTCAGACTCCAAAGTCAATGCTTTTAAGCCCCTCAATCACACTTCACAGAACTTACTGAATAAGGCACCATGTCACTTCTTTTAGTGTTTGTCATGTTCTGCTTTGTATGACTTCTTATTTTTTAATTTTTTTATTATTATTTTTATTATTTTTACTTAGGGTGATGTGCAGAGGGGCAGAGGGGAAAGAAGAGAGAGAGACTCTTAAGCAGGCTCCACATCCAGCACAGAGCCCAACTATAGGGGCTTGATCTCATGACCCTGAGGTCATGACCTGAGCCAAAATCAAGAGTCAGATACTTAACTGACTGAGCCACCCAGGCACCCTTGTATGACTTTTTAAATTGTTGTTTAAAATGCTATAATGAAAAATATTTCTGGTGTGAAATTAAATTTAAAAAAATCTGTGTTGGAGCCCCAATTTTTGCTGCTTACTAGATACAAACTTTGAGAAGTGCTTGTAAACTCTCAAGAGTCCCCATTCTCACCACTGTAAAAGTAGCAACCTCACAAGGTGATTGGGGCCAGCACACTGGTGCTCAATGGATTGCACAACACAGACAGGGGTTAGGCTTCTTTCTGTTCTCCACAGCACCCAGTACAACACTGAGTAATGGAAGATGCTCAAAAACACCTTTGAAGTGAACTGAGTTTTAAACACTTGGAAATAGATAAATTACTAACTTTGTGCAGTGTCCTGATTGTGAATTATTTTTTCAGTCTATTCTGGACTGTGGTTTATATATTGGATGCTCCCTGTAGCCTTAGTCATTGATTGATTTGTTTAAAAAAGTTTAACTTCGCTTTTTAATAGTTTCAACTTTTTATTAGGGATTAACTAGCTTTTCCTAGTATGGTAGCAAAATACATATCACATTCCATGATCCACTACTTTTTTTTAGCTGCACCAAAGGCCAGTGTCCAACACTGCTTTGGGATAGTCGAGAATAAGCAGAAGCAGGAGTCTAGACAGACCCTAACCAATGTTCTGCTGTGGGATCTAATGTGAGCTGATTAACTCTCTGAGCTTTGATTTTCCCATTTGTAAAATGAGGCTTGATAGAGGTAACTTCTAGGCTTCCTTCTAGCTTCCACATTCTATAGAACCTGTTGCATCACCTACAATAGTGGTGATGTGGTCTAGGAATAAGACAAAGTGTTTGTACCATTTGCCTTGCCCAGTAAAACCAGGTGGTGACAATACTACTTCATGTATAAACTTTGGAGCTCCAGGCCACCCAGTGCTCTCTGTCTCAGACCATAAAGTTGGAATGAGATTTAATGTTCTCTTGCCCAAGCTAGAGGGTCTAAGACAGAAGGAAAACTAAAGTTATAGTGCATTTCCTTTAGTATTGGTTGGGTAGTTGGCCTTCCTAATGCATTATTTTTCAATTAAAAAAAAAAAAGTAGGGGGGCCTGGGTGGCTCAGTCAGTTAAGCATCTGACTCCTGATTTCAGCTCAGGTCATGGTCTCAGGGTCGTGAAATCAAGCCCCCAACTGGGCTCCACACTTAGCAGGGAGTCTGCTTAAAGATGCTCTGTCTCCGCCCCTCCCCACTCTCTCTCTCAAATAAATAAATAAATCTTTTTTTATTTTCTTTTTTTTTAGGATTTTATTTATTTATTTCAGTGAAAGAGAAACAGAGCATGAGCAGGGGGGAGGAGGCAGAGGGAGAGGGAGAAGCGAACTCCCCGCTGAGCAGGGAGCTTGATGCGGGTCTCCATCCCAGAACCCGGAGATCATGACCTGAGCTGAAGGCAAATCCTTAACCGATTTGAGCCACCCAGGTGCCCCTTTTGTTTTTCTTTTTAAAAAGGTTGTTAAATAAAATGTCTGTCTTCCTCATCCAAACAGACCTGCTTTTTTGGCCCCAAATATGGTGGTTTCTTCCCCGTTTGCATGAGTTTGTCTGGATTCAAATGTGGAACATGCCTCAATATTTAAGTGAAATCACTCAGACTGGTCATTTTTATATTAATTTATTGGCTCAGACTGGTTACATTACACACAGCAGTTCCCATCTTCCTTGCTGAATCCCAAACCTCTGGAGGAAAGAGATTTCTACTTCTACATATATGCAACCCTAGCATAGGCTACATCTTTGACTGAAGTTAAACAGAAAAGAGCATCTGCATATGGTGGCCAGGAGTCACTGAAGGACACAGAGCCCTGGCACTCCCAGGAGACTTTCCCAGCTTGGGTCCCAAGACTCTATAGTGCGTTCTGCTGGCAGATCTCAGACTCTGAGAACTTCTGTTGACTTTTCCTTAGGGGTCTGCCAAGTGCCTGCCCCTGGTTCCTGGCACAGAGCTCCTTGGAATTTCTTAAGTGGTAACAACACTAGGATTCTCTTTTGTTCTGGTATTTGGTCTTTAACTCTGGTTCCTGACATAGAGCTCCTAAGTCCTGTGAAATTCCTGAGTGATATGTGTATCTTTTGTTCTAATAAGGTAACTCTTGGTGTGCTCCTTGATAGCTTCAGGATGGGGATCAGTCACCCGAAAGACCAAGCCATGATTAGAACCTTGGAACTTTCCACCCCACTTACAGGAAGAAGAGGGAGTCTGGAGACTGAGTTAATGATTGATCATGCCTATGTGATGAAGCCTCCATAAAAAAATCCCAAAAGCACAGGCTATAAAGAGCTTCCAGGTTGGTGAACACGTGGAGGTACTGAGACAGTGGCATGCCAAGAGAAGGCATGTCAGCTCCACGCCCCTCCCCATAGACACTGCCCTATGCCTCTCTTCATCTGGCTGTCCACCTGTATCTTTTATTATATCCTTTATAGTAAGGTGGTAAAAGTAAGTGTTTCCCTCAGTTCTATGAGCCATTTTAGCAAATTATTGAACCCAGGGAAGGGATTATGAAAAATCTGATGTATAGCCCAGTAGGTCAGAAGTACAGGTGACAAACCTGGATTTGGTGATTGGCATCTGGAGTGTGTGCAGTCCTGTGGGACTGTAACTTGTGGGGTCTGACGTTAACTCCAGGTAGTGTCAGACTTGAATTGAATTAGAGGGTACCCAGCTGGTGTCTCAGAGAATTGCCTGGTGAGGGAAAAAAACCAGTATCTGGTGCCAGAAGTATTGTGTGGGGGAGTAAAGGAAAACACAGGAATGTTTTTCCTAGACACCAACTATCTCCCTTATTCCAGTGCCTTCGTCCAAGACTGAGCACATAGCAGATGCTCAGTCTAATATTGATAAAGTAAATAAGTCAATAAACTCCCTGTTTGCAACCCTCGCTCCTCTTGCTTTCTCCATGGAGAGTCATGGCACATTTACCAGCTTCTTTCTGGCTCTGCCTTTGAGAACTGCCCCTTGCCTGCAGAAGGAAGACGTACTAAGGAACAGTCTCCTGCCAAGGTTTCTTCCTGTGATGCTCTTTGTCTTTCGCCTTCTGGATTCCCACTACCACTTTACCTTGGCCATCAAGACTGGCTTTTATCCTCCTGCCTGGACTGATCCCTGAGTTCTCAGATCCTGAGGTTCCTGAGGGCCAAGGTTGACTATAGGGCTTCTCAAGTGGCTGAGACCAGAGAGCACAAAGTCATACACAGCCTTCAGGTCCAGTCTGGCCCAGAGAGAAGTTGTTGATTCTACTCGAGGGGTTTTTGCTTATTTTTTCCTTATAAACTGAAATTTAGTTGCAACATTTAAAATTTGCACATGAAAATGGTTTTCTGTCTTAAAAAATATTAGGAGAATTTGACAACACTGGGTCATGTTGTCCCTCAGTGACTTACAAAACTGACCCAAGTCAGTCTAGTCATGTATAACCCTTGGGTTCTTTTGATAGGTGAACAGTAAACACTAAAAACTTTTAGGAAGGCGAAAGTTAGCTATCCTTCCCAAGTTCTCAGTAAGGCTCAAACCAATTTCTGCCATTCTTCTGGCATTTATTAAATAAACATTTGCTAGCAAGTTGTCTGTTCTGTGAGACTGATGAAGCTCTACCAAGCTGTTGGTCCTTTTAGGTGCTCTGACCTTACACAAAATGTTCACTCTGGGAAGATGCAATGCGATTCTAGAAGCAGGATTCTAGTACATTCGTGTCAGCATAGGGTAGCCCTCAATGCTCTGACCCAGTGGCTGGATACAGGGCCCTTTGGGCACCATCCTAACAACCTAGATTCTTATTCAATGTTTGTACAAGTTTGGGCAGCGGTCTAAAATATAATTCTATCATGAGGGCCCATTTCTAAAGTCCTTTCTGCTAATCACTAATTCACGGATTAAAAAAAAAAACAAAACAAAACTCGGACACTCCATATGTTTATTAACTAACTTTCTGATGTTAATTTGACAGAAGCCCTTGGCAGTAGTCACTTCTGGAGTATGGTCTTTTTGATATAATATTAGCTGATTATCCCTGCAATGTGAGTTACCTTCTGATCATAATGCCTGCTACACCTGGTTCATAGTTTAACCTTACCACACACAACATATCACATTGTCTAGGCCAGCAGTTCTTTACCCTGGCTGGGCAGTAAAGTCACCTAGAGAGCTTTAAAAAAATTCCAATGCCCAAACGCTACCCCCAGAGGTTTCTGATTTAATGGCTTAGGTATGGCCTGAACATCAATATATTTTTTAAAGGTCCTCAGGTGATGTTAAAGTCCAGGGCTGATAATCAGCTTCTGCTAAAGTATTTTAAAATGCATTACTGTCATGGAAACAACGACTAGCTGGAGCTCCATGGAGGCTGCTCTGTTTTGATGGGGGTGGTGTTCTCCAGTGGCCGCATAGGCACTTACCTGAGTGAACCTTTTCACTCGGCTGGCCTCTGGCAGCCCTGAAACCCCTTGCAAGTCTACGTCTCACTTCTAAAATCCTTCTGGGTCCTATCCCTGCATAATCAGTCCAGCCTTTACCACCCAACTCTTGGCATGATATAAAGCAAATACAAAGAAGTAAAAATTAATTAGAAAATTCTGCTTTCATGTGAAAGAACAGATTTTTTTACTCAAAGAAATTTGCTTAAAGACCCCATGCATTAAAAAGGTTTGAGAGATGCCAGGATAGCTCTACAGAAGATTTGTTTGAGGCCTTATATCTTCTCCTCAGGAAGGGGTCCCCAGGCAAATGGCAGACAGAGACAAAGCACTTAGGCTTATTTAAGCATTCATTAACTAAGGAACAGGATGATATGTCTTATATATTCCACCGTTGACTTGAGCATGGTTTTTTTCCAAAAAAAGTTTTATTAGCAAAGAGTACTTAATGCTTATTTATTTTACTTATTTCTTTCTACTAATTACTTACCATATTATTTATTTCCACCAAATTGGAACAAATCTTGACCAAACTAACTTTCTACATATTAATGAGTTATGTGGTCATTTATACTATTATACTACTATGTGCAAATTCCACTTATTCCAAATATGTGCTTATTTTCTTTTTCCCCCTTTTCAGTTGTCCTAAGCCATTTTCATGGCTCCTTTCCCTTTCTATTTCAGCTTCTATCAGCTGTTAGCTAGAAAAATAATTCTCTAACTTTTTAGTAAGGGATGAGGGTTAGACAGAGGAGCTTTAGAATTCCTTGGATAAGGGGTGGACTAGATTAGCCAGGTATGAGTACTTGGACAGAATTCCTGGGAGATTCTGATATTCATCCTCAATCTCTTCCCCTGTCCATCCTCCCCAAGACATGCAACCCCCCCATTCCCCCATCCCCACTACATACAAAAAATTGAGAATCACTGACCATAAACCCAGGGCTTCATTTATCAGACACCTGAGTGATTTATGCACTGGCACTCTGACCACTTACTGTTATATTCCAGTCTTAACGCCATCCATTCATAATTAATTTCAGCCATCTCTCCACTTTTCCTTTCCAAGTCTTGGTCTCAACTTTGGTTGCATATTGAATCACCTAAAGAGCTTTGAAAAATGCCCAGTGCCTGAGGTACATCATAGATCAATTAAATCCGAATCTCTGGAGGTGGGGTCCAATAATTTTGAAAGCACCCCAGGTGATTCCGATGGCTCAGAAACACTGCTCTAAATTTATTGACAAGTGAGCTGCTTCTAATCCACTCACCAAATTCCCACAGGAAGTTCAAAATCCAGTGATTCTTAGACTATTGTGTAAAAAGATTCTCCCGAGAGGAGAGTGGTCAGATAAACAAATAAAAATACAAATTCTGTTGAATTTGAATCTCAGATATGCCAAATATAATTTTTCAGCCTGTGTCCCAACTAGATTTTCTGAAATTCAAACTTCATTGGGGCTTCGTGTATTTTACCTGGTAACTCTGCCCTGGAATTGTATGACAATGCAGATTACTGGCCTCCACTCCAATCCAATAGATCAGGAGTACATCAATCATTGTATTTTTAACAAGCACACCTGGTGACTTTGTTGCAGGTGATGGGTCACACTTTTAGGAATATTTTTCATTTTATCACCTTGTTTTTCCACTGGTGTCCAGTGTCCAAGGTTTCTGGCCTCTTCAAAGTGTTAAAATATAAGCAAAAGTTGAAAGTTAAATAGATCTCTTCATAAATGATGATTTTCACTGTACACTCAATCCAGAGTCTAGAATTAGAGTCCAGATACTGGAGTTGTCATTAATTCCTTTTAGCTTTTAGACAATAAACATTTGGAAGGGCCTGTTTACTTCATATCCTGATCTGAGCTAGACACTGAGAATGTGGAGACCCTGTCCATGCCCACAAGAAATGTGATTACACCAAGCACTAGTGGTATGTAAGCAGAGAGATGCTAGCTCTACCGAGGAAAGGTGATGAACTCACCAAATAACAGGTCAGATTTTTTAAAATTTCAATCATTCAATTATTCTTTCAAAAATTTTAATAAAAGCCTGTGATATGCCAGGCTTTGTGGGAAGTTCTGAAGTCAAACAGACAAATACAGTATGATCCTTACACGAGGGCAGCAATTCTCAAACCTTTTTTTTAAGATTTTATTTATTTATTTGAGATAGAGTGAGAGAGAGAATGAGCAGGGGGAGGGAGAGGGAGAAGCAGACTCCCCACTGAGCAGGGACCCCAATATGGGACTCGATCCCAGGGTCCTGGGATCGTGACCTGAGCCAAAGGCAGACGCTTAACCATCTGAGCCACCCAGGCGCCCCTCAAAACTTCTTGATTCCAAGAGCTCTTTACACTCTTACCAACTACTGAGGACACCAAAGAGCCTTTGCTTATCTGTTTAAATATTTATTTGTTAAGTAATTCAAAAATAACAATTATAAGCCGTTATGTATAAACATAACATACTTTTATGAAAATCACTATAAACAAAAAAATAGTAAAAAGAATGCCATTATTTTATTCTCTTGCAAATTTCTTAATAATCTACTTAATAGAAGACAGCTGTATTCTTATATCTGCTTCTACATTCAATCTGTTGAGTAATGTTCGGTTGAAGTATCTGAAGAAAATCTGGCCTCAGACACGTAGGATCATTAGAACACAAATTGCACTGTGGGAACATACAGCATAGCACAATGGTGAATAAAACCCAGAAGGAAACCACTAACTGGATCAGTGGTCTTCACACATATTTATTTGAACACATTATCTCTGCCAGTTAAATATTTTTATCGGGACTATACATACTGCTATCAGGTATATGTATAATTATATATTTAAATTATAGTGTGTATTATATGCTATATAACAATATGTTAATATCACTCAAGGTACAAAATTCACTTATGTTTGGGGTTCTTTGTTAATTATAACAAATGTAAATCTGTATTTCAAATAGTCTTGAAAATTTCACTTATTTTCCCCCAAATCATGACAGATCTGATTTCATGACTCAGTAGTAGTAAAGTGTCACTTCTGCCATCTTCTAATTATTCATTTATGCTTCCCTTATGAGAATTTATTTTTAATCTGTGTTTTCTATTTAAGAGGATTTTTAAGCCACTTGTCCTTTCGTGGGGGTGACTTTAACCCAGAAAATGTAATGCAAATGTCCGCTCACCCAGACCACATGGACCACCAGAAGACCAATCGGGCAAGGGTGCACTCATATTCCTGCAACACCGTGGCATCCCATTCTCTTCCAGAGCACCGTGGGCAGCACCACTAACACCCCACTGTCAGGGGAGGCAATAAGGGGAGATACCAAGATCAAACAATGCACCGAATAGGAGTCATGCTTCATTTCTTTTCTCTCTTGATTTATTTTTTTCTCCAAAATAGACTTTCTAAAACTTCCTTCCCACCCCAGGTGTGTAGTGGGGGGCACCCCCCCGGGGCAGACCACTTTGGAGACACTGGATTAGAATCTGTGTGATCACAGCCCTGGAAAACTGTAGGTGTCATGGAACGCTCATCAAGAGCACTGATGCAAGGTGGGGGTTTCAGGAAAGGTTTGCTGGAGGAATGTATACTTGAGCTAAGGCTTAAGGAAGGGTATGTATTGATGGTGGGGTGGAGTGTTACGAACAAAGAGGATTTATATATCACTATTTTAATTGGAATGATTTTAAAACATCCTTCTCTCTAGAGATCTTAAGTAAAAGTAGATAGCACTTACTGATTAATAGCTAGAGGGCAGAACTTGCTAAGTGTTGTGGATGATTGTTCATCTGTTATCCCAGCAATTCAGCGAGCTGGTTACTGTGTTCCTGCTGAGGAAACCAAGGCTCAAAAGGAAAGGTACCCAAGACCACACGGCTGGTGACCAGCAAAACCACAGCCACAGGACTCATGCTCTTAATCACTATATGATCTCGTCTCTTAAATATCTGGCCAAAGAAGCCTAAATTCTTATTATCAGGATGCCAAAATGTTTTTCATTTGTCCATTTATTCATTCAACAGGTGTTTACCGAACTATAACTATAAATCAGGAACTGAGTTCAGCTCCAGTGGTATGATTGTCAACAAGAGAGATGCGTCCCTGCCTTCATAGAGCATATGTTAGAATGGAAAGGGAAAAAAGTAGTGAATACAATAGTTTTAAAATGTGGTTAGTGCTATGAGGGAGAAAATAAAAGTGCAGAGACAGAATGTGATAGAAGAACCTAACTGGGGAGTTAAGGATGCCATCTCTAAGATGGCGTGGGGGTTGAGATTTAAAGGATGAAAAAGCTGTGGCCATGTGTAGACAAGGAAAGGAAAATCATTCTAGGAAGAAAAAAGGACACATGCCAAGGCCCTGATGTGGGATAGAGTCATCAACAGAAATTGACTCCTCCCTTTAGCTGGCCACACAGGAAAATGGACCCAGAAGGTTGTTGGAGGAGCCTGCCACTCTGGGAAGCTAGCTGTAGCCCTTTGGTTTGCATTCTGTGTGTTACATCTCATTTGCTTCTTCTTTGAGTGACTGGAATATTAAAACACAAACTTGCCATCTGAGCGATGACCACTGTGTTGTCATCTAGAGATTCTTATCATCTTGATAAGATCACTCAGGCATTACATGTGAACAAGGTAGAGCTTGGCCAGCACTCAAAAGGAAAATCAGATACAATTTGCAAGGTAAAAAACAGAGCTGAGCAATCAATTAAAAGAACACATGCATGAAAATCTAAAGTTAGGTGAGGAGCTAGAAATATTTATGTCTAAGGTATATTTAATAATACAGCCTATTACCTATTTATCATATTTTTGTATGAATATTATGCCTAAAAGAATATTCAGAAGTAATAAGTATGAATTTGCTGTGTAATAACTTACTATACGGTATTAAAAAATCCCAAAAATAGATCTTTTCAGGATACCTAGACTCATGATAAATATTAGATAATGCTCACAGCTAATTTGCTTAGTCTTATGTGCCTAACACTTTGTATCCAATTTCACTTAAGCAGTGTCCACTGGGAACACAGAGCTGTAGTACCAAAGGGCATGGGATTTCATGTATGTAGGGTACACTTCATTTTCCTGGTCTCTGACACTCACTTAGCAACAATCAATGAGGCACTGATAGCATTATTGATCATAGTGATAGCATTGTTGATTTTAGAAGTCACTGTAAGCCTGCAGGCCTTTGAACAAGGAATCCTCTTTCACAAAAGAGAATCATTTCCAAGATGTGCTGAGTTTGACCCTTTACCCCCTTGTAGGATAAGGAGCACACGGTTGGGAAATAGGATTAGCCTGAGACTGAAACTTAGACTCAGTACCTTTTCAAATTTTCTCATCATTTAAAGAAATCTCAGGCCGGGTTGGCCTAACTCCCAACCATTCCTGCCCTCTAGGATGCAATTCTGAACCGGGCTTCCACGCAGGGCACATGGGTTCTACCCTAGAGATTCCAGGAGATGTCCTTCGCAGGAATTCTGCTCTGTGACAGCCCTGCTTTTGAAGAGACCAGTTATTACGGGGTAATCATCACGTTGAACAAGCACAACTTGACTTATAATCAGAACTCAGCTCTTCTGTCCTGTCACTTTAAATTTATTTACATGAAAACTCAGGCAGGCCCCTGAATTCTTTTCCTGGTTTTTAACTAAATCACAGTCATATGGCCTAAGTCATAAATGAGTTCTTAAATCAGAAATTAGACTCCAGTCCAATATATTAATCAGTGGCCAGAGACTCATTCAATGTCAGGTCTTTTCCCCAGGTCAGCTGTAGGCTAAAATTCTGAGATGAGAAAAGAAGATAGAAGTAGCCCAGGATCTATTTCCCTCCCAGCTTCTTTCCATCCACCTCCCTCTCATCCTACTCCAGTTTTGCTAGCCAGTCTCTGA
This sequence comes from Eumetopias jubatus, assembly GCF_037043125.1. Taxonomy (NCBI): domain Eukaryota; kingdom Metazoa; phylum Chordata; class Mammalia; order Carnivora; family Otariidae; genus Eumetopias; species Eumetopias jubatus. The sequence continues at coordinate 79,491,620 of NW_028274809.1, read as the reverse complement.
CCCTTCTATTGAGAGAGAGAGCAGGTAGCACAGGGGTCAGAAAATTCTCATTTGATCTGGTGCCTTTGAGAGCTGGCCTCCTAGCCCCAGGGTGATGGCAGGTGCTTAAAGAAGACTCTGTTGGGCATCTGTGAGGTTCTTTGGCCTTCCCACTGCCTGGTCACCTCCCCAAGCTCCGATGTGAATGGTACCTCCTGGAATTCTGCACTGAAACAGCCCTGTTTCTGAAGAGAGAGTCATTGTAGCATAGTCCGTATACTGAATACACAGAATCTGAGTTAGAATCAGAACCTAGCTCCTTCTCATTTGTTTTTCAATTTTCAAGGTATGGGCAATGAGCATTTTCTTTCAGCTAGCTTCTTCCAACCTGCCCTCAGCTTTCGCTTTGCCACTGGTCCTCCTTGCTTGGACTCAGCTGTGGGGTGCTCTTGCCAGCTCCAGGCTGGTTTCCTCTCTCCTGTGACTGACATCTGGGTCAGACACACTTGGACACGTGTCGCTCCTGACAGGCCCTGGCTGATCAGCATGCAGATCTGTTGATCCTGCTGCTTTTATCCAGGCTGCTTCAGCCTGCTGGGGCCCCGGCCCACATCCTCTTGACTACAGTGACCACCTATCAACTATCTGAAAGTTCCAGTTGAAGAACCTCCTCACTAAGTTTGGGATGAGACTGTAGCAGACCCTACTCTCTCCCCAGGGGACAGAAAGGAGGGGGCGACAACCCTCCATAGCAGCACTGTTTGACAGAAACGCAAAGCAAACCACACAGATTATTTTAATTTTCTAGTAACCACACATTAAAATAAAATAAAATAAAACCAAATAAGATAAAATAAAATCAACAGCAAAACAAAAAAAAGATTAAAATAATGGTAATAATATATTTTATTTAACTCCATATACCCAAAATATTATCATTTCAACATGTAACTGATATATAAAAATTATTGACGAGATAATTTATCATCCTCCTCCCCCGCCACACCGTGCTAACTCTTTGAAATCTAGCATGTATTTTAACAATTTCAGCACATCTCAGTTTGGACCAGCCACCTGTGGCTAGTGATCATCATACTGGACAGTGCAGGTCTATTGAACGTCTCTTCTACTTTCTCCATTTTTAAAAGCAGGTTTAATTTACATACCATCAAATTTTTAAGGAGTGCTTAACTTTTCCCAGGAGGCATTTGTACTGAAAATCAATCTCTATATTATAACAAGATGTTAAAATAGGCATATTCATCACCCCAAAAAGATCCTTTTCAGTCTCTACCTGTTCCTACACTTAGGTCAAGGCAACCACTCATCTACTTCCTGTCTCTACAGATTTGCCTTTTCTGGACATTTCATACCAATGGAATGATACAATATGTGGTCTTCTGCTTCTTTTACTTAGTGTAATATTTTTGAGGTTTACCCAAGTTATAGCATGTTTCAGTATTCTTTCTTTTATTGCCGAATGGTATTCTATTATACAGATGTACCACAGTCCATTTATCCATTCCTTGGGTCATTTTGCTTGTTTTCAGATTTGGCTGTCATGAATAATGCCGCTATCGACATGTGTGCACAGGGCTCTGTGTGGACATATGCTTTCATTTTTCTCGGTAGATTTCTAAGAGTGGAATTTCTGGGACATATGGTAAATTTATATTTAACTTATGAGGAAACTGCCAAATTGTTTTCCAAAGTGGTTGCACCGTTTCTCTCCTCTTTCTGATTCCTTTTTTTTTTTTTTTTTCTGATTCTTATTTATGTATCCTTGATCCTACAAAGACTGAAGAGCCAGAGAGCTGGTCTTCCACAGTAGCCTTCAAAAACTCTGCAGGTGGGGTTCTGCATATTTGGTATCTAATAGTTCTCACATGATCATGTCTGTAGATATTAAGTCTGGAAGAGCCTCATTTTAACATCTTATTATAATATAGAGATTGATTCTCAGCACAAGCACCTCTTAGGGAAAGTTAAGCATTCTCTTTAAAATGCTCTCCTGTGATTCTTTAGAATGAGCAAGAAGACAAGCAAGAATGTTTTGAAACAACTGCAAAACAAGGTCTATTTGTATGGCATTTGTAATATGTAGCTATTGCCAACAATTAATTAGTAAAAGGTGTACCTCGGCCAAGAATTTTCAATTTATATATAATAAACAAGAGATCGTAAAAACTCTCCTGATAGCCTGGGAGGGGCAGAATTTCGGAGTAAGCATTTCTAACGGGCAGCCTGATTCTGAAAGATACCTCATCTCTCAGGAGTACATCTATGACTGCTAAATTTTAAATAAAAGGCTCCCGGGTGGAGGAAGAATGTAGAGAAATATTGGACATGGTCTCCATGTAGATTAAAAGGAACTATTCCATTGTTTCTTGTTTTCATCAGTTTAATAATCCTGTTGGGGTTTCCCAGAATGTTTGAAGCCAATGTCTTATGACGCCAGGGATTTTTCTTGGTGTTCACTGGAGGGGAATGGGAAAGACAATGTGTAGATTTAATCAGCGTTTGATTTTCCTCGGTCCCTTTGCGTGGAGAGAAGAGCAGCTGGTAGTAGGTAATCTTGCCCTTGGGAATTATCAAGTAAAAGAAAGAGACAAGCAGCAGCTTCTACAAAGGCAGCTTTTATGAGGCTGAGCTAAAGAATCACCAGGGAAGCAGCTGGGTTCACCATTTTCATCCAAGCCATTACTGGAAGAGATAGATGGTTTTCAAGGTCAGTGGTAGAAAGAGGAGCTAATGGCCAGCCCTTCCTCTGGGAGAACATTCACAGGAGAGAGGATGGATGAAGATGTCAATTTCCCAGCCTGCTTGAATGCAGCAAGGACAGTGTTCAGAATCAGGTGAGAAAGACCAGAGTTCAAATCCTGCGTCTTTCAGCTTAGTTCTGCATATTTGGGCATCTGCCTTAACCTCTTAAGCCTTAGTTTCCTCATTTGCAACATGGAGAAAGTACTACCCATCTTGCAGGGGTTTTGTGAGCATTAAATGAGATAATCAGGTATAAGTTATTTCCATTCCCCTTTCTAGAAACTAACTCAATTAATGTATCTGGGAGTCTCCCCAAACACAATCAACATCTAGCCATCCTTCTCTTTTGCAATTCTTCCCCTTAAAGAAATTTTGGAGAATGATGTTTCCTGGTTGTCACAGTCACTGTAACAAATCAGACCCAGGACGTTTTAAAATGTATCACCTTCAAAAAATGAATCAAAATAAAATAAACTCCTTCTGGAAACAAAATTCACCAAACACTTCTTTATTGCATAGCTGCTCCTATGATCAAAATGAATTGATAAATTACCCTCTGTATCAATTTCTTTCTTTTAACAATCTGTTTCAAAGAAATATTTTATTTTTTTAAAGATTTTATTTATTTGAGAGAGAGAATGAGCGAGAGAGGGTGAGAGAGCACAACTGGGCACAAGCTGAGGAAGTGGCAAAGGGAGGGGGAAGGAGACTCCCCGCTGAGCAGGGAGCCCGATGTGGGGCTCCATCCCAGGACCCCGGGATCATGACCTGAGCCGGAGGCAGATGCTTAACTGACTGAGCCCCCCAGGAGCCCCTTAAAGAAATATTTTAAAATAAATTGTTTAAACGTGTACAAAAATGTGCATTGCAGGGCTATGTATGTTTTTTAAAAAGTGGAAATGACCAGTATGTTTAAAATAAAAAAAAAATAGCAAATAATAAAGTAAATTACAGCACTTTCATAAGATAGAATATTATACAAACAAACCTATGTGGAGACAATTTGAACGATGTTGGAAAATACTGAAGAAAAATATCAGGTGACAATGACAGAATTAAAATATTCTTGACTTGTTAAAAAAATCGTATTTAGAGAAACCCTGGAAAAAATAATGAATATATTTACAACAACAATAGCAAAATAAGCCATCAAGACCTATGAATGTCTCTACCTCGCATTTAGCCTGGCCTTGTGGCTGGAACTTGTTCCAGGGAGAACTGGTCTTTGCTGGGGCTGAATTAGGGCTTCTCTGTTTCCTGGGCTTCTAAGAAAGGAAGGTCAAATACATGTGAAGGTAGGGTTTGGTATGATAGACCTCAGCAATACTGAGCCAAACCTGGTTGCTCTTACAGACCTCATTGTAAACCAGCCCTACAGTGTCTATTTGTTACCCAGTAGTTGGGGAGCTGGTTTCTTAGAATCAGGTAGAGCTTTTTGTGTTTTTGGAGGAAAAATAAACACACACACACACACATACACACACACACACACACACACACACCAGTTTCCTTGAAAGCCACAGTAATCAGGTTTTCAAGGAGTGTGGTCCAAACCCACATGCATTAGAATCCCCTGGAATATTGGATAAAATGCAGATTCTGGGGCCGAGACCCACATCTATTGAATCAGTCTTAATAATCTGAATTGTAAACAATCGTCCAGATGAGACATTCAGATGGAAACTGGAGAAACTGTATTTTCACAGTGGCCAAGAAGTTCCTCTGTATAATAGCGCAAAGCTATGTTCCCCTCCATTCTCTTCACACGTTGGTTTTCCCCCTACTAACCTGGGCATGTTCTATGCTGACAGTTAAAAGTCATTAAAGAAACACCAGAGAGCTGAGTTGAACTTTTCTGCGAGCAGAGAAAGTAATCTCATGCACACAACCTCAAGGCAATTTTGTTATTGGTGGGAAAAGAAGAACTTCGTAAAGCCATGCATCTGTGTCACTTGCTTCATTTTCCATCAAAGATGGCCACTACTTCCATTTCAGCCTTCTGGCGTGGAGTTCCAAAAATTCTGTTCTTTTAAATATCAAAGGTAACAAATGTTATATTGACAGAGTGGGAGGAAGATTCAGTTCAGTATTGCTCTTTCTATCTTACAATACTCTTTATTCAGGTCTTCCTCCTTTATTGTCTTATGAAAGTTTTTAATTTTCTTCTTTCCCTCCTATTAGAGAATAATCAATATACTTTCTAGCTTTTTTCTTCTCGAGGCTTAAAAGAATACATCTATTTCGTGACACATACAATTCAAGCTCAGTATTTGGACTTCAAGCCCATTCGGCGCTTCTTTTCCTCATGGGACAAGGCTAAACCCTAAGGGTTTTTAAATGGGTCCAGCATCACTTCTCGGCCTTTTGGCTAAGATCAAGTGTAAATGGGTCGGGCTGCAGAGTTTGCAGGTGCAGTCATTTTGCAGGAGCCCAAGTCAAGATATACATATGCAAATGTGTGTGGTTGTGCCCAAACTGAGTAATTGTGCATGCAAATAGGTGATTAAATAGACAATTACCAAATCTGCATGAACAAATGGAAGTTGTGCATATTCAATAAGCAGGGGCCACCTGAACATTACGCAAACAGGCAGTTTTCCTCAAAGCCTACGGAAACCTGGCCCCTGGCGCCTCAGAGTAGTTTAAAATTTCCCAGAGCAAGCCAGGTCTCAAGTTGCACAAGTGGAATTTACTCTTTGACCTCAGCTGCCATGGTAATGACCAAGTCTCTGACAAGGTCATCTTCAGGAAGTACCGTGGGAAAGGGGTCTGATTTCTGCCATTTCTTTCCACATACTACATTTAAGGCAGACATTTAAACTATTCTTTTATGCTCAGCATTAAGAAATGAGCTTTGGACATCACAGTATGCCCGCTCTTGTTGTACTGTGCACCCACTCTTCCAAGCCAAAGCTCAAAGCAGGTACAAAGAATCAGTCCAAGTTAAACTAGTGAGAAATTGCTGCAGCCGATGTCAAAGGGGTTACTGCCTGTGTTCTCTAGGATTTTAATAGTTTCCTGTCTCACATTTAGGTCTTTCATCCATTTTGAATTTATTTTTGTTTATAGTGTAAGAAAGTGGTCCAGTTTCATTCTTTTGCATGTGGCTGTCCCGTTTTCCCAGCACCATTAGCTGAAGAAACTGTCTTTTTTCCATTGGATATTCTTTCCTGCTTTGTCAAAGATTAATTGACCATAGAGTTAAGGGGTCATTTCTGGAATTTAAGAAACAAAACCAACGAGCACAGGGGATAAAAGAGACAGAGAGGCAAACCAAGACACAGACTCTTAACTGTAGAGAACACACTGATGGTTCCCAGAGGGGAGGTGGCTAGGGGGATGGGTGAAATAGGTGATGGGGATTAGGGAGGGCACTTGTCGTAAGCACTGGGTGTTGTGTGGAAGTGTTGAATCACGAAATTGCACACCTGAAACTAATATTATACTGTATGTTAACTAACTGGAATTTAAATAAAAACTTAAAAACAATTTTTTTAATGAACTTCCATAGCACAGTGGATATGATTTTGCGATGCTCCTGTCTACCACAGTGCTGCCAAAAATGAGAGGGGGGCTTATTTGATCTTAAGTAGCCGTTTTTAGTTTGTCTTTGTGGGCTAGGGAAAAGCGCCCATTGGTTTTAATTGTGCCTTTCTTCACAGTTCAAGATCTCAGTTCTCTACCTCCCACCTAACAGGGATGGATGGTCATGTCAGTGGAGTACATCAATGAGAAATGATTTCACATAACTGGGGGGCTTTCCTGACAAAAGATTAGTGGTGATGCCTAGACAAGCCCACAAGGAACCAGAGATAAGTAAAGTCTGAGGGGGCAAAAGGGTGCTGCTTGCCGAAATCCTCATATTTTTCACAAAGATAGTTCATCTCTAGTAAATTCTACTCGGATATTTTCCCACATTCAGTTTTATATGACTTGCATAGAGTCTTTTACAAAGTACGAAGTGAATTTACTACAAACCATAAAATCAATCACTCGGTTCAATCAATAAACCAGTTAGGTGAAATAATTCCTTTACTTAGCACCTGTCAGGAGGAGATTTCAAAATATTCTCACCGGGGCTCAGAAGTGAATGGAATTAGTCACGTTCCAAAGAGGAAGTAGCCAAGTCTTTGTGGAATATCAGGCAGCCCTGTAAGGCATACAGATGTGCAGCTGCTGACCAGTGATTATCCAAGGCCACATCCTAGCCAAGGAGATGCTGCAGAACCCACTTCAGGGAAAGCACCCTTCAGCATTATCTTCTGCACGGGCACCCTAGAAGCTCACCAAGGACACCTCCAGAACGGCAAGTCACGTGGTTATACAGCCCATGTAGCGAGGAACGCATTTAGTGGAGAAACTGACTTCACCCCTGTAGCATCAGAAGCCAAAGAATGCTAAGCTTTTTACCAAGTATAAATGAAATTGTCAGTTCTTTGCTTTTCATGAGTATCTAAATAACACCAATTAAGGAAAACCCAGTGGCACCAATACTGCAAAGCAATGTGTATGTGTGTGTGTGTGTGTGTGTGTGTGTGTGTGTGGTGTGTATGTATAAATGTATCTGTGTGTGTATTTTCATAATACTACTAAAATGGTATTTACCTTTTCCACTCTAGTAACATTTTCACTGATGCTAAAAGTAAAACTGTGGATGCCTTAGTTGGAATCAAGGCCATGTCACCAAACCAGTAGTCATTACAGACTTCAGTGTCAGGCACTTGTAGTAATCATAATAAGCCAGCTTCACTTACGAATATCTTTGAAGAATAAAATACGTGTTCATTTTATTAAATCTCTACCTTTGAGTACACGCCTTTTTAGTATTCTCTGTGATAAAATGGTAAGTACACAGGAAGCCCTTCTAAGCTACATACAGAAGTGTGATGGTTGCCCTGAGGGAAAGCACTTGTGTGATTGTTTTAGTTGAACTGGATAATTTTTCCATGAAATACCTTTAACCTTGAAAGAACGACTGACAGGCAAACTCTAGTTATGCAGAATAACTACGGCTATTCAGAAATAGGTTATTTTGCAAACATTTTTTGGAAAGGAAAGTGAGCCTATCACTTCAAAGAAAACACCTGATTTGTTAATAAAATTAATGCTTTCAAGCAAAGATTAGAATTTTGAAAACTTGTATCCACCACTGCCAGTTTGACAGCTTCCCAGTATTTGGAGATTTTTCTGATGAGATTGGTGATAATATTGTCAAATATAATTTTTGAGATTATAAAATGAACTGTATCCATTTGAAAAACAACATAATTCAGTGAACCAATATTTTTCAGATGACCAATACATGGTGTTACAAAGTTATGCATGGGTTAAGGAACCATGCAAAGTGCAAGACAGATTTTAATGTTATAGAGTTAAAAATGTTTATTAATTTGAGTTTTGATTCCGTATTACAATTAACATTTAAGAAACTATTAACTGTCGAGTTCTGGTGTAGTGTCAAAAAGGAACTGCCACAATTACCTAGAAAGACTATTAAAATATTCCACCTTCTTCCAACTATATATCTCTATGAGATCCGCTTTTTTTTAAATATATACTTCGACGAAGCAACATATCATAACAGATTTAGTGCAGAAGCAGAGATGAGAATCCATCTGTCTTCTACAAAGCCAGACATTAAAGAGATTTGCAAAACTGTAAAATGCTGCCTCTCTTCTCACTCATTATTTTTGTTTTGGAGAGTATAGTTATTTTTAACAAAAATATGATATCTATGTCATCATATAATGGGTTTTATTGTTATTTTTAAAAAATTAATAAATAAATAATTTAAGATATTCTGTGTTAGTGTCAAATATGGTAAATGTTAGTAGATAAAATCCTTATAAATAAATGCCCTTCAAGGTCCTCAGTAATTTTTAAAAGTGTAAAAGGTGTCCTGAAACCAAAAAAGTTTTGAGAACTGCCAGTTGAAAGCAATGGTTTGTAAACCTGTTTTTAACATCAGACTGGGACCTCAAAGGAAATTTTATATGAAAGTCTAGGTTACAAAAGAGATAAAATCAGAGTTGTTCTGGTTAAACAGGGACAAAGGACCAAGAGCCACCCCGGTTTCGCCCTCCTCCTCCATCCCCTTCCACTCCCTCCTTAGTTGCTCTAGAATCCCAGTTTGGAAGTCTCCGGGCAGAAGGGTCAATGGACGGCTGTATGGGGTGCCAGGAACCGCAGCATCCCAGGCCTTGTGAGAGTGCAGGATAAGGCCGGGTGCACTGCTGTGCCAAGTTATAGGAGAGCCTTAAATCAGACCGTAGACATGGGCGCCTCCTCTGTCTCCCAGGTCTGCCAACTGACATGCCCTCAAGAGCCGGGAGATCCTGAACTTAAAAAGACTTGCCTTGTGGCCACTGATCTCTTAAGTATGTGTGGAATCACTGGTGAGCACTCCCAAAAGTGATTAATTTGGCAAGAAGAAAAGGTGTTGAGTGTAGCGTGTATACAGGGACATTCCTGGCATGTTCTTTCCTCTGAATTATCAGTGTTGAGATTGGGCAATTGAAGATTACCATCCTCCCCACTGGGACAGAATACCGTTTTGAAAGACCTGGGGAATGGAATGAAATACAGGAACACAAAGGAGGGTGAGAGGATGGGGGCACAAAGTAGGGATGAGAAGTCTTCCAAGGGGATCTGGGTTCTGTAGCAGTAGAGGGAGGGTAGGACTCCCAGGCAAGGAAACCCACAAGTCTTTATCTTTAGCTCTGACCTCTGCCTTGATAGCCAGACCACAGAATCCAACTTCTGGGCCTTTACTCAGCTATCTCGAAGGAATAACGATCTTAATCTGACCCTGACTCACGGTTGCATTCCTTTTGGTTTGGTGTCCCATTGATAGTTATGGCATCATCGTTCGCTCTGTCAATAAATCCAGATCCCCTGAAGTCCTGATGATAAAGACTTAATATCCTTGGAATGAACAGCTGTCATCAGGAGGTAATTCAATGTCTAAACCTCCCCTTGGAGTTGGGAAAAACCCACCAAAACTATTGGCCCATATTCCCCTCCCCCTCCCTGTACCCTCAGGCTTGGCACCCAGAATTCTGCGTCCTAATAAGTTTAACGTGCTTGGAACCAGAATGCAGACTCAGGGTAGCAGGTTTAGAGGGCATCATACCAAGTAGCAACAGTGGTGCCACTGCATTTGGGATACATTTTTCCTTCTAAAGATGGAGGAGGTCCTCCCTACTCTTGGCTGACCAGAGGGACCTTTGCTGCACATTTTCTGAATCTGATTCTCAAGCTTCACAATGATAATCCAGACTAGTCTGATAAAATCCTTCCAATAAAATCTTTTCTTCTACATGAACAGACATTTCTCCAAAGAAGACATCCAAATGGCCAACAGGCACATGAAAAAGTGCTCAACATCGCTCAGCATCAGGGAAATCCAAATCAAAACCTCAATGAGATACCACCTCACACCCATCAGAATAGCTAAAATTAACAAGTCAGGGAACAACAGATGTTGGCGGGGATGTGGAGAAAGGGGAACCCTCCTACACTGTTGGTGGGAATGCAAGCTGGTGCAGCCACTCTGGAAAACAGTATGGAGGTTCCTCAAACAGTTGAAATTAGAGCTACCGTTTGATCCAGCAATTGCACTACCGGGTATTTACCACAAAGATACACATGTAGGGACCCGAAGGGGTATGTGTACCCCAATCTTTATAGCAGCAATGTCCACAATAGCCAAACTGTGGAAAGAGCCAAGATGCCCATCGACAGATGAATGGATAAAGAAGATGTGGTATATATACACAATGGAATATTATGCAGCCATCAAAAGGAATGAGATCTTGCCATTTGCAACGATGTGGATGGAACTGGAGGGTGTTATGCTGAGTGAAATAAGTCAATCAGAGAAAGACATGTATCACATGACCTCACTGATATGAGGAATTCTTAATCTCAGGAAACAAACTGAGTGTTGCTGGAGTGGTGGGGGGTGGGAGGGATGGGGTGGCTGGGTGATAGACATTGGGGAGGGTATGTGCTATGGTGAGCGCTGTGAATTGTGCAAGACTGTTGAATCACAGATCTGTACTTCTGAAACAAGTAACGCAACATATTTTAAGAAAAAAGAAAAAGAAGAAGATAACAGGAGAGGAAGAAAAGGGGAGTATGTCAGAGGGGGAGACGAACCATGAGAGATGATGGACTCTGAAAAACAAACTGAGGGCTCTAGAGGGGAGGGGGTAGGGGGATGGGTTAGCCTGGTGATGGGTATTGAGGAGGGCACGTTCTGCATGGAGCACTGGGTGTTATGAACAAACAATGAATCATGGAACACTGCACCAAAAACTAATGATGTAATATATGGTGATTAACATAACAATAAAAAAATTAATAAAAAAAAAGAAAAAAATTCCTATACCCCTGTTTATATAAGTTTTGGATCACTAAGAAAAACGTGGAGGGATACATACCAATGCCTCCGTGGTATGAGTCTGGGGGAAGGGATGGGTATTAACTTTTCATTCATGCACATTTGTATTGTGTAAATTGAACTGGAACACTTATTACTCTTTATCATCTAAAAAAATAAAATTTGAAAGCAGATTTCAACAATAAAAAAAAAAAAAATCTTTTCTTCTTACATTGCCAGTGTCAGTTTTTCTTAGTTGCTGTTAAGAAGTCTTCACCTATGCCGTATTTCCTTATTTTATTTTAAAAATGTGTTCCCTCCAGATCTAATTTGTCTACCCTAGTTCAAGCCCTCATCATCTGGACAGACTGTTGCTTCTCCCTTACATCAATCGTCTTTCCTGTTTCCAAAAATCTTATCATAGCATTTATTCCCCTGTTACAAAACAAAAGCAACCAAATCTTCATGGCTCCCTTTGGCTTGCAGAATAATGTTTGAATTTCTACTTGCCATCCAAGGCCTTTCAACCTACTTTCTAATATCCAGCACTCAGCTCCTTGACAAAAGGAGCCAATTCAAAATGATCTTCGAAGCCCCAGGACCTAGCATAATGCCTGGCATAGAGTAAAATCCAATAAATATTTGAAATGAGTGAATACATGAATGGTTGAATGAATGAATGAATGAATGAATATTACTCAGAAACCCTGCACACTAGACACAATAATTATTTCCCAAGCTCTTTACAGAAATATGTGTGTGTGTGTGTGTGTGTGTGTGTGTATATGCATACACACACACAAACTCAAGTATATGTAATGCATATTTTGAGAGGTTTTGGTCTCACAGTACTTTGTGAGTACGTTTGCATTCCTGGTACACACTAACCACAATGTATTACAGTCAGTTTGATTCTACCTGCCTTATCCAATAACATATCAGCTCTCCCAGGGCAAGACCCATGTCTTCTTTATCTTTGTACCTTTACTGTTGAAGCATGGAGTAGATGCTTCATATATCTTTGTTGAATTTGCCTCCTGGAGAGGAAGTGTGTGGTGGTTGCGAAGGGAGTGGATGAGTTCTGCTTGACAAAAATTCCACTTCTCACAACTCCCGCGGGAAAGCTTTCAATATTTCAACATTCAATATGATCTTTGCTGTAGGCTTTTGTAGACACTCTTTGCCAAATTAAAGACTTCACCTTTTGCTCCCTGTTTCTTGACAGGGGTGACCCTGAGAGCTTGACAAGGTGTGGGAAACCACCTTGACTTTAACATCGCCTCCCATCCCTGACAAAAGAGATCCTGGACCATGTACTCAAACTGTAAATTGCCCGGACAAAATTGAAATCAAATCTCCATACTAGTTTTGATAATAAAGAGGGTTCTGAAATCCAACTAGAATCTCTATAATTATCTCAAGTGAAACCTTCTTATTAAATTTTAAACTTTTCATTTTGGTTATTGTCATTTACGTGAAATGGGTGGATGGGAATGGAGCCTGGGAAAATTATGAAGATGTTAATCCTGTTTATGTTCATTCAGTACACAGCTTGGGCTTAAAAGGTGTACTGTGTGAAACATCTTTATGAACGAAATCCAATAGTAATTAACAGATGTGGTAGCTTGTTTTCCTTTGGCTGGGAAAGGGAGTGGGGTCAACCACAGGCGGCGATGCATTTTCTGTCTTGCCTCATGGTGGACAACTGTGAAGTGTTCAATGTGTTCATCCACTCTCTTGCATAAGCAAAACAAGGTATTTCATCTAGCTCTTATGTAATGAGAGTACAATACACTGAGCAATGTAAATATTTCCAATTTTAGGCATTGGTTTCCACTGATTATTAACCTATCTCGCAGATCCTCATTTAAGAGCCTTTCTCTTAGGTCCTGCGGCCCCGATTTTTAGGGGTGTCTCAGCCAGAGGAGCCATGCCATGAAGGCACAAGAGGCGTGGACAAATAGCAGCCTGGGCACGCCAAGTGGTGAAATTTGCTCATCCATCATTCCATTTAGACAAATGAAAGATTACAGCCCTATGAGAAAATGCAGCCACAGCCACACAATGCTTTGTGCACAAAGTAAATTACTAGTTTCCTGCGATCTTTCTGACAAGTAAATTACTGCAGAAAATAGCATAGATGGGAACACAATGACAAAAAAATGCAGAGACTTGGTCCTTCAAAGGAGTTATTAGACCTCCAATACAACCATTTCTAAAGAACTCCAGAACTTCACCCCCAGCCCCCACCCAATGGAAAGAGGATTTTCTCCCTTCATCATTCCATAGCATATCTTGGAGAAAAATAATGCATGACTGGCAGAGTGGGAAGTGGATTCCTCAGGGATCAAATATCCTTTGTGTGTGTGTGTGTGTGTGTCATCTGGAAGATGTTAAAAGAAGACAAGAGAGGAGCTTGCTGCAAGAATTGCTGTGCCTACGATCAGATCATTCAAGCTTGGCAGTGAACCATGGTAATGGAGTATGTTCTGCGTAAGAAAAGATGACCTCCAAGAAAAGTCTTTTTATAGCTGAACAGTTTCCAACTCTTCATAATATTTTTGTTCCATAATAAAATGTAAATTCTAATTTTGTTTTTATATGAAATAAGGAAAAAGCTATCTTATTAGAATTTATTTTCCTTTGTTTATTCAAAACCTAAACTCTAAAATATCCACAAAAGGCTCTATGAACCCCAGGGGCAGAACAATAAAAGGTTTATTAGCTAAGTCAAATGGAGCAGAGTAGGGAAGGATATTGAAGATAGTAGAAGTCATAAACAAATCACAAATATCGTAAATTTCTGAGCTTCAATTTCATCAGAAAAAAATGTCTTGAAGTTGACAGACTTCATAAAATTTTAGACTCAAATAGGGTTTGGGGCAAGATTTAGTGACATAAAATGGCCTACCCAATACATCAGATATTGCATGGTAATGTTGTTACTAGAATCCTGATATTGCAGTCTGTTGAGTTTCCCACTACTAAAGTAGGGATTTCTTCTGGAAAATCTTACAGCTGTGTGCTGTAGCCAGTAAAGCACTTAATGGGAACACTTGATCCATATCCAGCTCCATTGATGTCTCATTGTGTGATCTTGGGCAGGAGGCATAAACCCTTTGGGCATCATGTGGAGACTGAGGGTGTCAGCTGAGATCAGATGTGATGAAGTGGCAGCATGCAGAGTGTGGTACTTGAACAGCGAATAATCACAACCACTTTCATAATTTTATATTAAAAAACAAAAATCACTTTTGTTTATAGAATAAAAACCACAGAAAGCAGAATTCAACCAAATTGGCTAGGCATATAGTAAATGCATTAAAAAACACATGGACATAGGATGCTAAAATATTTTCCAAAACTGGTAGTCTCTGTGGTCCTGAGTGATTGATAACAATTGCTCTTTGTTCATACGGTACTGCCTCAGTTTCTATTTCCTTATCGTAGTGGGTTTCTTATTGCATTGAGTCCCCTTCCATGGTCTTGGCAAAACTGACCTAAGAGCATAAATTCATTGACAACTGTTTAGATGCCAAACGTATCACTTCTTCCATTAAGTCTAAATACCACCATTTAAATTTAGTTTAACAAACAGCTTTGTGCCCTTGTTGTATAAATACTTTGTCCTTGCCTTTGGAGACCTACAACTTTTGTGCAGAAGATAGACATTTTATCAGAAAATGACCTTTGGGACTACATTTAACTTCAGGTCCTCTGTCTCTTTGTCAGCTTGATCCCAAATAATCCTACATTCCAAGGTGGGAATGCACATACACACTAAGGGAAGAGGCTCTCCTCATTTGAAAGAGCAAGGGGAATGGCCATTCTTGAAAAGGTTAAATTCTTTGTGCCCTTTTCTGCAAGCTATTTGTTTGAGGAGCAGAGGAATCTAGTGCTTATTTGATTATAGTAGTTTCCCTATCTTGATTGAGTAGACATCAATGCCTGATTCTAAGGTGGGGCCTAAGAATTCATATTTCTAACAAATTCTCAAGTGATGCTTACGATACTAGTGTGGGACCACATTTGAGATGCCCTGGTGTAAACAAACAATACTCAAACTGATATGTGTGTACATCTAGAGACACCCCAAAACTTTTCCAATGGTACAAGGGACTAAGTAGTTTAATGGGATCAAATTTCTAGATCCTCAATTTCTATGTTATTCTTTCCTAATTAATAAAGGAATCCAACTGAGAATTCACCAGTGGTTCCACTTTCCCACCTCTCCCTTTCCAATTGCTCTCCTCCCATCTTTTACAAACAAACAAAAAATGCATAACCCTCTCCGACAGAAAAAATTCAGAGAATTGAGTGAAATTACTATTTAAAAATTTCTTCCAGGGTGTCTGAATGGCTCAGTTGGTTAAACTTTTGACTCTTGATTTCAACTCAGGTCATTATCTCAGGGTCATGAGATCAAGCCCCGCTCTGGGCTCCATGCTGGCCATGGTGCCTGGTTAGAATTCCCTCTCCCCCTCTCCCTCTGCCCCTGCTGCCCGCCCCCCCCCCCGGCAACCGCCTTACTCTTGCACATGCACACTCTCTCTTTCAATAAAAAAAATAAAATAAGTAAATAAAAAATAAAAAATTCCTTCCATCTTTATCTACTTATTTACATGAATACGGTTTCTTGGTGTTTATGCTTATTAAAACAAAAGAGGAAGAGTATTAAGGCAAAACCCTATCTTACTCTAGCATATGTACTTTTTACTCATGGATCCATGAACCCATTGAAAAATGAGACCCATTCCTTCTTAGTAAGGGCTATCTTTCAAATAAAAATTTTCTCTTTGTGGTTATTAATCATCTGTTCAATATTTCATTTATAGTTATTTTGTTTTGATCAATTGTGTATGAGAGCTAATTATAATAACTAGTAAAATAATAACTCAGTAATAATAA
Source organism: Eumetopias jubatus (assembly GCF_037043125.1). NCBI lineage: Eukaryota > Metazoa > Chordata > Mammalia > Carnivora > Otariidae > Eumetopias > Eumetopias jubatus. The sequence goes on along the minus strand of NW_028274809.1, from coordinate 79,475,587 downwards.
CTCAATCCAGAAAAAAATTAACAGTTATGACCTGTGGTTCCAGAAAATTTCGTGCATGGAAATGTTGCAGCATATAAATATCATAAAATTATGAATAAAATTTCAAACATGAATATATTAGGATAGGATATTGAGAACAAGTAAAACAAAAATATCAAGTCAAGGAAAAATAAAACAATGTATAATTTCACACTGTTAAAGCAGGAGCATTCATATAGGGGTTTGGGGATTTTTTTTTAAAGATTTATTTATTTATCTGAGAGAGAGAGAGCACGCACACGCGTGTGCACACTCACGTGTTTGCACGGGTGTGGGGGAGGAGCAGAGGGAGAGAATCTTCAAGCAGACTCCCTGCTGAGCATGAACCCACCTGCAGGGTTCATTCTCAGGACCCATGAGATCATGACCAGACTGGAAACGAAGTCATTCACCTAACTGACTGAGCCACCCAGGTGCCCCAGAAGCATTCATTTAGTTATGAAAGTGGGTATCAAGTCACTAAGATATTTTGATTCTTTGGATACATTTCTAAGGGTAATTAATATTTTTCTTTTAAAATGTCCTTGTTTACAATATGAGAGAAATTACATTTTTTTGCAACTACTTAAATTTAGATAAAAAATTTTATGTCTACCTAAACTACATGATGGTTTTCATGTGTCTTTTTCTTCAGAACTCTTATTAGGAGATACTTCATCAAAAATCTGAAGACAACTGGTTTTGATCATATTTTCAGCCAGAAGAAATTAGTTACTCTGAATCAATCGTCAACTATTGATTTTATTAATTTCCTGTACCTTACTCAAAATAACTGTCCAAATTTTGATAGGACTAAGGGCAGCCTCAGGCCTCTCGGGACTGTGAGGAGCATACCTGTGCAAGGCAGTGAGGCTTCCTGCCCTAACTCTGACCTCTGAAAGTTATCCTGGAGAGAAGAGAGAAAGGAGAAGAGAGGAGAAAGAGACAAATGCATCATATTCCAAAAGTTGCCAAACTTCCAACAGCTCCCCAAACTGAGTGAGACAGGCATGTAAAGATAGTAGATTTATTCTCCCCAGTATTTAGGGAGGATGATTTGGGCAACAATCCTACTCTTCATAGGAGGGCTGGGCTTTGAAATTTAGGGTACCACCCTGCCCATGGCTGTGTGCTGTATCACTGGGGCATTATTAGAAGAGCTAGCCATCTGGGGAATTTGGCATCTTAGATGCATAGTCTTTTGACATTTCTACCCACCTGTAGATCCTACTTTTCCCTTGCTGTGTGCCTGCTCACTCAGCTACCTTCATATTCGATTTCCCCAGGATTGACTGCAACTCATCTCTAAGGTCCCACTGGCTGAAAAGTCTTTCGATTTCTGGCTTGTGCTGGAGAGTGTCCCCAGGGCATTTCTCCAGCCCTCTTTGTCATTAACCCCAGTTACATCGCCACACAGTAGTTTACTGGGGTTACAAAGCCAGGGTCAAAAGTACGGGCAGCTTTTCCTGGCATAGTCAATTTATAATGTAGAACATCTTGTATATGTGAAAACCACATATGACTGGCAGTTTAAAAATATCTTTCCACAGGGCGCCTGGGTGGCTCAGTCATTAAGCGTCTGCCTTTGGCTGAGGTCATAATCCCAGGGTCCTAGGATCGAGCCCTGCACCGGGCTCCCTGCTCAGCGGGAAGCCTGCTTCTCCCTCTCCCACTCCCCCTGCTTGTGTTCCCTCTCTCGCTGTGTCTCTCTCTGCCAAATAAATAAATAAAATCTTAAAAAAAACAAAAAATAAAAGTATCTTTCCACATACAAAGTCAATATCAAGGTGGGATTTAACCTTCTTCCGCAATTGAACAAAATTAAAACCTGTATGTTTAAAAAATCGCTATCACGTATTATGAAAATGAATTTTCACTATTATGTAAAAACCTCAAAATACGCTTGTGTTCAAGGAAAACATTAAGAAAATAGGAGATACATGATAATTTTGGAAGAATACCTCACAGATCTCAAGGGGAAAGACATTAATTTATTATCAATGAGTTCTGAGAGGGTTTTTTATTTTAATTTTATTGTTTTTATCATCTCATTTTTTTAAAATCAAGATAAGTTTACTCTTAATCCCCACCAGCTATTTCACCCATATTTTGTTTCTTAAATGCCACATATGGGTGAAATAATACGGTATTTGTCTTTCTCTGACTGACCTTTTTCACTTAGCATTAGACCCTCTAGCTCCATCCACATTGTTGCAAAAGGCAAGATTTCATTCATTTTTTATGGCTGAATAATATTCCTTTCTATATGTATATGTTACATCTTCTTTATCCATTCATCTATCAGTGGACACCCAGGCTGCTTCCCTAGTTTGGCTGTTGTAAATAATTGTACAATAAACATAAGGGTGCATGTATTCCTTTATTTGTTTGTTTGTTTATTTATTTATTTATTTATTTTTGTGGCTTAGGTTTTATTTCATCATCATAAACTAAATTCTGCAATCCAGCTAGATCTGGGGTAAGGAACCATGGAGCCCGCAGAACTGCAGGGAGAGCCCAGAGATTCTGGGGTATGGTGAACAGATGGGGTCCACGTGGAGGGGTACTCTCCTGAGCTATAGAAGGAATGGTCTGGTAGCTAAGATAAAACACAAGTCAGATTTGTTAGATTTGTCCACAGTCAGCAATGGTGATCTCCTTGCTGGTCTTACCATTCCTGGACCTGAGGCACTCCGTGCTTCCATAGTATTCATGCCCTCTTTGACCTTGCTGAAGACCACATGGCTTACCATCCAACCAGCTGGTCTTGGCAGTACAGATAAAAAACTGGGAACTGTTTGTGTGGGGTCCAGCGTTGGCCATGGACAAGATGCCAGGACCTGTGTGCTTCAGGATGAAATTCTGATCATCAAACTTCTCCCCATAGATGGACTTGAAGGCATATGTTTGTACAAAAATGTTTACAGCAAGGTTTGTAATAGCTCAAAAACTGGAAACAACCCAAGTTTATGGTTATACCAAGCTTTTGTATCAATACAGCGCAATACAAATATGGTATTAAAAAGAAATGAACTGGGCGCCTGAGTGGCTCAGTTGGTTAAGCGACTGCCTTCGGCTCAGGTCATGATCCTGGAGTCCCGGGATCGAGTCCCACATCGGGCTCCCTGCTCGGCAGGGAGTCTGCTTCTCCCTCTGACCCTCTTCCTTTCCTGCTCTCTATCTCCCATTCTCTCTCTCAAATAAATAAATAAAATCTTTAAAAAAAATAAAATAAAATAAAAAGAAATGAACTACTGATAGATGACAGAACATAGATAAGTCTTCAAATAGTTATGAGTGAACGAAGCCAGACAGAAAAAAAGTACATGTTACATAATACTATTTCTTTTAATGAAAAGTAACCTATAGTGACAGAAATGAAATCAGTAGTTGCCTGGAAACATGGCAAGGGCAGAGAGGGCTGTGAGGGAGGGGAGGGTGACAAAGGGGCACAGGGAAACTTCTGAGGTTCACTATCTTGATTAGGGTGATACTTTTATAGGTCAAAATGTACAGTTTACTGTATATAAATCATTTCTCAATATAACCATTAAAAATCAAAAGAGTTAACATCCTTACCTATGAAGAACTCTTACAATCCACACACAAAATTATGTATATAATATTTTATTATATAGTACTATTATATATTATTTAATATATAATTTAATATGTAATATTAAATTTAATTTTAAATATAATATGATAATATTGTTATATAATGTTATATATTTATTATATATATAAACACACATACACACCCCAAATGGAAAAACTAGAAAAACTAGCAAAGGAAATAAACAGGAAATTCACAAACAAAAAGAGAAATGAAAGCATTGTTAATAGACACATTTTTAAAAGTTCAAACTCATTCACAAAGAAATTTTAATCAAATTTAAATTAAAACAAGAATGACTGAATCACGTGTGTGTGTTTAATTTTCCTAGAAATTAGCAACCTATTTTCCAAGTAGCAGTATTATAAATTATATAAATTATATTTTGAAAAGGATCCTTGGGTGAAAAAGCATTCTCACACTCTGCTACACCAGTGAAAACTATACAACCTTTCTAAAGTGTCACTTGGTAATATACATATCAAGAATGCCAGAAGCATTCTTCAGAAGCACATAACATGTGACCTCAGTATTTCCACTCCTTGGAATTTGTCCAAAGGAAACAGAGAAAAATATGAAGAGTAATGAGTAATGTAATGAAGGCCAAAAATACTGCAACTTATTAACAGAATTTCAGATATACATTAATGTCCAAAAAACAATGTGTTGTTTAAAGAATCTAGAATGTATCCAAAGAATGAAATGTTGTACTTCAGTAAAGTTCAGTAAAGCTCAGTGTTTCATATATTCAATGTTATAAAAACACATCTGACTCGACATTTAGGATCCAGACATATATGTGCATTCTGGTTCCCCCAGTGTTTCATATTCACAGGTAAGCTCATACACATACACACACACACACACACACACACACACACACACACACATCTGAACTCTTTTCTGATCAAAAGTAAATCTATTGCAATGTTCAAAGATGTTGTCTTTAGTGATAAAACCTGGCATGATTTTTTTATATTCCTTTTTATATGTTTTTCCGTTTCCAAGTTTTTTTAATCATGAAACATGTCATTTTCTAAAGATATAAATAAATGTGGTGAGCAATAATGAGTAATTTTTGTTTCCTTTGTATCATCCACACCTGACATAGGACACATGTGTTTACAATCAGGCATAGGTGTGGATCGGGAATGTACCACCCTGTGATCAGGGAAACTGTGCAAGGAATGGGCTGGGATACTTCTTTGCTCAGAGCGCTAAAACAATCTAAGTTAAAAATTAACATGCTCAATTATCTACAACATCACTTCTTCCACCATCGCAACCTCACCCATCCTTCTTTTATACTGTTTTATTATGTGTCATTTCAAAGCACGTTAAACCTGGTTTGGAAATTTTTTTCCAAGGGTGCTGGAGTAATGCTTTGCCTCCAGGAAAGTTAATTCAAACCATCCATGAGGAAAATGAAGAAGGAAATGTAGATGGGAAAACAGAAGTGATGGAAATATCTCAAAGTCTGAGCCAGAAATTTCACTTTGTCCAGGAAGGGAAGGGAGGATCTACAGAAAGAAGGAAATCAGTGATTTATAGCAGCAGTTGGGGAGGACTTTCTGATCAAAGTGTACAACGGTAGTCACCCACATCAGAAGGGCTTCTCACACCCCCAAAAGGCCAGCCCCAAGTCCTGCTCTGGTCCACTAAGATTACTGAGACTGGCTCCTTCACTAGCAAACTAATTTCCCTGAGGAATAATTGGAGGTGTTTTGACAGATCTGAATTATGTCACTGGTAAGGTTTGGTGACCTTTACCATACATCTTATTCTATGGGTGAGTTAATCAGAACATTCTGTAATTATAATTCCATATTCTCTGATTTGTAGGGTTTTGTTTTTTGGTTTTTTTGTTTTTTGTCCTTACAAAGCAGTGCAACATTCTCCTTTTCCCCCCTTATGTGACCCTGATTTTTTTGGAGAAATTATTTATTAAGTTTTGATATAAATGTTAAATTTTATATTTGTGGAGACCCCTCTAGCTCCTTCCCTTAAACCAGTGAAAGGCCTTAAGAGGGTTTCTCTTGCACACAAATTATATCCTACATATTTGCTGGTTCTGAGCAATCCAACACATCCTTGTCAAGGCCAGCCATGAACTTACAAGAATGGACACAATCAACTTCAAATCTTGATGGTTTTCTTTGACCATTTTATCTCCGTTCTGCTATGGTCCCTCAGCTGCTCCTGTCATAGGATCCAGCTCAGATGTTAAACACCTGGTATTTCAAGAGGGTTCAAATGTTCACATAGGTAATTACTTCATGATTATGCATCTCTACCATTTACTTTCAGTTTCTAAAAACACAGAGGGACCAATGGTATTTCCTGTTGAAAAACCAGAATTATGTAAACAGTAATTTTTATGTGAATATTAATTTTAGCTGTTTATATTTCAAAGGAATTCTGTAATAATAAATTCCAAGTGGCTTAAGAAATAATCTGAGATATATGTACAGTATTTCTGAAAAGTCTATTTTTTAAAATATTGATTATTAGACTTTGTACTGGGTGCCCAGCATGATGCATAATAATAGACCTGCAACAGGATATATCACTGTGAGATATCTAACCAGTGGGGACAAAGTAAAGATCATACACATTTCCAGAGAGAAAAGAAATGTTCACATACAAAAGATCAGGAATTAGAATGGCTTTGAACTTGCCACAACAACTACTAAAAGCTTAAAGATAAGGAATAGCACTTTCAAAATTCTGGTTGAAAATTATTTACAATTAGCATTCTATACAAAGCCAGACCATCAGTCAAGCCTGAAGATAGAACAAAAACATTTTTCAGACCTTCCAGGTCTTGAGACAGGACAAAAATGATTAAAAGTGGTTGTCTCTGGATATTTGGGCAGAATATCATTGTTTTGCAACTAGCTCCCTAGAAATATTTAACCCTTTTAAACCATGTTCATTGACACTTTTTAGAGGACTATTAATAAAAATTGAACAGAAGGGGCGCCTGGGTGCCTCAGTGGGTTAAGTGTCTGCTTTTGGCTCGGGGCGTGGTCCCAGGTTCCTAGGATAGAGCCCTGCGTCCATTGGACTCCCTGCTCAGTGGAGAGCCTGCTTCTCCCTCTGCCTGCTTGTGCTCTCTCTCTGTCAAATAAATAATAATCTTAAGAAAAAAATTAAACAGAAGGGGATGATGAACATGAAAAGAAAAAAGCCAATGCCATGTTGGTTTTTAAGTTTTCTTCTCATTCTTTTTTTTTTTTTTTTTTTTAAGAGAGACAGCGTGTGCCTTTGCTTGCCTGCAGGGAGGGAGAGGAGCAGAGGGAGAGAGAGAATCTTAAGCAGGCTCCACACCCAGCTCAGAACCCAACTCAGGTGTCGATCTCACAACCCTGAGATCATGACCTGAGCTGAAATCAAGAGTTGTCACTTGACTGACTGAGCCACCCAGGTGCCCCTTATTACTTGTATTTAGTAATTAATTGTTTTGAGCACTTTCTTTATATTTTTGGTACACAGAGATATTGGATACAATCCTTGCCCTCAGGCTTTTGTAGTCTAGAGAAAATGATATACTGTAGCACATACTATCATAAAAAGTAGAAAATCTCAAGTGTGGTAAGAGATAAAATGTTAGAGGAGAAGATATCACTTGCAGCTAAAGGAGGCTCTCTGGTGGAGGCATCTGCAGGGTCCGTGGCATGGGGAGGATATCAAGGGGGGAGGGGAGCAGCGGGAGGGGTCTAGAATGCGCCTGTGGGTGTTTGCCGGAGACCTCATGCGGTTTAGTTTGCTATAATCCAGAGCATGGGTAAAGGGAATTAAGCCGGGAAGGCAGGCTGTAAATATATTATGGAGGCTGGTTCTGCCAGCTTAGAGGTTTCTAGGGCTTCAAATGCTTTTCCCATGTACTTTGACCTTTTGTTTTCAGAAATGTAAATCTGTAGAAAGGGATGGCAAAGTCTAGCTGTTGCATTATTCATAAAGCATGCTGTCTCTTAAAGTTCTCACCTCCTGAATCTTCTTCTATCCCACAAGAGACTTTACCAGTCTCTCTAATTAAACTTTCATTTCCCAAAGGAGTGTTTTCCTGTTATGGACACCTTTATATGAGACAGGCTGATCTGTATTCTTCTCTCAACTCAACCTAAGCCTTTTTCTCCCCCCAAAAAGTTAGAGAATGAATAAAAGTAAAAATCATTCACTTCCTGAATTCTTTCACATTTCTAGTGATTATTGAAACAGCTCTGATTTTGCATTGGATGGGCAGTGTTGATTAATTAATATCAAGTGCAAAAGAAATCCTTATATATGATAAAGGGTAGGCTTGTAGCGAGGGCTTTGTACTTTGCCTTTCTCACATCCCACTTTTCGATTGAGTTCTTGAAGGACAAACTGATACTCTTGTCCTAAGGGATCACCACCCTGATCCCCCACCTATAGGTGTACACCGGATGCTTAATATCCCTTGTAGGGTGTCCTGACTTAGTGTCTCCTTACAGACAGGGAGTTCCCTAAAACAGTAAGAGCAGCTAGGAGGACAGCCACCAGGGAAAATTTATCTGAGCCTCCTATGTCTGAGCCTTTACTCTGACTTCCATCCAATTAGATCTCTCTGTTCTCAACTTGGCTTTCCCCCAGTTCTAAGCTTTAGATCTTTAACCCCCTATAGATATGTCTCAGAATCATATTGTGGATCCTTTTCACTCATCCCTCTGGGATCTGCTCACAAAGCTTACTTCCAGATTATGAATTCACTAAGACCTCTGATACTGCCATCTATAAAATGATCCAGCACATTCCAGATTTTCTTTGTAGCCAGCCACTGGGCTTGATGGATGGAAAAACAGCGGCAACAGACCAGCTGAAGGATAAAGTGCACTCAGCCAGTGTACTCAGTGAATAATGCCCGTCCTTTGGGGCCCAGGCTTTTATTTTCGTCTCCTTCTTACTAGTTTCTATGGAGCACAACTAAATATTTGGGGGCTGGCAAGCCTAGGCTCCTATCTGATCTGGGCCACAATCTGGGGGCATTTAACCACTAATCTAGTGTTGAAACTTCTAACCCAGCACCAGGACCTTTAGTAAGATGAAGCTGAGGGAGTAAAAGTGATCCAATTATGAGCTCAGATGGTTAGAGGAACCATAGCAATGGTTGGAAATCTAAGTAAGAGTTCCAGCTCCATCTAGTTAATATCTGGATCCCAAGTAAATACCAGAGAAAGTACGAAACCGAGAAGACTAAGCAGTGAGGAGGATTAAGGAAAGGCAACCAACCATATGTCAGCTACTGGTATAGGAATTTATTACATTTTCTCATTTAACTTGGACAAAAACTCTATAAAGAGAAAGGGGGTGGGGTACAAACACTTCCTGAACACTGTTATAGTCAGCTTTTGCTGTAGTAATAAATGATACCAAGATCTCAGTTGTTTTCAACAACAAACCATATATTTCTTGCTCTTGAGTCTGCAGTTTGACCCTGACCCTTTGGGCTCTGCTGGGCTCAGCTAGGCTTGGGTAGATTCCATATGCCTTGTTATTCAGGGGGATATGCTTTTTATGGTGGTGGGGGAGAATCTCAAGAGGAGTGAGCAGAACGCCATGATATCATAAAAAGTTTCTGCTGGAAACTACCACATACACTCTACCATCCAGAGCACATCTGTGCCCAAGCCAAGCCATACATCAATGGAGTGAAGATGTTATACTTGGCATGCACAATCATGTGGCATTGAGTTGGTAAGTATTATCCTTATCAGGGGTAGAATATTGTTGGAGGCAATAATACAGTCTTTCCCAAGACCTCACCCCTGTGTCAAGTACTTTTATTTTTAAAAATTTCCCTTGCTAAAATAGGTTTAAGAGACAGAAAGTATATCTGACTTCATAGATAAGGAATTTGAGACTTTGAGGGGTTAAGTAATTTGCCCAAGACTGGCAAGTATCAGATCAGGAATTTAAACTCAATCTGTCTGATTCTCAAATCCATGTTCTTTTCACAATACTTTTGTCCTAGAAAGACTACAATTCTAAGATTTAAAAGAACCTAAGACTACCAAAAAGAAATTTATGCATGAAGCAGAAACTGTGGGAATAATTTCTATATAGAGTTAAAATATAAACCTAATTAAGTATAATGAGTGTAAATATTAGAAAATCTTAGAAACCCTCTTTTATAATGTCACCATTTGGAAGGATGGGGTAGAATGACATAATGATTAGAGTCAGCCTTAAACAAAACTATGGAGGAAGGTTTCTTTCCATGCCCTTCTGTCCCTCCCATTTATTTCTCATTTTATGAGAGGCTCCTGCCACCTGATCCAGAAGCTGGCTACTCCTAGCTCCTTGTCACAGGACCTCCCTTGCGCCAGCTTTCCCAACAAATGTTCAAGTTGTAGAATGTTCCTCTTTCCTACCCCATGTAAAATCTCCAGGCCATCAGTGTTCCAGTCAGAAGGTATATATTATGAAAGATGATCCCTGGGTGAGTAATGTCTAACCCTCAGATAATATGTTTCGTTTTTCTAATTTGACCCTCTGACCCCAGGACCTATTGCTAAAGGAGGTATATTTCAGTGGTGGAACTTTCTGATAACTCCACAATCGGGCACAGACAGTTCAATTAATCTACATGCATGAAGAGTGATTCAATTTTTATGAAGGGGGCAAAAGCCCCCCTTCCTTCTCATTCATAGTCTATTGTCAAGTGGACCTTATGCTTGGTTGAAAATAGATGTGTAGTTGCCAGCTGGGATGCCTCTTTACCTTTTTTCCATGAAATATTTTTTATTTGGAAAAAAAAAGTTTTTTGGTCTGTGAACATGGGGAAAAGCCACTCTATGCATATTGATTATGAGGAACAAAAACAGAGAGGGTTGCATTTATAAGTCCTTCTAAAATATCTTCACTAGTCCTCTACTTCACTGAAATAGAGGGTCTTAGGAAAAACAGAGAAAAGAGAACGTAATGACAGTGCCTGCCTTCACCTTTCTCTGCTTCATCTGAATAAAGGTTTTTGAGCTAGCCAATTACAAAATCAGGTTCATTGTAATTAAAAATAGAGACAGAGCAATCCACAATATGCTTTTTGTGTGCTTGGCACACAGTTGGTGCTCAACATCTGCTGTTGAGTGAATGAATGAATGAATAAATGAGTGAATGAGTGAATGTGTTGATGAGTCTGCGTTAGGCCTTAGAGTTCACTAACTACGTTAAGGGACATTTCATTTGTGTTTATTCAACATTCGGACATTCAGAAATATTGTGTATTTATATCTTACGAGGTTTGTTTGGTGGTTTAAAATGGTATCGGAGCTATCAAAGATGCTACTGTCATCCGGTATGTTTGTAACCATTTTCTTTAAACGCCTCTAGATGTAGGAGTCATCACGCCTCTCTTTTACATATTTGAATGTGCATCACCAAAATATTTTGTAATATGATAGCATTCTGAATAAATTGCCAACAGAGGAACTACTCTCTTTGTAAAGTGTGGGAATGATGTTTGCACATTCAAAAAGAAACACCTACAATGTAAGAGACCTTCCATGTATGCAGAACACACTCATGCCTACACATACCACAGCATTTTTACATGGCGTGCAGTGTTGCTGTCAAGGGCTGCCTTTTAAAGTCTTGCTCCACCGACCTTACCGTGTAGCTTGGCAAAAAGGGAATAGGGGTCAATAAGAGGAGAGTGGTGTGGTAGAGAGAGGACAAAAGTGAATAAGTGGATCATGGCTAATGTCAGAATTCCAGAAATGCCTGGGATGCCTGGAGCATTCCTGCTTGAGACTGAAATAACATAACAGAGTGACCCCCAGCTCTACAGACTCCTGCTTCATTTATTTTGCACTGGAAAACCCTGTAAAAATGGTCCTTAGCTTCGCTTGAGCGCCGACCTACACTTAGATCGAAAGAAACCAGTAACAGTTTGACTTACAATCCCCAATGCCAATATGTCTGAAAAAATATGTTGTGAAGGAAAGGGAGGAGGAAAAAAAAGCTTCCATGCGCATAACTTATCTTTGACTGTCACAAAATCAATAGGCTTTACAGAGCCCAGGAAATTCAATAGCTCGGCATTCATAACAAAGATTGGTTTGGGTGATTTGTCTCTCTCGAATAAGGCAGGCTTTGGACCCCAGCTTCCCTTCCTTTAAAACTCAAAGGGGGTGGGATTTCTTCATCCCAGCCAAGTCCTCTTGCTTGTCTATTGTCGGGACTTCACAATGGTACTGCTTGTCTAGCCAAGCCTTGCTTCCCCCAGGAGCACAGACCTCACATCAGGGCGTGGAGCAACAGATGCCCGGCTTTACACCAGCATTCAGCCTCTCTCCGCCAGCCTGACAGCATTTTCATGCACCACGGATTCATCTGGTTCAATGAAAAACCCAGAGGAAAGCTGCAAGTATTTGTTTTTGGGGTTTTTTTTTTGTGTGTGTGTGTATTTTTTCCTGGAGACCACTTTATAGAATGTGTCCAGATATTCACTCTGGAAACTGGGTCCGCTGCAGAAACATGTGAAAAAGATGGGAGTGCCCTGACCCGACCCCGCTCTCCTCTGAAGAAGCCTGTGCCCAGGCACCCACCGATGCGTTTAGTCAAGCAGGGTGATGGAGGACAAGGGGGGAAGAAGAGGCTGACTACAGTCGGTGGAACACCACGCCCAGGGCTTGCCAGCTCAGGCGCTGGACAGCACCCAACACAGGCCCTTGAACACAGCAGGCAGTCAAGAGATGGCAACTGAATCACAGTAAACATCTAATCCACATTGAATTCCTAACGTGTGCCCATCACTTCACGTACTGGACACTGGTCCTGATCTTCGTAACACGCCGAAAAATAGATATATATCAATATTCCTGTTTCACAAAAAACCAAAGCCAAGATTCAGAGAGGTTTAAAAACGGGGCCAAAGTCACCCAGATAATCTGAGTGGAATCCAGTCAACATCTATCTGCTCCAAGGCCCGACATTTTTCAGTATTCCAGAGGATTTCTCTTAGCGACGTTGTCAGGCCAGGGAACGAACAAGCAAAGCCCATGTTAAATGATATTGTTTGCGGGTTGTGAGGATTAGGGTACTCCTTGTCAGTCGTGAGCCTATATAATTCTACTGGACTTGAAAAACCTGGGTTTTAGTTCTGCCTCTGCAACTAACTCATTCCTTTTGCTGTGTGGATACGTGAGAAGTGTGTGAACACACTTCCTAAATCCTGGACAGTCTCGAAGTGTAGGACAGCAACAGCAGTTGAGGCAGAACCCCGTCTAGGAACAAGAGCGTGGGGGGCTAATCAACGGACCAAAGTATGGATTGAGCAGTACCAGTTGGGTGGTGGCTATCTTTCCTTCCCCAAGCTGTTCTAATGGTCCCTCTTGAGAAAGCAAGGATAAACATCCATCAATCAGTCAATAAGAAACGATTCGAATGCTCACTCTGTGTTCACCCTTGATTAATCTGCAAGCCACCTGCAGTATGGACCGGAGGATTGGAGGCTGGGGCCACAACTGAGAAATAAGGTGATGGGAGCCTGGCCGAGAGTGGCAGCAGAGGCGACATGTAAGAAGTCAGAGCCGCGGAGCGACCTGGCCCCACTCCACATTTTCTAGGCAGGGAGCCCCTCTCCTCACCCCTCACCCCTGCATTCAAAGAGGGAGTGAACATAGAACTACCAGCATGGGGAGAAGGTTGGCTCTCTTACCCGGGACGGGCAGCTAGCAGATGAGTGGAGCAGAGTTTTAAGAGAGAAGAGGAAACCAATGCACCAAGTCACGGAAACAGCTGTTAGTTACTCAAAACATGATGGGTGAAAGAGCATGGAGCCATCAAATACTGGAGTCAACCTGTTCCCACACATGTTCAAAAACCTCAGGGTTTAAGCAGGGACATAGGCAAGGAAAAAAGAAGATTCGTGTTTGTTAAGGGCCATCAGTGCTGTTATGTGTTGTATGTGTTAGGACTGAGTTTACTGTGACAGAAAATTAAAATAAAAATGGCTAACGTAAGGTAGAAATACATTTCCACAATGTGCACACACATCGGTCTGAAGGTGGTGGGGCAAGGCTGATAGGCTGATAGGCTGGAGTCAGGGAGTCAATCACAGGGAACCCAGCCAGTCTCCTTCTTCCGTGCTGTCTCGCCATCCCATCTTCTGCCTGTGACATCTACCTAATGGTCCAAGGCCAAAACTCAGGCTCTAGCCAGAATCTCTGAATTCCAACCAGCAGAAGGAGGAAGATACGTAGATAATCCGTATTCCCTTCAGTGCACTTCTCAGCTCTGAGGGAGATTGTTGGACATGTTCCAGCTAAAATTTGTCTGTTCTATCATTATAGAAGAAAGGGAGGTTGTATGGTAGGAGCCAATTTGCAGTATCTGTCCTACAGCCTTAATCAAAAGTAATGCCCAAGCTTCTTCTAGCCAAAGCTGGAAGAGGTCAGTGAAGAGGCCACTGATTCTTTCCTATTTTATCTAGATGTCTGATATGCAGCATGGAGATATTGATCATCAGGTCACACGAATACACTGCCATCCTGCTGATGGAATTTACTTCCAAAGGTAGCACATAAATTGTCCAAGGAAAAAAGAAGAGAGGAGAGGACAAAAGAAGGAAGGCTGGAAAGAATAAGTGCAAAGAAGGGAATCATAGCAAAATTTGTCAAATGACTAGATTTGGAAATTTCAGGACTACAAGTAATCTGACATGGGTGCATAGAGGTCCCTGGAAATCAATTCTTGGTGTCTCTCTAACACACACAAACATCTAACACTCGTACTCTTGCATGCCCACAGCTAAAATCTGTTATGTTGATGTTATAGGTATATATCTGGGACTTGGTCACAGCTCTTACTTGCGAAATACTGTCATTTCATAAAAGATGATTTACATAAGGGCAACTTTCTTAGTACTATATTACTCCTTCAGGTCAACCAACAATTGGAAACACATATAAAATATATATTATCTGTGAATTCCTTTGGGATGTAGAGGAAAAAGTGTTTCTCTCCTTTTTCCTCTGCTGCTGAAGGTAGTAGATGGAAACAAAATTATTAGACCCTTGCTTTGGGATTTGGGGGTTCATGACAGTCCTTTCACAGACCTAGTGATCCATATAATCAGGCTGCCAGTGAACTTGTCACTATGTAAATGAAAGCTGAATTTCTTCAGAGAAGCAAGCTCTACAAAGTGGGTAGGTTGGTGTTCAATAATATGATTCAAAGCTCTTATTAAATGGAAAGCTCAGAAAATTTTGGATTGTATTATAAAACAGAGCCTAGTATCTTTTAGGAAAGAGTATATTTAATTGTTTAATTATAAATGCTGACAACTGAGGGAAAAAATAATGTGCTTGCTTGGAAATAAATGCCAAATCTTAATGAACTAATTTAAAAATTGCCAATGCAAGAAAAACAGAAAATATAGTAATGTTTACCAATATTCAATTTGTTTCTCTACATTTCTCAGTCTTCTTATAATTAGACTGAGCCATTTGACTAGTTTTGCCCAATAAAATGTAACAGAAGTGACTTATTACTACTTCCGGTCTAAGACAGTAAAGAGCCAATCGTCATTTCTTTAATTTATCTTTCTTCCCCCATCATGACTGAGGAAGCTTCTGTGATAAAACAGTGAAGCCTCTGTCCACTGGGGTTCCTGACTGACTATGGAGCAGCGCCCCAGTGGACCAGTGTCAACCATGTAGCATGAATGATAAATAACCTTTTATTTTTTGTACCTTCTATGAAGGGATTATTTATTATAGCACAGTTTAGCTAATTCTGACTAAATTAAGGAGTAAGTAATTAAATATCTTAGAGAGAGCCAAACTCTAAAATTAAAAATGAAACAAAGACAAAATCTCAAAATCTCAGATTCTTGATAGCTCTCTAAGCAGGAATTGGCTTTAGTTAGGTAAGATTGTTGCTAAAATGTTCTCTCTAGCTTCAAAACCAGCTGTTTCATCCAACTGGCCAAAATGTTTCTGAATTTAGTAGCTTTGCGTTATTTGTTGGTCAACCAAGTCTACAGAATGGTTTTTGTTTATTCATTTTTATTAAGCTATTTTACTACTGAGTTGAGTACAATTTCAATATGTATAAGTTCCCCTCCCAGATGTCTGATTTGTTAGTTATCTGATAGTCAGGAGAGTTAACCTCCTCAAGCCAAATCTTTGATAGAGGAAATTATCTTATTTGATAATTTCAAATAGAAATTTGACTATATTTCTGAAATAGACTATATTTCATAGATTCTGCCAAATTACAAAATGCACTGTAAGCATGTGTTGGAAAACCCTCAATTAGGACCCAAACTACAAAATGTTAACAAGACAAATTAGGGATGCAGAATGATAAGAATTGGTTGCCTGAAATAATGAGTTGATGGAGCGTGTGTCCAATTGCTGATAGAAGGGCTTATACAGTGATTTGCCTGAGGCACCTGGGTACCACTGTCAACACCTCAGGGTGTGCCCTAGTTTCCTCTGCTTCTTGAAGCCCAGGGAGATGAAACTACCAATCGGAGAACAGTAACGTTTATTGAACATCTACAGTGTACTGACTGCTACATCATATAATTTCTAAAGTAGATTTCCACTTGACAGATAAGACATCTGAGGCTAAAGGTAGTTAAGTAATTCAAGAGGCAGGGTCAGGAGTCAACCTGGATCCAGGCCTTTCTATCATACCATGTGACAACATTGACAAGCATATAAGTGGGTCCCTATAATTTTACTCATCTTGATGGACACCTTTTTGGTGAAGGGTTTTAATAAAATTTGATGTTCTTTTTTTTTAACCAAAATTAACTTTTTATTAAAATCATCAGAAAATGTAATATTCCTCATATCAAGATTTTCTTAATGTCCAGAGCTTACATTTTAAGGGTTGCATTTTTAATATTTTACTAAAATATTCACAGAGTATGTTCCTGACTTCCTCTTTTCCCTTCCAGGTTTATTGAGATATAATTGACATATAATGTTGTATAAGTGTAAGGTGAAATCCTATTTTGAAACTAAAGAAGCAATATGGCGGCTCCAGGAGGCAAGATTTATCATATTGAATTCATGCTGTGCAAACAGTAACAAGGAGGATGCTGAAGGAAGAACATGCAAAGTGACAATATAAGAACACTGACACCATGCTGGTGAGGACTCAGTACAGTGGAAAACATTTCTTTGTTCTACTCTGTACACAGATTTTGCTATTAAGAAAACACATATTACAATTTGTCTAGATTTTTGTCTTTGTTTTAAAAATATATGTAAGAAAAACATGGACAAGGAATTGAAGGAACAATACTTTCATCTCATTCACTTTTACAAGTTAGAATTTGGAAACAATAGTTTTGTTTTCCTATTAAGCCACGTTTCTGATAAATAATCTTTCTGGTCATTGCAAACCCCCCTTCTTGGATTTACTTTATTTATTTAGTCAGAGTTAAACTCTGCTAACTGCTTGAGTGCTCTTTAGGCAAAGCAAACTGGTATACCTCCTCCACATAGAAAATAGGCTTCCCAAGATTTTGATCCCCTCAGCCCTATAAGGCAAAGAGAAGTTATTGAGGCTTGTTCCTTCAGGATGAGAAAAGACTCTTCAAGTCATTCTAAATGCTATACAAATACTATCACTCTCCACATGTGTCATATCTGAAAGAGTTTAGAAGGCATTTCCCTAGAAGATTCGACCCTCGGTCTGTTTTCTTAAAAAGTTAAATCCACCCACCCGAAAAAAAAAATTCACTTTCTAAATGCAAGTTGATAATCTATGTGAATAAGCCCTATGTTACTTGAATAAATGTCTTTATCTGTAAAAATATGACCCCTTACACATCTCTATACCATGAGCAATTGTGAGAACTGAAAAGAGAATATAACTGAAAGGAAACAATATATTGCCTAAATCATAGTAGTCACCTGAGATGTATTAGCTTTCTTTCTTCTTTCCCCCTAAATCCTAATTTGCGTTTGAGCTAAATGATCACTAGAGTTTAAGCACTTTGAGGTCAGGCACCTTTTTAATTTATCTCAATTTCTGCAGAGCCCAGAAAAGTACCTGGCACATTAAATGTTTCTTAAAATTTTTTTTCATTTCCTTATCTGAAAACTTTTATATCTACTTTGAAATGTTTCTTTCTTCCAATATCCTGAAAATTAGGAAAGGCAACCTTTCTTGGTACATCATTCAATATGATTTCCCACCTCACCGAAATCATTCTCCAGTTCTCTTGAGGGAATTGCAAAAAACTGCATTCGTGCTCCAGCTCTAAATTCTTCTATAGACTATTGTCTTAATGAATAAATAAACAAAGGCCTCAAATGTTTCCTTCTGTTATGTGTGTATGTAAAATATTCAGTCTCAAGTTTCTTAAGACCACTAGCAACCTGATGTAAGAACTAGTTGCTTGGAAAAAGACAGAACTTAGAGGAATGCAAGTCTGACAAGGACTTTTTTGTTTTTGTTGTTCTATTATTCTGTTATTTTTGTTTGTTTGTTTTATCTTTTTTTAAATCATAAGGGAACTGGAAAAGTCATTTCCCAGTTATCTAAGAAGGCAAAGATTAACAAAATGACTATAGTTGTCTAGTTTTTGAGTATAGTGTAGATATTTTCTTGCTCTTCTTTTTATTCCTTTTAATCCTCCCCTCTTTCCATGTTAACATTTGTAAACTATTGTTTTCTAGCCATTTTGGGGGAATAGCATTTTGTGGGGAGAGGGGGGTGGAATTAGTTTAAAGCTTTTGTTCAAAAGCAAAGCAAACCCATGGTCTTGTACCTGCCTTTATTCTGGGAAAAGTAAAGCCAAATTAAACATTCTTTGCCTTTACCCCTCAGTTTTGTCTTGAAATGGTTGTATTGTAGCTAATCTCTGGTAGGGACAACTCTTGCCCTGAAGAAAACTTCCATTTATAATGTCCACAAATGATCCCAAAAAGGAGGGAAGGGAAGAAGAAAGTTATATGCAAGGAGCTTTATTTAGTCTCTCGAATCATAACCCCCAAGTGAGCGGGTCAACCGTAAGAACGGGGAGTGGTACAGGTGGGGAGTTTGCTCTCAGTATAAGATTACCTGGCTTCAGTTGGTCTGTGCCCAGAGGTTCCCCTAGATGCCCTCACAGCCCTATTCAGCAGGGAGTGAACTACCAACTGTTACCGCTGTGCAGCTGGGGAAGTGTCCCAGTGTGGTCAGCTTGACCCCTCTTTCTCGGAGGGGAGAGTGGATGGGGCATAAAACAAATGCTTTGGGAGTCTTGTTGAGAAACGGAAGTAACCCGGAAGAGAACAAACTAGGAGCATCAGGGAGTTCTCAGCTCATGAAACCTGCTCAGGCCCTCATGTTGTGTCTGTCCTGACAGCCTCCTCCCTGCTCATCTTCCCAAGGCTCTCTGCCTCTCTGTGCTCTCTGAAAACACAAATCTGGTGGCATGTCTCTCTGTTTCCAAAGTCCCGGCCTCTTTGTAGAACATAAAATATCCCTTCCGAGTTGCCTCCTCGCCGATGTCTTGGCTGTTCTCTCTCTCCGCCCGCCGTCCGTTGTAGCTCTGGCGGTACCAACAGCTTACTCGTCATTCTGCTGCCTTTGACATCTGTGGTTCTTCTAATTGGAAAGCTGTTTGTCCTTTGTGTTCCCAGGAGTCAATCACTTCCTTGTCTGGATTCTCTTTGCATTCTGTGCATATTTTTGTTATTGTATCTCACACAGGACGTCTTAGGGTATTGATTGACAAGTCCCTTTTCTACCTCAGATTGCCACATATGGCCACGCAAGTGTTTTCCCCTCCAACTCCAGGGAACACCATTCACGTTATAGAACACGTGAGTTGCCGGCAAGACAGCTCTGCCTGTACTGCCAGTATTAATAATAGTGGCTGCTTTTTATGGAATCGAGACCAAGCGCTACTCCTCTGTCATCTCCTTCTTTGTATAACTGTCTAACAAATATATATATGTATTTGCTGTATAACAAAACCATGGAAGTGAGCACCATTCCCACCTCGAGCCTATGGACAGGGAAACCGAAACCCGTAGATCATAAGTAATTTGCCCAAGTTTCTCTTATATGTTGTGAATGCTTTAGAGCAAGGTCTGGGTCTAATACTTCGACCTGTCTCCAATGCCTAGCATAGTGTTTAGAATGCAGAGACACCTGAAGCATGTTTAGCTGAATGAACGAATGAGGGAGCAGACGAACAAGGAGCCTGAGGGGGCAGGTGCTGATTCTCCTCAATGCCTGGAAAGGTTTCACAGAAGCCAGGAGTCTTTTGGTGGCACAAAAAATCTGGAAGGTGAACAAGCTTAGGAAAAATGGAAGTTACAGGCTCAAATAATTTAAATAGTATAAATAGGTCTCAGAAAGGAAGTGAATTCTCTGCCATTCATTCAACAGTTGTTCATATAACACCTATATGGCAGATCCCTGCCCCACGGAGCTTGCATTCTAGCAGAGGGAGACAAATAATAAACAATGGAGGTATAGAGTATGTTTCAGTGACATATCATGGGGAAAGAAAACTTAGAACAGGGTAAGGGTGATGGGGAGTTGGTCACTGGGAAATTTAGGACAGTATACCGAGAAGAAAACATTGAAACTTGAGCAAATACTTGAAGGGGACTAAGCAGTTAGCCAGGTGGGTATCTAGGGGAAGGATAACCCTGGCAGATAGAAGATCTCGGCCATAGTCCCTAAAGTAGGAGAGTGTCCGGATTGTCAACGGACATCGAGGAGGCAGGATATCTGTAGTTGGGTTACCAGCTAAGTTTGAATTTTGAGGTGTAATTAGAAGTGTCACCATCACAGCCAGCTGTCAAAGTGGTGAGGTGAAGTGTTTGTGGTGAAAGAAAATAATAAATATTACATGAAATATGCTTATACTAAAAAAGTATCAGCTGTTGGTCTGATACTCAAATTTAACTGAGCTTTATCCTGTATTTTCATTTGCTCAATTTGGCAACCCTAATCTAGAGCAGAGCAAGAAAGAGAGTAGTCTGTCTTGTACCTCTGCCTTTCTCTGCAAATCGCTGCTATTTTCCCTCCTAGCAGTCTGCTTCCTCCACATGGCAGGAAATTTCAGAGCTTCAGAGCTTAATCCCATAAGCTCTGCCATCAGTGGAATCTGATTCATACGCTCTATAGTTCCAAGTTAAAGACTCCAGGGCAAGACTCTACATAACGTGGTCAAGAGAACTGGCTACTATAACAGGATCAGCTTGGGTCAACCAAGTACCTTCGGTAATGTTAGACGGAGCAGTTCCCAAAAGAAGAAATAAATGGTGGCCGAGGGCAGAAATAATGGTGTTGGCAGCATCTTAATCTGTTCAGACCGCTATAACAAAATTACTATAGACTGGCTGACTTATAAACAACAAACATAGATTTCTCACAGTTCTGGAGGCTGGAAGTCCAAGTTCATAGTGTCGGCTGATTCTGTGTCCAGTGGGAGCCCGCTTCCTCACAGACAGGGATCTTTCCACTATAACCTCACAGGGCAGAGGCGGAGGGGAGCTTTCTTGGGCCTTTTTCCCAAGGGCACAAATTCCAGTCACGAGGCTCCATGCTCATGACCTGATCACCTTCCAGGCCCCACTTCTTAATACCATCACCCTGCGGAATAAGTTTTGACATGAATTTGGGGGAATGCAAACATTCAGACCGTAGCAGGTGGGCTATGTGCACACAAAAGGTATCCATCCTTAGAGTACCTTGGCATATCCAGGACACTCATTTCTTAATTATTTTCACTAGTGGATAGAAGCAACAATAATAGCATAAGATCCCCCCAAGTGAACGTTCCAAATGTAACCTGGATTTGAACTGCGTTACCTATATATTTCTACATGTTTGTGTGTTTTGTTTCAAAGGGTTACCTTACAAATTATTATTTCATTACTTAAACTAATATTATTCTTAATGTCTTAACATATATCAAGTGCCTTTAGGGAGAGATCTTCCAGAAGCATGCTTGGGAACTAATGGTTGGAGCTTCTTAGAACTCATAATTTTTCACAGTAATCCACCATTGAGAAAGTCACATTTTGCTGTTTACAGCGCTAACCTTCCTATCCTGACTTCCATGCTGCTTGAATGGACATAGATTTCCTATCATAGAATTGCAATCCCACCTGGATTATAGAAGTTGGAGTAAAAAGAAAAATAGTGTTTGAATGCCTACTGGGCCTGCACACATTACTGGTGACAGTAATTTCACAGAATTCAAGTGATTTATCACCAGATTTTGCAATGCTCCTTGCTGGATAGCTATAATTACGGGTGTCACCACTATAGCCGGCTGTTGGGGTGCTGAGGTGGTGAAGTGTCTGTGATGAAAGAAATTTGCAAGCAAACTTGGGTGAGAGAGTGTTTCCCTGGCAGGAGAAGAAGAGGGTGTGTGGATTCTGGTGTTCAGAGTTGCGGGAGGCAGTTTGGCTCCACGCGGCTGAATAGAAATTGTGCCCGGGGGTCACCGCCAAAACCCATCAGAAACCACACATTATAGCTTGAAGCGCCCTCTCTGTGCTCCCTGTGGAGCCAGGGCATCTTTATTTCATACATCATTTATTCCTTCCATGGAGGGATTTCACAAAAGAACAGTCTGGAATACTTATCAAATTGCTTGGGACACTAGCATGTGGGAGCCCTCCATGTGGGGGACCTTATCTCCATTACTCAGGTTTCACATCGTCCCTTTCTGTCCAGACAAATCAACTTGTTTGTTAATTTGTCTATAAACTGAGCCTTTACATTTCTCTGGAGACCTATTCTCTAGTCATACCCGGAGTCATGTTTTTATTTGGTAGCATTGCTATAATAGCATTCAATGCAGAATTGCTCCAGTCCTTTCTCTGTCATAACATATAAACACATGCTGTCAGGAGGCAAAGCAAAGAAGAAATAACATTTGTTGGCCTTGTCAGAATCACTACCTGACCACTTTCACAGGCTCTGCTTAATGAATCCACCCACACATGGAATACTCCTCAAAGATGCACTTATCAAAAATAATGTAAAAAATCTGTGGTAAGATTTTGTGGTTGATACCTCTATTGGCCTGATACCCAAAATATCATCAGATATTTCCAGACTTGTAACAGAAAAGGCACAAATAAAAATGAGTTTCCATTCCCTTTACTTGGAGAATACTAGCATGCTGCTCAGCTCTTTCCAGAAGAGGGAAGGTTTCCAAATGAATCTCACAAGGTGTGATTGAGGTATGAGATAGGTGGGTCTCAGGCATTGGGTAATATCCCAAATACTAGCACCTATTATTCTTTTTTTCATTTGATTTCAACATGGCTCGTTGGAGCACCCACTGGGGGCCAAGGCACTGTGTGGGCTGTGGGAAAGAGAGTTTTCATAGCCTCTGCTCACAGTTTTAAGAAACAAGTTTTCACCCTTGTGGTGTTTTAACAAGTTCCTACAAAGACTTTCTTCCTGCCACTAGACCCATGGGCAGGGAGTTTTTCCTTTTCCCAAGCCCCCCAAATGGCTGACCCATGGGGGGATAATGCCCGCTGCCTCACCCCTGAGTTCCTGTGTTCACTAAAGATAACCCGAGGCAGGGGGGCCGGGACACTTTCCCAGAGTACATTTTTTCTCTTTGTCCACCAGCCAAGGCGCCGTTATGGAGAGAAGGGTAGCGGTTGTTTGGCTTGTTTGTCCAATCCCTCCCCTCCCCATCCTTTGTTGTCTGTCAACTCAAACTCCTAGCGGGACACACTGGGAGAAAAGCTGTCACCGTGAAAGGCTTCAGCTGCCTTGCCGTGCGAAGTCCCTCTGCCGGCTCTCCCGGCCTGGGCACTGGCATTAACGCTCGGCTTCCATTTAGAGCAAAATGAAAGGGTGAAATGAATGGACTTAAGCCCTTTTACGTTTCCTTTTCAAGCACACCCCACCTCTAGGCACCCCCAAAATGGCCTCCTCAGGTTTTTCTCGCCTCCTTTTCTAGTAAAAAAACAATGGTATGGAGAAGAAACAGTGCTGCTAAAACTTAAAAGGCCTCAACACTGGATTTTCTATGCAAATCCAGAATGCTGTTTAACAGCGGAACAGGGAAATTTCCTCCTTTCATAATATTCATTTATGGGGTGCCTGTCCCAGTTTCCTTCCTCTGACTCTGTGTGAATTGCCGTGTACACACTTAATGAGATGCACTTTTCATTTTCATCCCAAAGATCTTTGTGAGTCTGAGGGAACCTGACAGAAGGGAACCAGTCTTATGCTGCCTTTGAAAGGTGACAGAGCATTACCAAGCCAGCCTTTTCCAGTGGTGAGGGTAAAGCGCGTGTGGGTCAGTAGGAGCTCGTGTTCCTTTGGAAAGTAAGGGGAAAACGTTTTCCCTGTGCATCTGAATGTTGCAAACTCATTCTCTTTCTTCAGCCTTTTCAGCAGGCTGCCGATTCGCTCTTTATCCACCTCTTCTCCCTCCTGGAGCAAGACACTGCTATTGGCCCCAAAGCTAGCTACTTGTTATTCAAGTCTTTTAGGAACAAGACAGATCATCATTAGCGACAAGGTTTAGACACTCCTTGTGTTAGAGGAGAAGGGAAGGGGAAAAAAAAAAAAAAGATAAATCTGGGAGTGTGGCATAAACTAAACCAAGCTTAAGGAAATGTTTTCGGTACTCTGGGTCACCCTTCCTCGTTGGGTACGCCTGCACCATTGCTGCTAGCAAGGGCTTGGTACCAATGACCCCATTCTTTAGATTATTGCACTGTTTCCACTCCTCTATTTCCTCTAACTTACTGACTCTATTTACTGTTGTGCTCTCACCACACTCCCTCTAACGTACATGTTACCAAACATTTCTTAGTAACTAGCCACTGTTTAGGATGAAAAATAACCCTAAAGAGCAGAGCAGAGAGCAGTCAAAGGCATTGTCAGAAACACCCCTACGAAACCCTTCATGAGATCACCTCCTGAGCCCCAACGTGTACTTCTGTATGTGATGCCCCCAACGATGAATGCACTTATCCCTGTCTAGCTGGTAAGCCCAAACTCCAACTCACCCTTCAGGGCCCAGCAAGAAATCATCCTACTCTCACCGACTTGCTATGTTTTTGGCAGGCACATATTTCCATGTCCTCTGCTCCCAAAGCAGCCTATATAACTCTGCTGTGAGTATTGCCTTTCACACCCCACTGCCCAGTTAGACCACCAGCTCCCGAAGAATGTGAGCTATGCCTTTCATCTTTAGAGCCCTGGAGTCCAGCACGTAGGGAGGAGCAAGTAAGTGCTTTCCAGAGTAAGTTGAAATAGACTCCTCTCCACTTCTTTCTCATCCTTCCATTTTGCCTGAATTTCTGCTAATTGTCCCAGAACATTTCCTCTATCTTTATTGTGACCAATTGAGATAATGATGCCTACCAAGCCTCTTTGAGAGTCTGCAGTGATAAGAATATTAAACAGACTACATGTGAGTGTGTTTGAATGCTTTTAAAAAAGTTTACACATATATGGTAGCATATTTACTATCCTGCCAATTAGATTATCATAAGCTTTTTTTTTTCTAACCAGACACAGTATCTAGACTCATATTGTCCTTACGCAATTTACGTAATGAATGCTCTGACACTCGTTTTCCTTATCTGTGAAATATAGGGAATGAGTGAGAGTCTCTCTAACGTCTCTTTCTGGACTAGAATGCTCACCGAGGATTAGCCGTATTGTGTGGGGGGCAGGTAAAGTTGGACTGGGAAGCAGAAGGAAAGTAATAGAGGCCCATGCAACCATCATAGACTTGGAGATGCAAAATCCCACAAAGGGCTATTTTGATTAATCCTCGAGGTTGCCAGCCACCTCTCCAGCTATAGGGACTGGGGCTGAGGGATAAATT
This sequence comes from Eumetopias jubatus, assembly GCF_037043125.1. Classification (NCBI taxonomy): domain Eukaryota; kingdom Metazoa; phylum Chordata; class Mammalia; order Carnivora; family Otariidae; genus Eumetopias; species Eumetopias jubatus. The sequence continues at coordinate 79,450,142 of NW_028274809.1, read as the reverse complement.
GCCCTCCTCATTAAGAAGCTGAGTTGAGAAATGTGCTGGGGTGAAGTCAGGGACAGAATGCGGAGCACTGACAATCTTCTCCTTACCAGCTATAAATCATTTCTTTCCTCCTCTTGAGGTCGTCCAGTGCAATACATAAGAAAGCCTATTGTAAAAAATGAATATATTGTGTTTGTTTTTATGAAATACTATTTGGCAAAATAGAATAAATATGTTCTCTCTTGGTATTAGTGTTTGGGGGGGCACCCTCTGAAAGATCCCCAACAAGAAGTGAAGTGTAGTATATGTGGTTTATAACATACTTCCACATTCTACTGATTTCAGTTGGGCAGATTTGTTTCAAGCCAGGTTCTTCAAAACATAACCCTATGCATAAATGTCTAATATAAAAGCATTCGCCTGTAACATGGGAGATAGAAGGATTACTATTATTATTATTAAATTTTTTAAAAAGATTCATCGGTGGGTTTATAGCATGTACCAGGTCCAGAAAGAAAGATCTTGAAAATTTTTCAGTGATATGGTACTTGTAAGTAAATATGTTATGGCTTTTGTTGCTATCTTTGTTTTGATTGATTTTTTTCCTTTTTATTTTTTAGAGTCAGTGGGCAAGAACCTTTAGCACCATAAAAGAAATTGATTAATATAAACATACATTTTTTTCTCTATATGTCTTTCACTTAAGCTATAAAATATCATTTTGGATATTTCAGTCTTGTTCTGATTTTTTGATAGTCCATACAGGGGATTCTGGTAATAGACACAGTTGATTTACCCTGCTCGTCCTCGTCTAAGTTCTATAGGACCAGCTAACACAAACATGCAAATTATATGTACAATGTGCTTGACCTTGGCAATTTCATATATACTTGCTGGGGTGGCTTTGTCCTTGGTCAGCCGTAGTTGTACCTACGCCTTTTTTAACCTTGTGAGCAGAAGCTGCACTTGTGCTATTTTGGACTCAGTACCAGATTCAATATTTCTTCCAAGTTATGATGTTTTAAATCCTAAGTTTCATTTAAAAAAAATTAAAACTTTATTTAAAAAAAATAAATCAACCAACTTTCTACCAAAAAGGAAAATGTGGAGATTATATATTATTTTACAATTTTATGCTTATGACTTCTCTTCTTCTTCTTCTATCTTTTCTTTATTCTTTTCATCTCTAAGCACTTGACCATTCGCCCCCTCCCTCCCTGCGCTCCAGCCGCGCAGCAGCTTCTCCAAAGAAGTCTGCGACCAAGTGACGTGGGATGATGACCAGCCTGGGGTATAGCCGGCCGGCTGGTGGCATCAGGCAGCAGACCTATCTACCTAAAGCTATATCAGAAGAAGAAAATTGACTCAGGACTCATGATAAATTAAGAGCATTTGTCTTTCCAAAGTAGCAAATACTTTTATCTGCGATTTTGTGTGTGTGTGTGTGTGTGTGTGTGTGTGTGTGTGTGTGTGTGTGTGTGTGAAGGTGATTTTTAAAGTGGCTACTGATTTCCAACAGTCAAAATTAAGGCTCTGGTTTTTTTAAAGTCATTAGGAACTGCATTCTGCCTTTAGGATCCTGCTAATGACTTTCCCCCATAACTGGCTTGTCCCAAGAATGTTCAATAAGAAGACAAAGAAGCAGCACCATGGATGGGAGGACCAGACCACACCAACTTAAGTGAAACTGTCAACCCCCCAGGGAGGCATTAATAGTTTATTGGGTATGGAAGATGCATAGCAAAGTAAAGGAAGAAAGCTAATAACCTTTAACATTAAGAAAAATAACTATTATTGTGACCAGTGTAGCATGAAGCACAAACAGAATACTCTCCGGGCAACAAAAAATAACGTGTAGCCCACCAGAGCAATTAATAAAATGAAAGCACAGTTTCTTGCAGATGGATATGTAGGAGAATAATGGCGCGGGGCTGCGCTGAGCTGTCATGCATCAGATACTACATCTGTTATGGAAATCAGGGGAAGTGGGGGCCTTTTGTTCATGCGAAAGCCCTCCCAACAGGGATTTGGCTGGAGTAGATTTTCTTGTTATTAAACATGATTTCTAGCTAGTCGAGAGCAGATGCTTCTGCAGCATTTGGAACTAATAACCAACCTTCAAGTGCACGCCACCCCGTAAAGAGGCTGGTACTGTTGGAGAGACCAATTTCAGCTCAAAGATAATGTGTTCAGTTCAGTTTCTACTTTGCACATGAATGACACTGATACCAGATGAGTCTTCAGCCCTAGAGTTTGCTGGAAACAGTCAAACAATGACACTGACCCTAAAGATCAGAGCTTTTCAGGTGTACTTGTGAAAGATAACTCAGAATCAAAAAAGCAATGTTGTAGACTTTAGCTGGAGAGCGGGGAATGGGAGTGAAGGGAAAGACATGCAGACTCTGTACTGTATTTGGCAGGTCCCCTTGGCCCATGTCCTTCTCATGCTCCCACATCTGGACTGTGACTTTGGTTGAATGAAAGGATTCCTGGGGCCACAGGTCACCACCTAATCGCTAAAGAAAAGCACCTCCTCTTGAGAAACCACCTAGATTCAACTGGCCAACATGTTACTCCTGAGTTTCTGGGTTTTTTTTTTTTTTTATTTCTCTCCAAACACAATACATTAATTTAACAACAACAACAACAATACCACCAGAATGGATCCAGCATTCTTTCTATCCTAACTACTGTGTAGATGGATGTTTCTAAATAACAAATAGGTCTTTGGATCAAAATCTTTGCAGTTATAAGTAAAATTTGAATTAAAATAAATAAATTCTTTGTCTAAAACTCAATATATAAAGAATTCTAAAATATAAAGACTTAGAACAGCAAGTAAGTATTTTTTACATTTGGTAGGTATTTTTATTTATTGTTTTAATATAGTCAGAAATAGTGTAAGTATAGATATAAACAGTGTTTTTACCACAAACCTCAGAATCTTTCTTATTTTGAGAAGTGTCCTATAGCTAGCACTTACCTCCCTAGAAATAAGGCAGTAATTCTGAGGTGAAGCTTATGCCAACTATGACACAGCTTGAAATGACAGCATATTGGGATTAGGTATTTTTAAACACAGAAATAATAGTCTACATTTCATTTTTGTAATTTTGCCTGAATTTTAGAGGCTCCAATTTGAACTCGCTTACTCAGCCCTGGGTTGAAGCTCAAACCACTCTTCTTAAGTATATGACATTTGACTTCCTCTCCCCAAATTTTCAGCTATGATTCTTTGTGCTCTGTCCCATAAACAGTTGCTCCAACCTGTTGAGTTTCCAACTGTCCCAAATGACTCCCCCTTTGGAAACAGATTCAATTCAATATGTAACTAATACTCTGGCTACGTCCAGAGTATTTTCAGATGGACTGAATGAAATTGAAGGTTTGGGTTCATTGATTAAACCCATTCTTGAGAAATTTTCCTGCCCATTCATGGGTAAAGCCCTTCCAACCAATGCTTGCCAACGTTACCATACAAATGGCAACTGCGTAAACTAATAACCTAATAACAACAACGGTTTGCATTGGTAAGTTGCTTTCAGTTTGTCATATGCGTTCACAAGTTTGATGGCACTGGATCTGATCCCCACTATTATTCCAAGAAGGTAGTAGATGAATATTACTACCCTCATTTTACAGAGAAAAGGAGCCTGAGATGGGCCAAGTGGCTTGCGGGCTGTCAAACTGCTAAAAGTGGTGAAGCTGGAACTGATTCCTGTGACTTCTGACCCAGTAAGAAAAGGTTCATTTAAAAGAAACTTGTTTTTAATTGCTTTATGCCATGTTACTTTAAAAGTGCAATTGATTTTTCCCCCCTGAGATTATAGTTAGAATTCTTGTTAAAAAATCTAGGACAAATAAGATACACGACTAGTTTTGAAACAAACACTATCTTTCCATAGCTGCCAAACCGTTGCCATGTTGTTCAGCAGGTGTTTGGGATGTTGAATGTAAGAAAGCTTTTTCAATGACATGTAAACCTGGATATCCCAGACACTGATCCATAAAACCATGGTAGGTATATATTTTTTACTATTATTTTTCACAAACCGGGTTGTTAACCCTAATGCCCTGGCCAGTTTCCAAATAAAGGATTACAATTTGCCTTGCTAAAAACGTTCCCTGCTGCTTTAATTAGATATGGTGTTTCCCCTCCCTTTTAGGGCACAGTCTGCAGCAAGCCCTCTCCTGTCAACCAGCTGCTATCACTCACTCGAGGAGGATAGAATGATTCCTGTAATAGTGAGGGACAAAGCAATAGCCACAAAGCTGGATTTTAAAACAATATATAAACTTAAATGACTGATGCTTAATATTTTACAAATGAAGTCAGAGAATGGGAAAGAAGCTTTGAAGATTATCCCTTTAAGCTGGGTCAGAGAGAGACCATATTTCCAGGAAACCAGAACACCAAATTAATTTAACCAACATTACTTTTAAAAATATACCAATTCTGGCAAAAAAAAAAAAAAAAGAAGGAAGAAAAGTATATCAAAGCCATTGTTTTGTGTATAAGTGTCTACTTAGTTGTTTTGCTAGTGTAGATGCATAATAAGAAAGGTCAGCCTCTTATTACCACGATGGTAAATCATTTTAAGCCCTCTACAAACAACTTAAATTTGATAAGGAAGCAGTCACTTAGCTAAGTGAAAACCATTTAAACCAAGGTCCAGGAAAGCAGAGGAAAGAATAAAAAGAAAAGGAACATTCCACACCTTGGAAGTGGATCTGTGAAGAAAAATGAAATATTCATAATGTGTTACTGTAAAACAGTTTTCATGGGATTATGTGGGAAAGGCTATATCCCATATGGTGTTTCCAGACTGCATCCCAGAGAGCTGCCATAAGGTGAGAGAGCTGGCTTGACAGAGGCCGCGTCCATCTGCACTTGGAGACGCTGCCGCCACCCACAGAGCAGAGCTCCGTATCTGGACACGGCTCAAGAGGTGGACCTTCTTCTTCCAGCCCACACAGCGACTGTCCTTCACTTTCCGATGGAGATGACTGCATCTGCCTCCACCTCTTGGATAATGTAAATAACTGCCTCCCCATGACAAAAATGATTCCCATGTTGGGTTGCTTCCTCTCCACATACACTTCTCTGGAGCTCTTTTAGTCATACTGCTCCCGAGCCTCATTATTCACACACTTCTTCCTCTTTTTATATTTCACTAGACCCATTTTTCTCCCTTTCCTTCCTAATAAACCACAAAACTGGTATTTGAATGTGGCAGGTGCCATTCTTCAGGTACTTCATATACTCATTTAAGACCTTAAAAACGTCAACATGTGCTTAAATCCATGGAGTTTCAAAGGCAAATGCAACAACACGCTATGTTTATGGTGTAGCCCATCTTCAAGGCCTTGTGTTCAGGAAGGTTATCATTATATGAGATGTAAGGCAATATGTTTGGGCAGGGAGGGATAGGACTGTGGAAAACTGAAGAGCTCATTTCCTGTAGAAAGAGGGCAGCTTCTATTCAGCACCACATTTGATTTGTGAATGATAGTAACTACTTTAAAAAACATTTAAACTCCATCAAGGTCAAGCTAAACATAAGTATGGCCACTGGCATATGTATTTCTATTCTCAGGAAAATGGTTAGAATGTGATACCGATATTAAATTAAGCTCAGTGAAGGACCAAAACAGAGAACAGTCTCACTTGTTCAGGATGGAATGTTGGTTTTCCCAGTCATCCATCACAGGCAAGATTTTCCCTTGGTAGAGGTCCTGTGAAAGGAACTGGCACGTTGTATGAAGGACAAATCAAGCAACTTCCAAATCGAAGGTAGATTCCAAGACTGGGGATTTTTCCAACCACACCAGGTTCCTTTCTTCCTCGGTCCTGTACTTCATCCATCTCTGAAAGACTTTTTTAAAAAGTGTCTGGTTAAAGCAGAAGTATGTAAAATGGACCTACAAAGTAAATAAGTAATGCATATTAAAAAATAAAGACTAAAAATCAGCAAGAACAACTGTGAGAGGTAACTGTGGTAGCAGGAGACCTGATTCCTTAGCTTTTGTACTCACCAGTTATGTGTCCTTGGGTAACCCATTTAACATCTCTTGACCTATTTCAGCTTGTATAAAATGAAGGAGTAAGCTATATAAATCTAGTCACAGGTGTATGTCCATCTTACATTAGCCAGCAGGCTCATTCTTCAAATAAACTCAAATGTAGAACCCGCTAACCACAGACAAAAGTGGGATTGCTTGCATGGAAATATAAAAAGCACCTAACATCTTGTCGCAATTACAGCAGGGGCTTTCCAAGCACATTTTGAAGCCAATGGACAAAATTATCTCTGAGTTTTTTCCTGTTATTGAGAGATTCAGATTCTTGATTTCCTAGAGATACATTAAATTCTACCCAAAATGACAATAAGATAATATTTTTCCTCAAAATAAACTTCTTCCACAACTTCATCATCAATGTTAATAATCACCTATTAAGTGCCCATTGAATGCTGAACGTTGTCCTTGCTTTCAAGGAGCTAGCAATACATTTGTGAAGATGAGATTTTTTTCTTGAGTGAAAAACTATAAATATAAACCAACTAATAAAAATGATAAATAAACTTCACAAATAATAATCACGTTACATAACTTACATGGTTCATCTGTTAATAAATGAGGTCAACTTCATTGTATGGTCCAAATGACATTGACTCAAACTCCTAATTCCATAATATCCTCCAATTATTTCTGGGACTCCCCAAGGATTACTTCTCTTTGCTCACAAAAGAGTTTGTCTGCTAGAATTAGTCTTTACCTTCAGCCAACAACTAACTGCTATGATTTTCTTCTGTGGTCACAGTTCCCTCTGCTAATGTCATTGTTCTCCAAAGTGTGCAGGAGAGCCTCTTTATTAGCCTAGTGCTGATTCTCTTCAGGAGATGGCCAGTTTTATCGATGCTCTAGAAGTCCCTCCTTCAGGAGCCACAGCAGTTTTAATTGCTATGGAAATGAGGAAAGATGCCTCTCCTTTTGAAGAACATGCCACATCTGTTTAGCTGATCTTCAGAGCATCATGTACAATTCCAGAGTCCTGAAATGCCTCTTGAAAGTTGACACTCAGGGGGCGCCTGGGTGGCTCAGTCGTTAAGTGTCTGCCTTCAGCTCAGGTCATGATCCCAGGGTCCTGGGATCAAGCCCCACATCAGGCTCCCTGCTCGGCAGGAAGCCTGCTTCTCCCTGCTTCTCCCTCTCCTGCTCCCCTTGCTGTGTTCCCTCTCTTGCTGTGTCTCTCTCTGTCAAATAAATAAATAAAATCTTAAAAAAAAAAAAGAAAGTTGACACTCAGATTCTCCACTCTTGATCTTCTGATATAAACTCTCAGTGAAACTGTTCAGCTCAACTATCAGTAACTTAATACCTGCATTTAAGTAATTAATGCTTTCATAGTATCCCCCAAATAATGGGTGGGCGACCACTTTATAGAATTAAAGGTGCATTTTGAAGATTTTCTTAAACAAAGTGTATCACTCAGGATAGGGTAGTGGTTATGCAGGACCAACAAACAATCTCTAAATCTTAGTAGCTTAAAAATCAAAGATTAATTTTGTGCTCATGCTATCTTTTAATCATGAGTTAACTTTATATTAATGGGCTTATAGAGTTAATGGGCTCTGGTTCACCAAGGAGAGGTAATTTGGTGATTTGAGGGGCTCTTCTCTATATCATCCTCTAGAATCAGATTGAAGTTGCAACCACTATCGAGGCTAGTGCTGGTTGCTAACGTAGAGAGAAAGAATTTGGAAAATCATACATTGATTAAATGTTTAAAGGCAAGTGTCACATGTCACTTAAATTCACAATTCATTGGCCAAAGTAAAGCACGTGCCCACACCTAACTTCAAGGAAGGAAAGATGTGCAGTCCCACCATATGCCAAGAAGGCAGATCTGGAAATATTTGACTAAAACTAATGATTGCCACATTTAAAAACTATCTTCCACACAAAATGATTTGGAGTCTTTACCTATAAAGACAGAAAACTGCTTGCAATTTGAAAGGCCATATTCACTGCCCCTTTCCACCTCTCAACATTAAAAAAAATTCTCAAGAATTAGTATAATCCAGCAACTTGACTAATGGTTATTAAAACAGTTCAGAAGAAGGAGTAGTCGTTGACATTGGGGAAGTTATGGAAGGCAGCAGGAAAGATGTAATATGAATTGGACCTTGAGGAAAGGAGTTAAACTTTTAAAAGGGTGGGGGGGGAGTTTTGTGGAATCACATACATGCAAACATAAAGGCAAGAGTGGACAAGGAGCGGGTAGGGAACAGTGAGTAGGGCAGCTTGCTTCACTAGGTGGTTTGGTAGAATAGTAATCAGTGATATTGGCTTGGAGTGGTGGTTTGGAAACCAGTTGTGGAACGCCAAGATAAAGAATTTGGGCTTTGTTCTATAGAAAATGAGAAACTATTAAAGGTTTTGAAGACAGGATGATGAGTGCAATGTAGGAAGATAAATGTGTTCATGGAGAAGCTGACGGATTGGAAGAAGAAAGGCTGATAGAAAGTAATTAGTCCACTATTGCCATCATCAAAGCAACAAAGATGGTGACAGAAGCAATGGGGGGAAAACAGCTGGGGAAAACTTGACAATTAAGATTTTAATAAGATTGGCTATGTGACTGAAGCAAAGGAGAAAGGGAGAGTAACCAGGTCCATGCCTGTCACAATTGATAGAAATCTCTCAATGGTGTGTGTGTGTGTGTGTGTGTGTGTGTGTGTGTATGTGTGTGTGTGTAGGAAAGAGGGGAGAGAGGAGGGGGAGACAGAGAGAGAGGTGGGGAATAGATGTCTGTGGATGTGCCTATAAAACTTTCTTTTATATCCAGCTGTATAAATTAACTTGGCTGTAGGAACTATTTAAAGAGGTCCAGTGTCCAATAAATTGTGTAGTGTTATGTTGATGGGTGCCTACTATTTTTCATATAAATGGAGAATTTGCTTGTTAAGTAGTATATTGCTGAACTACTAGGACCATTCCCTTTTTTTTTAAGATTTTATTTATTTATTTGAGAGAGAAAGCATGAGCAGGGGAGAGGAGCAGAGGGAGAGGGAGAAGCAGGCTCCCCGCTAAGCAGGTAACCCAATGTGGGGCCCAATCGCAGAACCCTGAGATCACGACCCGAGCCGAAGTCAGACACTCAACTGACTAAGCCACCCAGGAGCCCCAGGACCATTTCCTGATTTCAGTGCTTTACTCTTAAAAATCCTTGACTTGGGCTTCTCAGTTCAAGTTGCCCCAAAACTTTCACTAGATTTGGCTCTTTGGTTCTTTGGTGTCAACAATCCTCTCTTACCAGTTCAAATTACACCTCCAGATATCCTCCCCACCCCACCACCTCCCGTCCCACAGAGACAGCCCCTTGATCAGACTTCCTTGCAGAATCAGAATCAATGCCTCAGGTTTTGCCATATTTTGCCTTCTAACCTATTTCTAGCAACACAATATTAATATTTGGGAATGTTTTCTTTCAGTTTATTCAAGAGGTTTTGTTCATGGTGTTTTTCCAGCTGACTGATTCCAAGTATCCCCAGGGCTAGCTCTAATTTTTGTAGATGTACCCTACTTTCTCTACTCCATCCTCTGTCCAGCAACTTTGGGCTATAGTGGGTATTATTATTCTTATAGGAGTAAAAAATTATGCTTTGTTCCTGCTCCTCCTCCCTATTTTCAAGATCTGCCAACAGTCTGTGCTGCTAACTATAAAACACGACTCAAGATATTTGCATTTTATACCCAAAGACTTGAGCAGTAGGGCTCTTCCACAGCGAACATGGACAGTCACCAAGTTCTCTAAGACATCCTTATTCACGACTTTATTAAAGTCACCATTGTGTCCAAATCAATTATTTGTAAGAAAGTGGACAATTTTTTAAAGAATGGCACTTTAAAGAACTCCAATATTGTTTTCTTAAAAATAATTTGCTACGCATCTATCACTGAGAGTAACACCAAATCGATTTTTTAGCATTATCTGAACTACAGTATACTGATGATTGTACCATACTGGTGTAAGAATGCCCTGATCAGGAAGAGCATTGAGAGTTAATACATTACTATGCTCCAGAATTTGGAGCCATATTTGGCCTGGCTCCAGTGATTAGTCTTAACCACCACTCTTGTGGGTTCTCTGGCTTATAAAAAAATGTCAAAGCACGATACAACTTTAATAAGACAGTGTGGGCAGCCATATTAAGAGACAAATACATCAGTGGACTAGAAAGTAGATTCCAAAAGGACATTAATGTCTCTGAGCAAATTTGTGTATAATGATGGAAAGGAAAAAATGAAGTATTCAATAAATAAGGTTGGGAGAACAGAATGCTTTGGAGGGAGAATAAATTGTAAATAAGTAAAAAAATCTCACTTCAAATAATATACAAAGATAATTTTTGGATGAATTAAAAAAAACTAAGTGTAAAACACCAAAACTATAAAAAAGCAATAGAAATAATGCAGAATTATTAAAATATGATTGTACTTTCATTTACATTTTATACACTATTATTCAAGCATGAAAAATAAGGTTTATCTATGTGTGCTAATATGGAAAGACATCTATATTAATTAAAAATAATTTTCTGATAATATAAACAAGTATTAATTCCGTTTATGTAATGTATGTGTGAATATATCAACACATACACACACACACATTCATGCACACACACACACACACACACACAGAAATAGGTGAGGAAGGATAACTAACCATCACTGCTAACACGAGACTGGTGAGGAAAGAGTTTGTGGGTGAATGGGAAATTATCTCTTTTTCATTTATATTTTCCTCTACTGCCTATTTTGTATTATTTTGTTTTTAAAGATTACGCTGAAACTTCAATCTTTACCCCTTCAAATAAAAAATATGATATTTGATAGTTTTATGCTGATGAAATGAGACAAGGATAACGTCATCAATTTCTTCCAAAAGTCCCTCCTGTGTCGTTAGGTGAACAATCATTTCTGCCCTGCCTTTGAGCAATAACCTACTAATCCGTCTCCTCCTGCAGTGCAGTGCCCATTACTCCCTCCAATCAGTCCTCACAGAGAAGACACGTGGAGATCAAGCACTCCAACCCCACGCTGGGTCACCTTCGATGTCACTTCTGCCGATTCCCCTATCTAAATTGCTGTCATGTTTTAAAACACTCTGTGGTTTCTCTAGTATCACATAGCACACTTCATTTACTATCTGCTTCACTACTCTGTTAGCATCATGAGGACAGGGGCCAGGTCTGTTTTGTTCCATACAAAAACTTCATCATCTAGCACAACGCCTGGCATGAAGTTGGTAACTAGATAATAAGTTAAATATTGAATGCATGAATGAATGAATTGCAAGAATGAGTGAATTGCCTGAATAAGCAAATATGAATTACATGAACGAATGAACAGACTATTCAAGACAGATACCATGAATTACAAAGTAGATCCACCAAGGAGAAAATAGAAGCCATTAATATCATTTTCACACAACCAGAAGGGGATTTAAACACACGTACCCAGAGAAGAAGCAGTCAATGAATAAACACAATCTCCTGATTTTCTTAGAGTCTTTTTGAACAAGAAGCATGCCAAGAAGTGCTAAATGATGAAGGTCAGATTTGTTATTTACAAAGCTGCCTTCATTTTCCAGCTGTATTTCAGGTCAGGACTGGCAAGATAACAGAATACCCAGAGGAGATCTTCTTTGATTCCATAAATGAATGTTCTAAAAGAAACATACTGGTGAAAGACACAGCCCTTCAGAACCTGGAAGGAGCATAATGCAGGGCTGGCCTGAGGGAGGGAAAAAATCAATAGCTTTAACAGTGAATGAGACCAGCTTCTTTATAGCTAATGTTGGCAAAGGGGAAACCCTAGGGGGTACTGATATTGGCACTGTCTCCATTAATTTCCTCTGGCTCTGCTTGATAGCAGATACCAGCAGGGTCGGGGATGCAGCAGGGTTAGCCAAGCCGGAGAGGGGTAAGAGGGGAAGCCCAGCTGGCTTGCAGAGATGATTTCCCCCTGCATCGTTCCCTCTGCTCAGCCACTGGAAGCCCATGGGGCATCCACCAGGCAAGAGCCTGACCCTGGGAACATTAATTATATTCCTGAATCGAAATTAGGCCTTGAGTCATAAGCTTTCTCTTCACCAGCCGTTGTATTCTAGCCACAGAATGGAAAAGAAATCACAAGATTTTTAAAATTAAGATTTTACCATGGAGGCTCAATCTTCTCAAACCGTGGAAAGAACGCCTAGGCATGGCCCTTTTCAATCTGATTGGTTAATGATAGATGAAGGTTTTAAAGCTAAACTTCTACCCTATCACAGGGGTCTGTGTTCTCAAGAAAAAGAAAATGGTTTCCCATGACAGTATCCATTCATCAAAATCAATAGCCATAAAGGCAATTTTTTGTTTTGTTTTGGTTTTAAGTTAAGGGAGGAGAAACCATCTGGAAAGAGAAATTTGACTCTTCAGAAAGGAAAAATCCTCAGCCCAGGATCCAAACGAAATAATCCCTTTACAGGGAAAGGAAAACCTTTTTCTAAAAAAAAAAAACAAAAACAAGAAAATAATATCATCTAACCCTTTAGCCTCTGGTATAGTCTTACTATTTGGGGTTTGTGTGTTTGTCTGTTTGTCTGTTTGTTAAATATAGACAATTACTTTAGATCCCATGCTCTCCTTTCTAACTTTAATTATGGCACTGTTCTAAAATCACATAGTTGAGAATGGTGCTCTGATCCATCTCTTCTTGGTCTTCCTTCTGTAAATAAAAAATGTCTGTGACCATGCCTTTCTCATCATTCTAAAAATAACTACTTTGCCCCAATTTAGAGTATAGTGTGAATATGACATTTATTGATTCACCTATAGATTTTAGTATTTATTTTGTATATGCTAGAAGCAAACTACAATTACAGAAAATTAACTTAGAGTAAGTTTAACTATACCCTTGTAGTATTTAAACATAATTTAAGATGAGAGGAAATAAGATTACCTTGACATGAGAGAGGAAATACCCTGTTTTCTCATTTTCTAGCATATAATAGGAAATATAAGATCTAATTACAAATCAGCATTCCCTCATTTTACTATTTATAGAACAAAAATTATGACTATTCATGCTACTTCAGTATGGTTCTATGCCAACATCTCCTATGGTTTCTCTGATTTTTTGCAGTCACTTGTAGAGGACAAAGTGAAACTCAGGAAATCGGCCTGGTCTCAGTCCCAGAACCACAGACACCTGCCTCACCAAAGCTGAGAATCCTTGAGCTGCAGTTCTCTGCCTGTGATCGCTGCTGATGGCAAGGGACTTTGAGCTCTACCTGGCTTAGGGGAAGTAATTGCAAAAATCAGTCAAATAATTCCCATTCATTTATCATTCCCTCACAACTGCATTCTATCATTTTTTTGTTAAAGTGCAGAGCATAAGCTCACATGGCCTGAGAGGAGGCAGGATAGTGCGGTCTTGAAACTGCTTGGCAATCGAGCAGGTTCAGTTCAAATACCAAGTTCACAACACATTAGCTGAAAAACTTTGTACAAGGTATTTCTCTTCTTTGAGCCTCCCCATCAGTCTTTTCTTCTTTGAGCTTCCCCTTTGGAATCTAATTTAAAGGGTTGAAATAATGTATATAAAGCATTTGGCACATACATACAATGATGGTTATTTTTAGCATGTTTGTTTTTTAAAGTACCATGAAAGATAGAAACAATAAATATTTTCTAACAACAAAAAAATAAAAATCCCTTTCATTTTCTTATGAATGGAGTTGGCCAGATGACCATTGGTTGGTTAATCTAGACATTAAATGAAAGCATTAGCACATTTTTTCCTAAGGCATTTGTGGTTGATTGGTAATGACTGGTTTACATAATTCTTTCTAATAAAATAATCTGTGACTCTATGTTATAGAATTTGAAGAAATTACCCTTCATTCATGTGCTAAAACTGGTAAGACCTGCATCTTCAGAAAAAGTCTAGTCTAAACTATAGGTTTTTTCTACCCATCTCTATAAGGAGATAGGTCATCATCCATCCAGATACCTTCAGATTCTCATTCCTTGATCCATAAATGCTTGTATGCATTCATTCAGTAAATCTTTGTACTTTCATGAGAGAAAAGATCCTCAAATTTCCTGAAATACAAGTAACATAAAAAAACTTGAGAGAAGTGGTATCTAAGGGTAATTATCTTACTGTTGTTTCAAGAATTTGTATTTATTTTTCCTTCATTGCACAATAAAACATATTTGTTGAAGGGCACATTAGAAATAGCAAAATTTTAAGGTCATTCATCCTACTGTCCAAATTTAACTACTATTAAGGATTAATAGCAACCATTGACTTTAGTCACTATGTATAATATGTATACCTGTATTGGTTTCTTAAATGATATCATATAGTTTGGAAACTCATTTTCCTTAAGAAATATAAATCATTAAGACTCCTTCAGTCACAAATGACAGGATACTTAATGCCATCTGACTTAAAAGAGGAAAGTTATTGGCTTTTATACTAAAAGGTTGATAGATTGAGACATGGCTTAATCTACTGTAATCATTTGACACTTTAGACATCTCTGTGAGGTATATCGGCATACCTTGTTTTGGTGAGCTTTCCTTTATTCCACTTCGCAGATACTATGTTTTTTACAGATTGTGGCGACCCTCCATCAAGCAAGAATGTCAGTGTCATTTTTCCAACAGCATTTGCTAACTTTATGTCTTTGTGTCACATTTTGGTAATTCTCACAATATTTCAATTTTTTTCATTATTTATTTGTTATGGTGATCTTTGATAAATGACCTTTGATGTACTATCATAATTGTTTGGGGCCCCCCTGAGCCATGCCCATATAAGACAGTGAACTTAATTGATAAATGTGTGTATTCTGAGTGCTCCACTGACTGGCCATTCCCTCATCTCTCTCCCTCTCCTTGGGTCTCCCTATTCCCTGAGACACAATAGTATTGAAATTAGACCAATTAATAACCCCACAATAGGCCCTTTCACTGTTCAAGTGAAAGGAAGAGTTGTGTATCTTTCACACTAAGTTAAAAGCGAAAGATGATGAAGCTTAGTGAAGAAGGCATGTTGAAAGCCAAGACAGGCTGAAAGCTAGGCCTTTTATGTCAGTTAGCCAAGTTGTGACTGAGAAGGAAAAGTTCTTGGAGGAAATTAAAAGTGTTACTCCGGTGAACACACTAATAATAAGAAAGGGAAATAGCCTCATTGCTGATATGAAGAAAGTTTTAGTGGTCTAGCTACATCAAACCAGCGACTACATTCCCTTAAGCTGAAGCCTAATCCAGAGCACCTTTCTTCAGTTCTATGAAGGCTGATAAAGGTGAAGAAGCTGCAGAAGAAATTTTGAAGCTAGCGGAGTTTGGTTCATGAGGTTTAAGGAAAGCAGCGCCTCCATAACATGAAAGTAAAAGGTGAAGCAGCAAGTGTTGATATCAAAGCTGCCTCAAGTTCTCCAGAAGTTCTAGCTAAAATAATCCATGAACGTGGCTACAATAAACAACAGGTTTTCACTGTAGATGAAATAGCCTTATATTGGGAAAAGATGCCATCTAGGACTTTCATACCTAGAGAGGAGAAGTCAGTGCCTGGCTTCAAAGGACAGGCCGACTCTTGTTCGGGGCTAAGGCCGCTAGTGACTTTAAGTTGAATCCAGTGCTCACTGACCATTCTGAAAATCTAGGGCCCCTATGACTTATGCTAACTCTTGCCTATGCTCTAAAATTGCACGAATAAAGCCAGGATGACAACACATCTGTTTATAATATGGTTTACTGAATACTTTAAGCCCATTGTTGAGATCAACTGCTCAGAAAAAAAAGATTCCTCTCAAAATATTACTGCTTATTGACGATGGTCACCCACGAGTGCTAATGGAGATGTACAACAAGATTAATGTTGTTTTCATGACTGCTAACATGACTTACATTCTGCAGCACATGGATCAAGGGGTAATTTCTACTTTCAAGTCTCATTATTCACGAAATATATTTGGTAAGGCTATAGCTGCCATAGATAGTGATTCGTCTGGTGGAACTGGGCAAAGTAAATTGAAAACCTTCTGGAAAGAATTCACCATTCTAGAAGCCGTTGAGAACATTTGTGATTCATGGGAAGAGGTCAAAATATCAACATGAATAGAAGTTTGGAAGAAGTGGATTCCAGCCCTCATGGATGACGTTGAGGGGTTTGAGACCTTGGTGAAGGAAGTAACTGCAGATGGGTTGGAAATAGCAAGAGAACCAGAAATAGAAGTGGAGCCTGAAGATATGACTGAATGGCTGTGATCTCATGATAAAAACTTGACAAAATGAGAAGTTGCCTCTTATGGATACACAAAGAAAGGGTTTGTTTTTGTTTTTATTTTTGTTTTGTTGTTTCTGAGATGGAATCTACTCCTAGTGAAAATATTGTGAAGACTGTTAAAAATGACAACAAAAGCTTTAGAATATTACATCCACTTGGTTGATAAAGTAGTGGCAGGATTTGAGAGGACTGACTCCAATTTTGAAAGAAGTTCTGCTATAGGTAAACGGCTATCAAACAGTCACATGCTACAGAGAAATCATTTGTGAAAGGAAGAATCAATGAATGAAGCAAACTTCATTTTCTTATTTTAAGAAATTGCCCCAACCACCTCAGCCTTCTGCAACCACCACCCTGATCAGTCAGAAGCTGTCATCATCGAGGCCAAGACCTTCCACCAGCAAAAAGGATTATGACTCTCTAAAAACTCAGACGGTGGTTAGTATTTTTTAACAATAAAGTATTTTTTTTAAGATTTTTTTTTTTTTTTGAGAGAGAGAGAGCACATGAGAGGGGTAAGGGTCAGAGGGAGATGCAGACTCCCTGCTGAGCAGGGAGCCCGATGCAGGACTCGATCCCGGGACTCCAGGATCATGACCTGAGCCGAAGGCAGTTGCTTAACCAACTGAGCCACCCAGGCGTCCTAACAATAAAGTATTTTTAAACTAAGGTATGTATATATATTTTTAGACATCATACTATTGTACACTTATAGACTATGGTCTAGTGTAAACATAACTTTCATATGCACTGGTAAAACAAAAAATTCACTTGAGTTTATTGCAGTGGTCTGGAACTGAACCCACAATATCTCCAAGGTATGCTTGTGTACTGTGAAGGCAAAAACAGATGTCCACTATGTAATACAGGTACATATGTTCATGTGTGATTAAAATAGATATCGTTACGTATCAACAAATGTGCTTTTATAACATTTGGGGGGGGAGTACTCTATTTTTAGATATTTCATGATTTATTTAATCAATTTCCCATTGTTGAATGTATGCGGTAAGTATAAAACAGTGATTACAAAGACCAACTCAAAAACTAGCTGGTTCACTTTGGACAAGTTATCTAACTTCAGTGATCTCATCTGTAAAATGAATATAATAATGGAATCAATGTAATGAAGTTATTTTAAGTTTGAAGTGAATAAATTCATGTAAATTATTCAGAGCAGTTCCTGGCATGTAGTAAGTATTTAATAAAGGGTGATGATATTACTACTACTAATTACTTCTTGATGTCAAAGTAAAGAATATATTTCCATATAGGAGATAAGAACTTGAGCACATTGTTCCTATCTTCTTTTCCTCTTTATGTATAGAAGCCTAGATTTAGAATCTATAATAGTGTTAATAGATTTGCAATCTATATTAGTGTTATTATGGTTTTAATCTTCATCTTACAATTCGTTCACATACTTTGAAAATATTTTGACATTTGCAATTCGTTTTGTAGCTAAACCTACAGCTATGTGTGTTTAGAATGCTTCAGTGTTGACAACCAGCACTACTTCATACCATAATCTCTCAGCCGCTCATTTTATTTTCTTTCTCAATGTATATATTTAAGAAATGTTTTCCAAGATATATAGGTGTTACATGTTCTGTGCCTACTCATATTTGAGTATGCATTTCTGATTTTGTTACACATAAAAAAACAAGTTGACTAAGTATGGAATTCTTAAAATTATTTCCTTTCAAAGTCTTGTGGATTTAACTCTATTTCTATTAGTGTTGTTGTTATTGCTTTGGCATTCTATTATGCGTGTCAAGACCACTTTTTGTTTTATTTGTAAGT
Organism: Eumetopias jubatus; assembly: GCF_037043125.1. Classification (NCBI taxonomy): domain Eukaryota; kingdom Metazoa; phylum Chordata; class Mammalia; order Carnivora; family Otariidae; genus Eumetopias; species Eumetopias jubatus. The sequence continues at coordinate 79,432,007 of NW_028274809.1, read as the reverse complement.
AAACTGTCTTCCCTGAACCCTGTTTGGTTTTGCTTTATACTTTGCCAGGATGCATTTAGGCGTAAGCCTTTTTCATTAGTATTGCCTACAGCATGTTGATCTCCTTCAATGGAAGGAGAAATTTTCTTCTCCTAAGGAAAATTTTCTTCTAGGATATTTTTCATTGCTTTCCTATTCCATTTGTGGGTTTTTCTGGTTCTTGTTTTTGTCTTTGCCACACAGTTACACATAAGCTAGTTTTCTGCCCTTCTCCTCGTGTGTAATTCACTAGTTGGATAGTCTCCATTTGCCCCACAGATCTATTCTCCATCCTTCCCCACCACGTTCTATGCTCTGGGAGTTTGACCTCTGTGACCGTATAACTGGTTTTCCTGGCCTTCTGCCTTCCGGTTGTCTCTGGCCAATGAGAGATGTTTCCAGAATACAGGAGGGCAAGAAATTTGCATCCTTTTCCCTCAGCTCCAAACTTGCTGGGTCAAGGCTAGGCTGTGCATCAGCCACAGTGTCAGCAGAACTTCCACTGCCTTCTCTAGGTTCCATTACTTGCTGCTGGCTCAGCCCTTCTGACCCCGGGGGGGAGGTAACTGGTCTACATTATTGCTAGTTCTAGATGCTTCATCAATCTTTATTGGTTTCCCTTAGCCCTACCCATACCATTGCATAGTTCTTTCATTCACCCTCAAGTATTCTACTCAATTATCTATTTATTTCCTGCAAGAATGTTTTCTTGTTTATTAATATAACTTTTTTTCTCTAATTTTCCTCATATTTTTGTCCTTTTCTTTGTTCTGTGAAAGTTTCTTAGTTTGCCTGTGATAATGGCTCTTTAATGTCTTCAGTTGAGGTATTAATTCTACTCTATGCGTGTATAGATATACTATATATAGATACCTAGATATAGATAGTACACTTGATTTACTTACTTACCCAGTTTCTTTTCACTTCATTTAGATACTTTTTATCTCAATCTTTTTTCTTTTAATAATTGTCAGTTCTTGCTTTGTAGGAGATATGTTTTTCCTTGCTATTTTGCTAGGTTGCCAAATGTTTACTGAAATTTTTCCTTAAGGCTATAGACCATTTTCAAGGACAAAATCTTCTGGATCTTCTTGTTACCATTCTCTTCTTTTTAGAGTAGCTTTCCCCGTCTTGCTGCAGGATCCAGTTTTTTGTTTTGTTTTTTCTGTAAGTATCCTGGACTGAGGTGAAAGCTTTACAGTCATACTTGACCCAGATGAGCTCTTTCCCCTCTTTCTTCCAAGTATCTCCTGGGTTGTATGTTATTTACATACATGCAAAAAGATACTGGACAGTGGGGATGATGCACCCTGGAAAAGTACCTGGGGATGGAGCGTGATGGTTGCCCCGCTCTTCACTCTTACAGGTCTCATGTTAAAGTAATGAAGATATATTAGGACAGTTGTAAAGGGTTTGCCTACTTTTTTCAGGTGACTCCTTTTTTCATGAGACAAAACTATGATATACCAAGAAACAGTGTGTTATAATGAGTAAGAATGTTCTAGGCTTCACTGTCAACATCATCATTTACTAGCTTTATGTGAGTCCCTTCACTTCTCTGTGCTTCTGTTTTCCTCAGATGAAAAATAGAAAAAATAATAGTAACTGAACTCATAGGATTATTGTGAAGAGGACATGATGATGAGAACAAGTAAAGTCTTAGAACAATGCCAGTCATATAGTAAATATGCCAGTTATGTATCACATAACTGTTTGCCATTATTGCTGTGAGTTGCAGCCTGCAGAGGTTTTCCCTTAATCTGACTCCTTTATAATTAGTGTCAATTATCCAAGATCTCAGTTGTGAGTCAGTTGTCAGTTACAGTTTCTGATGTTGCAAGTTTTTTGTTTCTTCTCTGTTTTCCCATGTACTTTATGAAAAAGGCAGTGAGAAGTTCAGGGATGACTTTTAGACCTCTTTGGAATACACTGGACCACCAGTAAGCTGCGATTCTGAGCCATCCTTTCTGGACACTGCAAAATTGCTTTCATTAAAATGAGTTTGGGAGTAATTTGCTAGCCTTTTTAGATTGAGGCTGAAAAGCCTAATTTATATAAGTCAACATTGCAATTTAGAATTTGGGAGATGTTTTATCCTGAGGAAAAAAGAAGAAATATCTGGTAGGAAATATATACTGCATTATCAGAGAAAGAGACACTACTAAGATGTGCTTCAGTAGAACACATCTCTAGACAGTCTGAAGCCAAGCTTCAAGCCCTACCTGGCTGCTTCCCTCTGTTTAAAACTGCTCCAATGAGCCCCACACTTCCCAGCGGAAATTGTAAAGGCAAAGATTATATTTGCTTTGGAAATGCTTGAACAAGTAAGAATTCCTTCCCCCCTCTATCTCCCTCAGTTTGCACAGGCTTATGCAGAATGATTGAAAGAAAAGGAAAACAGTTGAAAAATGGCCTCGAACTTCAACTATTAATATTATCCATGTTTTTTATCCATGTTTTTATTGTGGAGTTTCTAACATGTTTTGGCTCATTTGAAGTTCCCACAAAAAGACATTAATTACATAATAAAAAATGGGAAGCAATTGGGAACAATATTAAAATCTGAAGCAGCTCAATAAATAATAATTTGTCTGCTAAGGTATCCAAATCCATGTTTGCTGCCTTTGACTTTTTGAGCCCAACTTTTAAATTTCGTGCCCTTTCTATAGGTACAGATTTGTAAGGTGACTTATGATTTAAATTACCTGGAACTACTAAAAATTACTATCAAAGCAACTATTGAACTCTTCAATTAGTCTTTACCAAACTAATATCTTATACTATCAGTATGGTTGTATTTTAAATAGGGTCAACAATGTAAATGAGCCAGAGAATTGATTGAATATGAATTATATAGGTCCAAAATACAACAGGGAAATAAATTGTTTCTACAGTAGCATTTTATTTAAGTTATGTGATAATTATCTCCACTCTAAACCAGGCATGCTGAGTATTCTACCAAAACAAATCAATGATAGAAATTTAGGACGCCATAGTGTGTACGTGCTAAACCTGATAGACCTACCTAACACATAGTGAAGTAAAGATTTGCCCATTGTCTACTTGTGTAATCTAATATGGAGAAACAAAATAAGAAGTTTTTTTTATTTTTTTAAGATTTATTTATTTATTTTTGAAGATTTTTTTTTTTTTATTTGAGAGAGAGAGAGAGCACACGAAAGGGAGAAGTATCAGAGGGAGAAGCAAACTCCCCGCTGAGCAAGGAGTCCAATGCGGGACTCCATCCAGGGACTCCAGGATCATGACCTGAGCCGAAGGCAGTCGCTTAACCAACTGAGCCACCCAGGAGCCCCCAAAATGAGAAGTTTTAATTAACCAGAAAATTAACAAATCTCTGCTTGATTATGGCTGTGTAGATGAAAGCTCAGGGACCTCTCTGAGCGGTGTTTCGTTTTTAATGGCATGCTTCTTGAGTCTTTGCAAAGAATCAGTCTCAGTAACGTACACAGAATGTGGGTTATACATGTGTGCATTTTTCCTCAAGTGAAAAATATAAATACTATATTAAACTGTGGAAAAGAGAGGACCACACATGTGAATGAAAGAAACTTCAGAGACTAAAATAAAACTAATTGCGGACTTAGAGCTCTTTCTGGCAATATGTGCTTTGGTGAGGATGTTGGGGGAGTCAGGAACCTTCATGTGTGAGAAGCTGCAGGATAATCATGTCTTCAGCCAAAAGGCATGCAGAAGCTATGCTGCAAGTTTTGCTTCCGAATCAGTGGAGGGGCAGGTTTTATGTTCTAGAGTTTACCCATACAGGAAGCAATTGAGTTTCTGAAGATGAAAGCCTGTAAAAGGTCCTGGGAACTAGCCAACAACGGCTAATATCACTGACAGGATATAATGGATGATTTAAAAAAATATGTGAGGAATAGAGATATAATCTCTGGGTTACTTGATTGATCTTTCATAAAGAAAGATTTGATATATACTTAAATATATAAAAACTTAAGTATTTTAATCTAAGAATAAAGTTCTGTTTTCAGTGCTATTTTCCTATTCTCTGATTTTACCTAATAAAAGAACAATATGAACCACTCAAAAATGTAATTATATTTAAAGTGTTACTTTTTTTCAAAGATTTTATTTGTTTTATTTGAGAGAGAGAGTGAGCATGAGTGGGGGTGAGGGGCAGAGGGAGAAGCAGGCTCCCCGCTGAGCAGAGATCCCCATGTGGGGCTCGATCTCAGGACTTTGGGATCATGACCTGAGCTCAAGGCAGACACTTAAGGAGCTGAGGTACCCAGGTGCCCCTAAAGTGTTATTTTTAAATAAAAGTGACAAATTCTAGGTATGGATCTCAAATTGATTGGAGCATTTTGTGTAGAAAATGGAGTCCCATGTTGTCATTTACACTACTTTCATACATATATTTTAGCAATGGTGTTGCATGACTTTCGTAAAAACAGAAATTCTAACTTTCTATGTGCCATAATTTTATAAAAATCTTCTTTGTAAATTTAGAAAAAACAGAAGTTCTGACATTCTCTTTGTCATTATTTTACAAAATCTTATTTCTAAAACTAAGTCTCAACAATTGAAAACACAAAGTGAGTAAAATTTATGATCAATTTTCCTTCCCCTCACGTTTCATGGGTCTTTAAACACCACAACTTCCTGACTTTGCTCTAATGAGATATTCCTTTCTGCCTTTCTTTTTCAGAATGTATCCCCCTTCTTTCCCTGTGAAAACAACCATCTTGGACTAATTTCTTACTTAGTAGGCTTTGCTAGAAAACTAAGAAAATTATTCAACCTAAATCAAATGGGTGGTAACAGGGTTTTGTTGTGTTTTGGTTTTTTGTTTTTATGTCACTTTCCCAGCGAGAAAGAGAAAAGCAGTCCCTGACAACCAGTCTCTGTGATTGCTGGCTGGCAATCACAGCTAGGTCTTGGTGTTCTCCTGTTAAACACAACAATCTCACAGAACATCAACACGAGATGAGGGTAACTCTGGGATCATGACGGATCACGGCAAAAACAAGACTACTCTGGAATAAGGTCTGAAAATAACAAAACATGAACATTGTCCCTGTCACAACATACCAAAGACCCCTCTGTCCAGATAATATGAATCACTGTTTCATATTTACCAATGACAGCTTTAGTGACCCTCTATTCTTTCGTTTTCTCTACTTAAAATTCATTAAGCTACTCAACTATAGAATTAACCCCATTTGCTGACAGCACTCAATCCACTGTGAATTTTCTCCTCCTTGAATCCTTCCCCAAATCACCTAAGACAAGATCAGATCCTATAAGAAGTCATTCCTAACTCTTTCTCTATGATTCTCTCATTGCAATGAGAAATAAATCCAATCCAATTTTATTTGCTTATAGGTGTGTTCTTGGTGGTCTTTTGTGTGGATGACATTGAAGCCAGGTAAACAACCAAAGTATAGCTTCCAAAATTCAAACTAGTGACAGAAGTGCTGATTTTCAAAAAATAAATGGGCAATGCTGAGATTCTATTGGTCAGATAAGCTCTCTCTCCAAGATGTAAGAGAATATCGCTTAAGTTCTTACATCCATTTTCATTTACTCAATCCTTCCTTTACATTGTTTCAGTAAACAAATATTTACTGAGTTTATTTACTTGATCAAGGCACTGTGGTAGGATCAAGGAATAAAAACAAAAACAAACAAACAAACAAAACCCCAAAGTTCCTGTACTCATTAAGCTTACAGGTCAGGCCAGATATTAGAAAATAATTATCTATGGCACCTGGGTGGCTCAGTTAGTTGGTTGAGCGACTGCCTTCGGCTCAGGTCATGATCCCGGAGTCGCAGGATTGAGTCCCACATCGGGCTTCCTGCTCAGTGGGGGGTCTGCTTCTCCCTCTAACCCTCTTCCCCCTCGTGCTCTCTGTCTCTCATTCTCTCTCTCAAATAAATAAATAAAATCTTTTTTTTAAAAAAAAAGAAAAGAATTATCTACAAGTGCAAAGAATGAAGAGATATTTGTCTTATTCACTTGGATATTTCCTCTTTCATCACAAAATTAAAACGGCTCTAATCAGATAGGTATTCCTATGTTGTGCCATTTATTCAACACATGGGGAATAAATGATCAATTTATACACTACTGTGTTAAAGGATCTACAAGAAAAAGGCTCTCCTTGCTACCATAACTGAGATTTTGGAATAAATAGTAAATATTAACTATGATCCAAGGTATAATTTTTTAAAAGTTTTTCTTTTTTTTCCTAAAAATTTATTTATTTATTTGAGAGAGAGAGAGCACGCACATGAGCAGGGAGAGGCGACAGAGGGAGAGGGAGAGAAATCCTCAAGCAGACTCCCTGTTGAGCACAGAGCCTGACACGGGGCTCCCCACAAGGCTCGATCCCAGGACCCTGAGATCATGACCTGAACCAAAAGCAAGAGTCAGTGGCCCAACCAACTGAGCCACCCACACGCCCCAAAGGCTTTTCTGATTTGATTATCTAACCCTAGGTACCAAGAGTTTAAGTTCCTTTCCTTACCAATGGGAAGCAAGATGAATCTCTTAATGATTTTAGTATTATAAGATATGGAGGGGGATAAAGAGTAGCTTAAATTACAGCCTTAACACTTTGCAAAGTTTTTAGTGAGTGAATTTCTAGATACATAGATGAGCTATTGATAACGATGTTTTCCCACGGTAACAATGGGAGAAGTTTCTTGGCCAAGGATATGACATCACTCCAGAGGCCACGCATTGAGCTAAGTATGTATCATGTTATATCTCTTAACCTTTATTCGTGCCTATATTCATTCCTTCAATTATTCATTTATCAACCTAAATTTGTTGAGTATCAATAGGTTCCAATAGGTTCTAATACTGGTCTAGGTCCTGGGGACACACATTAATCAGAAAATCACAGACATATATATAAGGTTACAGCTGTGATAAATGCTAAGGAGGAGGGACACATGGTGCTCTGAGAGCATCTGATGCGGAAAGCAAAGTGACACTATTGGATGGATCGGGAGGATCTTTCCTGGGATGGTGTTAATTATGCTAAGATTTAGAAGAAATGAAGATGTCCACAGCAAAGTTGTCATATGTATTATCATAACTACATCTTAGAAGACAGAATAGAGTCTCAGATATATCTAGCAATGGAAAAGTGGGTGAGCCAAGATTTGAACCCCTGTCTACAATTTTTACAATCCAACATGTATCCACCACACTGAGTGACTCTGCACATCCACCTCTTAGGACATTGCTGCTGGAATTATGTGAACACACCTGTCTTCCCAATTAAACAGAGATATTCTAGAGGACAGAAACTGTAGCTTAACTGACACACAGTTCCAGATACATAGTGTCACTCTCTGAAGGTTGACTAGATGATAAATAATCAATATATTCAATGCAATTTTGTTCATTTTAGAGATCGTTTTTAGGGAGAAGGGAGTTTGGAGAATTTATGTATCTTAAAAAAAATGTCTCTGGAAGTTTCAATTGTTGCTGTTTCTTTCTTTTCTCTCAATTACAGAGGTGTTTGTCCAAAATCTTTCTACTGAAAGTAGGACTCAACTTAGAACTACACTTTTTTTAAATGGCCTTTGTGGTCTATCACTGTTCGAAGGCTTCCCTCTTTGATTTCCTACAAAAATCAAAGCCAAACCGTGGTTCATTTTAAAGCAATTGCATATTTATGTAATATAGGTCTTGATTCAAATTATTTTTCTTTCCTCAATTTTTTGTGTATTTATTTTATTATCTTGTTCTGTATATGTTTTACAAGTCACCTCTAATCCTTCTTGGAATATGGCAAGATATAAATGAATAAACAAATATTATTTTAAAAGGCTTCACAAAAGAATTTAAGATTTAGAGAATGAACTTCCATTAAATCTAGTTCCATTATTCTTCTCCTGGTTTGTTTTTTTTTTTTTTTAGTTTAATCTCTGTATCAGGGGAAAATTAAGAAAAGCTCTTCAAGTGCAAAGAAAACAGAAAAGGGACCTAAAGGGGATGGGTGAAGATGAAGTTATAGAAGCAGTTAAGTCATTGTATCTTGATGATGATGATGGTTGTGGTGACGGTGATGAAGGAGGCATAGGGGATAATTGTGCGGATATTTTCCACAGGACCTTTGTACTAACAGTAAATGGTTCTGTCATCTGTTTCTGATTCACTGCCAAGTGCCAAAATTTAGTGGGTAAATAAAAGTAATAAAAAGTGAAGGATACGGATATTAAGACCAGTGAATGAGCAAAGTAAAACGGGGAAAAAAGCAAAGCTAGGGTGAGGTTGAGTGGAAGAAAGGATGGGTGTTTTATGGAGCTGGTGTTATAGAGGATTTTGTTTTCTTTGTCTTATTTTCCTAAAACAAGAATACATTCATGGATTACATATGTAATTAATTTATTTCGAGAGCAGCTGCCTACAGAGCAAGCTCTGTGCCTGGGATTTCCACATTTTAAAAGTTCACCTATATCACAATCACTACATAAGCAGCAATCTAGGGAGAGCCCAAAACTTATTTTTTCCAAAGTCCTTAGGTCCTTTCAATCTTAAACTGATTATCATTAAGTTTCAAAACTGTGTTAACCTGAAGTCTCTTATACAGATAAATAACTAGGTCTTCTAAAACTGAAGGACACTTAGTAAAAAACCTAATCTAAGGTTAGTTTTTAAAGCAGATGCTATTTTGGTCAAACTCTTCTGTAAAGGGAAGACTTAAATAGACGATTTGTTGTTAACACAAAGGAATTTTCAGAATCACCAAAAACGTGAGAGTTGTACCAGTTTGATACAGAGAAAAGAACCCAAGTTTTGGGAAATTATGACGTCTGAGCTAATTTCACTGTCTAGTTTTATACAGAGCTCTGGACCCCTGAAAAGAAGAAAAAGGACTTTTTCCAGTAGTATTTTATGTTAACGTGTGCGCAAACACCAACACTATGGAAGATTTGGCTATAACAAAACCATATGGAACTCTAACAAGCCCATATGGAACCATTCCCTTAAAGGGGAAATGTCAGCTAATGGTTTTCACCAAATCATGCTGCTCATAAAAGTGGAAGGATCAAGAAGGTAGAACAGAAAACAGTGGGTAAATTAATTCAGGGAAACTCTTGTACATTATTTGTTCGAGCAACCAGGACACCAATAGTTAGTGAACATGTATGAAAGATGCCAAGGAGGAATAAAAAGAATATGACTCAGTCCTTACTCATCAAGAGATTTCAATCAGTACTCTCTCTAGACTTTAATTTTTGTAATGGCTTTAACAATTTTAATAATAATTTAAAACCTGCAAGTTGCTATATACATTGCTTCTATTCTTGAGAGAAGTGTATTTTTTTTTTTTTGCCTTTCTGCGCCACTCTACTTTGATCGACATGAGGAGATTCAGAATTCCCTTCCATCTTTAAAATATTATACTACACTATACTACAATATAATTTGATGATTCTACTTCATACAGGGCATAAGTAAGTCCATTTTTAATTCTATCCAAGTGTATTTCATTGCAATCATATACCTTGTATAAAGAAGGCTCATGTTTTCAGTGTATAATAAATTTTTATTGTTTATTTAACAAACCCTTATTATATAATCATACACTAGATAATGTGTTAGAAGCTGGGATAGAATTCCTAGACTCACGGATCTCACAATGTAGTGATCTTTATGACAGTAATACACAGGACAAAGATTTAAAAAACTACTTTCTCAAGAATCTGCTTCCATTTTTCTTTAAAAATTTTTAGGGGCACCTGGGTGGCTCAGTCGGTTAAGCGGCTGCCTTCGTCTCAGGTCATGATCCCAGGGTCCTGGGATCGAGCCCCGCATCGGGCTCCCTGCTCGGCGGGAAGCCTGCTTCTCCCTCTCCCACTCCCCCTGCTTGTGTTCCCTCTCTTGCTGTGTCTCTCTCTGTCAAATGAATAAATAAAATCTTAAATAAATAAATAAATAAATAAATAAATAAATAAATATTCTTTAACTTTGTCGGAAGGAATCCATGATCTTTATTTGGCCTCAGCAGCACACTAAGGTGCTCTGGGAATATTATCAGGAGAAGTAAAACTATGGTGGGTGACACACAGTAACACAAGCGGTTCTAATGGGTTAAAAGAACAAGAACCATGAGACAGTGAGAAAAAAGCAGGGAGGATGAAAAATTATAGAGAAGCGAGCCAGAAAAAAAGTCTACTACTGTGTAATTATCTGTTACTTAAGGATGTGGTCCCTGTGGTTTCGGATAGACTTGTTCGAGGCATGTTTGTCTGCAGGGTTGGCGGGGTTATAGGCAGGGATCGGAGGACAAACAAAGATAAATCTTGTTGGGGAACAAACACGGAAGGAACTGCACTATGAAGTCTTCCAGCTTCTGAACATTCCCAAATATCTCCTGGATTAGCTTGTTGGTAGCTATAGAAATTACATGTGTTTCTGAAGAAGCAAGCAAGCAAAGAAATTAACTGAAAAAGTCCTGATGACATTTTCCCATGAGAACAAGGGAAATTTTGCTAGCGAAGGGTATGGCAGCATCTAAGAGGCAAGGCACTGAGCTAAGGATGTGCCATTTTATGTCTCTTCATCTTTTTATTAATCCTAATCTTTATTCAGGTATATCTTCATTTTTTAAATGATCCGTTCATCAATCTAAATTTATTGAGCACCTACTAGGTTCCAAATGCTAGACTAGGAACCAGGGACACACAGTAATCAAAGACTCACATAAGTATCAGATTCCAGCTGTGATAGTGCCAAAAAGGAGGGGTACACAGTGCAATAAGACTGTCTGATGAGGAAAGTGACACCATTAGATGGGGGGTAAGAAGAGCCTTCCTGGGATCACGCCAAGATCTAAAAGAAGAAGAGGAATGAGCTTTAGAGAGCTACTGTACAACATTGTAACAACTATAGTCAAAATGTGATATACTGCACTTAAAAATTAGTTAAGGACGTAGATCTGATGTTAAGTGTTCTTTCCACAATAAAATAAGAGAGGAAGGAAGGAAAAAAGGAAAGAAGGGAGATAAGGAAGGGAGGGAGGGAGGAAGGAAAAATAAAATGTTCATAGCAAACCTATGTTTAGGTATTATTATCCTTATTATCCTTCCATCTCTTAGAAGAAAGCAGGAAGTCTCAGTTATATCTAGCAATGGAGAAGTGGAAGAGCCAGGATCTGAACCTGTGCCTCCATGCTTATCTATCACACTGAGGTACGGTGCACATCATGAGCTCATGACGCCATTAATCATGATGCTAGGGCCAGAAGGGGCCATGCTTTGGGAAAGCATCATCAACCTCACCTCCAGACAGGTGGAGGTGTGTTCTAAGACTTCAGTGCTTGCTTCAGTATCCTTTCTGACACTTAGAGCTTCTCAGTGGTAAGTTCTTCCTTAGAGCAAATTGTATTCTGATTGCATTTTCTGTGAGCTTCTATTTCTTATTTCCTAAGCAAAAATGAAAAATGTTGACCATACTCTCTCATAGTTGAATGATGACAACAGAGCCATAAAGCCAAATTCCATGAGCCACCTTTGAAAAGCAAGTCTTGTTACTTCATTTTCTTATCTTGAAATAACATGGATTGCTTGAAAGAAATAACGACGTTGCTTTTCATATTTAGAAAAGTCTGTTTTTTGAAGTTTGTTTTATAATGAGGTCTACTCTGTACCCTCCCAATCCCTCTTTTGTTTTGGAGGCCTGACTCTAGTGTCACAATTCGCATTGACTAAGTCCCTCCGAAAATTCAGTGGAAGGTTAGGCCCAGGTTTCCTGAAGACTTTCGTCTGTATTGTTACCCCTCACTCCAAGACTGATTCTATTTTCTTAAACATAATTGCTTACTTTTTCTCATGTATTCACTTGGACTCATAGTAAAAATGTCCTAGACCCTTTTCCTATTTCCTCAAATGTTGTTCATTATGTCTCATCTTCCATTCTTATGGTTTTTCCATCCTCCTTCCCCATCTCCACTCGGCACATGTTCTTGGCACATGAGTTTCAGTCTCCTGGCTTCAGATGAGCGTAGCCCTGGTTTGCTTTCTTCCTTTCTGCGGGAGTGGGCTAGTATTGGCAGGGAAAATGAAAGAAGAATATTAACTTTGCTGTTCCTTCAATAAACACATATTTATTGAGAGCCTAGTGTGTGTGCCAGAAACCAGATCAGATGTTTGGTTGTAATGATGCAAAAGGCAGATATGTCTCCTCATACTGTGACACATCCTGCGATATGGGAAGTCCCTTAGATCCAGAAAACAGGAACATCTAACCCAACTTGTAAGGTCCGTGGGAATATACCTAGATCAATGTTACCTGAGTTGAGATTTAAAGGACCAGAGCAAGTTTGCCAGATAACCAAGGTCAACCATGGGAAGAGAGAAGAGTATTTCTGGCAGAAGCTATAGCATATGTGACAGAAAATATAATGACAGTAGTCATTTTCCTAGTTTTCATGCAGACTAAGGAATGCAGAAGAACATATATTAATATTTTATTCTTTTAGTTGGGACCGGGGTAAAAGCTTACATCCTATATTTAGTATTATATAAATAATTCCCTTATAAGCAATTGCCTCTACACTTTGGGATCAGATTATTACCTATGTGGGGGGACTAGTGGTCCATGGACTGTAAGAGTTATAGATTTAAAAGAACTTAAAGAAGCTCCTCAAGGCTGGAGCAGACCACAGGAGGGGAGAAAACCAGTGTCTGGGAAGAGGGAAAATGTGGTAAGAGATGAGTCTCAACTGGCGAACAAGGAACAGAGGGGGCTGTACCTCAGAATCCATGCAAAGATAGAACATGACCATAAAAGTAATGGGAAGCCAGTTTTAAGCCAATTTCTGTTGTTTCACAAGGAAAGGTAGCAGGCATTGTATTTTATCCATCCCCTTTCCTCCTTATGACTGACTTCCTTTGCTCTCCATCAAGCTACAAATAACAGCAATAAAGATGAATTGAAATGATACTGTCTTCTATCCCGGTTTTTTTTTTTAAGATTTTATTTATTTATTTGACAGAGAGAGAGATAGCGAGAGCAAGAACACAGCAGGGAGACTGGGAGAGGGAGAAGCAGGCTTCCCGCTGAGCAGGGGGCCCGATGCGGGGCTCGATCCCAGGACCCTGGGATCATGACCTGAGACGAAGGCAGCCGCTTAACCGACTGAGCCACCCAGGCGCCCCTCCTATCCCAGTTTTATGAGAAATAACCCCATTGATCATTCTAGGGTGGTTTGATTAGAATAAACCCAGATTCAAATTATCACCAAAAACACTTTCTTACCATCTCATCGTGGACAGCACTTAAAGGAGTAACAATGTGAAAAAAATGTAGAGATCTGGGGTCTGCTGTCTAAAAGCTTCTCGTTCACCATTCTGCTTGGGTTCTCCCGCGAACTCTCACCGTTCCTCCATCACTCCTCAACCTTTTTTGTGTCATTAGCGAACAGTACATCCAACCCAATCTTTCTCTTGAGTGATACCAAGAGATGCCAAGGAATTTGGCAGCATTCTATCTAGAAAGATATTTTCTTCCCACCCCAGCAGGACATCAGAGAGTGACAAAAGTAGCCATGATACGAAACCCAACGAGGTTTGGTTTCTCTTGGCTGACAACTTCATTTCAGGACCACGCTTTACCAACACACCCAGACTTATGCAGCTGGAAGGTTTATTTCCATAAATCTAGATGACTCTTTAAAAATAGAAGCAATCTGTTCCTTTTTCTCCAGACACCCATTTCTTTATAATTAAGTCAGTATTAAGGGGATTTCCCACCGTCTTTTATCTAAAGCTGCAGAGAGGATGACTCATTCCTGCCTAAGGTGGGTTTAACAGATCCTGGGTAAGCAGTATGAAAGTCTCACAAATTAAAAAATGGCTTAGTATGAGAAGAAAAGACGCCACTCACACTGTCCCTCGTTAAGGTTTGGGATTTGAACTGCTGAATTCTGTTCTTTAGGACAGCTCAGCTGTGACTGATGCTTTGCTCTGGAAGGTAATTGGTCTTACCGTATAGATCAGTGTCCTCTTTTCTCCAGCAACACGCACTCACGCTATGGTGCTTATGTCTTTATTGAAGACATCATGTCACTCCTTTTATTATTGATTATGAAAAGTAATACCCTCCTGCTCCTGTACATGGGATCAGGAGAACACCTGTGCCTTCTCTCTTTTAATCCCAGGAAAAGTATGAGCTTGCATTTGGAAGACAAATGATCACTTTTTTTTTTCATTGACAGAATTGGACTAGTCCTAGTTCTCAACATAGTTACAAAGGGGGGTGGGGGGGAGTACCGGCAATTGTAATCTGATTTTATTTTATTTTTTTGGTCTTCTAATTCTTCTAAGAATCTGTCTTTGGAATATAGGACAGGAGCAGAATACATCACCAACAGTAATAGTAACAGAGACAGGAGAGAACTGTTTATACTTTCCCAATGTTACTTATCGCTCTGAATTCTGGTTTTATTTTTATTTGTCTTTCTCAGCATTAGACTGGCATCCATAAGGACAAGGGCAGGGTCAGATTTATCTCTCTCTATGCCCAGCACAGAACACAGTGTCTGACACAAAGAAAGTACTCAAAAAGCATTTGTTGGCTATGGAAATGACTAGGTCCCCCAAAGCATAAGACATCACCCAAACAATGATTTCTATTATATTATTTTTCACTCTCAGGAAAGTTCTGTTGCATTTGCCTGCGGTGCCACATCTGGATTTAGAAGAAACCACGTATTCCTTCACCATTAAAAGGCAAATGCACAGTGACTAGGCCTCCTCATGTAGTAGGCTGCTCATCGGTCAAGGTCTGGGAAAACAGTGACTCAGGAATTACAAAGCCTAGGTTTTGTCTCTGCCAGTACCTTACTTCTAGCGACCTCCAGCAAGTCCCCAAATGTGACTGGGCCTCCATTCTCCTGTTTGCATAATAGAGAAGTTGTACAGAGGAATTTCTAAGCTTGGAGAGCTTAGATTTATGGGTGAATATCAAAGCAATCCTGGGAACTTCCTGAAATTGTGTGTAAAATGTTATGGTTACATGGATAAATGCATATATGTATTTTCTGGGAGGAGAAAAGGGGTGTTTATACTTTTCATCAAGTTTTTTTTTTTTAAGAAAAGTAACTTAAAAAATAAAGGTGAAGAAAATCCTGAATAGATAACCTCTGATGTCCCTTTCTCCTATAAAATGTCTACACTTCTAAGAAAACATCTAAAACTTCCTCAGCCACAATACTTTTTTTCCTCTGATTGTCCTTTCTGCCCCTGATCTTTCACTGCCTCATGATACTTTAACTACATATATGTCCTGCTTAAACTCCATCTACATTATTAAGTGTGGAACTAAGCCTTTCACTTCTCCAAAGGCCCACACAAATTTTTGTAGATGTTTTATCCCAGAACACTGACTATTTTCCTGCAAAACTCTGTCTTCCAGGATCAGGGCTATAAATATTATTGACCCAAAAAGAGCTCGGGAGATAGTAGAAGGAAAAAGCAGAAAAGGAATTCTTACAGCTAAGCATGAACAAGTGGTAAGAAAAGAGGGAAAGAACTATGTGTTTGGAGCAGAAGGAAACCCAAAGTTTTTAACAAGTGGTCAGTTGCCTCTGGGGAACATAAAGGATGAAGGAGTCCCCCCTCCCCAGCAATTTATCACATACCCCACTTCTAGACTATTTATGTTGGAGGATTTTCAAGTAATAATATAATATTATATATTGCAAATTATTATAATACATTAGCTGTGTGTTACAACTAAGTGAATTGATAATGTTCTGTGACATTCTCATAGGTTGATATTTTCCTGGCAGTAGAGATGTGTTGCAGTGGAGAAGGGGGCAAATGTGGGGTTGGGGTAATACTGGGGTGAGAACATTCCAGATGGCCACCGGTACACAAAGATTTCCTGCATAGTCTTGTCCTCCCCCTGTAATTCCAGACCCAGCAAGCTTCTTAGGGGCTGAGACAATCCTGAGAACTCTGCTTAACCCAGATTGTTAGACATGATTCAAATCAGGCCTTAGCAACCCAAAGAGCACCCTTTCATTTGGTAGTTCAAGTTGTGAATTAATTAGTTAACCTGCTACCTACTGTTGCAAATGATGAGTATACATTGGTACATAAAACACAGTCCCTTCCTTGCAGAGCTAAAAGTCAAATGCATTTCAAGACACCCTGGAGGTTCTGCTATCTCAGAAGGAGAAGACCTAGAGGTCCACACTCACAGACTGGGGAAAATCTGGGCACAAAGTGACCAAGAAAGTCCAGATCTTTTCAGACTGTCTGATGATGTTAAAAAAGATCATAAAGGTCATATTGGCTGATTGCCTTTGGCCTTCCTTCCACAGGATATGTTTGGAGAAAGATGAACAAATGATTAGAAATGACCACTTGGCCCAGTTGGACAATGAGTGGATGAAAGGCAAGGCCTGAGAAGGTTGGGAACTAGATAAACAAGAAGAGAATGACAAACCTCTTTTCCAGAAGTGTATAATGGCACTTAAAAAAGAGGAAACCTTACCACACGATCCTGATGACAGGTGCATGCAGCATTTCTCTCAGCTCTGTTATGGTTAGTTAATTCCCCCTGGTGATGATCGGTCAAATGGAAATCACTGCCTTGTTTGAATTGAGTCAAGTTTTCTCTGTCCATCTCTGTTCTCTAGAACTATGTCAGCTCCCTGTGAAGGAAAGTAAGTTTTAGCTATCCTTCAATATCCTTACACAGCAATTTACTGGGGGTGCACCCTTGGGAAACCGAAAGTGGATAAGAGTAGCTTCCCCTCTAATTGGCTTTCTTGGATTTTGAAACGCCTTATGTATCAACTATCCGTGGGTCCTGCTGTGGACTGAATTGTGTCCCCCCAAATTCATATGTTGAAGCCCTAATTCCCGAAGTGACTATATCTGGAGGTAAGGCTTTTAGGAGGTAATTAAAGTTAAAGGAGATCATAAATGTTGGGGTCCTAATGCAGTAGGATTGGTGGCTTTTTAAGAAGAGGAAGATATCTCCCCCCTCCCACCCACTCTGAAGAAAGGCCATGTGAGCACACAGCGAGCAGGTGGCCATTTATAATCTAAGACAGGTCTCACCGGGAACACAATGGGGTGGCACCTTGATCTTCTACTTCCTTTCTCCAGAACTGTAACAAACAAATGTCTGTTATGTAGGCCACCCAGTCTGTGGTATTTTGTTACGGCAGACTAAGACAGGTCCTTTCGGCAGACTAAGACAGGTCCTTTCGTTGTCTCTCAACAATGCTCTCACCACCCAAGAAGCAGGGCAAACATGCATAGAAGTAAAGGCAGAGGTGAAAGAGGGAATACGAGTGTGAGGAGAGTCAGGAGGTAGCTGGGATCATGGGAAGGACTAGTAAGGGTGCAGACCTGGGGAGATCGGGGTGGATGTAGTTACCACTCTGGCTCAGCAAGCAGATGCATGGCCATGACGTTCAGCTTTCATGCACCTGGGAAACACACACCATCCACATGAAGTTTTTGTTATGGCGAGATAGTGTCATGGTAAAGAGCCTGGGATTGCAGAGCCAGACTGCCCTGCCTGAGTTCTAATCTTGCGTCTTCCATGTGATCCTAAAGAAAATACCTGGTTCCTGAGCTGAAAAAAGGGAACTTGATGGGACTTAACCTACTGAATATACGTGTGATGGGGAATGAGTTATTATATAAACCACTTAGAACCATGGCACATAATGTGTGCAATTTCAGTGGTAACTATGACTTTGCTGGTAGGGTTGACCATATACTGATCTGGTTTTCATTTCCACTGTGGAATGCCTTTGAAAAATTTTATTTCAGTGTTCATGAAGAAAGGCACTAATGATTCCCCTCAAAAGAGAGGAAACAAAATCTGAACAGAAAACAAACAATCCCAAAGAGTGGATTGGTTTTGCCAATCCTGAATTTTTTTGGTTTAGGGTTCATTAGAGTTCGTTTCCTGTGTTCCCAAGGGGGTCAGAGACAAAGAGTTTTAGAATTCACTGTTAGCAAATACTTTCAAAAAGATTTTTTAGACCCCAAATAAATACCTATTTTCAACATTAGATAAATAATGGGTTCTACATCTTCACTCAAAGTACTATCATAAATACCTCCTAATTTTGTAATCTCCCAAGAGTTCGTTTCATTTCGTAATTTTTTTTCATTTATTTCATTTCACTTTCACTTTTCCAGTATGTTCAACAAATGAAGACTTCACAGAAAGAAAGTACAAATCTCTAACAATGCCAGCACATTTTATAACAAACAGATTGGGGGCCATTCAGGTTCAGATGGGAAGGATATTTTCCCCTCCTGGCCTTCTAACCATCCACAGAAATCTAAGTCATTATACAAAAACTAAAATGATGACTGGCAACCATCATTCACATTGCTCTTCCTGGATCGCCATAAATGGACTCCAGCTGTTAGGATCACTTGCAAATTCCTTTTGCACCATCGTTATTATACATAGAAATGCTGTGGAATATCGGTGGCTCTTGCGCTGGTGTACCTGGCTATGTGTCGGAATGTTTACCACCAACCCAGCACTTCCGGCTCAGTTAATATTGATGGAAATCACACCCAGACATTGTGCATCCTGTCTCCCTCTACTAGATTGTAAACTCTCGGGACAAAGATTTTTTTTAGTTGTGATTATGTTCCAAGCCTAAAAAATGCTAGGCACATAGTAAGTACTCAAAAATATGTGGTCAATGAAAGAATGACATAAATAAAAATTGGGGCAATTTAAAAGAGAATGCTAATGTCAAAATAATCCATCAAAAAGAGGATATGAAGCTTTCAGAGTTTCAGGAGTCTTAAGGGAATGAGGTGGCTTTTTTTATTCCTTTTAATAAAAAATAATTCCCTGGGTTATTCTAAATTTGCACTTAAGGCACATTTTCTAAGAGCCCAGAATCTTCCAAGCAGCTATTCCTGGAAAAGATTAACAGAAGTGAGAGAGCCACAATTAAAGTCTTACTCAAAGTTTGAAAATCACCTTTTAGTATTTAAAGAGGCATTAATCATGATCATTAATCAATAGAAAGGAATGTTCACAGAATGCTTAAAATAAATGTTTGCAGAAGCAAAAAGTCAGGAGAAAAGGAAGGCATACATGCCCAGGGCTGAAGACAAACTTTTTTCTTTTTGGTTTAACAAATTAAAGCCACTGGAAAAGAACAATTCACTAGAGGGAAACATTACTGTACAATCTATAAAATACTGCCAAGGTCAGCAGAACCTCAGCTCTGAGTGTGTGTGTGTGTGTGTGTGTGTGTGTGTGTGTATGTTTCTGTGCCTGGCACTGTTGAGAAACGAGTTTCTTGCAAGCCTGATTTAGATATTAAGCCCAGAAGTTACTCAACACCAAGGATTAGGAAAGTACTTTTATTTCCTTTACTGCTTCCTGACAAGAATGAGCTACATTTTTGGTAATTCTTCGTGCTTTCTAGATTTTTTTATGAAGGCGATCCTATTATGTCTGTGCTCTTTGATGTGTTCACTCATGCCAGCTCTTCTGGTTTTCCCCTTGGTTTGTGCTTCTGAGAATTATTTCCAAGCAAGTAACAATACCTCAAAGATTGCTAAAGGCATTTTTTTAAAAAGCCACAAGGATGCAGTTTTTGTAGGAAATGACTTAGCTATATAGAAAGAATAGCTGAGATTTGAAGTCCTACTTGGAGTATCTTTGGACATTTATGTGGAACTTATGTGTAAGAGTTTTAGCTAAAGACCGTGAACCAACTGGGTTTATGGGGACCAAGGCCAGTCTGGGTTCTAAGTTATTCCATGCTTTTATCTTTCAGGTCACTGGAGAAGCTTATATTGTCTTCCTGTGTTTAGAGATGCTGCTATCATAAACAAGGCCATTTTTTCTTGTGCCTTTTTTTTCCTTCCCTATAATTGTAGGTCCTGGGTCAGCTACACAGTTGGCCTCTGTGAACAAGAACATGCAATCCAAGGTGGATGGCTGGGAGGCTGGGGGTGGGAGGGGGAGGGGGACCAAGGGCAGGAAAGCAAACCAGGCCTGAGACTGTATCAAACCATCTCACGACCAAAGAGTTCAAGGAATTTCCTTATTTTTTACAATTTTAAAATTCTTTCCTTATTTTTTAATCTTATGCAGTATCCTAGCTCTTTTTGTCTGTGATCAAATCACTTAGTCTGATAATACTCCATTTTCTTCTTGTGATCTGAAATCAACATGAAAACCTCTTATCTATGCAGATTTATCATTTCCCAAGAAACTTTCACTACTGGCAAGAGTCAAAAAATTTCAAAGCCAACTACTTCAAGAAAACGTGAGGCCGGATGCTTTCATCATCTCTATTAAACAAAACCAAACAGCTAAATCAGGAAGTAGATAATAAAGGACAAATCACATTTAGACAAAGACATGGTTACTTTTTTATTTGAAGGAAAAAAAAAGTATGTTTTAATAAATACTGCGGAAACATTGACCAAACAAACATACAAAGTGACTTCAACATTTAAAAAAAATGCAACGAAAGTTCTGCTTTATAACAGTTATAACTTATTTTCTCTTTACAATATTTAAATACAGAAAGCACTTGCCAGCTATTTTGTAACACTGCCCAAAGCATAATGCTGCATCAATCAAAGCATATTATGTTGGTAAAACGTCTGTATTTCGTGGGAAATGACTGGAATGGTATTTTCTTGCAGAGACAAAACAAAAGTGCTTGTAAGACAAAGAACTGAGTGTTGTAATTACCTTAATCTCCTCTCCTGCCACAATTTAATGGGAGCACAGCTTCAACACTTCAAAAATGAAGCTTTTATCATTGGAAAGAAAGCTCGTTTTCAACAAGCGCCAACAATAAACAGGTCAGATCTGGTTTCTTCTCTGAAAGAAGCTCTAAAAGGAACTGGTCAAAAAATATCTGTAAACTATTTTAAATGCTGATTATTTTATGTAACAACAGCAATCAAGTATTGAACACGGGCCTTGGCTGAATCTGGGTAAGTGAGGTTTAGCAATCACTCTCTGGAAATGCCCTAGTATAGCATCGGGACTGACATCACAGACTTTTCCTCTAAGGATTCTCTAAAGCTTAGGTAAGAGGGTCCTTCTCTTATAGCTGTTCTTTTAAAGAAAGTGAAATAAACCAAGAGATCATCAGATGCTGTCAACTTCCGGAGCTTCATCCCAAAATAATAGGCCTTTTGCTTTGTAGTTTTGGTAACTGAATTCCAGACAGCTTTACTCACAAACTGTGCTTTCTGCTACTATTCCTTCATTATCTCTTCAGGCGAAAATAGTACCTACATTATTTTCCCCCCTTGGATCACTTTAGGACGTCAAACCAAGACACCTCTTATATGACTTTGCATTTTCATCAATGATGGCAAAAGAAATCACACACCCTCTTTTCTAAACAGCGCACAAAAATATTACATTGAGCAATTTACCACTTTTTCATGACAATCACAATGATGAACAGAACCATCAGACTGAATAAAAACGGACATCTTTTTTCTAGTTGATCTATTTGATCTTTGTAGTGCTGGTCTGCATATCTTGCAAGACCCCAAAAGCTTTTCTCCAGAACCATCTTGCTCGGTTATCTTCAGGAAGGCAAGATTTCGAAAAGCCTCACCAACTTTTCCTCCCGATATCCCATGGGTCCTGATACAATTTCCATTTTAATGATGAGCTAGGAGGAAATTAGATCACATCCTCTAGAAAACTAAACGCTAAGGTCACAGTGCCAGTTCCCCAGTGAGGACGGTATATTAATATATACTTTTTTTGCAAAGGAGACTAAAACATTTAAAAATCAAATCAAAGTAGAGATCCATGAATAGATTGTAAAAAAGAAAACAAAAACGCAAGCACCATTCAGAGCGTGATTCTTTTTCGGGGAGGTCGTCGTATTCCTCCTTATCTAGCCCATGTGAATCTCTCTTTTTTTGGCATATTTTTCAAGTCACACTTCCAAACGCTTCAATGTGTTCACGTCACCACCTGTTCTACATGCCAAACCTAAGGACAGGATTCCAAAAAGATGAGCATCTTTTCAAACACCTCCTAAGCCTCCAAAATACGTGACTTCGGCTGTGCACTTCATTCAGATTTCACCTTTTTGTTTTGTGGTCCGTGTTCTTTACAGGAGACTTCCTTGTCCTCCTTAAAGAGAACGGAGGGTTCACATCACAGTGCAACTCTTTGCTTTGTCCTTTCGTAAGTCCGTAGCAACCGCAGAGAGTTCCGGTCTGCTGGGCATGTGTGAGATCCGCTTTGTGGCCCTCTGTGATTTGTTACGCTTAACGTTTTTATTTGTCTTGTTTACACACGCCAAAGTGGCAACGTGAAAAATGTCTCTGACGCTGTTTTCTGACTGTAAAGCTGAGCATTCGATGTAAGTGGCTGCCCCAATCTGTTTGGCCATGTTTGCCCCCTGAGAAGCAAAAGAATGCATCGTAATCAGCAATAAGGTTTGGGGGAAAGTGATAAAAGTGTCTTCCCAATACCACAAAATAATAATGCGGCGCAAAGCGTTTCTAATATGTGAACTGTATTTTCCAAGGGTTGCTGCAAAAAAAAAAAAAAAAAACTGCCCGGTTTTGAAAATTTAATTATTTCATAATACATTTTAATAATAAATTATTCCATAAATATCTGCAGTCAAGACTCAGTCCTAAGATGTTCGATTATCATCACTCAATAGATAGTGCTTGACTTTCCAGAGGTGCGAAAGTCTGATTTTTCTTGAGTGTAAAAGGTGCTCAAGACCAGTCAATAGACTGTATAAAAAACAGGGGTATGGGATGGGATTTAGAATCAATTTTGAAATGTATGGCCAAAATAAAATGAGGAAAGGAATAACACTGTTGTGGCATCTATAACTTTGGGAAACACAAAATACGGACTTTCTAAACCAGTGTAGACAGGAATAAGCACATGTGCATCAAAATGGCTTATTCCAGTAACTAGGTTTTTATTAGTTAGACATGTAAGACAAAGATGACTGCAGTATTTAAAATGATGAATACAAAGGAAAATTCTAGCTAACTCAACTTGAACGCTTTAGAATCTGGTGTTAAGTTTTAGGAGCAGGAACATCTGAAACCGATCCCCCTCGTTTCTAGTTGGGGGAAAACCCTACAGAAATGATGACTCTCTAAAAGACGGTTGTATGGAGTGTTCTACTTTACTGGCAGTGTTCTTCTTAAGTATTTTATTGTACTGCTGAGTGTAAAATAAGATTAACTCTCTCAAAGAGTATTACCAATTTGACCACATTCTCTCTTAGATCTATTTAACTTTAAACCCAGTGAGAGCTGCAGAGATATGCAAAGTGTAGAATATGATCCACTGTTTATATACTCAGTAATCAAATATCATGTGATTACCCTACTGAATGACAGAGCATTTCACATTTTAAAAGATGTTTCCCAAACTTGTCTTAATTTATGCATACATATATATCCTTATATAACCCTTATGAAGTAAACTGCTAAAAAAATATTGGAAAGCTTTTTGAAAGAGTCAGGCATCAAAGCACCATCAAAATCTCAGCCAAACCCCTACCTGCCCCAGATCGCTTTGCAGTCTTCACCATATGAGCTATGGGCTGTCACGAAGGGCTTAGATGCTCAGTGTAAAGGCACGGGCACAAAATTGCCAGTCCCTTCCTCCAGATGTCACCATCTCAACACGTGGTGCTCATTCTGCATCGTACTCAAGAGTCTTCAACCTGGAGCTGACCATTGGTTGAGCCTTTAGAAAAGCGGCTACTTTTATTTTATTATGAGTGATATTCTACCTCTGTCACTCTTTCTGAAAACCACATTTGCACCCTGACAATACATACCTGATCATAGGACACTGGTGTCTGTCTGTGATTTGAGAGCTCTACTAATGTACTAACATCTGTCCGAAGGTCAGATTTGCAGCCAACCAAGAGCATTTTGGTGTTGGGGCAAAACTCCTGGATTTCACCTTTCCACTGTGGGGGCGGAGAAAGAGAAGAAAGATGAAAAATTAACAAAGTGCAGGCATCTATATATTGGTAAACAATTCCTCCACTGGCAGACACTGGGAATGGGACTCAAAAAGAACATTTAGAAGAAAGTGTCACTTCAGATGAAGAAGCAAATTTGCATTTATCTTTCAGTATCTTTCAGATACTAAGTTTCACCACTTTTTTTAAAAAGATTTATTTATTGGGGCGCCTGGGTGGCTCAGTCGTTAAGCGTCTGCCTTCGGCTCAGGTCATGATCCCAGTGTCCTGGGATCGAGCCCCGCACCGGGCTCCCTGCTCAACGGGAAGCCTGCTTCTCCCTCTCCCTTGGCCTCTGCTTGTGTTCCCTCTCTCACTGTGTCTCTCTCTGTCAAATAAATAAATAAAATCTTTTTAAAAAAAAGATTTTATTTATTTATTTATTTATTTATTTATTTATTTATTTATCAGAGAGAGAGAGCGCGCACGCGCTTGAGCACACAAGCAAGGGAAATGACAGGCAGAGGGAGAAGGAGACTCCCTGCTGAGCAGGGAGCCCGACACAGGGCTCGATCCCAGGACCCTGAGATTATGACCCGAGCCGAAGGCAGATGCTTAACTGACTGAGCCACCCAGGCATCCCAAGTTTTACTACTTTTTTTTAAAAAATTTACTTATTTATTTGAGAGAGAGATAGTGAACGCATGTGTACGAGTGGGGAGGTGAGGGGCAGAGTGGGGTGAGAGGTAGAGGGAGAGGGAGAAGGAGAAGCAGACTCCCCACAGAGCAGGGAACCTGACATGGGGCTCGATCCCAGGACCCTGGGATCGTGACCTGAGCTGAAGGCAGATGCTTAACCGAATGAGCCACCCAGGCGCCCCAAAGTTTTACCACTTTTTAAAGCGGACCCATTGGGGAACACTTCTATATTTTATTATCTATTCTCCTTCTCTGTGACTCATTATCCGTCCCTACTGCAAGAGACTTGTTGGGTGTTGTCAGAAGGTAGCTTCAATAATTTCTTAATTATTGGGGTATCTCTGAAAGATAAAAGTGCTTTAGGAATAATTATATATTCTAACAACTGACTATCTCCTCAGATATGTTGAGCTAGAACTTCCCAGCATGGAAGGCTGGGAATAAGGCAGAGCCAACACAAGCACAGGTATGCACCCACGAATCCCATCAAGAAAGACTGATCACTACATCAAAAACTAATGATGTAATGTATGGTGAGTAACATAACATAATAATAAAAACAAATAAAGAAAGACTGAACTGCCACCACGGGCTGAAATTTCTAATGAGATTTCAGGGACGGGAGACAATGTTAATAAACAGAATGCCCTGCCCTTAAGGAACCTCTACTCAAGTGACTGAATCAACACAGACCCTGACATTTACAAAGGCCCATCTTTTGGGCTCTCGGGAAGGCATCTGGTCCTATAGCTCATACGCCCTTAAGTTAGTTTTAAATTACAGAAGTTGTTCAATGTTTCAATTTAGTCCAACTTGGCTAGCTATCACGTGACCTAACGAGAACTATTAGAACCTCCAGAAATGCCTAGCAGGGAATTCCAACTGTCCTCTTAAAGAGCAAAAGGCTGACTTTTCGTGGTTTCATTTCCTCAAGCTTGAAATGACCATCAGGATGGGAGTCAGGAGTTCGTAGTATTCCCAGGAGAGTCTGGCTCCTGGGGAGGGAGGATTGGAGGGCCAAGGTCAGGACCCAGGCTGGCTCTTGCAGCCCACACGCACAAATATGCAGTAAGTGCTCTACTAGGTACTGTGGTCATTACAAAGATGATTAAGACACAGCTGTGGAATTCACAGAGGAGCGAGGGTGATGAAGCCATGAATATAATACTAATAAGAGGGACATCCCGCAGGAGTCATTTAAAAGACCACTAGAAGGGACATCTCCAGATCTAGAGGTGTACTTTGGGCAGACTGAAGGAAGTAACACACTTTCCACGAGAGCCTAATTTATCCAACTACCTCCCTTCCTTCCTTTCCTCCAGAGTTATTTAGAAGCATCTCCCATTTGCTAGATGGCACTGGAGTAGCAACTGGAAGATGAACCAGAAAAAAAAAAGAAAAAGATCTATCCTGCTTTATGTCACTCTAAACTCTTTGATATTCAAGGACTTAAAGAGTCAATTAATCAAGACAAACCATAGCACAGGTTATCATGAGCCTTAAACTTCGCACAGATGTAAAACACATTCATTAATATCTCTAAGGCCAAAGTCACTATTCATTAGGTCTCAGAAGACAAAAGCAAAATAAAACAAGAGCAAGGCTTTTCATCATAAATTATGCATAACCTGATACTACACATCCAGTGAAAACCAGTACATAAGCAATCTCTTTTATCTACAGACAAGCAGTAGACATGTTGTTATGTTGTTCTTCAGCTGTGTAATGACTCTGGCCTCCTCTGCATGTCTAGCAATTGCTCACAAGCCTTGAAGACAGGAAAGCTGTATTCCTGCCGGAGTCTGACAAACATTAGCATTATTTGTGTTAGATAACACCTTACTGAAAATTGAACGGAGTTAAAAAGAGTCTTTGATCTTTTAAGAAATTCATATTTCATTGAGCTAATTGTGTTTGTCATGTTTGGTAAGGAGACAGGGGTGAGGGGAGAATAAATCGCCTTCAAATCCTAATTTCATAGTGACACCTAAGACAAGCAGTCAAGTATAATAGGGAAATGTAAACTAATAAAAACACGCAAGATAATGAAAACACTACCTTGCTCTCAACCACATCCTCTGCCTTAGTGCATGGAGAAGAGCGGGTGCTCTATAGAAGGGTCTGATTCTGAAACCTCACAGCACTCAGGCCAGGACTGAGAAAACAGCTAGTGGCTAATACATGCTGATTCATGGACACACATGCCTTCTGTGACTACCAGGAGGTTTAGTCCTAGGTTGGCAGAGGCCCAGGAACACTCCTCCCTCCCACTGGCCTCCCCAGGACCTGTGACCCAGCCTGCAACAGGCTCCCTTCCTCCTGACCTCCCCCTGGTTCCAGCCTGAGCTTGCTCAGGGCCCTTCTCCACCTACTGAACCTCATGAACCCCCAGAAACTAGGTGTGTTATCTACCTCATGTTTACAACTAGTGTTTTTATTACTCTGTGCTATCTCTCTGATCACAATTCACTCCTCTCCTCCTGTAATAGTTCTATTTCTAATAAATAACATCACTGCCGAAGCACAGTTTCTATATTAAAATGGCAATTACTGCATTCATCTCACTATCTCAATTGAGGCCAAATGTAAACCTGTAAACTAAGGCACAAACTATAGGGGAAATGAAGGATGAAAAAAGAAAACACATGCTTGAGAGTAATCAAATATAATTATTTTTAGCTGCACCATTTCTGCCCAAAGGATAAACACAGAGGCTCTTTAGAGGGTATTTTGTTTTTTAAAATGAAAGAAATTCTTAAGCAGGTTCATCATCAAAACTTGTGACATGTATGTGTGGAAATGCTGTTATGGTATGCGAGTGTTTTTTTTTTCCAATGTTTTAATTACAAAATACATAGCACAGTATTAAGTAGAGTGTTGGGGCTCCCCAGCCAACCCCCCGTGTCTGTTTTACCCATGGGCCGGGACTGAATTGGGCCCTCATCCCCAGCACTTGCCTTTTTTAGGACGCTGTCCAGAGTCTCTGGCCTACTGATGTCAAAGCAAATCAGCACAGCATCTGAATCCGGGTAAGAGAGGGGCCGGACGTTGTCATAGTAAGGAGAACCTGAGAAGAAACAAAGATACACACATTTTCAGATAAAAATTCCATGTATCCATCATACATGAACTCCGCCCTTCTGAATTAGATCCCTTGAATATCACATGGCCCCATTCCCACCTCTTCTAGTTCTTAGAAAAGAATGCAAACCAGCAAAAGCCCAGTGGTAATATATTCAATTTCCACCAGAAGACAACGAAGACTCACTGGTATCTGTCTCAAATTCAAGGGGAGGAGCCAGGACCTTAAGTTGAAATCTGCACAGTCCAGAGTCCCTAAAGGCACCTGGGTGATGGGCAGAGCGGAAGCATCAGAAGTCAGGTGGCTTGGGGCGCAAATCCATCTCCACCCCTGAAGTCGGGGGCCAAGGTAGATTTAGGACTCTGTGTCTCTGATTCTTAATTCTAAAATGAAGATGACAACAGTACTACCCAGGATTAAATGAACC
Organism: Eumetopias jubatus; assembly: GCF_037043125.1. NCBI lineage: Eukaryota > Metazoa > Chordata > Mammalia > Carnivora > Otariidae > Eumetopias > Eumetopias jubatus. The sequence continues at coordinate 79,403,830 of NW_028274809.1, read as the reverse complement.
CGGGCAGTGACTGGCACTTAGTAAGGGACTGATAATTATTAACTCTGGTTATGGTTGTGATGTTGCTATTATAAGCAGAGTGGTAACAAGCACCATAAAGGGAGCTACTTCTTGGGAAAGAGCCCAGAACTCCGGATCTCTCTGATAATAGGATGGGATGAGTGGGCGAGGGAGGAAAGGGCCAGCTCTGCAAAGAGAACCCCAGCAAGCACAGAGCCACCCTATGGCACAAAGTTACAAGTTTAGATAAGCCATTGACCTTTGAGCTTGCTTACTGAAACTTACCCCCAAACCCTGTATGGACTCTCTTCCTGTTACAACCAAAGAATGTAATAAATGCCATATTGGATGATGTCCCTTTTTTACACAGTTCCATCTCGGGAGAGGGAAGGATCTCAGCCCGAGTTAAATCCAGGGTACCCAAGAGGTTCAAGTTACCAGCCAATTAATACAACCCCAGAACCATCTCATCGTTTAGAAAATTTCTTCTATTCCTTTAAGAATCCCAAAGGATGGGCAATTACATGAAGTCAATTGTTAGAAAATGCTGTGACTATAAAATTAAACCCAGCTTGCCAATGTTATTTGTTCTTTAAGAAAATCATTTTCCATATTCCATATACTGACGTTTCACAGGCCATCACATGAAACTCGTTTCACATGCATACATATTTGAGTCCAGAAGAGGGAAAGAAAATCTAAGCTACCAACTGTTTTGAAACCCAATTTCATTTTGACATCACCTTCCATTTCCAGCAGAAAAACATGACATGTCCCCGGAGAAATCAAAACCCCCATAGTCAAAGTCAGGAGGAGAGAAAGACTGAAGAAGCTTTTAAAATAATCCCTTACAATTCTATCAAAACAACATTTTTCAGGAGGCTGCTCTGAGACCTCTAAGTTACTATAGTCAGGGTGCATCGTCCCTATTTACAGTATATCTCCGGTCCCCAGCATTCACGACATGACCCCATGAACACGGTGGCCTTTTCACTAGCTGCTTTCAGGATGGATGTGACAACTTCAAGCTGGCTGTGTCTACAAGCAAGGAAGACAGGAATGTTCTAGGAACCAGAAAGAAATCTAAGCCAGAATTTTTCACGAGCTACAGTAGCTCCCTACACACATCTGGAATCAGGACTCTGGTGTAACAGCGACTGACAACTGAAAGACACTTTCCAAAAGCTTAAAGGTTTAGAGTTAAAAAAAAAAAAAACCAAGTCGTTTTAAATATTAAGGCATACTGGAATGAAGCTGTCTCTGAAAATGACAAGTTGCGACTGCTTTTTCAGCCACCTGAAGAAATCTGAGGTCAAGAGAATAATTCACAAACAGCTCACTAATTTAAGCATTTTTGAGAGGTCTCAGAAATGAGATGGCTTATCACTATATCTGGGTATTATGGTTCTTTCTGTATTTGTTCTGTGAAGTTCCATTGCAACCTCTCTCGCTCTGGGTCCAAAGTCTAACTTTAACACAGCTTCTTCTGTAAACATTTAGAAAGTCTCTTGCCAAACAGAGTCAGAAAATTCCAGATTGTAGAGAGGAAGTCCAAATACCAGACACGTGCACGAGGACTTCCTCTGCTCTTCCAAGTTGGCAAGATAGGACATGACCCCAAGTCCATAAAGTATAGCTCTCCAACAATTCCAGTGGTCAGGAGCCCAACAAGGCCTCAGAGATCTTTCTTGGAAATCACTCACATTACAAAACACAACTAACTCACGGTGGCTACTTTCCAGCCTCTATCAGACCTGAACTTTGGAGAAAAGGCAACTCCAGGTGCTTTCAGGACAGGAGGACTAAGACTGGATGAGAGCACTCACCACTGGTCTTGGATCTAAGAGCACTCTACATAACAATGGAGACCATCTTTGCTCAATACAAAATTTAGGAAAGACATCTGGGGAATTACCAAGGTGCTAAAATAGAATAATTAACACTGGGACTACCAGTAAAATCCGGGAATGGTTTCAGCACTCAGGTCACCACGTGGCTGCAGAGAATACCCCTCCCTCCCTTTGTAGACTGGGCTTCCTTCCCCCACCCGGTTTATGGCCACAAAGAGGATCTGGCTTTGTCTTCAGGCCTCAGTCAAGGCTGAAGACTCCAGCTTACTACTTACAAATGAGCTGCCTTCTGTGCTTAGTAGGTATACCCATATATCTGCAAAATGTAGACACTGGGCTGACTTGAAAATGAAAACAGTTTGCAACCGAAACCAAATTCTTATGGAGGTTTGTTTCTGCCTTTGTTTTTATTTTGTTTAATATTTTGAATGAAAATACATTTGTAGGTAAAGGTTCCTGAGAAGGAAGCCACCTTTCTTGGTGAGGTAGAGAGGTAATTTTAAAGAGCTTTAACAAGATCTAATTAGGAATGACACTTTGATCCTGTCTTACTACTTTTGCTAATGAACGGCACTTTCAGATCAACAAGTGTCCCAACGGGGTAATAAAACTGATCTCCACATTTATTAGTTATAAGCATAATTTGTCTAACCACCAACTACAAGAGTAATTTGTCATTAAAAATAAAAAGGCCATTTGTTCATTTTATTTTTTGATAGGGTTAAGAGGAAAACTTTTTTTGGATTGAAAAATCTGTCTCTATTGTTTTGTAGTAAAGAAAAAAGAGACAATATAGAATTATAGAGAACTGTTCTACCAGGAAAAACTCGGTAACAATTCATCAGCTAAGCAGGGCCTTCAGTTAAAAAAAAAAAAAATCCTGTGTAATTTGACAGAGTCCACTCTGTGCTTAAGCACTTTGATTTCTTCCCTATTCTTCCCATAAAGCCTGTGCTACTGCACAGAGGACGTAAGAAAAGCAAAGCTGGAGAGTGCAGGGTGTGATCACTGGCATGCCTGGGACAACTCACCAGCCAAGGGAAAATGAAGAGGAATTCCAGGAATGCCCCTGGGAAGTGACAAGCAATGTGGGGAGCCAGAAGAGACACCAAACACGAGCCCGGAAGTAAGCCGACCAAACAGACAATGTCTGCCTCTAACTTCTACATCCCTCCAGAAAAGTCTGCAAACATTCCATGTAGCCAAACAGCAAAACACTTCTATGGATTTAAGAGATGCACGTGAAAAGCTTCCAGGGTAAGTGTAGGACTGAACCCAACACAAGGAAGGGCGCCCCACATTCTGTAAGTAAGGAAGTACATATGGCCGGTACTCTAGCACCCAGCAATGTGCTAGGGCCTAATTTAGGTAGTCCAGGTGCTGAGCTTTGCTCAAGTCAAGTACAACTCTTTCTCAGCATGTGGGACTGGCTCCATGCCTATGGGAATTCCCAGGTGCTGCATTTCTGTTCCACCCCACAAAACTCTAGGCACACAGCACTATTCCAAAGTCCTTTCTAATTCACCTATCAGACCATCAAAGGGAAAAGTCTCGGAAACTCTATATTGTAAAGACACAGCTACAGCACATATGTAAAGTGTGTCCATCCCCTGCCCAATTCAGTCAAAAAGTTTTGTTCTGAGTAGACCAGAAGCAGTAGGCAATTGGGGTTCTCAAGAGTTCTCTCAAGCTTGGCAAACATCAGCAAAGTTCTAAAAGGCTTTTGAAATTTCAGGTCTAACCATCTTTGTCTTCAAGATCATTAATTCTGGGTGACAGCAATTATTTCCAGCCCAAGAATAGTCACAAAGTGCCTCACCCAGAAACTAATTCTGCAGACACATAGCTGCTTGCTTCAGTCATCCGTCCACAAAGATAGAACACACCATATATGTCCATAATTAAATGTATATGTAAGAAGATTCATGCCCAAAAGGGAGGCTTTCTGGAACCTTTTGCAAAACCAGTTCAAACACTGAGGCTTTACAGGAGCTTGAGAGCTGCAAACCCTTCTAGTTGAGTATTTCATAAACATAACTTCCTTCTCTTGAACGTAAAACTGAAAAACTTCCCCATCCCGCATAAGAAATTCCTACCAAGAACAATAAAATTGGGACTACTGTATAATTTTGGCAAAGAAAATATATTAACCTTTGGTATTTTTAGTGGCCAACAAGAGAACATGTGCACTGAACAGCAGCTACCATGTGAGCCTGTATGCGCTGCCCAGTTATTAGCAGATTCCATTTCCTCATGCCATCTCTACTGAGAGTGAAAACTTCAAATCAGCAATGATCTCAAAAATGTGAATCAAGCCTGGGCAGAACTTTTGTGTCTGGCTTAGTACAAGACTCTGTTGTATTATTTTTCCCAAGTAGTCTGCACTATGAGCGCCATGCCCATAAAAATGCAACAAACATTCCCACGGAGGCAATTTCCTTTGTTTCTTCAGAAGTTCAAATTAATAGGAATTATAAACAGATTTTATGAAAATTTGAGGGCACTGCTGTGTTGCTATAAAAACACAATCAATATTTTCAATTTCTGAGGGCAATGCAGGTCCATAGTTGGAGAGAAAGTCAAAGAGGCAGAAATGATTGCTATTTTTGAGCTTTAAATAAAACTTTGGATTTAAATGCCTAATTTTATTTAGATACTTAAAAAAGTAGAAGACTCAAAATATTTTACTTAAAGTAGAACCATGGTAGGTCACAGAACATTAGGGATAAGTACAGACGGGTATTTTCAAAATTACATTATCATTCCGTAATAGATTGAAGATTTTGTCTTTTATATACTAAAAGCATCTGATCCCTTGGAGGAGAGTCCCATGAGTGAATTCACCTTGCCACATGCTGTCTTGTGTCATCAGGCTCATTTTTCAAAACGAATGTGTACAACACCTGATAAAACTTCTAAGGCAGCTTACATTCCATGCCAGTGAAATTTCTATTTTGTCAAGGGGGTCTCTGAGTAAAGTTGCCAGTATATAGTAACCGAAATGTTTAAAGGGCCTCAGGAAATGGCTAAGGCACAACTAATTCATTTGGCACAGCCCACCAAGCACCATGAGCTATTTGGAGAAACCATTGGTCCTTGGTGTCATATCTATGTGCAGGAACTGTATCGATGAGGAAACATCTGGTTATTTCACATGGTATCTGAATAACCAATCTGGACACCTCACTGAAATGCGCAACTTAGCAAGAAACCAGACGGGGGGTGCGGAACGTGACTAAATGAGATTTTTAAAAAGGTCTAGAGATAGATATGGACTTAGAAAGGGAATTTATACTTTTTTTTTAATGCATGGTGGACAAATCTCCAAGTATAGTTTTATATATGGCTTATTGAAAATCACCATGCAAATTCAGAGGTCTGTTTTGCCTTAATCTGCATCTCTTACAGAGTTTCAGGGTGAACACTGAGTTGAGCCTGGTTTTGAAAGTCTAAGCTGCTAGGGATCATTACCACCTTAAAATCTAACTGGTTTTCTGCAATTTTGCCCTTGATATTCACATCACAAGTTTTCCTGCTTCTCTGGCTTCTTTGTAAATCCTTGCCCTCTTCCTTTCTCAAATGAGATTAATTTAAGTGAGAATTCTTCAACTTTCAGAATCTTGTTTTCACTGAGAGCCATTAAATGTAGGCATGTTTTCAAGAGGGAGGGATGTTAAAGACTTCTTAAGAACTGAGTCAACTTCAAGAGATAAGGAAGGAATTGTGGTTTCATTGAGAATGAGTCACCAGTCAGGGGGTGGGCTGGACCTGTGGCCTTCAACTCTTCTTTGGATCTTCTTTCTGTGGGGTGAATCTGGCTTTAGAATCTCTGGACTCACCCTCCTATAAACAAGGACTAAGGTACCAAAGGGGCGGCGGTGGGGAGCAATGAGTACCTTGAGGGCAGGAACTGCTTTGCCCCTCCCCCCCTCCCCTGCTCCCACAGCACCTAGCAGAATTCCTGCACACAGAGTACCTTAAAAAACACGTCCTGGCTTTCTAATCATTTCCATAGGACTTGCCTTGATATGTTAATTTACATGTTCAATTACAAAAAAAGGGACAGGGAACTCTTTTGAAGCTGCTTTTCTGGATTAATTACACACTAATCCCCAACACTGCTGAAACACTTCTATCCCTGTTAAGAAATATTTCACTTCAGTGCTTGTCAGGAAGACCATTCTTCAAATGTTACGGATAAGGTACAAATATAATATGCATTGACTTCTGTTTGTATAGGAGTTTGTCCTCAAAGACGGGCCAAGGGTAATTGAGATTTTTCTTTTTTCCCTTTTCCTTTAAGTATAAGATTTAAAGAATACTACATTCTCTGTTAATTATGCTAAAAACCAACACAGAAAGTGCTAACTTTAGCATCCATGGACTAAAAGCTTGTACCATGACAAGATTCAAAAGAGTGTTCATGAGGCGATAGCATAGTTATTGTGGGGGAATTTTAGCAGCTGAATTGAGTATTTTATAACTAATAATATGCTTTAAATAAAATGTGCATTAACTTGCACTGGTTAAAAGCTGGCATGAATGATTATTACTCCCTAAATCACATGTGCTGAAATTACACCGCAATCAAATCACTTGGGAAAAGATATGGCGATCCTTAAGTGACTAAGTTCCTATTATTAGTAGGCATGTGGCTTCATGCTATAAATTGCTTCTGTGCTTGGCAAATGTGGCACATTCTGAAACACAAGATATTAGAACTACTTTGGTCTCACTTATCACTTCAAAATGTTGAAACCATTACCCATTGCTTTGCAGGAACTCACTGAGTGAATCTGAAAGTCATTAGGAGCATTTCTGCAACTAGAAATAAAATGCTCACCTTATCAATGAAAAGGCAGTATTTCTCATTAAAGCCCAGAATATGATGGTTCTGCATCCAGAAACTACCTTTAAATATCCCCGCTTTTAGAGGATTTACTGCGGCATTATTTAAAAGAAGGTTTTGTTTACTTTGGGGGGGTGGCTGGAATAACTTCAAGAAGCTATAAGAAATTAGGTGGCAAATTGCCATTTGTGGTTGCTTTAATTGGTGTGTGCCTTGAGGGTGGGAAGGAGGAAGTGTTTCCTACCTGAGGAGGATCTAAAGGAGGCATCAGCACTAGGGACTCCTGACTAGGGAAATACACTGTAACCAGGTGGAACAAGGGCCTTAGGTAAAAGAACCGGACAAAATGAGCTCAACATAGGTTGAACAGCAGCTACACTAGGCAGGGAGAGCTTCTTTCTCCCCACTCCCTGCCCCATCAGGGCTATATGACTCTTAGGGACAAGACTATAAATTAACACTGCATCTCTAAGGCCTAGCAGAGGGCCTGTTCATAGTAGATGTGAAAAGAAAGGAGGGAGAGAGAGAAAGAGAGAGAGTGGAAAGAACTGTGAAGTACTGTGCCTCAAAAAGTGGGGAATGAATTCTCTTCTCTTGGTACAAAGAGGCCCCACATACCCTAATTCCACTTGATGTGCTTTCCTATACCCAAAGGAGCAATTTTGCCTATGCATCATTGCATGACTGCTGGAGGGAAAAGGAGACCCCTGATGAGAAGCTGTCCAAGCACAGAACCCACACAAGACAACTACTTCTGTCTCCTAAATGCCCCTCTGCTAGGAGGCTAGACAGGATGTGAATACCATGCAAAGAACAACGTTTATGCCATCTCTCTTCCTACCTAAGGGAAGTGAGGCATGCCTCATTTTTCTTATTAATCGTTAACTTTCACAGAGTTCTAAAAGGGGGGAAAAAACCTGACATTTAGGACTTTAAAGACTTTGGCTGGAATGTTCTCTCCAGAGTTAAACTGACAGCAGTTGGAAAAAATAAACGTATCAAGAGTCATCAGGCATATGCAATTATTTTCACAACCTGAACTAAACAAATGTCTTAGTGGGCAAAGAAAATGTCAAATATTTGTCAAAAAATAATGCTGTTCAGAAATCTGTTATGAAAACCTTGAGATGAAGTAGGAAAATGTTCGGTACTTGATATGATTATCATATCTGCATCAGAGCTGATGCAATGGCTCTTACTAGGTGTTTTTCACTCATGGATGATAAACCATTTTTGGTGGAAACAATCTATTCTTAGAATTTAACAAGTGCTTGGTGACCGTGCTTAATTAACTAATATTTCACCTCACAAACAGCATAATAGGATTCTAAATTCCCTTATGCCTTTTTCCCCCCATTTGTATAAATCTAAATTCCAACTAAGATTTCATTACCAGATAATTCTGCAGTGTGATGTTTTCTTAATCACGGTTTTTTCAAACCTTTATATTTTAGTTAAACATGAATAGGTTTTGTTTCATTAAATAAAAATACCAGTGATTATTTCACTACAGACTTCATTTCAGGTGATTATCTATAATCTGATGAAAGGCAGTGTTTATAACGTTGCCATTCTTTGTGCACAGGTAATTCAGTGGTAATAAATGTCAGGGAATCTTATCTCCCTGGAAACTATGCATATGATTATTCATTTGTTCATTTAACAGATTTTACTCGGTGACTACTGTGTGCAAGGCATGATGTTACGTGTGCAGGGACTACAAACTCTCCGGCATGGATTAAATATTTGAGAATATCTGAAGTGCTTTTATCTGCACACGTGAAGCATAGCCTCCAACTGTAAACTGACAACATTTTGTTTTTCTAGCCTTTGGAAAAACAACGTGCCTCTTCTCTCCTAAAAAAAGTCAATTTAGCCCTTTGGTCGCTGAATCTAAAATCTCCATTGGTGGTCCTGTGACTCATGAAGCAGGACACAGGGGAGGCATAACCCAGCATTCCTGTAAGCCCAGCCATGCCCCCTCCCTACCCAACTGAGTCTCCTTCCTAAATCCACCAGGAAAGGGTGGCACTGTTCAGAACCTGGCTTGGGGGTAGTGGTGAAAACCCCAGCATGGGATGAGAGATCCACTGGGACTCAGAGCTGAAGCCCACAGAGGTCCTGGGAAACAAAAGGACTTGCCTGCCTGGTGTACTAAGGCCAAGAAGCATGGAGCTGGGAGAGATCCTGCACATTGTCTAGCTCTGTATCTTTTTTTCAGATGATGAAATGAGACTCAGGGAGGTAGGGATTTGCACACAGAAATCCCTGGTAACCAGTAGTTAAGATCTAAACACGGATTTTTATCAACACTGGATCAGAATTACAGACCCCATGCCTACATAATTCTTATCATGCATTAGGTCCAAACAGGCTGGGGGAGGGTTAAGTACTGACGCTAATTATTGGTACCATACCAGCTGTCCTGCACTCCAGGTATAACAAATATCACGATGTGTCTGGGAATTAGGGCCCATTAAGTACTAGGCTGTGTAACAATTCCGATAACAGGAACTACTGAAGTAAGAAAACACTTCCATTCTGTCTATCCACATCTTCCCTGTAGTCGTGAGACTGTGCGTGCACAGCCCGGTACAAAACACCGTGAGGTTCTGGTTCTGCTGCCCCTGGTCAAGCTTGAGGAAGAGCCTGACTCTCTAGAGGGAAACAAAATCAGCGCCTCCCACTGCAACACTATGAGCATCTGGCACCGGCCGTGGAGAGGCGCTCGTGCGAGACTTCTCGTTTGCCTTTGTGCAGGGACTGCCTCTGGCGACCCTGTCAGTCTGGTCCCTTCCTTATGCTCTCTAATCCCCTATGTCCCCCGGGGGCTCCTAAGGTTAAAACCAAGGGCTGCGGGAAGCTCGCACAGTCCAAAAGCACCTCCACGAGGCCACTCCCAGCTGGGCGCAGGTCCACCGCGGGGGCCTCCCTGCCTGACAGCAACGCCTGCGTGTTGGCACTTGCGCGCTCCTCCTTGCTAGTTTCACCCGGGATTTGGCTCGGTTCACCCGCAGCAGCCCAGCTCCCTGCTACGCTCCCAGACCGAAGCGCAGGGGCCTTCACCGGGCCTTCCCGGTGGCTCCTCCTCCTCCAGAGGCGACACCCTTCTGGGAAACGGGATTCTTCCCGTCCCCGCTCCGACCCTCCCAGCACCGCAGGGGGTGTGCGTGTGGGGGTGGGGGGTGGGGGACGGGTACCAGCCCGAAATTCCAGGGAGCCTCCCGCCCTCACGGCGCCTGACCCAGCCCAGATCCCTAATAGCCGCGTGCTGGGAGCCTCCCCCGCGGAGTACCGGTCCCCTCTACCACCACAGGCCAGGTAGGTGGGTGGGCGTAGAGAAGGCGATAACCCGGCCTTGAACCCCAGACCCTGGAAAATAATTCACCACGACGCCAATAATTCAACTGGGCAGGAAGGTCAAAGGCGAAGAGCGCTGCCCGCGGCCTTGTAGGCTGGCGGAGGGTGATGCAGTGGGGGGTCGTCAGGAGGGAACGGCGAGGGAACGGCGAGGGCCCGGGTGGGGGGGGGGGGTTGCGGCGTGATCACTTGGGGCTGGCGAGGGGTGTCGCATCTGCAGATCCGCACCGAGGCTGCGCGGGCGGCCGGCGGCAGAAGACGAGGGCCGGCGACCGCTCTGCCGGGTGCTGCCCGCGCCACCAGCGCATTCCTGGCTGTAGGCGTCACGGGCGCCGCGGCAGCTTGCGCTCACATTGCTCTCCCCCAAGCGCTGAATACACACGTAACTGCATCGCTTCGGGGATTTTCTCCCACCTCCCACCACTCCCGCTGCGCTCCCCGACTCTCCGACAATCATTAGGTTAGCTCCTGGAGGGGCGCCCGCCGCGAGCAAGGTAGTTCTGAGGCGGCGCATGCATTCCCCCCTCCACATCGGGCCGCCTGGGCCGCCCACAGGCGACTCGGGAACGACCCTCCCTCCCCCCGGGCCAGCCGCTCCCCGGCCACCTGGCTACAAGCGGTTCCTCTGCGGGGTCATCCGGCGGGCACACAGCGCCCTTCTCCCCCCACTCCCATTACCCCCTACCCATCATCGTCCCCCACCCCCACCCATCAGGGACAAAATGTTCACCCAGCAGGGACCGCGGGAATCCCTCGGAAGAGGCAAAGTTAACCCAGGGGCGCCGGCTGCGCTGGTGGTGCGCGGTTGGGTGCTTGGGAGCGTGCCACGCGCTGGGTCCCGAGACCCGCCACGCACCCTTGTGGTGCTGGAAACCCGCCCGCCCCAAGCGCCACGCGGTCCGACGACTCTCTTACCCGAAGTGTCCCACAGGCTCAACTCTATTCTTTGTGTGTCGATTTCAAAACTGGCTGTGTAATTCTCAAACACTGTAGGGACGTAATTCTGGACAAACAAAATGGACAGAGGAAGGAAACAGGGCAAAAAGGTTATCTAAAATGAACGACACCCGCACAACACCCTCTGAAAATCGCTTCCTCACTCCCCAATTAAAAAAAAAAAAAAAAAAAAAAAAAAAAAAAAAACGCACACACCGGACACGCGGACCCTTTCCGAAACCCGGGACTCAACACCCGTACCACCCTGCTCTCCAAGACCTGAGGATCCAAACCTCCCAACCCGGGGTTCCGCACACAGGACCGAACAAGTTTCAAGAGGCTAACAGCAGAATGTACAGACGCGTCCCCTGAACGCTTCCAGCTCACTTTCCCTTTCCGGGCAGTCTCACCAGGGGGAAAGTAGTAAGAAAGACTGCTTAGAAAATCGGGTAAAGGGGGAAAGCGAGGAGAAGCCCAACCCGAGACGGGGGGATTCCCGCAGGCCGACCCCCTCCCTCGTCCGAGCCCCGGCCGGCCACACTCACCTCGGGGAAGCAGTCTTTGGCGAAGACATGCAGCAGCGCAGTTTTCCCACACTGACTGTCTCCCACTACTACTATCTTGCATTTCACGTTCTGATTAGGATCCATGATAGATTTACTAGATAATTTCTGGCTGGCTCTTCTCTCCTTCATTGATCTTGCCTTATTTTCTCTTGGAACAGAAATTTTCTCTTAAGAGGAAAAAATATATATTTCTCTCTCTATAAAAAGCAGATATAAAAATACAACGCAAAGCGGGTGGGAACTCCTGGAGCGCAGCACAGCCGAGGGGCTAGAGGAGCCAGGCTCGTTACTCCCCTCCAAGTTTTATGCCTGACTCCACACCGCGCTTCCCAAGTCCAATTCCGATCCGACTGCTTTGTTCCACGCTCTCTGCGCGGCTTTATACGCCCGGCCTTCCAATCCTCTCTCTCAATGAGAGAAGGAAACTGATCCGCCTCCTCCCCTTTTATGGAGCCTGGGAGCAAGCGCGGTCTCCTTACTTGCCGAAAATGTAAACAGTGCGCCCTCTAGGGTGACCGTGTGGGATCTATTTCCAGACTAAGTCTCTGGGACAACTTGAACACCCCAACTATGCTTTGCTGATAGGATGGGACTGTACAAGTCCAGGAGGAGGTGGGAAACGGAATGTCTGTGCATATTGATTTTTATTAGGATTCCTCTAAAAACCTTTTAATAGGGGCTGATTTACATAATCCTCATGAACATTTGTAAAAGCAAAAACATTTCTCACCCAAGTTGAAACATAGTTAAAAAAAAACAGGAAGTAAATCTTGGATTGGGTAGAGTTAAGTGGTTGTGTTATAGGAAGCAAATCTTGGGTTGGGAAGGGTTAAGTGGTTGTATTTATTTATTTTATTTATTTATTTATTTATTTATTTTTAGAAAGAAACGGTTTGTATCAAGTATATAGGCCATGGAACAATAGCTAAGCCAGGCTATTTCAGATGCGGGATCTGGCTTGTCTGGGTCACAGCAACACACTGGCTTCTGAAACCTGTCAGTTTCAGTCACTCAGGAGGAGGCAGAAAGGTTTTGAGGAGTGGGTACAGGAGGTGGGAGCAGAGAAAAAAGAAAAGCAGAAGATGCTTATAACTGAGTGCAAAACCCATTGTAAACTCAGCCCTATTGCACTAGGAACCCAAACACACAAGGCAGCCATTCCCCCTTGTTGCAATGAGATGGGTAGGAGGGTATTTGATCCTGCCCTGGTTTCTTCTCTCTGTAGCCTCCCCTTCCCAAGAATCAGAGATGTACCCAGAAAACACAAATATGCTTAGTTGGAAAATGCAGGCACAACTCTGCTCCCTCTCCCCCTCATTTTTACACCCATCCCCCTTCCCACCCACCCCCAAAATCTAAAAGAGGAGCAAAATGGCCATGTGTTTGTTCTTTTTTCCTTATCAGAAGTCCTTCTTTTCCCATTTTCATCTCCTATGTTTCAAATGGAAAGGTTTCAACTATTAAAATGTAGTAAGGACATTGGCCAAAAATCTTATAGGTACCCTTATGGTGACTTCTAGGCTTGTAAATGAGAAGGTGAGGTGAAAACCCAGAACGTTCAGGGCGCCTGCGTGGCTCAGTCAATTAAGCGTCTGTCTATGGCTCAGGTCATAATCCCGGGGTCCTGGGACGGAGCCTGGTGTTGGTCTCCCTGTTCGTAGGGAGTCTGCTTCTCCCTCTCCCGCTGCCCCTCCCCCTCCCCCCGCTTGTGCTCTCTCACTCTCTGTCTCTCTCAAATAAACAAAATTTAAAAAAAAGAAAGAAAACCCGGAACATTCAGTATGGGGAATGAAAAGGCACCGAAAGGGGTTAAAAGCACAGATGTTAAGTATTGGATGCTAAGACCACGAAGGAAGCCTTGTGGATCCAAGGATGGTCTTATCTCCCTTTCAGAGCTGAGAAAACTGGAGCCCCGCCCCCAAAGGAAAACCCTGCCTCAGACCCAGTGTGTGGGTCTGTGTTTACATGCATGCAAGGCTGACCCACAGAGAAAGGGATAGCTGGCCCTAATCAAGTTCCCAAAGCAACATTGGCCAAAGTGTTCTCTGGAGAACGTTTGTCCTCCTCACAAAAAGTGTCCTGTGTCCCAATGAATGATGGAGACACTGTGCCCATATCACCATTTGAAGATGCACCAAGCACTTTGACATGTTACAGACACAAAAAAGTTCTAAGGAAAAGTAGCCTACCTAACATAGTTTGACCTGGCATGCCCTGCTTAAGCACAGGAAGCTTTTATCAAATTATTTGTTCTTTCATTTGAGAAGCAATGGGCACAATGGTTGGGGACAGGAGATCACCAAGAAGTGTATCTGTGTGACCTTGGATGGATGAGTTCTTCAACCTCTCTGAGCCTCAACTTCATCATCTGTAAAATAGGAATCATAATAGCAATGATGAGGAAGTGCAAATGAACTTTGCAGAATAGTTTCTGGCACAATAAAGAATCTCTGCTCTATTTTATATTTTGCATGTAACTTCTATTTATACTTCTTAGAATTATTGAACATATCTTGGGAAATACTGGTCCAATTAGTGGACTCACTAATTGGAACTGGGAGAACAGATGCACCCTTTTTTTCCCTCCGATTTTTAACTTAGAAAGTTGCCCTTTTCTAGAGATATGATGTGACCTTCCACAATACTTAATTGACATAGCCTATGTGGGTAAGCCACTCTAACTAGCAATAATTATGAATTATTAGTATTTGGCTGACAGTGAAGAGGTATGTAATTTGTCATATAAACTGGGCACTTTTGAGAGCAAAAAAAGGTACTACTAATGATTATGTCAGAACAGCAGTTGTAAACAGGGTCTATCCCAGGCAAAATGAGAGGCAAAATTACTTTACCAATGAATAATCTGAAATCATAGTGGATGACTATTTTTGGAAATCAGGTGACCTGAATCTCCAGGAATCTGCCAGTTGCTGAGTGAAATTTAATGGCTGTATAATAGAGTAGAAAACCAACTGCCTGAAGTTACTAGTCTCTGAGTCTCGTTAGAGCAAGAATTCTTTCCTTTTCTTCTTTGGATCGCTAGTGCTCAGTGTCTCATAGATATTCAATATTTTTTAAAAATTCATTTAGTATTTAGTTCAATAGATAGTTATTAAGCACCTACTATATGCCAGGCACATTTCTAGGAACTGTACAGGTAACAGTAAACAAGCCAGTCCTGTTTGCTGCTCTCACAGAGGTACATATTCCAGACCAGAGAGAGACAATAGGGAAGTAAGTACATAAATAAGAATGAATGTGCTGGGCGCCTGGGTGGCTCAGTTGGTTAAGCGACTGCCTTCGGCTCAGGTCGTGATCCTGGAGTCCCTGGATGGAGTCCTGCATCGGGCTCCCCGCTCAGCAGGGAGTCTGCTTCTCCCTCTGACCCTCCCCCCTTCTCATGTGCTTTCTCTCTCTCTCATTCTCTCTCTCTCAAATAAATAAAATCTTTAAAAAAAAAAAGAATGTGCTAAGCTCTATGGAGAAAAAAATGGGATAGCTTGATAAACTATAGTTTATCTGGATTAGACCCAGTGGCCTGGCAATGCCTCTCTAAGGAGCCTGAGTCTATAATGCTGAGCAAATGAGAGCAATAAGAGCAAATTGGCAATAAGAAGGTCCCCTGGAAGGCAAGGGAACGGAGAGTGAAAAGGTCCCATGCAGGGAAAGAGTTTGGTGGGTATCATGAACAGGAGGAGGGCCAGAAGGATTGGGGCCCCCAAAGGGGGGAGAAAATGGGTAGCAGAGCAGAAGGGAGCAGATAGGAACTAAATAATTGGGCCTTGGAGATGTGATCATAGAATTTGGATTTTTTTTTAATATTTTATTTACTTATTTGAGAGAGAGAGCGTGAGTGGAGAGAGGGGCAGAGGGGGAGGGAGAGAATCTCAAGCAGACTCCATGCTGAGCTCAGAGCCCATTGTGGGACTCGATCTCATGACCCCGAGACCATGACCTGAGCCGAACTTGTATGCTTAACCAACTCAGCCTCCAGGCGCCCTGGATTTTATTCCAAGGGTAATATGCCGTCAGACATAGAAGGGCTTACAGCTGGGTAATAACATGATTACTTGACTGACTGACTGAATGAATGAATGAATGGTTCCAAGTTTACGTCTGCACCTGTCACTTCACTAACTGTAAAACTCTGATGTAACTTCTCATCTTCAATGAGATTTTTCAAATCTAAATGATATCTAAAGTCCTAGAAAAGACTAAACTGTTAGACTGCAATGAAAGTTTTTCCCTTAAGAAAACCATTCATTTGGAAGATGTGAAACCCCATCCAGGGAGCATACATTACCTAATGTTCTTCTTTTTCTTATTCTTCCTGTTTGTCTTCCTATTACTCTATCCTTTCTCTACTTAACCCCTAAGTTCAAGAGAGAGAAAAAAATAGCAAACATTTCAAAATGGATGGGCTAATAAACCATGTGTATTCAGCATTCAGTTGCCCTAAGAGGTTTGAGCTGACGAATTCTTTCCTTTGTGGTTAACCCTTTGCTTATTAGGGGGAAGCCACCCCTCCCACAGAAACTACATTTCATCTGACACAAAAAAGGGTTGGTGCCAGGCCTGGAGAGAAGGCTGAGAGAGAATAGCCATCGAAGGGTAGCATCAAAGGATACACAACAACAGCTCTGTGTTCTTTCTGTAAGCACTGGACTACAAGTCGGGAAATTTGGGTTTTGGTCCAGGTTATACTAATGCACTGTCTGACCTTGGGCAAACACTGACTGAATCATTTCCTTTAGTCTCATCCTTACAAAAGGATGATAACATCTGCCTCCTTCACGTTGCAAAATAAGGCTACTTAGAAAATCACGTGCCCTATACTTTCAGACATTTAGAAACACACTACAGTCACCCCCCCTTTCAGGTTCCGTGGATTTCTAGAGCTCTGGGCTCATGGGGGAATATTGTAGGGCATACTCCTAATTATTTATTCACGGTTGCTGCCTCTCTTCAGACTCCATCCAGCAGAAGCGTTTGAAGGAGCAAGTGCACCGTGAAGAGAAAGCACAGGTCTCTCACGGACATCAACAGCGGAGCGGGATGACAGAGAAACAAGAACATGGGCAGCATGCCTTCATAGACGTCATGTCAGAAAATAGGAATCTGAGTCACGGGCATTCTCTTTGAGAATTTAATTAAGATGATGGGTATGCAATAGCTTCAAATACATGAGGTTCAATATGAAAATAAGGGCAGATGCGTACTCTGTTCTGAAGTTGTCTCTTCTCTCGAGAGTCCCTCAGCTGGCCTTATGTAACATCAACAAAATGGGAGGGGTTTTTTTTTGGTTTTTTTTTTTTTTGGAGACAGAGGAAGGGAGGAAAGGTTCATAAAACTCAGTGGATTGAACTTGTTATCTGGGAAGAATTTGTTCTCTTGGAAGGCAATCTTTATCTGTATTTCCTCTTAGAATTATGGCTGATTGCCCTGTCAAGGGCATTGCAGTAAGCTATGTAGTCTGTTTGGTAAGGGTACTCCATTCAGGTTGCAGAATTTGGTCTTGTTTTTGCTCATTAATGCTGACTGCTAATGTGATTTACTGCTGCTGTGTAGACTTAGCTCTCACCCTTTAGCCAACAGGAAATGGCACAGCTGTGTGAGTGCTGAATAATAAGTGATTACCCAGTTGATCATACTTTATTCGCTTATAGCAAATTTGACAAAGAAATTGCATTCTTCAGAGACCAGGACCACATAATTTTGGTTCTGTATATGATTGGGCACCCTTAACCCTTCCCAACTGTTCCTTCCAAACTTCAGTGTCCTTGACTCCTGATGGCATTTCTTAGGGGAAACAAAAAGATAAACACATAAAGGATTAATACAGGATTATAAGACTCATTGATTAGTTAATATACCAAATACCCATATACACTTTATATCAGTTTGTCAGTGCAATACGAAAAAACACTTAAGGAACTTCCCTAAGAAAATATTTTAAAAATGAGTGCTTTATAACTTGTTATCTTTGAAAAGCATATAGTATATTCAAAAGATACACCTTTTTCAGGATTCTAGGAGTAGTCAAAGAAAAGCAATTATTGCTGAGCACAGAACAGGCCATCTTTCAGATACTGCCAGAGCTTCATTGCTAATCTGATGTTATTTACAGAGCCAAGTTACTTATGGCTCTTGCATGGTCAAGTGGCATTCAATATTTTGATCCAAGACTTAAAAGATGGAATCAGAAATGTCCTGTGAAGTTTCTGGAAAAATCCTTTGTGGAAATTCTTATCCCTTATGATGAAATGCTAAAAATAAGTGGGGGGGAATGTGAAAATTTAGTTGAGGTTGCTGTTTGTTTAAAGAAAAGGCAGTAATTGTTAGATCAAACTTAAAAACAAAAACACCCAGTAACCACTATGTTATTATTCCTGAACTCAATATGAGGAAACAAAATAATTGGCCAGGTTGAACTGAAAGGATTCATTAGCTTAGGCAAAGACAAAGACAATAGGTTTCAAAGCTTAAATTTAACCTTAAATTGCAGATATT
This sequence comes from Eumetopias jubatus, assembly GCF_037043125.1. Lineage (NCBI taxonomy): Eukaryota > Metazoa > Chordata > Mammalia > Carnivora > Otariidae > Eumetopias > Eumetopias jubatus. Next base: position 79,385,759 of record NW_028274809.1, on the reverse strand, counting down.
GCTCTGTAGCAGTAGCTTTAGACATATGATCGGGCAGAGGGGCTACTACTTTCATAAAAAACAAACAAACAAAAACAACCAACCCACCAACCAAGAAAAAAGTCCACAGATGTTCTCTGGGAGGCTACATCCAGAATTAGAGGTCAAATTGCAATCATTTTGATAATAAGCCTCTAAAGAGATGTCTAGGTCAGTCTGTACTATTTATTTAAAAGTTGAGTACCTTAGATGAGTTATTTTAGAACTTGAATGGCGCATGATGCATGAACAATGGATCACTAGTGATTCCAGACCTAGGATTTGAGAATTGCTGCTCTAAACCAGATTTTAGAGGGGGAACATGTCTTTTTTGACACTACCATTTTGACTGCAGCAGAGAGGATGCAGTACTTTAGATCATATTCTCTTCTGGAGGGGTAGGACTTAGAGTTTTTGGCTTACCTGTTAAAGACTATAGAATATATGACAATATCAATTCTTTCTTCCTTTTTGCTGCAGAAATGGGAGCAAAATTATTTTCTTTGCTTTCAGTGAATTATTCAAAATAGTTTATGTTCTTACCCTAAAAGATACTTCCAGTTAAATTTTCTTTATATCTGGCTATAAATTAAAACCCCAAATCTTATTCTTTCCTTTGAAGGACACCTGTTTAAAGGAAGAGGGCATTATGGAAAATATACCCCAAATGCTCAAAATAATACTCAAGAATATCTAAGGTAATGCAGGTCCAGATAAGATCTTGCAACCACTGATTTTTTAAAGCATTTATGTGGGAAAGAAAATTACTCTTTTATCCCTGGCCAGCAAGAATCTTCTCTTCTATAAACATCTTCTAGTCTTGTGGGTCCTCTGGACACTCCTTCTCCACTCCAGGCTCCAAGGAACCCTCTCTGAAAGGCACTGCTTTTCCTAATGCCGGCCCTTACTGAGTGTTGCTGAATGTGATTATGAACTAACTGTTAGCGCCTTAAAACAGGCCACCTAAATAGAGGTCAAATGACTCACCACAATCTGATCGTGGCCCTTATCCAAGACGTTTCTGTAGGTCATATCACTGTCACCAAACCACAACAGACTGGCCATAAGTTAAATGCATATGTAAGCGTTATGATGCAATGTCTGGTAACTAACAAGATGTATTAAGTCACATGGAAAAAAGAAAACAAAAAAACCTGTCTTGTGCTTTAAAAGCAGAGAGGAGGTCCTAATACATCAATTATACAATTCATCTTAATTTTAATTCCAAACAGAAAGCTACCATCAGCACATTGTATGTAGCCATTGATCTTAATAAATATTTACTGAGGGTTTCTGCCAGTACACATTGTTTGGGCTTATAGCCTCAACGGTGCCTCAGAAAATGCCTCCTGGTGCTCTCACATTGTCCCAGCAAGGTTATGGGGTCAGTCAAGTGACTGCTTTTAGGAGTCCCCCGTGTCATCCAGTACACATAGAGAAGTCTAGCTTCGCGTTAGACAGGCTCACTAAAGGCTCCTAACATGTTGGCACCAGGGCATTTACGGCAGTTCATATACAATTAAAACAGACATTGGAAACCAAATTTTATAGTACATCAGAAATCTTGGCGTGGTGTGAAAGGAAAAAAATAAGGTGAACATGAATGTGTTTATTTTTATTAAAAAGCCGGAATTAGAAAGAAAGACTAATATTAGCATGCTAAAGAGAGGCTTATTTATTATAATGTACAATGGAAGTCATTCAACTTTGATTCATTTTCCCAAAAAGCTAACTAGCTTTTGCCCAATTAATACATCTTAGAAGTTTTCCCCAAATGGTGCTTTCCACATATATAAATTCATAGTTTTATTTCTCCCCAGAGTTCTCAGTTTGCATTTTCAAACAGCCTTGTTGAGTGCTACCGGGCTTATGCTTCTCAGTCAGAGGGGCTGGAAAGTCAGGTCAAAAGAGTTGGAGAAAAGAGAATCAGGAGCCTCTGCAGCTCCCTGGACCTCACTTACTAGGGCATTCCGAGGACTGTAAGACTTCCGCAGGCCTCTCAAACTGACTGACGTTGGTAGAACTTAACCACAGGGCCCTTAAACAGTCTCAGGTGAATGAGGAGAAGACTCTAGGAGCAGCAATTCTAATTGTGCAAGTGTCTTTCTGGGGCTAGTAAGCCCCAAATGTCGGGGTGCAAGTGTAACAGAAGTCCTTTACAAAGGAGGGGCAAATTGGATAATTCCAGGCCCCTGATATCCACTGTCCCCCCAACACAAGTCCCCAAGGGCTTTCACTACTATGAGGAAAATCAGTTTGTATTAAAATATAAACAGCACGTTAGACTGCAAACCCTATCTCCAAAGGAAAGCTGGGCTGCAAGCATGATCTCTAGGTTTTCTAAAATCTCACAGGAGTAAAAACAATGAAGTTACCATTTGGAGAGCAACACTTTGCTTAGATCTTGAAAATATAAATGATCCTTATGTCATTTTAAAAAGCCCAAAAAATTACCGTTTAAAATTAAATGCAAATGAACAGTTGTGTTCACCTTGCCGAACAGAGGCAGGTTCGGTTCAATGATGCATTGCACTCCCCTGTCTGATCTTAAAACGTCTACAGAAAAGCTGCAGTAAGAAATTGAGATGTAGGTCCTTGCAATGAAAGCCTTTCTCAGTCATGAGCCAGCCCTAGAGGCTTATGGGCTCAGGCAAACACCATTAGTTACTCACTCTTTCCTCTCCCATCGAAATCTGGTTCAAATATCTCTCAAAGAAAGACTTAAATGGACGGTGGGAAACTCAAAAGGCAATGTTTCTACTGAAGAGTGTATGCACTGATGGTCTACTCACTTTTACTTTGAAAATCATGGGTCATTTTATGTATGAGAGGCATCCATACATAATGGCTTCCCATACTGTTGGGAGTTTGGTTATTTTGATTACCACTAACTAGCTGTGTGATTTTGAGCAAATATTTAACATCTCTGAGTGTCAAGTTCTCTACCTGTAAAATTAGAAGGCTTACGACCCACATGACCTGTTAGATTTTGTACAACTCTGATATGCCATGATTTAAGACTTGGATTGTTGTTTATTTTTATTTATTTATTTATTTATTTATTTAAAGATTTTATTTATTTATTTGAGAGAGAGAGAGAGTGCACAAGCGGGGTATGGGGCAGAGGGAGAAGCAGAACCCCCGCCGAGCAGGGAGCCCGATGCGGGACTCAATCCCAGGACCCTGGAATCATGACCTGAGCCAAAGGCAGACGCTTAACTGACTGAGGCACCCAGGCACGCCTGGATTGTGTTTGAGATCGATAGGAAGAACTACAACCTCCATGCCTACTTTCTATCAGACTACAGCATCTGGCTCACAAATGTATGGCTTTGGGCACTTTATACCACTTTTCTGGGCTTGGATCCTCCACAGGCACTTTTATATTTTGACTCAGGAATCCAACTACATGTGTTGAGGTCATTGGCCTATAAGGCATTTAATTTCTGTCTTGTCGAAATAGTATCTTTTATAAGGCATTAAGAAAAATCCGTTCACATCCACTTCAGAAGAGCAGATTGCCACATGGTCAAATGAACTGGTCTCTTCAGATGCACACATGCAAACATAACTATAGATTATGTCATATCATACATGCCCCTAATGACATGTATCATACAGATTTGAGGGTTGGGGGACTTTTTTCTTTATTTTATTGAAGTCTAATTACATACAGTAGTTAAGTATAGACTTTGAGTGTACGGATGAGTGAATCTTGACAAATGTATATGCTCATGTTATCAATGTCCCAAGAAAGATGTAAAACATTGCCTTTGAAATTTTCCTTAGCTTTTTTTCCCAATTTCTCTTGTGAAAGGAACAACTATGGTTTTGATTTTATCCCCATAGATTAGTTTTGCCTATTCCTGGACCGTGTGTTGTTTATGATTGTTTAGATTGATCTATGTGATTGCATGTATTTGCAATCTGTTCCTTTTCCTTACTGCATAATGTTCCATCGTGTGAATACACCACAATTTATCTATGCTTCTGTTAATAGACAAATTGGCTTGATTCCAATTTTTCACTCTAATGAATAAGGTTACAGTGAACATTCCTGTACATGGCTTCTTGGGGACTTACATTTTCTTTGGCAGGGGAGGGGTGTGTGCATATTAATACCTAGGAGGGAATTGCTGGGTCAAAGGTGAAGGAGATATTTAACTTAATGAGAAATTGCCAAGCAGCTTTCCAGTGCTGATGTGCTATTTTGCTATCCCATCGGCAATGTGAGTAATTCCATTGCCCTACATTTTTTCTGACATTTGGTATTTTTACTTGCAGCCATCCTAATGGATGCATAATGATATCTCTCTGTGGTTTTAATTTGCATTTCCCTTATGTATTTCCCATATTTTCATATGTCTATTGGGAATTTATATATTCTCTTTTATGAAGTATCTGTGCAAAACTTTTGCCCGTTTTTATTGAGTATTATCTTTTTACTGTTGATTTGTAGTTTTGAAAACTATCCTCCTATGTAAGTTATTTGTCAGGTGTATGTACTGGGGAAATTATATCCCAGGCTGTGGTTTACTTTTTCATTTCTGTAACAGTATCTTTTGAATTTTGGTAAGTTTTGTTTATCAATTTTTTTCCCTTTTTGCCTTCTGTTTATAAATATTTTCCTACCCCAACTTCACAAAGATACTCTCCAGCTGTTTTCTTTATAGGCCTAGTTTTTAGCTTCTGCCTTAGGTCTGTAATATTTTTACAGTTAATTTTTGTGTATAGTGTAAAAAATATATATGAGTATCCAGTTTATCTAGCATGTTACATTGGGGAAAATTATTTTACTATTAAATTTCATTGACATCTTTGTAAAAAAAATTTTGACCATAAATATACAACCTATTTCTGTACTCTCCATATCGTTCCATGAGTCTATTATCTATCCTTACACAAAAATCACATTTCTCAATTATAACCTTACATGAACTCTTGATCATACAGTGAAAATTTTCCAAATTTATTCTTCTTTTGGAACCTTGTTTTAGTAATTGAAGGCCCTTTACATTTTATTTTTTATTTTTTTATTATGTTAATCACCATACATCATTAGTTTTTGATGTAGTGTTCCATGATTCATTGTTTGCGTGTAACACCCAGTGCTCCATGCAGTACGTGCCCTCTTTAATACCCATCACCGGGCTAACCCATCCCCCGACCCCCCTCCCCTCTAGGACCCTCAGTTTGTATTCCAGAGTCCATAGTCTCCCATGGTTCGTTTCCCGCTCCGATTTCCCCCGCTTCATTTTTCCCTTCCTGCTATCTTCTTTCTTTTTTTTTTTTTTTTAATGTATAACATATTATTTGTTTCAGAGGTACAGGTCTCTGATTCAACAGTCTTACACAATTCACAGCACTCACCATAGCACGTACCCTCCCCAATGTCTATCACCCAGCCACCCCATCCCTCCCACGCCCCACCACTCCAGCAACCCTCAGGTTGTTTCCTGAGGTTAAGAATTCCTCATATCAGTGAGATCATATGATACATGTCTTTCTCTAATTGACTTATTTCGCTCAGCAGAATACCCTCCAGTTCCATCCACGTCCTTGCAAATGGCAAGATTTCATTCCTTTTGATGGCTGCATAATATTCCATTGTATATATATATATACCACATCTTTTTTATCCATTCATCTGTCGATGGACATCTTGGCTCTTTCCACAGTTTGGCTATTGTGGACATTGCTGCTATAAACATCGGGGTGCACATACCCCTTCAGATCCTTATATTTTTATCTTTGGGGTAAATACCCAATAGTGCAATTGGGGGATCGTATGGTAGCTCTATTTTGAACTTTTTGAGGAACCTCCATACTGTTTTCCAGAGTGGCTGCACCAACTTGCTTTCCCACCAACAGCGTAGGAGGGTTCCCCTCTCTCTGCATCCCCGTCAACATCTGTCGTTTCCTGACTTGTTAATTTTAGCCATTCTGACTGGTGTGAGGTGGTATCTCATTGAGGTTTTGATTTGGATTTCCCTGATGCCGAGCGATGTTGAGCACTTTTTCATGTGTCTGTTGGCCATTTGGATGTCTTCTTTGGAAAAATGTCTGCTCATGTCTTCTGCCCATTTCTTGATTGGATCATTTGTTCTTTGGGTGTTGAGTTTGATAAGTTCTTTATAGATTTTGGATATTAGCCCTTTATCTGATGTGTCATTTGCAAATATCTTCTCCCATTCTGTCGGTTGTCTTTTGGTTTTGTTGACTGTTTCTTTTGCTGTGCAAAAGCTTTTTATCTTGATGAAGTCCCAAGAGTTCATTTTTGCCCTTGCTTCCCTTGCCTTTGGTGATGTTTCTAGGAAGAAGTTGCTGAGGCTGAGGTCGAAGAGGTTGCTGCCTGTGTTCTCCTTTAGGATTTTGATGGACTGTCTCACATTTAGGTCTTTCAACCATTTGGAGTCTATTTTTGTGTGTGGTGTAAGGAAATGGTCCAGTTTCATTCTTCTGCATGTGGCTGTCCAATTTTCCCATTTGTTGAAGAGACTGTCTTTTTTCCATTGGACATTCTTTCCTGCTTTGTCGAAGATTAGTTGACCATAGAATTGAGGGTCCATTTCTGGGCTCTCTATTCTGTTCCATTGATCTATGTGTCTGTTTTTGTGCCAGTGTCTTGATGATTACAGCTTTGTAATAGAGCTTGAAGTCGAGAATTGTGACGCCACCAGCTTTGCTTTTCTTTTTCAACATTCCTCTGGCTATTTGGGGTCTTTTCTTGTTCCATACAAATTTTAGGATTATTTGTTCCATTTCTTTGAAAAAAGTGGATGGTATTTTGATAGAGATTGCATTGAATGTGTAGATTGCTCTAGGTAGCTTTAACATCTTCACAATATTTGTTCTTCCAATCCATGAGCATGGAACGTTTTTCCATTTCTTTTTGTCTTCCTCAATTTCTTTCATGAGTATTTTATAGTTTTCTGAGTACAGATTCTTTGCCTCTTTGATTAGATTTACTCCTAGGTATCTTATGGTTTTGGGCGCAATTGTAAATGGGATCGACTCCTTAAATTCTCTTTCTTCTGTCTTGTTGTTGGTGTATAGGAATGCCACTGATTTCTGTGCATTGATTTTTATATCCTGCCACTTTACTGAATTCCTGTATGAGTTCTAGCAGTTTTGGGGTGGAGTCTTTTGGGTTTTCCACATAAAGTATCATATCATCTACAAAGAGTGAGAGTTTGACTTCTTCTTGCTGATTCAGATGCCTTTGATTTCTTTTTGTTGTCTGATTGCTGTGGCTAGGACTTCTAATACTATGTTGAACAGGGGTGATAGTGGACATCCCTGCCATGTTCCTGACCTTAGGGGGAAAGCTCTCAGTTTTTCCCCATTGAGAATGATATTCACTGTGGGTTTTTCATAGATGGCTTTTATGATATTGAGGTATGTACCCTCCATCCCTATACTCTGAAGAGTTTTGATCAAGAAAGGATGCTGTACTTTGTCAAATGCTTTTTCTGCATCTATTGAGAGGATCATATGATTCTTGTTCTTTCTTTTATTAATGTATTGTATCACATTGATTGATTTGCGGATGTTGAACCAACCTTGCAGCCCAGGAATAAATCCCACTTGGTCGTGGTGAATAATACTTTTAATGTACTGTTGGATCCTATTGGCTAGTATTTTGGTGAGAATTTTTGCGTCCATGTTCATCACAAACCTTTCTCAAGAAACAAGAAAGGTCTCAAATACACAACCTAACCCTACACCTAAAGGAGTTGGAGAAAGAACAACAAATAAAGCCTAAAACCCAGCAGAAGAGAAATAATAAAGATCAGAGCAGAAATCAATGAAATAGAAACCAAAAGAACAGTAGTACAGATCAACAAAACTAGGAGCTCGTTCTTTGAAAGAATTAACAAGATTGATAAACCCCTGGCCAGACTTATCAAAAAGAAAAGAGAAATGACCCAAATAAATAAAATCATGAATGAAAGAGGAGAGATCACAACCAACACCGTTTACATTTTCAATATCAATTTTAGTTTCAGCTTGTCAGGAAAAAACAAAAAAGACTTGCTGGGTATGTGATTGGAATTGCATTCAATCTATAAATGAATATGGGGAGAATTGGGATCTTAGCAATATTCAGTCTTCTGACACAGAATCTGGCTCACCTCTCCATTTTTTTTTTTTTTTTTTTGGTGTTTAACTTTCTCATAAGTATTTTGTATTTTTCAAAGTACAGGTCTTGCACATGTATGTTAAATGTATTCCTAAGTATGTCATGTATTTTTGCCATCATTTTGAAATGTTTATTTCTGACTATTTATTGCTAGTATATAGAAACAGAATTGATTTTTTTGTATAGAAATCTTAAATCTTGTGACCTTGTTGAAATCACATAATCATTTATTGTTTTTAATAGGTTTTTTGGTTTTTGTTTTGGGGGTTGTTTTTGTTTTTTTGCTAAATTCTTTAGGATTCTCTTCATACAAAATCCTGTTGTCTGAAATAAAGACTGTTTAAATTTTTCTTAGAATCAATACAATGTTGGTTAGGAATGGTGAAAGCAAACATCCTTAGCTTGATGTTTGCCTTAGTGGAAAGTGTTCACTATTTCTCCATTAAGTGTGATATTAGCTACAGGTTTTTCATAAATATCCTTTATCATATTAAGGAAGTTTCCTACTGTTTCTGGTTTGCTGAGAGTTTGTTGGGTGTTGTCAAATGTTTTTTCTATATCTATTAAAATTTTGGGGTGAGTTTCTCATTTATTTTAATACAGTGATTTCAATTGGTAAATGTTTAAATATTAAACCAATATTGCAGTCTTCGGATGAACGCTATTTGCTTATAATGTATTATCTTTTTAATATATTGTTGAGTTTTGTTAAGGTTTTTGCGGGTATGTGTGTTCATGAGGAATATTGGTCTGTTTTTTCTTTTCTTATAGTGTCATCTTCAAATTTCAGTGGTAAGATTATTCTGGCCTCATAAAATATATTGGGATGAATCCCTTCCCCTTTATTTTCCAAAAAGTTTTGTATAAGATGTTTTTTCCTTTAAATATTTGATAGAATTTACCCTGAGCCAAGTGTCTGAGCCAGGAATTTTCTCTGAGGAAATTTTTAATTACAAATTCAATTTCTTTAACATAAATACTTTTATTCAGTTAGTACAGCTTTTATTCAGGTTATATATCTTCTTGTATCCATTTTGGAAATAATATTTCTCAAAGAATTTTTCCACTTCATCTATGTTGTCAAAATTGTTGGCATAGAGCTGTTCATAGAGTTTTCTTATTTTCTTTCTGAGGATCTGTAGTGATAGTCCCTCTTTCATTCTTGCTTTTGGCATTTGTAAAAAATTTTTTACTAGTTTTGATAGAGGTTTATCAATCCAAATAATATTTTAGAAAAACCAAATTTTGATGCTTCCAAATGTGTTGATATTCTTACTATTTAAGATTTCTTCATTGATTTTTGTTCTTACATTTACTATTTCCTTTCTTCCACTTACTTGGGGCTTAATTTCCTTTTCTCTTACTATAATTTTTTTTTTTTTGAGAGAGAGAGAAAGAGAAGGAGTGCAAATGGGGGGGTGGGAGGCAGGGGGAGAAAGAGAATCCCAAGCAGATTCCCTGAGGACCAAACCCCATGTGGGGCTTGACCTCACAACCCTGAAATCATGACCTGAGCCAAAATCAAGAGTCAGATGTCTAAACGGCTGAGCCACCCAGGTGCCCCTTTCTCTATAATTTTAAAATGCAATTAACTTTAGACTTTTATTGTTTTTCTAATATAAGTATTTAAAGCTATAAATTTCCCTTTAAACACTCTTAGCTACATCATACAAATTTCAGTATTTGTGTTTTTTATTGTTCGATTCAAAATATTTTCTAATTTCTCTTCTGATTTTTTCTTTGACTAAAAGGTCATTTAGAAATATGTTCTTTAATATTCAAATACTTGGAGGAATTTATTGATTTTTTGTTTGTTTGTTTGTTAAGGATTTCTAATGTAATCCTGTTGAGGTCAGATAAAATACACTGTGATTTCAATCCTTTAAAATTTACTGAGGGTTTTTAATAGACTAGCATATTGGTTTTTTGTTTAACATTCCATGTGTGCTTGAAGAGAATGTGTTTTCTGCAGCTGTCAGATGTAGTGTTCTATAAAAGTCTGTTAGGTCACTGGTTGGTAGTGCTATTCAAATCTTATTTTTCTATTGAGTTCTGAAAAATCTCTTTGTTCTATCAATTTATGAGTGTTGCCTCTTAAAGTTTCTAGTGATGATTGTGAATTTATCTCTTTTCCCCATTTAGTTTTGTCAGTTTTTTTTAATGGACTTTAAATCTCTGTTATTAGGTGTATTATGTTCAGAATTGTCATGTCTGTCGATACATTCAATGTTTTATCATTATAAAATATCCCTCTTTATCTTGGACAATACTTCTTGTTTGAAGCCTACTTTGTCTGACAGAAATGCAATTACACCAGCTTTCTTATGATTTGCGTTTGGATGGTGTATATTTTTTCTATCTTTTTACTTTTAAACTCTTTGTGATTCTATATTTAAAGTGTGTATTCATATTGGCAACATACAGTCTTATTATTCATTCTGATAATCTCTGTTTTTAATTGGAAATTTTAATCCAATCACATTTAATATAGAAATTAATATAGTTCAGTTGGCTATAATATTTCTGTTGTTTTTTCTTTTTCCTTCCATGCTAAGTTTCCTTCTATTATCTAAATAGGTTCCTAGGTGTCACCCTCTTGCCTTAGGCTGCTTCTCTATCTCTCAAGAAAAGTAGATCAATACAGCATATATGCACTAAATATAATCAAATAAATAGGTAAATGGAAAATAAGTCTATTGGGAACATAGTCTAGGGTGGATCACATAACTCATGGTCATTTTGCAGAGAGGACTTTATCAGAGGATCAGTGTCAACATTAGTGGTACTACTCTGGGGCCAACACCAGCCCTGATACTGCTAAATATTTTCCTTGGTGATTTGTGAGAATAGTAATTAAGGAAGTAAATGATAACTGCCAGGTGGAAAGGTTGGCTAGTCCATGGTTGCCCAGATTATAAAAATAAAATAATATGTTGGAGAAATAATCAGTAGCAAACAAAATGAATGTTAATTAGATATGTCTTTAGCTGATACACTTAAAAACAAAGCTAAAAAATAATTTAAAGCTAGTAAGGATGAGAAAGATTAGCAGGAAAATAGTCTTGAGGTCAACATGGATAATAAAATGATTCTTTCACCACTTACATCCAATAATTTTAAAATATTATGAGACCAGGATTCAGAAGTAGTAATACTATGAGACCAGGATTCAGAAGGAGTAATACAACATGTCCTGGTGATGACCTAACTTCTGTACTTAGCACCAGCATGCTGTGTCCACTTGTAGCTTCCCTAATTAAGGTGGAAGAACTAGACAGATTTCAGGGAAGCATCAGAAATTTGGTTTTAGAGATAGATGAATAGTTAGAGATGATTGTGTCCAAACTCCACATTTCACTGGTGACAAAGCCCAGAAAGTTGAAGTATTTTATCCAACGGCATACAGTTAATTTGTGGTAGAACTATGACTAGAAACTTAACTCTTAATTCCTTATCTTGTTCCTTCCATTCTCAGAGTGATCTAGGGATTTTGAAATGAGAGAAGATGTGGAAAGATGCAGGGAAGTGAGATTATTCATTGTAGAGAAGAATATATATACAATACCTATTATCAAGACTATGAAAATTTCTTAAAGTTTGGTGACTAGACACTCTTCATCTCCACTAACAAGGAACTTCATTTTTTTTTTAAAGATTTTATTTATTTATTTATTTGACAGAGAGAGAGAGAGAGACAGCGAGAGAGGGAACACAAGCAGGGGGAGTGGTAGAGGGAGAAGCAGACTTCCCACCGAGCAGAGAGCCCGATGTGGGGCTCGATCCCGGGACCCTGGGATCATGACCTGAGCTGAAGGCAGACGCTTAACAACTGAGCCACCCAGGCACCCCAAGGAACTTCATTTTTCACCGAGGACTAAATGGGAGGAAATGCACAATAAAGTGCAACAAGGGGAATTTAAGAAACACATAAGGGAACTATTTCATGCAGCAAGAATCATTACTTAGTAATGTGGTAACTTATAATATCTGTTATGGTCCAACACCATTCCCAGAGTGAGCTGACTCCCCGTTGAGCCTTTATGATTTCAGTTTTCATCTTCTACTATGAACTACAGGGTTGTGGTGTTAGGTGAGACAATTTACCTAAGCACTCCCTTGGCTGGCCAAGATCTATTGGAGAATATGACACTCCCTATCAGCAGCAAATGGAATTTTTCTTGATAAATGCTATAGCAAAATTTTAAATTGCCAAGTTGTGAATTGTTCAAAATAATAATTTGTGACCAGTTTATTGAGGAAATTAAAATAAAAAACCTAGATACTACAAACTACATGAAAAACTACAATTAGAAGTCATTACCTATGGTGGATTTTGCTTCTAAGACAGAGTTTTTAAATAGAAAGCAAGTTCAATTAACACTAAAATCTGTTATTACATAAGTTCAGACATATAAATTTGGAGCAACCTTAAGGCTCTGAGAAATTCAGATTGCTTTTTGTTGTTATTGGTCTTCTTCCCAAAAGATTCTGTGCTACAAATAAAACAGTTTTCCCCCTTTTTTCCTTTCTTTTCTTTTTATTGTATTTATATGCGATGACAGATGTTAGCTGAACCTATTGTGGTTATTATTTCACTTATGTGTAAGTCAAACCATCATACTGTATGTCTTAAACTTATACAGTAATGTATGTCAATTATTTCTCAATAAAACTGGAAAAAAACCAATATAGCATCCTTGATAGTTGAAAATTAATTGAAATTCTTTTTGAGGCAAGTACTTTCAGTCAAGAAAAATAACTGTTTTAGTTTATTTCAAGGTTGATTCTTTTCCATTATGGAAGAATGTTTACAAATGATTTTGACAAAGATCGCATAACCAAATCATTATTTTTCTTTCAAGAATGTACCTCTATAAGAGATAACAAAATAAGAACCAGCCAAGGAAAGTAAATAAGTTTGTTGACTTCCTCTGAATATATGTGAGGACCATTTGACTTGTCCACATCCTGGATAATTTATAAAGGAAGGGAAACAGTTACACTATAAGACGCAGATGTTTGAAATGGCTTCAGTGTTAAAAAGTATCTCGTATTTCAGGTTGTTTTCCATCAAGCAACATGCACCCATTATACGATGTTATAAAGCATTGTGTTATGCCATGGAATCTGTGGCACACATCTTGTATGCCCCGTCATATTCTTCATGTAGAGAGAGGAGTTACGTGTCGTGGATGGGTAAGAGCGTGGACAATGCAAGTCGAGAGACTTGGTTTCCGATTTTGACTATTTATTTCCTGTGAATGAGCACTGTGGGCAAGTCACTTAACCTTTAGCTTCTCTGTGCTTGTGGATAATGACTCAATTACATTCTTTTGTTTCTAGTAATCGTCTCTGACTTCTGTAATGTTTTCTGTTTGTCTCTATGCTTACCTGCATGAAAGAAGGCAGAACAATGTCACAGATCCAGGAAAGCTGGTCAAGACAATGTCTTAGCTTTACCGGCTCCCCACAGTGTTCTCCCCTGAGGGAGCAGCTCTCCCTCTCTCCATCTTGGGCAAAATGAATCTTTAGGGATTCTCTTGAGTGTTTGTGAATAGACAGACTTCACCATTGTTTAGTTTAAAATGACGCATTTGGTTTACATTCCCGGAATATTAATTCCACGAAGTTTTATGGGAATTAGAGCTATACCAGGGTTAGAACTTCCTTCTGACCACCCAATAAAGTGATTTTTTAGAGTTACATGTCATGATTTCCAAACAGCCAAGCATTCTAGACAGAACAACATGACAGCTATTCTGAAGACCACCCCCCCTGCAACTTTATGGCATATTTTATTCATTTCTATGCACTTTTAATAAATATGGAAAATGTCTTAGCTTGGCTGCCATAACAAAATACCACAGACTATATGACTTAAACAGCAGGAATTTATTTTCTTGTAGCTCTGGAGACTGGAAAGTCTAAGGTCAAGTTCTGACAGGGTTCTGTTTCTGATGAAGCCTCTCTTCCTAGTTTGTAGGTGGCCATCTTCTCGCTGCATCCTCACATGGCCTTTCCTCTGCACAGAGAGACAGAAATGGAGAGACAGAGAAAGAGGTCTCTTTCTCCTCTTCTAAGGCTATCAGTCCCATCTGATTAGGGCTCCACTCTTATGACATCATTTAATGTCATTACCTCCTTAAGATCCTATTTCCAAATACAGTCACATTGGGGGTTAGGGCTTCGACATATTATTTTGGGGGGCATAATTTAGTCCATAGCTAACAATAAATATGGAGATTTATTGGCATTGTCTCAATTTCTTAATGCATTTTTCTAAAGAAAGGCAATTATTTAAATGTATGATTAAATGTGATTTGATTTTTTTTAATTTTACTAGATTTTTGTAAAATACTTCTATATATTTGCTTGACTTTGCTAGAGTCTTATACTTGTAAAGTATATTTAGATATAAATCTGACAATGACCTTTGTTATATCACCAGCTGTTGGGTTCAAAAAATCACCATAGCTTTATAAAGTGCCTTTAGAAAAACTACATGGGGAGCAAGACACATAACACCATCTTGTAAGGCCAGAGAAACTGAGTTCAGGGCTGCTTGAAAACTGCAAAGCTCGTGAACCTGAGGTCCAAGGAAAATCACAGACAAATAAGTAGCTGAGGCACTTCTGTAAACTTGATCAGCTTTCAGACTTTCACTGAACTTTGCCTTCCTCATTAATTCATTCACAATCCTTCTTTCTCCTAACCACGTTCTTTTAAGGTCGAGAATTAAATGTAAAACTCTTCCATGGAATGCATACAAGGCGTAACCCGAGCCTCTAGTGGAAGAAATTCTTGAGCTGTGAAGCGGTGGCACAATTCTGACCTTATAAATTGATCCAATAAATCTGAATTTCTAAGTGAGTAGAGATTCTTAGGCATTCAATAGGTCACAAGATGACCTTATTTAGAAGAATAAATAATGTAATCATATACAGCCCTGAAGAGAAAGACATCAACTCTGAACTGAAGCAAGTTAGTTAATTGTTGGCATGTTTAACACTCATCAGATGGACCAGAATACTGAGAAAGTATTCTACGGGTTATTTTATAAAATACATTTCTAGCAGTTATCTGATCAACAATTGTTGTTTATTGAGTACCTACTAGGAAACAGTACCAAATAGAAAAAATGGCATAATTGGTCTGCTTTCCAAATTGAGACAACCTTCCAAGTCACTTAAAGTATTTTAAACTAATATGAAACATACATGCGTTGTCTTATAAACAAAGGATTTCATAAGAAGGGCAAAATAATTAAAATTTTATTTATTTATTTATTTTTTAAAGATTTTGTTTATCTATTTGAGATAGGGAGAGCATGAGAGGAAGAGAGAGCATGAGCTGGGGTGGGGGGGAGTGGGGGGGGAGGGAGAAGCAGACTCCCCACTGAGCAGGGAGCCTGACATGGGACTTGATCCCAGGACCCTGAGATCATGACCCGAGCCGAAGGCAGCCACCTAACCCACTGAGCCACCCAGGCGCCCCTAAAATTTTAAAATGAAAATCATGGACAGTGAATATTTTATTACATCCCAAATTATTGAGTTCCATTGTAGTGAAAGCCGTCAATTCACTACTCAGAACAGGTCAGACATGGGGGTGAAGAGGTACCAAAGGGAAAGGAAAGAACTCTAAATAAATGTTTGTCCTTGCTAAAGAGTCACTCAGGTCTCTCTTTGGGGTGCTGAAATCCACCTGCCCTCAGCATACTGTTTCACTTAACTTCCATTTTTCTCTTGCCCCAGTCTGAGTGCCTCAGTGAGATAGTGGAGAGAAGTAACTCTCGGGATCAGCTGGGGTTGTAAAATACTCTGGCTAATAATAGTGCAGGTAAGCACCTGGTTCAGAGGGGGTTAAATCAAGGGCATGGAGCATTCCTGCTTTGGGTAGCAGAAATCTCAAAGGTGTTACTGAGCTCAAATGTAATGTAAACTGCTGAAAAGCAATAATTAAACTTACACCTTTAACTTTGTTAAATGACTGATCTAAAAGCTCCACCCCTCTCTCTGAAAAAAAAAATAAATTAAGTAGGATGAGTCTGCTGTTGGCAACTGCAGTGATTATATGGGACATGCAGTCTGGGATTATTTGGATTAAGAACAAATTGTATGCATGGAGCATTCAACCACTGAGGAAATATTATGATTCTTCTAGGACATGTTCACTATTATATGATATAAACATATATCAGATAAAGCCAAAATCTCCCCAGAAAGGAAACAATTCACATTTTATAGGACTGTTCATCCAAAAAGAGTGAGAAAAAATTAAGTGTGCTTTCTTTTAGATCTTAAAATAATAAAATTCTCTATTATAAAATTTCCCTTAATGCCACTTACAAGGAAAATATTGTCAAAAGGCCAAGTGGAGGAAAAGTCAAGATTTATATTGAAACTATATTGAACTATATTGAAACTATATTAAACTATATTGAAAAGAGTCAAGATTTTCACAATACAAAGGCAACAAACCTCAATAGAACAACAGCTCAAGAAACCAAAGAAACAGAGACCTCATTTAATCTAAGAGAGAGACTGATGGCTAAAAACAGTCAGGTGTTACATTCGGCACCTTCTGTTGAGGTTATGGAGATGGTAAAGAAGAATCTATGACCCTGTGCTTTTCCTTTAAATTCTGGCTAATAAGCGGCGCATTTGAAGATTTTTCATTGGGCCTCAGATTCAGCTCCTGCCTCCTTCCTCTATATGGATTTGTCTTTTAATGTAAATGATAAAATTCTCTCTGGCAGACACCACACAACTTTGTCTGCTGTGGTACATACATTGAGCACTTACATTGAGCACTCAGCACGCTAGACATGGCTATCAGAGTCCCCTCTCTCTGAAACAAGAGTGGCCTCTACTAATTGATCTTTCTTAGAGAACTAAAGAGTAATCTTCCTGGGAGAAGTGATTCTGCTAACCTAGGAGAGATGATTTTGCTGGGGAAGAGTTTGCCCTCCATGCTGCTCCACTTATTTAGCACTAACAGAATTCTTTGAAGAAGCCTATGGCTTCACCAGTGCTCAGTCACCCCACATTCTGTACATAATACCCCACAATCACCTAGAGGCATCTCAACTAAGTGAGCATGACTGTCCCAATTAGGCAAGAGTCCTCACTATTAAATATTATTAGACTTAATTTGGTACCCCGGGAAAATTCTTGATGAAGCCCATCCCACTAAGGACAGGGCACTGTAAAGTCACAACAACATGCTCAGAAAACACTTCGACAGTCATGTTGATTATGTCGCAAACAAGATCATTTGGTGACATGGTCACTAGGTGTATAGAAACATCAACCATGACAGCTGGAGAGAACTTTGGCAATGCCATCACATCTGACCTTGTCACTTTACAGATGAGGAAATAAAAGTCCACGGTGGTGGGCGCTTGGGTGGCTCAGTTGGTTGGGAGACTCCCTTCGGCTCAGGTCGTGGTCCTGGAGTCCCGGGATTGAGTCTCGCATCGGACTCCCTGCTCAGTGGGGAGTCTGCTTCTCCCTCTGACCTACCCCCTCCCATGCACTCTCTCTCTCTCTCAAATAAATAAATAAATCTTAAAAAAAAAAAAAGTCCATGGTGGTGTGGTTGACTAGTTAGGAGAAATAAGACTTGATTTTAGGCCTTCTGACTCTTCCAGCCCTAGGCTTTTTACACAAAACCATCATACATCCTAAAATATGCCAGAGACTGGGGCACCTGGGTGGCTCAGTTGGTTAAGCGACTGCCTTAGGCTCAGGTCATGATCCTGGAGTCCCGGGATCGAGTCCCACATCGGGCTCGCTGCTCGGCAGGGAGTCTGCTTCTCCCTCTGACCCTCTTCCGTCTCGTGCTCTCTATCTCTCATTCTCTCTCTCTCAAATAAATAAATAAAAAATCTTTAAAAAATAAAATAAAATATGCCAGAGACTGAAAGCACATCTCTAAAGCTGTGATCTTTCAATATAGTTGTTGTTGGCAGTAGAATTATAGTACTTAGCTTTGCATTTCTAACCAGTGTTTTAACCTTGAGGAAGTCAATCTGACTGCATCTCATTTTTAATTGTAAATTAGAGATAATTTTGTCTATCTCAGGAAGTTGTGGTGAAAACGTAATAAATATTGCATGACAAGGTGCTTTCTCTAAATATATCCATTTTAATGGATATCCATCTTAATGGATAAATATCCATTTTAATGGAAAAATATCCATTTTAATGGAGATGAAGATTTGTCTTTGGAAGCTTCTCTGTGACTTTTGGTTCTAGGTGGTGGATTGAGTATATGTTTTGTTTTATGCAATGGGCAAGCCTGGTAGCTCACTATTGTCTAATTATTAGTGGAACTTATCTTCTGTTCATATGCTTATTAACCATTTGTATTTTTTTTTTAGTATCTTTCAATTATAACTATTTTCCTATTTAGCTGTTTGTGGTTTTCTTGTTATTTTGTAGTTCTTTATCTCTTAGAAATATTCCTTTTATTATATATGATGTAAGTATTTTCTCCCAGGCTGTTGTATTCTGTCCTTTTAATTTATAAGTGTCACAAACTGCCTGTGGATTATCAGAGAAGAAGTCATAGAGGGGAAAGAGCTAGTTTGTTATTTCTGTGAGTTCTTAATTTTTTATACACATCAGTTTGCCTTGACTATTGAATTTTTACTATATACTAATACAATATGAATCAAATCTAATCTGTAACTTCTTAGTATATGTCACATTAAATTAAAAACAAAATTAAATAAAACTCTTTTCAAAGATTGAATTTCCCAAGCAAACTTTTTCAGAAGTTTCTGAGGATCATCTTCAGCAAAATGAGGGAATGGACCAAGAAAAAAGAAAACCATGAACTCAAGTGTATCCAAACTGGGAGAGCAGTTGAAGGAAGACCTGGAAGCAGCTGCCTAGCAGGCTCACAGAACAACCAGCACAGATGGAAGGAAGAACAACCTTCTCTTCCTGTATAATGTGATTTTTTAAAGCATATGCATGTATTATATTCACTAGAAATACTTAAGATAAAAAAGCAGCATATGTAATGTTACTGACTTTAAGTACACAAAGCCCCCCCCCCCCCGCATTTTTATTTTTAAAACATTGTGTTTTTAAAAATTTAAGTGGCGGGGTGCCTGGGTGGCTCAGTCGGTTAGGTGAACAACTCTTGGTTTTCGCTCAGGTCATGATCTCAGGGTCCTGGAATCTAGCCCTGCATGGGGCTCCACGCTCAGCATGGATCCTGCTTGAGATTCTCTCTCTCTCTCCCTTTGCCCCTCCCACTCATGTTGTCCCTCTCTCTCTCTAAAATAAATAAATAAAATCTTCAAAAAAAATTACGTGGCAACATCAGTCAATGCAAAAGTAAGTATATGGAAGTAAAATCAAAGTCTCTGGCTGCCTCCTAATGCTCAGGAGTCAGTAACTATTTATAGTATGCAACTTCTCAAACTCTAGTACACATAGTTTTTATTATGATTATATGTTTTACCATAAAAAGATCATACTATATATATTCCTTCACAACTGGCTTTTTCCCACAATGCCATGTCACAGATATCTCCCTTGTCAATGAACACATATTCAGCTTAATCTTTTTTATAACTGTACAGATTTCTGCAGATGGACAGACCACAATTTATTTAACCTACACCTTATTAATAGATATTTAGATTGCCTCCAATTTTTCACTAATGCAACAAATGCTGCCAGAAACATTCAGACACATGCTTCTTTGTACAAGTATTTTCTTAAGATAAATTTCAAGATGTGAAATTGCTGGTTTAGAGAACACATGTGTTTTAAATTTTAATAGATTAGAAAATGAAAACCTCTTCCCCCAAAATTGGCTGTACTATTTTACACTCACACTAAAAATATATGAGTAGTCATTGCCCCACATTTTACCAATCGCTGGTATTATTAACCTTTTAAAGTTTTGTTTTGTGAAAGCAGCAAACATGATAGCTCACTATTGTTTTAATTTGGCTTTTTATTATTAGTGGGGTTTATCTTCTTTTCATATGCTTATTAGCCATTGGTATTTTTTATTCATATCTTTCAATTATTATTACTTTCCCATTTGGCTATTTGTGATTTTCTTGTTATTTTGTAGTTCTTTGTTCCTCAGGAGTACTCCTTTTATTATATATTATGCAAATATTTTCTTCCAGGCTGTCGTCTTTCTTTTCAGCTTTTAATTTATAAGTGTCCCAATATCACCATCCAGGACTTTAAAGCACTTGATTAAAACATGACTTTTCTCTTTGTCTGCATTAAAAATAAATCAAAGCAAAACTAAGTTATTGAGCAAATTCTTATTGAATGCCTACTATATTCGGTAATCACATAGGATACTAAGGTAGAAAGATGAGCCCTGATTATAAAGATCATCTAGTACAAGGAGCAGAAAAACCTGAAAATACCACAATTCCACTATAATAACTTTATAACATGATATACATTGCAGACAGGGGGGAAAGAATGCCAAAAACTACCCATGGGATTTAAGAGAAGAACTCGTAGAGAGGAAAGAGCTAGTTTGTTATTTCTATGAATTCTTAAGTTTTTTGTACACATCAGTTTGCCTCCACTGTTGAATTCTTATTATATGCTAATAGTGTATGAATCAAATGTAATTTGCAACTCCTTAGTGTACTTCACTTTTAAAAATTGTTTATTCTCAAAATTTTAATAAGCAAATTCTTCAAAACTTATATATCTTATTACCATTAAATCATATAGGTATTTTTAAAGAACAATTGAAGAGTGAGTCATATGAATGTGAAACACAAAAACTATTTCATTTTTAAAGTATTCGTTCTAAATCAAGGAGGGAGACAAACCTGAGAGACTCCGGACTCTGGGAACCAAACTGAAGGTTACAGAAGGAAGGGGGGTGGAGGATGGGTTAGCCTGGTGATGGGTATTAAGGAGGGCACGTGTGGTGATGAGCACTGGGTGTTATACGCAACTAATGAATCATGGAACACTACATCAAAAACTAACGATGTACTATATGTTGGCTAATTGAACATAATAAAAAATAAATAAAACATTTGTTCCAAAACTTCAAATTTAATAATTTTTAAAAATCTGAAATTCTTCGTATTTACAGAAATCCGAACCACCTAGCAATATTCTCTAGGAACAGTTTGTAAACCCATGTTATATGAAAAATAACACTCCCTCCCAACACCCTACACAGCCCCTCCATCCAAACATACCCACTTTAAAGGAGGAGAATATGATAAAATACTTCTTTTATATCTTTGAAAACTTTCTTTTATTGGTTCCTCCCTCTCTGACTCTGGCATTTGCCTTGTCTTGCATGAACTATTCCACAAGGAACTCATAAAATGATGACTGCAACTGCTTATAATATCTCAAAACCTCTTCCATTATTTGAGGTGTTAAATACAATTGGAAGGCTAGCCTACCATCAACAAGAAACCATAAGGCATTGAAACACTTACCACATGCCGACCCACAGCCCTGTTCTGCTCCTGTGACCTTTACAGCATTCTTCATTCTTCTCTACCCCATGTAGAGAAGGAAGTATGCCGCATGTAGAAGGTAAGGCATTGACCTAGGCAAAATCTCTTCTCTAGATGTCTATTACCCCATCCCAAGAAAGACAGAGCATAACCTTCGAATACCTTGAATGTTTTAATAATAATAATAATAAGTCCAAGTAAATCGGCTCTACCTATAGTTCTAAGCAATCAGAGATTTGTTTCTAAATAGCTCTGGGGGATTTCACCATATGAATCCTATTAATGGAAATTGCTGAGCTAATCTCTTCATATGACATTACAAATATTAGCTTCCCATCCAACTTTGTTTGAAGCTTTTCTGTATTTCTTTTGCTGTTAGAACAAGAACTGTAAATCTGGAAAGAATTTTTAAGATCAATCAATTCAGTCTTCTAATATTACAGATGAAGGAATAGATTGCTAGAGGTTGTTGCTGATTATCAAATGGCTGTGTGAGTTTGGGCAATTTGATACACGGACTTTAAAGACTGGCTTGGAATTTAGGAAGCTGTTTGTAGGCACCATCTACATAAAGATAAGAAGTGAGGAAGCTTGAAGAATAATCTAGATTATCTAAATTCGGTGTTGCAAGGGTTTTTTTTTATCCTACAAACATTATTACTAATGATTGTGTCAATATTTGGAAGTTGTCCATGTAAAAGACTATATTAGGGAGAACACGGTAAGGGTCACCAGATCAGCCAACTAAAGGGTCATTATTATGAATAAGGGCTAATGTGTTAGAATAATCTCTCCAGAATGTACTTTGCTACGGCTACCTGAATAAAAAAATTGCACGTTGCAGCAACATCATAAAAGCTAGATTTTAATAAGCTTTGTTTGAGTGAGTTCCTACCATATAGGTCACTATAAAGCTTTCGAGTGGGTGATGAACCAGTCACACGATGGTGTAAGCAGCCCTGCTTGTATTTTGCATGCCAATAATTCTCAGTCACATTGCAATCCTCCTTGCAGAAATGGAAATTCTTCCACACTTATAGGTTTAGTCCGTTTATTTAGAGCAAATGAAATGCTTGTTTTTCTTTCATGATATTCTGTTTTATTTTTTTACTTGGTTTTTGGTATGGAAGAATTAGGTTCTTATCTTTTGGTGACTTTTTTTACAATTGAGTATTTTCACACATTACTAGAATTACACAGGACATATGGCATACTTTACAAGCTATTGTTTCCCATTCAAATATCTCCTCAGGTGGAGAAAAAACATTTGGCATTCATTCATGTATGATTCATGATCTTCTGACTTTGTTTTTGTGGTGGCCATAGTGACCCAGGTCTGAAAAAAGAATGATTCAAATCTGACTCTTATCTTTGTCTCTTTAGCTTCTATTCCAGTGAAGGTGGAATACTGTGAAAACCAACAGTTCATCCAGTTAGTTTTTCCTCAGGGAGGGGCAAATGGGTGACTAATTAAAAGAAAGCCCATCAGTATTGGTGCTGTTTAAACACAACATTTTCTAGAAAAGAAATACTTTCTATTGTAGATATTTCTATCTGGAAAATTGTTTTTTCGTCAAAATATTTCTTTTGAGTAATGAGTGATCCCATACTTAAAGCCACAAATACCAGAATTTTACATGTGGAAGTTTTTTGGCTTTGTGTTTTTAGAGACCTTAATTTCTCTCACTGCATACAGAACCGATGGCTTTTATTTCACCATATATGGGGCTTTATCACAGCGGAAAGATGATTTAGTAATTGAAGCATAACTCTTCATGTCATTTCTACTTTGTACTTCTTTAGAAATGGCTCATGACATGACATCAAAGCCAAATTCTGCAATTAGAAAAGGGTTTATATCAACTGGATTTTGAAAACAGAAAACAACAACAAAACCACCCCCAAATTCTTGAAATCACAAAAGAGAAAATGCAGCCAAGAGGGAAAAAAAAAGAAGTCTTGGCATTTGCTCACCTCTTTTAACCCTTGTTCCTTCATAAATAAAAACATGTTGGAAAAATTGTTGTGAACAAAGGGTCCTAATTGCAAACAACTCTTTAGGAATGTTTGAAAGGAAATGACAAGAGTATGTTTATTAACCCTGGATCAAGCCCACTTGTCTTCCATTATTTAGCTTTGATATACCTAAATCTTCATTGAGAATTGACATTATGGGACTCTGTCACATTTGCTATATAGAGAATAGTGAGGGACCGGTGACACCAACCAACCAAAGATATAAAAGCATATTTAGAAACACAAGCTGTGAGGCCCACCTCACGCAAAGAAATTTCATCCCTAGGTATGTATGCGCTTGGAGGCAAGAATCAGCACTGGAAAGCCAGAGCCCCTGTGCTGTTAGGAATGAGCCCGGCTTCTGGCGGTGCTTTTTTAAAAGGTACAGATATTTGTGGAGAGGAGTGCACTGATGACAAGCTGGTTCTTCCCTTCTCAGTGGGATGGAGGGGGAGAAGTTGGACACAAAAGCTTGCAGTATTCAAGTACTGTGATTTTTGTTCTTATAAAGATGGAAGCTATTATTTTTTAAAGCATGTGGTTTCAATGGTGCATACTTGATTTATGACTAAGAATTCTTTTTCTCCATGCCATATTAGCACCCTCGTATAATTAGTTCCCTTTTGAAACAGATGAGGCTGAATTCTGTTTCACCAAGGTAGTGACTTGGTGTGGACAACCTAGATTTCAAACACATCAGCCGTGTGGAAAATTGGGGCCTTTTCTTTCTCGAATTTCACAGGGTAAAAATCTCTGTCCTTCCACTACATTCTGCAAGCACAGCTACAATGTTGGTCTGAACAACTTAGAGAAGTCTTAGTTTCACTAGCACCTCAGTCTTGTCAGAATGACATGGGCGTGTGAGCTTAGCTGGATTTAACAGGATATGAACCTGAGCACATATTACAAATGCAAATCAAGTCTCCATTTTTTTCACCATAAAAGGCATGAACATAAATTCCAAAGATGATTCCACATTAAATGACGTGGGATGGCAGTAGTACGTCCTTTTGTGGACCTGTTTCTCCTCCCATAAGACTTAAAACTTCTTTACCACTCTTGAGCTTGTCAGTGCAAGCCCATAAACATTTACCTGTATAAACTTATAATTAAAAAAAAATGTGTCCTAATCCTTCAGCAAGTAATTATATTGAGTATTATTCAACCCTTCATAAGAAATCCCTTTAAGATCTAAAGGGTGACAGCCTCATCAAGTTCTCATTGCCTACCTTGATGCATTTCCATTTTTGGAAGTCTCCTCTCACTTTCTGCTTCACATACAGGAACACAAAAAGAAATTCAAAGGAAGGTACCTTGAAAGAAGAACTTCATTAAATAATTATCAAATTAGAAAATTACATACACAAATATTCCACACATTATAATAAGACGAAATATACATGTGTTTGCATGTCTGTATGGGATATACAGTCTCGGCATATATAAATATGCATAATTTCCTCCTACAACATAATTAGAGAAAATTACATATCTAGCCAATTAGTCTTCAGAGCAATTTTCTTCATATTTTCTTTCTCCTCAGCTAAAATGGCCCTAAGAGCCCACCGCCACCTCCACGTTCAGCAGTCTGACTCTCCCCTACTCCCTGCTGCCGGCTCCCCTCCACCATGCTTAACATTTTATGCCTTCCTTGCAGGGCCACCTCTTTCCTTGCTTCCCGGTTCTGTTCATTCTCCCACCCTCTTCTCGAGTCTCAGATACTGAGCAAGACTCCAATTGTAGGTGGACAAAACAATTACATAGAAACTCTAATAGAAACAAAGAAGACTCCCCATCTGATGTCATGGATGGCCCCAGACCTTTGCTGGTTCTCCCCATCTGTTTGTCCCTCAGTTACAGAGAAGAGGATATGTCATCACTCCATGCAGAATTTGGTTGCCAAAGTGTTCTTCCATTCCAGTCCGCCGGCTTACGGGAAGCCCAATGCCGCCAAACACGCCCTTCTCGAATATCTCCATATCCCATGAGAAGGGAGACTTGCAAGCTCTGGAGAGATAGCATTCATGGCTAAGCTCAGCGTTGCATGTCTGTCCCCAAGTACAGAGAAATATCGGGGAACCCCAGCCCTGTCTGTGTAAGCCTGAACTCTAATGTAGGCCCGGGAAATTCCCACCTTCAAGTTGAATGCACACTTGTAAGGGGCAGAGCCTGCTTCTTCCCCAGCTGCCACTCAGCCAGATCACTGCATAGGCTGGCAAGACCCGGAAATTTCATATTCTGCCATCAGCTCTCTGAATACCTACCTCAGCCTTATCAGAGCAAATGTTAAGTATTCAGGGAGCTCTGCCTTGGCTCAGAGGATAGAATCAAGGTGGGCTCACAGATATATCTCTCTCTCCCTATTTCCACTGTGAACCCACAGGGGCAAGTCTGAGGTTCCTAAGCTCCTATGACAGTGTTTCTCAGTCCTTTTTTCATCCTTGCTCTCCTAAGGAGCTTCTTAAGACATATTTTTTCTTAATAAATTAGTAAGTTAATAATATTTCCCTCATGATAATTCAATACCACAGATACACTGTTTATATATGATGGTATGTGTTTCTGTGTTTTACACATAACAAAAGAGGGATGCTTTTCCACCCCAAGAACCAATCTTCACCTTTTGAAGGTGATATCATCCCCACTAAAAATGCACGCTCTGTGGATTTGTGTCTCTGAGGTAGGACCAGCACTGAGTTTGACATAAGCAGGGTCTCTAGCCTTTAGATTTTCTTTTCTTTTTTTCTTAATTTTATTTTGTTATGTTATGTTAATCACCATATATTACATCATTAGTTTTTGATGTAGTGTTCCATGATTCATTGTTTGCGTATAACAGCCAGTGCTCCATGCAATACATGCCCTCCTTAATACCCATCACCAGGCTAACCCATCCCCCCACCCCCTCCCCTCTAGAACCCTCAGTTTGTTTCTCAGAGTCCTTTAGATTTTCTACTTGACATATTTTCCTGTGTGCATCATCCCACTGCCTCCTCAGCTGTAGTGCATTTCATTTCATACCCTCTCAACCTTAGGAAGCACCATGAGGCTGTTTGGGCCAGAGATAGGCTGTGGAGAAACAATAAATTGTGGACATTTCTCTGGAGTTAACCACTGGACTAGCCAGAAAGCATTCCCTTGATACCAGGCTGATTGTCGCCCGGTTCTTTATCTAAAAACCTAGGGATACATGCACTGTTTATGAAACATTCCCAGTGGAATAGGACTGATGCTGGAGGGGGCTCCTCTGGAGAGCCAACACAGGAAAACTGGCTGGGGGTGAGTTGGGGCGAGGAAAGAAATGTTGTGGGGCAACATGAAGAGTAAGGAGATGAGAGTCCTCACACAGGTCCTTCAGGAGACCGCCTCCTCTTTTTTTTTTTTTAAAGAGTTTACTTATTTATTTGACAGAAAGAGAGAGACAACACAGCAGGGGGAGTGGGAGAGGGAGAAGCAAGTATGCAACGTATTCAACGACTGAGCCACCCAGGAACCCCAGGACACCATCTCCTCTTAACCCACCACTTTGCACCACTTTGCACTTGCTGTAGACAATGTTCCTTGTATTCAAGATATAATATGGTCAGGACTGCATTTTAAGCTCAATCAGGGGGCGCCTGGGTGGCTCAGACGGTTAAGTGTCTGCCTTCAGCTCAGGTCATGATCCCGGGGTCCCGGGATCGAGCCCCACATCGGGCTCCCTGCCGAGCGGGGAGCCTGCCTCTCCCTCTCCCTCTGCTTGTTGCTTCCCCTGTTTGTACACTCTCTGTCTGTGTCAAAAAAAAAAAATCTTTAAAGAAGCTCAATCAGTACTTTTTTAACAATCCATTTAATGACTTTCAATAATCTACAGATTGAAATGCATTCTTATTAAACTAGCATTTTAGACTCTCCATAGAATGACCCTACCTAATTTTCTGCTACCTTTCTCTGACCTGCAGTCTCCCCCCTCTAGAACACCAACTCCAAATTCATTAGAACCCAAATACGAGCTTCCACGCCTTTGTTGGTGCTATGTTCTCTGCTTGTAATCAGCTGCCCTTTGATTGCCATGTATTCAAATCCTGCCCTTCCTACACTTTCAAGGTCAGCCTAGTCTAGAAAGTAATTTCTGATTTTTCCGAGTAGATATTAATTCTTTTTCCTTCACGCTCTCACTTCATTCCTTGTGCAAGCACCAAAAAGGAAATCCAATTACCACAAAAGGTAGAATAATAGGTCCTCAGCTAAGCTGTGTATTCCCTGAGAACAAGGACTCAGTTACACCCATCTGTGGATCTTATACAGTGTCTAGTGCTCATACTGAGGACACAATAGAAGTATTGAACGTCTTGTGTTGATTAGGTTGTGTCATTGTTTCAGGGCCAGAATGGGACAGAACTTTGCTGGAAACACCCACCCCATAACATCCTCACAATGGATAATGAGACCTGAGCCAACTCTAAAACTAGAAACATAGACTCATTTAAATAAACAGAGACAAGGTGTATGCTTTGTTGCCCTTCTAGGTCTTTTTGTTTTGATTTGTTTGCCTCACTTTCTTACGTTTTCTTTGAGGAAAAAAAAAAATTACAGGACCAATGGGCCATATAACCTAGATGGTTTTTGCTCTCATGTCTTAGTATTTCCTGTTAACTACTAATATTCCCTTTAACTGGAGCTGGTGGGGATCATTCATATGGTTTATTAGCCTCAACAACTCTACTCAAGGAATAATTCATTTCATTTGCTTATATCATTATTTTAAAAATCTTCTCAAATCACTTTTTTTCTAGATGATCTTCCTGCTCCCAATTCCCTCAGATTATTTAAAATTAAACAATATAGCTAGATGCAAAAATCTAGCTTTTATTATTATGTGTGTAGAAGATATGTGCTGTTGTTATTTCTTTGGAGTAATTTTTTTCATTGTTTTTAAAAATAAGTTATTGCTAATGATGTAATATATGGTGATTAACATAACAATAAAAAATGTTGACTGTCAAAAAAAAATAAAAAAATAAAAAATAAAAAAAATAAGTTATTGCTTTTAAAAATAATTTTTAAAAAATTTGATTCATCCAGAGTCAAATGAGAAAAACTGAAACCATCCAGAAGACATTGTTCAGGTGAAGGTCACTTAGTGCTTGGGATTCAACAGCATAACAGCTGAAATCTGAAGTATGTTGGGGGTTTTTTCTTCCCCTTTTGGTAACCATGGGGATAGCAGAGTATCTTAAATATAAAGCTTCTGGGAAGGAATAACCTTGGAAATTCTTCTGCTGAAGAATGATTTAAGCCCTGTTCTGACACATGAATCATGGGGTGGTGCTTTCTGTCAACATTCTTTGCTCTTCAGAACCAGAAAAGCCAGTATCTGTCTGGTTACTGGTGCTGCCACCGCTACTGGGAAAATGGCACTATGACAGGGGAGTTTCTCTGAAATCATTTTGAAATAGTAGCATATGCCCAGGAACACTCAAATGATATTTTCACCATAGGTTATCTTTTGGACGTATTACTGCTTTTCTGCACTACATAAAATGACATTTGGAACAACTTAATTTTTATTCTTAACTGAGAGAAGGAGAAAATATTCCAAGAAATTCTTTTAGCATCTGAAAACGTCTAGGTGTTGTGCATGATGGAAAGGATGTGCTTCCTTTGTTAATTTCAATTCAATATTATCTTCAATATAAATACTTAAAGTGTATATATATAGTTATATATATTGCATATATATTAATTCAAATGACTTGTATTGTTTTTCTTTTGTAGAAATCATTGTTTTAGATCACCCCTTTTCTTCAAAAATGAGAATAAATGTAAAGATATATTAAAAACATTCTAGGGGCACCTGGGTGGCTCAGTCTGTTGAGTGTCTGACTCTTGGTTTTGGCTCAGGTCAGGATCTGGGAGTTATGAGATCGAGCCCCATGATCGGCTCTGCTTGAGATTATTTTCCCTCCTCCCTCTCCCTCTGCACCTCCCCCCACTCTCTCACTCTCTAAAATAAATGAATAAATAAATGAAATCTTAAAAAACATTCCAGAAATTATTAAATTAGGCCTCTTTATTAGTTTTTATCCATTAAAAAGGGAAAGGAATATCTGAGAAAAATATATGACGAGATCATGCAACCAAACTAATTTTTTTTTACCTATCTGAACATTTTATCAGAAATAATTGTGTGTTGTCTTTGCCGGCTATAATTTTTGTATAATTGCTTCTCTATCTCACTTCACAGCTGTCCCCCTTTTTCTGCAGTTTCACTTTCCATGGTTTCAGTTACTCGCAGTAGCATAGCAGATGGTCCTTCTTCTGACGTATTGTCAGAAGGTCAGTAGTAGCCTAACACTAAGTCACAGTGCCCACATCATTCACCACATTTCATCTCCTCATGTAGACATTTTATCATCTCACAAGAAGAAGGACGAGTACAAAATAGGATATTTTTAGAGAGAGACCACATTCACATAACTTTTATTACAGTACATTGTTATCATTGC
Source organism: Eumetopias jubatus (assembly GCF_037043125.1). Taxonomy (NCBI): domain Eukaryota; kingdom Metazoa; phylum Chordata; class Mammalia; order Carnivora; family Otariidae; genus Eumetopias; species Eumetopias jubatus. The sequence goes on along the minus strand of NW_028274809.1, from coordinate 79,355,611 downwards.
TCTATTTTATTAATTATTGTTGTTAATCTCTTATGATACCTAATTTTTAAATTAAACTTTCTCATAGATATGTATGTATAGGAAAAAACATAGTATACACAGGGTTCGGTACTATCTTAGGTTTCAAGCATCCTACTGGGTGTCTTGGAATGTGTCCCTCACAGATAAGAGGGGACTACTATACATTTATTAACACAACTTCATTGTAAATTGTTTCCTCCTGACCCCCGAGAAAACAGCAACAAAAGTAACTTTGAAAAGTCTTCTTTCCAAACTTTCTTCATTTCAAATTTCCAGGTATAAATAAGTCACAGAGATGAAAAGTATAGCACAGGGAATATAGTCAATAACACAGTAATAACATTGTCTGATGACAGAGGGTGACTACACTTACTGTGGTGAGCACTGAGTAATGTAAAGAATTGTCAATTGACTATGTTGTATACCTAAAACTAATTTAACTTTGTATGTCAGCTATGCTCCAATAACAAACAAATAAACAAATAATTTTTAAAGTCTCCCTTCCATGTATCAAAAGATTATACTTGTTTTTTCCATCACCGGCTCTTCACTTTCCACCATACCTTGGCCAATTTTCTTTGCTGCAACTCAAATACATATTCATCAGAACATTGTGTTCAATGTCAAAACTCATAGAACACCTTTAACTCCACTTTCTCACCCCAGCCAAAGGTTCCATAACATGATGATCTTATGTTACACTTCAGAGTCACAGGTAACCTACTAATTTTCATCCATATTTATATTAAAAATATAGATGTATATTATATATATATATATATGTATTGCTGATACTGGCATGGATTGTTTCTTTTGCCCACTTAGCCCCTGAATAGTGGGTAAATTTTTATTTATGGGTGCTTGACTTTGGTATCCAGATTCTAGGACCCCACATGTAATCAGGCAGGGAAGGTAGACATTTCTTGCTATTGATTCATCTATATCATCTTCCTGTCATAAACCCTTCATTGCCGCACCACTGGACTCTATGAATCCACTCTGCCTGTGAACACTGAATATCAGAAATAGGCCCCGCCACCCAAATAAATTTTACATTGACCCTGTTTCTTTGCATCACTCACACCAGACTGCAACAATGTTCGTAATACCTTTAAACGCTCAATTGTCTTCATTTCTTTACATATTTGTCTTCCCAACCAGATTGATTTCCTTGAGGACAGAGACAACAACTGATTCATCATTGTGTGCTTCCCGGTGATTTGCTCAGTTTATTATACATATGTCCAGTAATGGACACAGGGGCAGAGGGTTTCCTCTCCTTTGCCTGGCTCAATAAAAAAAGCCTGTTGGGGCACCTGGGTGGCTCAGTCAGTTAAGTATCTGCCTTTGGCTCAGGTCATGATCTCAGGGTCCTGGAAATGAGCCCCACATCAGGCTCTCTGCTCAATGAGGAGTCTGCTTCTTCCTCTCACTCGCCCTCCCTGCTCTCCCTCTCTTTCTCTCTCTCTAATAAATAAATTAAAAATAAAAAAAATTAACCTTTAAAAAATAAATAAAAAATAAGAAAAGCCTACTTTTGTTATTATCACTTTGAAACCAATGTGGGCTCATAGGAAGTCTTTAACATACACATTGATTGTATTCGAGAAAGCACTTCCGAGGTATGAACCAGAAACCCACTGACCAGCTCTGTAGTTAATAGTCATCAAGATGCTATGTTGGATCAGGTCCCATGAGTGTGGTAAAGGGACTGTGTCGAATTGCCTTCTGGGCGCGGAAGGCCGTGGAACAGTGAAGGAAGAAGAAGACAGGAAAAGCAGATAGTTTTTTGGTACCTGGTGTGGCTTTGTCCAAATTCTAAAATAGATAAAGGTCATTTGAAATATTCTTCCCCATTCAATTTTTTATTATTTGCAACTGTGTCCCAAACTATGCAGTGCTGTTCTTACTCACCCCTACTTTCCACCCCACAGTGAACTTTTGCTGGTCTACCCAATCACTTCAAACTCTCTGCAGGAATGGGCAATAAGAAAGACGAAAAGAGGAAGCTGATTTTAATGAGAATGACGCCAGCTCTGATTAAGCTAATATCCACTCAGGTTTGAATGACTAACAGCATTTTTAATTCTTCTGTTATTTGCATTTTGATGACTTGCCCCGTAGCAAAGTAGATCAGTTCCTGCTTTTCATAGATTCCTTCCTCCACATTTATACTACACAACTTTCTCCAAGTTCTGCCTGTTGGTTTATTGCTGTGAGGTGTGTGCACATGTGTGTTGGGGGGGGTGGTGCTCTGGGTGTTTGTTTTGGCAGGATCACCAGGGTCTTTAGCATGAGAGAAAAGATAACACTGAAGAAGAAAGATCATAATGGTTCTAAGTATGGGTCATTAGTAAATCAGGTGTGTAAAACCGAAAAATTGCTTACACATTTAAATATCCTTCACAATGTCTATGTTATGAATCAACATTCTTTTATAAAGGTGAATGTGGGTTTTGTGGAGACAGTAAGCTTGGAATTCTGTGAGCCTGAAACTCTGATCTATGACTTTGTGTTTAGAAGTCAGGAATGTGTAGTATGTGGGAAAGTGTTATTGGGGCTCAGATCCCATTTTGGTTTCCATTTCATAGTCTTTGCAGCTTAAAAAAATAATCCACTGAAAATCTTTGGTGGGGAATGTAGCTTTCAAACAAGTTTTCTTTATTCTTCTGTGATTCTAGAAATTTGATTATATCAATTAGGGAGAGTTCACATTTCCTAAATGTCCCTAGGGAGTTTCATGTTATATTCTTTAGTAATTTACATAAAGTTTTGAGTGCAAATAAGCCTCAGACATCAGAGAACATTGCCCGCTTCCTTGAAGAGTCTATAAGAAAAGAATGTTCTTTGGGTCAATAACATGTGATATAAAAGGACTTTGTGAACTGTAATGATATTGGTCTCCTTTATAAATAATGTAAATCTCTATGTATAGAGAAATTTATATAACATAACAAATCTAATTTGTTATATATACACAAATTTATACACAGCATGTAAAAATATATAGCTGAACAAATATATATGAACAAATGTGTATTTGTTATATTAGTTTCATATATTTATATACAATATATACATAATTCTATGTAGACACACTGAAATATGGTTACTTCTGAAGCACACCAATTATGTTAACACTAGAAGTTTGAATATAAATTAATTTATAGCCCTGTAACCAAGTCGAACCCAGCTCCTCTTCCCAACAAAGGAACGTGCTGGGAAGGGCGCAGCCTGAGCAGCTGTGTGATTGAACGCATTCCCAGCCCTTTCTTGCCCTCCACCATGTACCTTTAATCCATTTTGAAGTTGGATTAAAGTAGGGGTTGGTGTATCATTGTATCCTGTTGACATATTCCTCCTTGCTCAGCTGGCATCCTTCTGCAGTCTAAAACCAGACTCTGCTGAACTATGTTTCTTACTGTTACTTTCAATCATGTTTTCTTTGTTCCCAAATATTTATCAAAGGCCTACTATGTGTAGATACCACAATGAGGAAGACATTCTTCTTGCCTTTAGGGAGTTCATCATCTGGAAAGAGTTACTGCCTTGTATTGTATTGTGTATATAACTTTGTACTGTATGTGCTCAGGTTTACAGAATTAGGGGTTTTCTGCAAAGGGTCTTTTTGTGCACGTGTATTCAAATATAAGACAGTTACATTACATAGTTGCAATGGATTTTAACTGCAGAGCTAGGAACCAATTTTTTTTTGAAAGTCACTGTAATGAGAAGATAAAGTGAATCTTATAAACAAAAAATAGAGTTTTTAGCCTGTGAAGAGAAAAAAAACAATAGTGTGCATTTTTCTGACAGTGATTGGTGAGTTTCCAAATATCTCTAGCCTAACTTATTAAAGTTAAATAGTAAAACAATATATCTTCATAAGTCCTTGTGTAACTTTGACTCTATAACTAACTGTGTTATTGATCAAATGTGGTTTCCCTTTACTAAGAAAAAAAGGCTTTTAAAAATCTCATATAACTTATTGGTGATCAAGTACTTTGTAGAGAATAACATTTTGATAAAAAAAAAAGCGACGGTAACTCAGGAACATATGGATTACATTTACCTCCAAATGCATAAACTTTTAAAGAAGTTATAAGGGAAATTCCTGGCAAAAATATCCCTTGATTTGGAGTATTAAACATATCTGAAAAAGACAAAAAGGTGGGTAACAGGAAAATTTAATATACAGAGTCTGCAAGACATTGAATAACTTCCTTATTCAAAAATGTCTAGGACTATTCTAAAAACACATAGCCAACTCCTGGAATGACGGCCCTGTGCTAAAAATTCAGTTGTGAGTGAAATTTGTGGAGTGGTCCAAGGGGCAACCAGTTGCTCAATTGTACAAATATCACCCTGAATAACACAGGATTTCCAATGTGTAACTTGGAAAACCTTTTTCTAGTGGCTAGGGGAGTATATGCGTGTGTAAAACATCTAGCAACATGCTTTAGGAAATGGAGCATTTCTATGCCAATGATGCATTCTCTCATCACTTTTTATGATGCATCTGCATGAACTTCACTTACATGTGCAAGGTTATTCACTTTTTTTTAACCTAGTTAACATGACTAATAACCTTCCTCAGTGGTGGGGGTGCACACCTGAGCCTTCAGAAGGGGAGGAGGGAAAAAGAAACCAGGGCACCCTCGCCCTCCCATGTAGGGACAGTGGCATTGTCTGGGGGTTTCCTCTCATCTCTGCTCTACTCTCAGTCAGTAGACACCATGGAGCAGTGATTCCAAGGTTTCTAACGAGCACCCAGTCAGCATTTCCCTGGGCCAGCTGCTGGAAAGTTACTCACAGCAGGACGATTATGGGTGTTCTGTGACTCTTCATGCAACCAGCCTGCATCCCCCTTCTCTCTTCCATTTCCTCCTAGGCAGGAGAAGGACACTGAGAAGTTCCCGGGATGGTGGGCGGAAAGAAGGATTCAGAAAACAACGCAGAAGTAAGGCGGCCACGCAGAGGCACAGCGGCGGGTGGTCCTCGAGCCTGACCGGTCCATGATTACAGTCTGGGGAACCGGGGAATTGGGGCCGGTTCAACACCTGGGGCCTCCTGGTTTTACTCTCCCATACCTTCCAATGTCTCACACCAACGCATTGTACCCCGGGCTGACTCTAAACTTCGAAGAATTGCGCTTGTGGTCTTAAAAATTGAACCTGAGGCTGAAGCAGAATGGTGTTCAGACTCTCCCAAGGCATTTCTCTTGACAATCGGGTGAGCCAGATGCCCCCCTCCCTGAGCTGGCTCTGAGAGCCTCAGCTTCCCAAGGGCCCAAGATGTGCCAAGAGCGGCTTACTGACCATGAGGAATAGGCTGAGCTTTTCCCACACTCCAACAGAAGCCTCTCCATGCAAATTCTTCATTTGTGTGAATGTTTCTTTTGTTAGTAAGTACAATTCCACCTTCTCGGATGGTAACAATAATAACTATTACATTTTTTTTGACAATGCCAGACATTCATCACTTTCTGTTGCTCATGTCCTGATTAAACATTCTTTCCCCAGAACACTGTAGGATTTCTGATCTTAGAACACGGTTTTGGAATTTACAAAACATCTGTCTCCTTCTTCTCTCAGCCAGAAAATACAGAGAAGGCTGATTTTTGCTTTGGCTCCATGAAGGAACTAACACCACAGCCTTCGACGCACAGGCAAGAGGAAAACATAATTTTGCTCCCCCACCCACAGATCTAGGTCTCTCCTCGTCCCAGCTTGCACTCCAGTGTCACTGACAGCATGTGCAAATCCTGGCTCAGGAGCCTCGTAGGCAAACCTAGAGCTTCCTGGCAACCATATCAGCAGGAGGATCACCAAGAGCACCTGGCAGTGGGCCCACCCTTCCCAAACACTCTAGGGCTTGTGGGCATGTGTATGGCCACGGAACTGGTTGGCCCTGAGCTTGGGCACCACCTAGACCACTGCATCCTAGGGTGATTTTCTCCATCTTCCCTGGAATTCAGCCACAGAAACACCTGCAAGGGATAGGCTTTTGGCCTCGGAAAACCCTGTCTTCCAGTCTCCTACAAAGGACAAAGCTGGAAGGACCACATGATTCCTTGCTATGAGACTCCAGACACATCTGCCAGCCGGCTACTTCTCCAGTCCATTCTCTACCAATGGCTCTCAAAGATTTTTGACTATGACCCATAGAAAACTAAGCCCGGCATGAATATACATGTATAATGACATACACACTATGCATAATAGAAATAATAATTTCACAAACATCACTTAGCTTTGCAGTACTCTATATAATGGGGCTTACTTGAATGTTGGAAAACATTTTAATAATATAATAATGACACTTGTGATTTATTTAGCATCTACCACTAGTCAGGCAATAGTCTAGGTGCTTTATGTATATTACTCTAATCCTTACAATAATTTTATAAGTTAGATGCTATACATATTTTGCAAAAGAGATATTCAACTTTAAATAAATTATTTTACTTTAAAATGTTTAGACTTTGTAACATAGTTCAGCTTTTTGAAAAATTTCTATGCACAATGACTGAGGGGTATATTTATGGTGTGTGTGTGTGTGTGTGTGTGTGTGTGTGTACAAATATACAGAATATATATACCCTATAAGACAGAGGGAATCAGAAGGAGGTGGAATGCCTGGGCAGGAGAGGGTCTCTGGAAAAAAATGATCCAGTGAACTTTGTGCAATAATTCATGAAGCAATTTTAAGGCCCGAGGTAGTGCAGCTATAAAAGGAAAGACTGTCATGTATCAACCAGTACAATTTTTGTAGGCTAAAATTTTCTCTTCCTGAAGAGAAAATTTAACATATTTGATTTTGTCTCTCTTTTAAAATTTTATAAACTATTTCTTAGACCTTATGTATAGAAGTGAGTGTGCTACCTAAACTTATATCAACATGCTGCCAAAAGATTAATTAAAAGTAGAAAAAGGCACCAGAGAAGTTGATGTTGTTGGATCAACTGGTCTCTACACACATGGTCGGGCTGACCCTCTTCAACAGGAAATGATTCAAAGACAGCAATATTTACTGCGTTTGTTTTTGTTTTGTTTTGTTTTTATCTGCTCAACACAACTGATGCTGTATAGTGAATCACAGTGATGTTTACAAATATTATATCTCTCTGGCCAAGTTGTGGGATCACAGAGGAAAGTCGCTCCCTTCATGAATGTGTTGCTGGCTGCTGCCATTGGTATTCTGTGCTAGGGTGGATGTGAGCAAATGTGTGGCTTTTCCGCAGCCTTGACGCTCGGCATCTATCCATACTTAGGATTATTATACTTTGTAGGCGACATAAAAAAGCAAGCAATCTGTGTGGATTGTTCTTTATGCCCTGGAATGAGCCTTCTTGGCCAACAGCCAGAAAAGCCCAACCTGCTATGGGTCTCCAGCCAAATGCTAATTCCCTTGTCCTCCTCCTCCTGGTTCATGACGCTTCCCTTCCTCCTGCTTAGAACTTCTCAATGACACCTGACCTCTGTATGGCCAGTGACAATCGTAACACACCAAGCAAATCAGAAGCTGCCCAACCTTAACGTAATCTGCAGAACCAAAAACCACAGCATGGAAGCAAGCAGGAATCTTTTGGTCATTCTTCTTTCCCCTTTTTGGTGGTGGAGGGAGAAAAGGAGGAAACCAGTCATGATTAAATTGGAAAGAAGTAACACATATAGGCTTTTAAGGAACTTTCAGGCTCTTCCTGAAAAGTCATGTGACTTTTCAGGAAGAGCAAACTATAAAGGCCAGTTGAGACCTAAACATCTGTGGGAGAGGATCTGTAATGGGCCAAGGGATAGAATGTGATGGAAAAGCAACAGGAAAGAAGTAAACCCTGCCATACTGAAATAAAACACTCCCCAGAAGAGAGTGGTAAAAGTGCTACCTTAGAAAAATGAGACCAGCATGGATGCAAGTAAATTCTTGGATACAGTGATCTTAGTGAAAACATCTACCCACACAAGAATGTACAAGGAGTTCACCCTAGAACAATTACAAGGAGTAAATTGTCTTCCAGCACACCATCAGCAGTATGTTTCTAAAAGTCTAATTGTTATTTATCTAGAATTCCCGCAGCAGTGATAGTATAGTGATATGCAGTAGTACACATGTGCTTATTCATCTCTTGAATGAGCTCCTTAGCGCGGTGACAGTCCAAATTTAAAGGATCCTGGACTGTATCTTTATTTTTACCTTCTTGGAGTTTCCCTTGTACTATTTTTCACAGAAGAGTGAACCCTAAGATATTTTTCATTTGTTTATCACACAAGTTTCCCTGGATTACAAAAGAAATATTTTTCATCTTCTTGCCCTGTAAATCATAATCCACTGATGCATTACTAAGACAGGTCAATCACCTTGTCCTCTCTTCCTCTGCCGATGGGAATCTCCTTTATCAGGGCCTTCTAAGGACAAAACTTCTCCCCTTCATTCAGTGATAATCACAAGACACCAAGAAAATCATACGTCATCGAGTACATAAATTGCTGAAAGGAAGTCTGACAAAATTTTAAGAGGATATCAAGCCTCCACAAGGCCACCTGCAATCGGCAGTTTAGGATGACGTGTGATGAATGGTAGCCCTCACCTTTCTGGAGTAGCAGCTATCAAGACTGGCCCAGAAATGCTGCCGAAAGCACGTAGACAGTGGCTATTAAGGCTTAATACTTGATACAAGATGCACTCCAGTTTTGATCATAAAGTCTTACCTACATTTATTCACTCAAAAGGCCATTCACTGAAATACAATTTGGATCTTTTCTTGCCAGTGATGCCAGAATGGTCAGACCCCACTGAAAGATCAGAACACTGAGTAATTACCACCAAAGCTGGCCGAGGCTCTACACACCTCAGGGCTATTTTTTAACTTAATGGAAAATTTTGTCTTTATTATGTAAAAAAATTTTTAAGCCTCAATAGTTAACTCAAGTCGTGTGTACATTTTGTAACTTCTCTCAGGAAATTTCTCATGAATAGCTACATTTTAAGACTGTTTCATGTAATATGACATCATGCAAAATAAACCAAAGCAGATTTTCTGAACATACTACACATGACAACAAACACCGAGATATGGCTTGTGTCCAACACGGGTTCCGCTTCAGATATTTGGCTGGAGGAGCAAACAAACTATAATAAAAAATAAATAAATAAAAGCTGAGATTATTTTTACATAAAGCAGAGAGCAGTTACCAAAGTCATGATTTTTTGTTTTGCCTTTAGCATTGCTGGGTTTTCAGAACATTCTTTTGGTCACACTCGTCTGTATTTTAGACACAGGATGTAAGACAGCCAAAGGCAACATTCCTTACTCACGTTACTCACGCGAGATCTCAGGAGGAGCAGTAACGGAAGTCATGGTATAAACAAAAACAAGTCGTGACCCTCAAAACCATGGGTTTTAATTACTTCACACAGTAGAACATTGCAAAAATGTATGCTTATATCTTGGTGAGACCATGGCATGGGGAACTAAAAGCATCGTTTCCAGATAAGTGTGTGGAATGCAGATTTTCCAGTTTCATTTTCTCCTGATCCTGGGTGAGGATTTTGGGGTGACAGCTATCTTTAGACGTGAGATTTTCAGGTGTGAGAAAGAAATACTGAATCTTTCTTAGTCCCCATTTGACTACTGGCTTCACCAACTTAGACCGGTTTCCTTACCTACAAATGAATGCTGTGAAAAAGACAGTACCTAGGATTGCTTTTATTCTAAATTTGGGGAGTGTCTGAGTCTTTCAGACCTTCCTCATGAATTCTGTAGGTGTGTGATAAGCTTTATCTCATTAAAAGAAGTGCCATTTTAATTCACTCACTGTATTGTTTGCCTAAACGCATTAACCTCTGTTTATGAACCATGATTCTTAACATTTCCCCACTGCAATTTGCACACTGAAGATGATTAGTTCGGTGGTGCCATCTGGGGAAACACCTCGACGCGACAGGAGGCAGCGTCCCTGACCAGCAGCCACAGTGTTACGAGGCCTTCAGGTTTTGCCTTAAGATTTCTTAGAAACGGAGCTGGCGATAGATATTTCACAATCCAGTTAGAAAGGGTAAGATAATTTGTACAAGTTAGATATTCTTTCTAATTTACATCTCTGAGTAACTGAGCAGTGACTAATGTGAAAGCAAATATTATTCCAATATTTAGTTTATTTGTACCACACCTCCGAGATGTCGATGAATGATAATGTCTTATGAGTGGCTGTTAGGACAGCACAGCACTAAATAGCCTCTCAGCATTTTAAAATACATCTCCTAAGTGAAGTTTTCAGTTTAAGCCTATGGACAAAGGAAGTAAACTTTGTTTTGTTTAAGTCATGTAGTCATTTTAATAGATGCGTTTATATCTGCAAGGGAGAGAAAGAGCGAGAGGGAGGAAAGCCTGTTAACTTACAGAAAGGTAAGGGTAGTGAAGTTGAATGAGGAAAAAACAAATTCATCATATATTCCAGATAATTTTCATTTTTTATATTTATTCCACTCGTGTGAATACTTTTTTTCTAGTCACGGTGTTTTTATGTTTACACAAAGCAGCTGAGTAAGAAATTAACATTTCCCATTAAATATGGTGGGGTGAATTTCTAGCTTTAGGTCAACCTTCTCCCAAAACCCTGCTAAGACTCAAAGCCTCTTCTCCCGCTCACACAAATTTTAAAAAAGGTATAAACAGTGCTGGGCTGGAGCCAGTTATTACATGGTGTCAAGCTTGGTGGTGGGTATTAAAGAGGGCATGTTCTGCATGGAGCACTGGGTGTTATAAGCAAACAATGAATCATGGAACACTACATCAAAAACTAATGATGTATGTAATGTATGGTGATTAACATAACATAATAAAGTAAAATAAAATAAAATAAAAAGGTTATTGAACTATCATAAAAAAAAGACCCAATCGTTAAATATTCAGGGCTCTTGAAAACCATTATTAAACTATCGGTAGCTTGAAAATAGTCATAGTGGGAGTAGACACCATGAAATTAGCAAAGGCTACAAATCAGAGCTTTTTTTTTTCCTTTTCTTTCTTTCATCTTTCCAAAGAGCCATTTATCAGCACAACACTAACCATACCCATAATGAAAAAGACCATCAGAGAGGAGAAGACATAGGGTGGGAGTTACTGGTATGAATTCAGAAGCTAGGAAGCAGATATTTAAGTGATAACTGACTTAGTAGATTGAAGGAAAGTCTTCAATGGGGGAAGGTCTACTTTCCCTTTCCCCCAACACGCCTAAAAAGTTATTCAATGCAGAAAACCCTCAAAAGGTTTAGGTACTGGGGACCTCAGTTGCCTATGAAAGCAGAAGCACAAAGTAGGGCTGAAAATAGGAAGAAAGGTTATTAAAAGAGAAATTGGATCCTTAGATCACCTCAACTCCTACATCCAGCCTAGCGGTCACTCCTCCCATAGCCTGAAGAAGATAGGAGAGCCTAAATAAGGCTACAAACTGTGGTGCCCCAGGCTTCCTGAAACGAAGTGATATGCTGTAATGAAACCAGAGGAATTAAGTGACGATTAACACACTGAGTGGAGAGACCTGAACTGTCTTCTGCTCAGTTTATATGACCCTAGCAACCAGGTATGGTATTGGAGGACCGAAGGCTGAGCAAATTGCCCTCAGGGCTAGGGTTAGTTAGTGACGCTCCCAGCTGGGGCTCTCCCAGTAATGGCCTGGTGCCCATTATTAGCCTGTGATGAAGCCTGCAGCAACTTCCACTAATGTGAAAACCAGAGTTTCTAATCAGCATCTACTCTTAAAAACTTTACTCTTAAAATGTCAACTGACAACAAAGAATCAATAGATATTAGGGGAAACACTGACGTACAAGGCAATGACCAAAACAAACAGATGAAAAAAGAATCTGGAGGAAACAGAGACCATGTAGAGAGTAGGAAAATGTTTAAAAATTAATTTTCTCAGAGCTGCAGAAAAACGTATTACATTCATGAACAAGAGCAGCAGGTTGGGTAAAGGACATTACGGAGGAAATAGACAAGATCTTCGTAATTAAAGATAGGTTAACATGACTTTAAAAGTCACCAGGAAATTTAAAAGCTACCGTTGAAGATAAATCTCAGAAAGCAGTACCAGGTAAGAAAATAAGAGAGAAAAATTATGAGATACAGGATAAAGTCTAATTTCTGAATAATGTAAGTTCTAAAAAGGAATGGAACAAAACAGAATGGGAAAATTGTCAAAGAATACATGAATATTTCCTAGAATGAAAATGAAAGCATTTGCAGATTGCTAGCATCATGGATTCACGCCCACAACTGAATATACTCAAAAGCCCATGGAGGTAAACTACCAGCGTGCAAGGAACAGAAGATTTTAAAAGCAACCAGCATAGGAGAATGGGAGACAGTGTTAGGGCTGCAATTTCATCAGAAGCTCAAGGTCCTCCTTCAACCTCCCAAGAAAGTGGGAATCCACTTTCTTGCAGCTGTAGATCTCAGCTTACTTCTTCAAGGCGTGCGGGAGAGAACACTACCGACCTCCAAGCTCTCTTTGGAGGGACTCACTTGATTAAGACCTCTTAATCTCTTGGATAGATTAAGGATCTATGGGTAATCTCAGGATAATCCCCCTTTATTTAAATCAAAATCAACTGATTCGGGGCGTTGGTTACACTGCCATAATCTTTTCACCTTGCCATATCAGGTAATAGACTGATAGGAGCGACAGACATTCCATCCCATTTACAGTTCTCTTCACACTCAACTAGGGGAGATAAGACAGGGCTGCAGGATGTGGAGACAAGGATATGGGGATCTCCAGGGCCGCCTTCTGCCCACTGCACCTGGGTTTTAGATTCTTACCTACAGCTGTATCAGCTCGAAGTCAACTGCAGAACTTTGGAAGCCCCAGGAAAATAGGATGGATTACTTTTCTTGTATTTGCAGTGAGTTTTTCCTTGTCTCATATATATCTAATGATACCTTTATTCATTTGAATATATATATTCCAAATTTTTATGAAAAACAAATTTGGAGAGAAAAATTCTGGGATTTCAAATCCTCAAGGCCAACCGCTTAGGTTAGTTTCTCCAAGATTTGCTAAATAAAGTTTAGTTCTTTTAAAACATTATTGCATATGCCCACCGCCCTCCTCCCCAATAAAACAGCTGTTCCTGAAAAGGCAAGGAATTCATGCCTAGATGTTATCTGAATAAGTTTTCCAAAAGAAAACATTGTAAAATAAAGCATGAGTGCTGGTGACCTTTTCACTTCTATAAGGGCAACAGTTCATTTGAATTAGATAGACATAATTTGTTTTTGTGAATAAGCAATGGCCGACAAGACCTACATCATTGTTGAAATCCGTTGTTTTTAATACTAATACCAGAACAAGTCCTTATGTTTTCCCTCTCTGGAGGTAAAATATCTGCCAGTATCATTTTGTACTTGAGCACTAAAAAGTCAATTTTCTTGGACTCCTAGAGCAATAATCTTGGAGGATTCTGATTCTTTTATAAATGTGCCTGGAAAAATAGTATATACAAAAATAACAAAAAACTTTGGAGGGTTTACAGGCCTTGAACAGTACCTTGAATCCTGCATTCATTTTTAAATATATGCAGACAAATTTATCCAAAAGAAGTTGTTTCTGAAATTCAGTTTTAGAAACACATAAACAATATTTTTATTATTTTGAAATCAAGACATACACAAATTTTTCACATTTAAGGAAACTTCCCCATTTTCAAGTGAATTCTTTTTGGAATACAAATACTTACTTTTTGTCTTATTTGTTTTGAAATTTGGTAGGATAAATTACTTAAAGTGGGGTGTATGCAATATAAATAATTTAACAATATATGGAGTGTTTTATTAAAAGGCAGAGCCCAGCTTGGAAATTGTGATTTCCCAGCTCTAAAGACTGGAAATTCACCACACCTCTAAAGTGGCATCACCTTTCCAAAGGGAGGAAAATGATAAATGATTTCAATAACTCTTAGTTTGTTCTTGGAATGTTTCATGAGAAAAGGTAAATGAAGGTTGGAAAGAAATTGCCCTTATGAATTTTAAAGAGTATTGCCAAGCTCTTATGCTGAATTTCCTTTTGTTTCATTTTCTATTTTTATAAAATCTTCTGGAAGAGCACTGCTAAAATAAACTGAGTTCTAATCATCTGTGTTTCAGCTTAAATATGTTCGTAGTCACCTTAATTGTCTCTTAAATCAATTAAATTTTATTTTTTAATTTTTAATTTAGATTTTATTTTTATTTTTTTCTAAATATGTCTGCCTTTCTCTAATTCTAGATTTTTTCAATTTTTCTCTTTCATACCAGTCAGCCCATTTCAGAAATAAGATTTTTGTATGCTAGTTTCCCTCCTTTTTAAAATTCTTTGTGAGATTTACAGCACAAAGTTACTAAAGTACTAAAGGTACTAAAATTGCAAATTTGATCAAGAGAATAGCTAAGTGATGTGGTTTAAGGGGCAGTATATTTAGCATAAGATAAAGTCTCCAAAATAGACCATTTTGATTCTTTTAACCACTGTTAGCAAAGCTACCATAATATGTTATTCTCTATAGAAATATCTTTTTCATATTTAATTAAAATTCACTCCTTTTATTTGGTTTATTATAAACTAAAATTAATTATCTTAAGATAGACATGTTAGAATTTTTAGCCAGTGTGAAAGGCTAAATAAGGAAAAAATAAATGCATAGTAGTGATAAATACCAAATTCAAAAAAGCAGTAATTCTTGTCAGGAAGTTAAGTAGATGCAATTGGGGAAGAGTATACAGGACGTTCAATGAACTTGATAAAATTTTATTTTTTATTTTTATGTATTTATTTTTAAATCTTTAAATTTATTTGAGAGAGTGAGAGCACAGAGGAAGATGCAGACTCCCTGCTGAGCAGACAGCCCAACGTGGGGCTCGCTCCCAGGACCCCAAGACCATGACCCAAGCCGAAGGCAGATGCTCAACTGACTGAGCCACCCAGGCGCCCCAAAATTTTATTTTTTAAAAGGGTGTTCTCTGTAGTACCGCATTTTGTATATATTCTAATATAGCCTAGTAAACTTTGTAAACACACACATACACACCGGGAGTCAGCAAAGCATGTAAAGTTTAGAGTAGCTCTGCTTTTGTTGCTTTCCTGCAGATCACGGGAAGCAAAGCCAGAATTAGGGCACATGGCCCTGTGGCTTCATCTCTCCCACATGAGTACTGGGGTGGTGCTGTCTGAAGGCGTAGTTACTCTGCTAAAGCCCAACAGGCCACCACCTGTGCGGGACAGTTTCAAACACTAGCGAGGATTTTTCTCAAAATGGAAGCATAGAAGAAGAGATTACTAAGGTGGGATGGGGAAGTGGAGAAATCTGAGTTGCTCTCTCACTTCTTACTCTCTTGGGCTTGGAGTTCAAGCAGGATAGATAGCCTCCGTGCTAAGGGCTAACATGCCGTCTTCTATGATAAACCAGTCCAGGAGCTATGAAGGAGGGACTTTCCTAGAGCCATCGCTTTTTTTAAACTGTCTGATTAATCTGTGTAAATGTCTAAGGTGCATTACCTACTTATTTTCTTTTGTTGCCTTAGAGATTATAGTATCGTTTATTTCCTCACACCCCAAGTTCCTCAGAGCCTAAAGGTGAGGTCAAGCCAAATCTGAATGTCTCTACATTACTTGAAGACCATTTTGTCTCCATCTTGTTTGGGTAATGTGGTTAAATTTAATTTCTCTTATAAGAAATAACACAAATAAATTTTAATAGGTGTATTCCTATTGTGGCAACTTGTGAATAAGGAGATTTTTACGTGTAACAGATTTGTCACATACTACTCAATAGCACTACCTAAGAAAATAAGGAAGAACAACCACTATTTATGAGGTGAAAAATCATACAAATGAATATTTGTATAAAATTATTTTTAAAATCCTTTACAACTATATTGGTGGTGTTGACTCCAGTTTTTCTAGGTAACTTGCCAGAACTTGTGAGCCAGAACTTCCTAATATAGTAGGTAATTATCTAGTCAATGGGGTTAATCTGAAAATTTAACCAGTCTATTCATGCTGGGCAGTCTAAATTACCCTGTCAGAAAATCTATACTTTGTACATAAACTGAACAATTTAAAATTTGCCATTTCATTCTATTAAGTGGGTACAGACCCAAATAATGAGAACTGTAGTACGGCAATTCTTTCTTATTTAAAAACTGGACTCTCAGAAGCAACAAATAAAATGATAAAGAGACCACAGTCTAGCACAGACCATCGCATCATTTTATATTTTGCAATATAGATTATCCTCTACCAAGTGGGTCATGCAATAATATGCATAGGTGTTGAACTGTCAAAAGAATTACACAAATTTCATTCATTCATTCATTCATTCCCTAATGAGAGTTTGGGAAAAAAAACTTCTCTAAATGCTCATATTTTATAATGCAGATGATTAGCCTGTGTTAATGAACACTAAGTTAACAATCAGATTTCTTAAAATGCAGAACCTGACTTAATAAAGTTTTTCTTTCTACTAGGCATTTGTGTGAGAAAAGTCATTTTATTTCATTCTTAAAAGGACTTCATGCATGAGATTGCCACTTTACTGTATATTTATCAAACCTGGTCCAGCTTATTTTTAATCCAGGTGTTGGGAGAGGTAGGTTAAAAGAGCATATAAACCTACATGTAAGAGGCAGGATGAATTTTCAAATTGTGACATTAGAGAAATGTCCCACTCTCAAGGGCTAAGTGTCTTCCACCGAAGTTTTCACCATCAATGCATACTCCTATGCTACTTGGTTAATGAGATAGCATCTCCCAGTTAAAACTATGAGAGAGGGAGTTTATGCTGATTTTTTAAAAATCACAAATCACAGACACCTAACATTTTAAATAAATTTCATCCTTCCTAAGCACTTTTTGATGAAAGAGTCCTCTTAGTTTGTTTTAGTTCTCATCTACATACTATTAGCATGAGCATTCTTTTTTTTTTTAAGATTTTTATTTATTTATTTGACAGAGAGACACAGCAAGAGAGGGAACACTAACAGGGGCAGTGGGAGAGGGAGAAGCAGGCTTCCCGCCGAGCAGGGAGCCCGATGCAGGACTCGATCCCAGGACCCTGGGATCATGACCTGAGCCGAAGGCAGATGCTTAACGACTGAGCCACCCAGGCGCCCCAGAATGAGCATTCTTATGAGCAAAAATTCTTCTAAAACTGCATCTTCTCATGACTATTTACAGAGAGTTGAGGGTTGAAAACCTGAGCTAGAGAACGCCGGGTTTAGGTAAATGCGATGTTGCCTCTATCTCTATATAATAATAAGGTGGGCTGTTCCCAGTTAATGTAGCACATACTGTTTTAGCTTACAAATGTTAAGAAGTAATAAATTTCCTATCAGAGAGAGCCCAGGCAAAAAGTTAAATTGTATAAATGTATTCACAACCTTAATTGTTTTAGCTCTATCCCTCACTGTAGCTTCCTCTTTTATCCTAGCCAGGGTTAAAAAGATAGACCGAGGGAAGCCTGGGTGGCTCAGTCGGTTGAGTGGCTGCCTCCGGCTCCAGTCATGATCCCAGGATCCTGGGATCAAGCCCCACATCGGGTTTCCTGCTCAGCGACGAGCTTGCTTCTCCCTCTGCCTCTGCACCCCTGCTTGTGCTCTCTCTCTCTCTCCCTGTCAAATAAATAAATAAAATATTAAAAAAATAGATAGATAGATAGATAGATAGATAGATAGGACTGAATCCGACAGACGGAACCGTTCTAGTTTTAGTGCTTGCTGAGCTGCTGTCTTGAACTCTCTGATCCTTCAAGTCTTCATGAGCACTAATGTTGATAACATCATCGGGTTACTGTGAGAAATTCTTGCCTCGCTGTGTATGAAATGCCTCTGCTAGCCCCTGCCAGGTAGAACAAACCAAGAAGGAGCCTCTCTGATGGTCCTCCTCTCACGCTGAGGTTTGGGGCAGCAGGAACCGATCGCTGGAGGAAGTTACCAGCGATTACAGTGGTATTGGCATCACCCCCTGTTCTGGGAGCTTATGTACCAAACCCTGCTTGCGGGGAAAATTCTGATATCCTGAGGGCATGGGTGATTTATGGACCCTCAGGAGTTATTATTATTCTCAGAAATATTACATTTGAATGAGTGCAAATAAAATAAATGACATGAAAATAGTAAAAAAGCTCCTATAGAATTTCAGGCATCAGTGAACCAAGTAGCTGAGGCACCTTGTAAATTCATGCTCTAATAGTCCTTATTTTTTGCCTACTGGGGCTCTCTTGGTCAGGAATTATTTCATTGCAAAGAACAAAAAACTACACACATTATACTAAGCAAAACAAAACAAAAGGAAAAAATTCTTTCTTTCTGCAGACTCATTCTCACTTTTTCTCAGCCAAGCCTGACCACTCCTGTCCTGAGTGCTAGAAGAGATGCTGGGAAAGTTGTCTCGAGGAGCTTGTGCCGGTCCCCTTTCCTTTTGCCACCTTGAAGCAAGCTTTCTGCCTTAGGTCAGACTATGGGCTAATATACTCCAAGCCTGTCAGCCTTAAATCTAGACTGAATGATCTACATTGAGTCTAAATATTACATCCATTTTAATAGATGCTATATGTTGCCTGGGAAGGTGAGAAGCTAGAGCCTTTAGTTCTTATTTAGCTAGGAGTTCTCCCCTTTTCTCACACTTGGTTTTGGGGACATGGGAAATGATATTAAATTTCCTTTAGTTTTATTCACGCTATGTGAGGTTTTTTTCCTGTAAAGATATCTTTATCTACCTCCTTATCTATCATTTATCTATCATCTATCAATCTATCTCTCTATCTATCTACTTATATATTTTAGTTCCAACTTTGGGGCTAGAAAATTCATCTTTAACCAAGTTAATGACTCATTTTCCATTACTTCTCAGTACATAGCAGAGGTTAACCAGTTTCTGGGTCTGAATGACAATTCACCAGAGAGAATAGCTCAAGGACCCATTTTGGTTCTGGGGAACATCTCTCTTCTAATTAACCATGGTCCATAGTTGGGCCTGTGGGACTCAGACCCCATAACACACAGGGTGAAAGCAAGTTCCTTAAGAAGGGGAGGGAAGATTGGAAAAGAAACTTAATAGAGTATCCTCCAAGCAACAGAAACCCTACCACCTAGGACAGCAGGTTTTGATTTGGGGTACGTACGAGAATTACCTGGGACGTTTGTTAAAAATGCAGATTCATGGGACACCTGGGTGGCTCAGTCGGTTAAGCATCTGCCTTTGGCTCAGGTCATAATCCCAGGGTCCTGGGATCGAGTCCCGCACTGGGCTCCTTGCTCAGCGGGGAAGCCTGCTTTTCCCTCTCCCTCTGTCTGCTGCTCCCCCTGCTTGTGAAAGCTCTCTCTCTTGTCTCTCTGTGTCAAATAAATAAATAAAATCTTTAAAAAAAATGCAGATTTCCCCGCCCCACCTTTGGAACATAATCATTCATGTTGAAACAACAAACACAGCACACTGTTACTTGTTAGTAAAATCCACATTGCTAAATCCACATTGTTGGTAAAGAACAAACATTTATCTTTTCAGTATAAATAGGCACATTTAAAATAACATCTTCTGCATTCTTTATGGGACCAATGACATAGGAGTGGCGATTCTTTACATAAAAAATGATACATGAGGTGACATTGTATTAGATTAAGTAAAGAGTATATGAGAAGTAACCCAAAGCTTAGTTTCAGGGCTGCTGTGATTTGATTTTTGCTGGTGAATATTGTTGTTTAAAATTTAAACCATCTTTCACGAGACATTATCTTAAAAGTTCAAGTTTCCTTTATTATAACCCAAGAGCAATGAGGAATTATACCTAGCTGTAGACAATAAGTACTTCTGGTGCATACTTTTTGATATCATGATGGTATGACAGCTTGGAAATATTGCTTTATAGCAAAAAAAAAAAAAAAAAACCTGCTTGTTACAGCAATATGCAAAAAAAAAATGGATTTCTAGCCCTGTGTATTGCTGGACAACAAGCTAGTTCTAGAATTAATAATGGCCATCATCTACATAAAGAACCAAGGGAACTCAATCAAGTAAATGTTAAAGTCATACATTCATGTGATAAGATTAGAAGTAATCTCTTTCTAATACATGAACACATTGCCAAAGATTATGCAACTACCATCTAGAAGTGATAGAGCCAGACGAGAAACCCAGACCATCTGTTTCCCAAAAGCTCATGAGCTCTGTGTCCTGGTAGACTGCTTTCTCAGGCACTGTTTTTATTTTTTTTTTAAACCTTAACTAACTTCTCTAAAACCTCTTCCTTAGACAACATAAAAGGAACCACTTATGGCATCACTAATTATTGAACCAATTTGGATAAATCTAAAGTCACATTATTCATCCTCTAGAACATTACCTATGACTCTGCTTAATGGGCCTAGGCCAAGTTGTTTTTCTAAGCCTCCGTCGTGTTAGCTGAAAATGGGGATCATAATGGGCTCTGTCTCCTTAGGTTTCTGACAAGGATTAAATGATATAAGATGTATAAAGTGCTCTGCATAGATACTGGCAGGTGAAAAACACTCAGTAAATCTTGGTTATTACTTTCTTACTTAAGGAAATTGGACATAACATAGTAATAACGTGTCGACTTGTGCTCTATCACTGTACATGTTTTTACCTCTGGATGAAAAACAGACATGTATTAAAAAGCATTCACTGATGTTATAGAAACTTCAGACTATAGTTACCATCAACAATATCATTTCCTCTAACATACTGTTCTTACAGCTTTTCGTTCTCCAAGGATAACTGGGTAGAGATGATAGACAGATGGATAGATGGATAGATATACATGAACTAACACATAAATACGTAAAATGAATGTCTACAGTACAATTAATTGTCATGCAGCTTTCATGCAATGTCTTATGCTTTCCTAGGTGTTTGTGTACATATTTTTTTATATGATAACTTAAGTACTTTTCCAGTTAAAGGAGTATACATAAAAAAAAAAAAAGGAGTATACATTTCAGGTTACTGTTTCTCTTCTTGAAAATATATATTTAATGGTTTCATATATCCAGTCCTGAAACCTTCACCAGACATCCTTAAAATTTTTTTTGTGAGTGGATCCTTGGACCCTGCTTACAGTTGAATAAGTTGGAGAGATTTCTACTTTCTGGAACGAAGCACTGCCTGAGGTATAAGGGATATTTAAAACCTGTTAGACCTTCCTAAAATGTTAGAATGATGGCTCTTCAACACTCACTTCTCTTTCTGTGCTCCTTCTCCCTCTCAAACATATCTTCTTTCCGGGAGTCCCTGCCGGCGGCCCCTCCCCCACCCCCTTCTCCAGCAAGCCAGCTCGCCTTCCCAAACCAGCTCTCCGTGTCTGATAAAAAGAAAACATAACGTTCTATCTGCTATGATCATTATTTTGGAGTCATGCTGTAAACATCCCCCTACAACATACACCACCCAGAAATGCATGGGGTATGAGCTCCAGCCTGCGTCTTTGGGCACCAGGGGCTGCTCCTGGCATCAAAGGTTGACTTCACAGTGGTTTCCCCCCAGTCAGGCTTAATTACAGGGCGAAGAATTGTCATGAGGACCAGTCTGCTTGGATAGAGCCTTGTCTACCCAAAGTCATAAACGTGACACACAAGCTCTAAAGTTTCCTAAGAAGTGTTAATATTTAAGAGCATGTTAGACCCAGGAATTTGTAAATCAGTAGTTTTACTTTGAACACATCTCCAGCCAGTTGTGACATTGTTCAGTAAATTGGCAGCCTGTTTGCTGTTGTTTCCTCTTTTTGAAATTTAACCTCTTGGAAAAACAGCCGTCTTGGCTGTTCTATGTCTCAACATAGGCCACCAGCGAAGACCACTTAAAGTTGTTTCCTTTTATCTGGAGTATGAATTCCCCTCTAGCAACTTTCTTTCCTCCTTTTAAATCATTTTGACAGGGCGTCTTTGCTGGGTGCAATTTCTGGGCCCTTTGAAAAGCTGGGGGCAGAGGATTTAGAATGGAACATCCTCTGTTGGGATTTCCTTCTGCTCACGCTGTGAAGGCAGAAAGTTTCTCAAATTTTTATGCCACGAATGGACATTTTTTCGTCCGTTAACTGATGTTTCATTCCATGCGAGATAGCATTTTGGATGTCAGACTTTTTGATGTTGTCTTTTAACACATGCAGGCTCCGAATTGGCTGTGTTTGAGTAATCAACAGTAAGAGAGATAACCACAATGATTCGTCATCGCTGTAAATAATATATGTTTACTGTGTCACAGCTTTATTACTTTTACATTGAACCCAAAAGTTCGCCATTTCCAAGTGGATTCAGGGGAAAAAATTGTCGGGAAGGAATAGGTTTTGAAAAGAAATCAGTTCTCGGGTATTCAGACCCTGAACAGATTTCCCCATGTAATGTAGGAGAGCTGGAAATAATAATATGAAGACTCATGATATTTCCCTTGGATTAAAATCGGTTCATGTCTATCTCTGCCACAAGTAACGAACTTTATAGCTAGCCAAAGTCTACTTTTTTGGCTCTCAGTCTCAAATTTCAGTTGGTAGAATTCTGCAGAAAAGAGACTTTGTTTGGAACAATCAACCATGTTGGTAAGGCAATGTTTTGTTTGGAAATATACAGATTGCTGCTTCAAAGTGCTTAATGAATGGGTATGTGTGTGTTTCTACAACATTTTTTAAGGAAAGTAGAAGACAGGAAATACAAACCTACATATTAAAGAGTTCTGCCAAATGAAGAGCTCTGTACTTTTTTATAAAGAAATTCTCTGCCAAGAGTTTGCCAAAACCTGATTGCAAATGAACATCACAGCTTCTCGCAAACAAATCAGGAAATCCTGTGAATGGATGCCCAGTGTTTTCATGTGCATTGCCAAGCAATCACTGCCCACTGGGTAGAGTTAGGAGGAGAAATAGATTGCAATGCCTGTATATGGGCGTAGCAACATTTTGCAGTTCAGACCATAGCTTCATAGCTATGATAAACCCTCATTTACAAAGCCTTTGATTATTTCCACAAATGGTGGGCAAATAGCAGTCCAGACAGAGGGGTATTTTGTAATTTCTAGCTTCTCGTAGAAAAACAAATGTTGGTGCCTCTTTTCCAAAGACAGGGAAATATGGATTATAATTTATTTTTTATCTAGAGTCAGTTCAGTTTCATTTTTGGGATAAGAAGCTAGAAAATTCCAACTATTAGAACAATAACTTTATGGATT
This sequence comes from Eumetopias jubatus, assembly GCF_037043125.1. Classification (NCBI taxonomy): domain Eukaryota; kingdom Metazoa; phylum Chordata; class Mammalia; order Carnivora; family Otariidae; genus Eumetopias; species Eumetopias jubatus. Next base: position 79,332,380 of record NW_028274809.1, on the reverse strand, counting down.
TTTATTTTTAAAGCAGTGTGTAATGAGACAAAAATTAGTAAAATATTTTTGAAGCCAGATTTTCATTGGCCATGCTCTCAACATAATAAATATTATTTCCCGGGTACTTATTTTGTGATAGACAGTATGCTACTGCTTTATTTATTTATCTTTTTAAGCAAGGAGTTTAGTTTTATTTTCTCTGTGCATTTGCAAAACACTTAGGACCAACATAGAAAAAAAAAAAAAAACCTCCTGTGAAAAACATTACACTTAATAAAAAAAAAAAAAAAGGCCTGAGAGGGATTAGTGCCTTAGCCATAGGGAGCAACAACAACTCTGACTGGTCCAAGGAACTGAAAAGATATTGGGAAGATAGACCAGGAGGCAAGAGAACGAGCAATTACTGAGGGGGAAGAGGGCCTCGAAGTGGGCCATGAGGGGGAACTGGAGGCCAGGGTGTGGGCCACGGTGGAGGGAGGGGCCCCTGCTTGTAGCCATAGGGTGTGAGTCGTGAAGGCCCAGTGTATCCGTGAGGAGGCATCAGTGGAGGAGGTCCATGCATCCCATGTGGAGGCATAGGATCTGGGTGACCCATGGGAGATCTAAACGGAGGCCCTCAAGGGGGCATGCCCATTGGAGGAGGTCCAGGATGAGGCATTCTGGGTGGCGGTCAGGGTGGTGGCTGCCCCCCAGAGCCTGAGGGCCCAGCATGGGTGTGTCCTAAGCCATGAAGGCCATGGTGGGCCAGCTGCATCTGAGACATCCCTGGATGGGGCATCCCACCCGGTGGGAATGGGTGAGGATATGAGTGTCCATGTCCAGGATGTCGAGCCCCTGGGGTTCCTGCTGATGGTGGGCCATGTCCTCCAGCCCCAGGAGGCATAGGTGGTGGGGGCATGGCTGGGGGTATCCCAGGTGGAAGGGCTCCAGGAGGCGGCACTGGGGGTGGGGGAAGGACCCAGGAGGAGGCATGCCTGGTGGAGGAAGCCCAGACCCCAATGATGATACCACATGATTGGGAGATGAGGGTGGAGGGGGTGCATCTGCAAACAGCTGATGAAGGCGGTCGGCCTGGGAGAGTGGGTTCTGGGCTGCCGGAAGTCGTTCAGCTGCTGTGCCATGGCTCTCACCCTTGGAGTCCTTCTTGAAGGCATAGGACACAGTGATAGGGCGGTTGCAGAGATATTGCCCATTCATGGCCTCAATAGCTGCATCCGAAGCATCAAATGAAGCGAAATTAATAAAGGCATAACCTTTGGAGTTGCCTGTGTCGGGGTCCCGCATAATCTTCGAGTTTGTAAGATGACACCAAAGGTGCTGAAAGTATCATAAAGCAGCTTCTCATCAATCTCCGGGTCTAGATTGCCAATGAAAATGTTGGCCCCCACATCCAGGTTCTTGTTGTGAGTTGATGCTTTGTTCACCTGTATTGGTTTCCCATAGGGTTTGATCATCTTCACGATCTTAATAGCATACTCAGCATCTTCCTCACTCAAGAATTCCACAAAGCCATAGTCTTGGTGCTGACCTGTGACTCTATTCTTTGGCATGTGGGTGTTGACTACTGGCCCTGCCTGGAGAAATAACTCCCACAGCAACCGTTTGCTAATCTTCTCGTCCAGACCCCCGACATAGACAGTGGCATCCTGGTTCTGCACTGAGTTCGGCCCGGCAGCCACGGCGAAAGAGCTCCGGCCGTCTCCAGGCAGCGATCCCGCCCTCTGACCGCTGACAGTATGCTACTGCTTTAAATACTTCCTGTAATTTTAAAATTTTGGATGTCTCAAATTATTTAGACAGCAAATGACAGGTCTAGATTTTGAACAGAATTCTGTCTTACTCTAAATTATGTGCTCTTTATGACTATATTCTAATGATTTCCTTATGTCAATAATAAGGCAAAGTATCTTGCTTGACTCAAAAATTTTTTTAATTCCAGTCATAATTTTATCCACAGAACCAAATCAGTATTTATTTTCAAAGTATCTCTCATACCTTCCTTATTATGTCTCATGCTATTGCAGTGGCATAACTCCGTCCACTATCTTCACCCTTAATCTGACCCAGAGCCAACGAATAAAAGGTATAGAAACTACAGCCTCTTTTTCCTTGCCTGTGGCAGGCATCACCAACAGAAAATGGCACCCTTCTCCCTGCAGCCAACCTCATGCTGTATTCCTCATCACAGTGTTCTGGGAAACGATACCAGTTATCTGAGTTCACACCCAAGAAAAAATTATATTTGCCATCAAGGATTCATCTCATCTTGTGCACTGTTACCAGAAAAACTCCTTGAAATACTTCCTTTATAATTTGACTGTCCTGATCAAAATTAGTCTGTGGCTCGATATTGCCTACTCCCTAAAATCAGATCCCTTAGCTCCTCCGAGCTTTTTCCAAATGTTCTTCTCAGCCTTTTCTTCCTCCCCTTTTACTCTTCTACAGAGATTTTTACCTCTCATGGCCTGGGAGTTTGCATTCTCCTAACCTTTGTATGCTTGTTCTCTATCTAAGAATGTTGCTTTGCTTCTCGGTGGTGATAAAATCATACCAATAGTTTTTAGATCAACCCCCCAACTATTTTGAAACTAACTGACTTGTTTTTCCTCCAAATTTTCAATGTGGTAGAAGTTCTCTAATCTGATGAGATCAAGACCAGTAGTTGACAGGTCAATTGACTACAAAAAAAAAAAACAAAACCGCTTAGGGAAAGAATCATAGTCATGATACCTATATTTCATAAACATTCCAATTTAAAACTCAAAAAGCTGTACATTAATTCATCAAACTTTTGATATAGGGCCATTTTTTTTTTTAATTAAAAGTCTGCTGATAGAATTTAACAGCATCTTTCTTTCATACAACACACCCATAATGCATCCTCCATGATTCCCAGTTTGGGTTTATTTAAAGTGAAGCAAGGGGTGCCTGGGTGGCTCAGTCAGTTAAGTGTCTGACTCTTGATTTCAGCTCAGGTCATGATCTCGGGGTCATGGGACTGAGCCCTCTGTCAGACTCCACGCTGAGTCAGGAGTCGGCTTGATGTTCTTGCTCTTCCTCTCCCTAAGCCCCTCCTCCCACTTGCACTCTAAATAAATAAAATCTTTGAAAAAATAATAAAGTGAAGCAAGAACCTTCCAAATATTGTGAATACAAAGTCCTCCTATATTTCTGTGATCTTTCCCCCTAATCTTTTTAGGGTTTTTTTTTTTTTGCAATACTTAATTTGTTAATAATTTTTCTAGCCATTTATATTTAAAAGTCTTTATAAAGCAATCAATTTCATTTTCATACAAAAACTCCACACCTCTCTTTATGCCCCCATATTTTATTGATTTCATTATGTGATTTTAATAACAAGTACATTGACATATGTGGAACAAACATGCTTGGGCAGTAGTACTCAACTGCAGGTGTCCTAGAGGGTGGTAAGCTCACTGTGAGCAGGGGGCCTACTATGGCAATGTATTTTGCTGAGCGGATGGAGAGCTAAACTTATTCCAGAGAGTTGGTTAAGTGAATGGCAAAGAAAGATTCTTCTCATTTATATTTATAGTCTGTCTCATTGCTTGACTCTGATGATACGCAGCTTTTGAAGGTGTGGGGGCGGCAATTGTCTTTCTGTGTAGACTGTTGTGGTTGGCTGTAGAAGGCAGGAAAATTGTTTGAGTCCCTTGGATTCTTCCTTACAACAAATCATACTGACATTATAATGAAAATAGAGTATTCAATAAATTCTTTTTGCTGATTAAACTCATCCTTGCTAGGTGAAACAAAAAAATTTTCTAGAAATCCACAAAAAGGAAACACTCTGGAGGTTCACAGTTCAAACAATACTCCATAACTCGGACAGGGACAGATAATCAGAACATAAAATCATTTAGGAAACTAAGGGTGCGGTTCCTGCAATAAAATTTTGGATACATTATGGATATAATGCAATGTTCAAGGCACAGAATAAATTAGCACTAAATGGGGTAATTGTTTAAATAAATAAATAAATAATTTACACTGAAGAATTTAAATAATTTTCTGGAAGCTCAAAAATTTTAGAAACCTTTCTGTTTCCGTGATCTAGGATCTAGACACATCACTCTAACATTCTCAGCTTAACAAAAGAAAGTGGAAAGGGTGGGAGATCTGCCCAAGGTCACAGAGCAAGTGATCTAAACATAGCTAACCAACCACAGGGTACCCAAAATGTTCTTAGTCAAAAGACTTAAAAGCTTTTTTCCCCAAAAATAACTGCTTCAGTCAAAGAGAGAAGGATAATTGCTACTTCTACAGACAACAGAAGAAACCAACACCATTTCATCCCAGAGAGCAGCATTAAATGGCCACCCACACACTCCATCACATATTTATCTCCTCCAGCTGCAAGACCCTCTTCTCTCTGGCTTCCCATTGACCTAGAAAGAAGAACTAATGAATAAACAAAGTCTAAAACAGATGCAAAGGCAGAATGCATGAAAAGTGCTACTGCACTTTAATTGAATCTCTGGGTCAGCTCTTGCCCGCTCGCTGGTGCTACAGTCAAGGAGGCACATCAGCTCTTCACAGAGACGGCGGTGGCTCTACGTCGGCCAGGACAAACGCCTGGCTGTGCAGGACGGGAGGCCTCAGCTGGGCCTTGAAGAGTCCTCAGTTTAGGTGACTGGCAACCACTGGCTAGGGCAAATTTGATTCCTTTCCTTTCATCTCAACCACAGGCTATCGGTGGTTGCTGAAGGCAATCATGATTGACCAGATGTACGGTTGTGTCAGATGCCTACACTCAAGAGAGTGCTCTGGCACTCAGGACAGTCGACAATTCATCCATTAGAGATGCATTTCTTTAAGGCAGGGGGCAAACACTGGTGGCCCATTCGGCCTTTAGATGGATTTTGTGTAGGCCACACAGCTGTCTGTTTATTCATTTAAAGAAGACTGCCAGTGCATTCAGATGCGGCATTTGCCGAGTTCTGTAGAGTAAATACTCTCGCAGTGTCTGATTTCCAGCCACCAGCATGACACCCCCAGACGCAGCATTGGGAGGAGGTGTGGGGTAGCACGCCATTCGTCATTGCACAGCGTCTCCATCATACACATACCATAGACATAAAGACGCTAAGGTGTGGATGTCATGGTAAAGCATAGTAAAATAATTAGAAAGCAAAATCATTATGATGAGCTTTGAGTATTTGTTACCTTTGTTTAATGTGACTGCAAGTTTTTATAATTTAAATTTTCATGCTGGCTGTGTTCCATAACCAGCTTTCAGAATCCTTGAAAACCCACCACTTGGCTGTCATGAGTCAATGCGGGGCAGCTGCAGGACTGCACAGCATGCACGGGGCATATCGTGACCAGAGCAACCACAGCCACAGCGGTTCAGGCTCCAGAAGCTGGATTTGATTCCCAGTTGGCACATTTACTAGCTGTGCGAGCTTGCACAAGCTCCTTAACCACACAGAACCTCCATTTTCTCAGGTGGAAAAATAAGTTAATAATGTTTATTTGGTGACTCTGTCGTGAGGAGTAAATAAAAAGTACATGTGAAGGGCTTAGCACTGTGTTTGTCACATAATAATCACTCTGCAAATCGTGACTTTGACTCTAGGTAGGAATTACTTGATTAGATTTGTTTTGCTGCTATCTTGAAAATCTGCCCGCAGGACCTCAAAGAAATGAGAAATTCATGAATAGTGGAAGGAAAGAAACCAGGGAGCCTAGGAAAGACTGGCTGAAGGGCGACACAAGGGCGCTGAGAAAGAGTGAGAACAAGATAGGATCAAAAGATACAAAATTAGGATAAGAGAAAGTAACTCAAAAATGCAGTTGTTTTTCTTAGGGTCCATTCTCAATTTTTCACAGACTGTATAATTTCTGCATAAATTGTTGAAGTCATTTCCTTGAATGGACAGCATCAAGTGTCAAAACATCCCATCCTATCCATTTGGCCCAGAAAATTCAATCGGTAGCAGACGTGTGACCCACATCCAGCCAGTTAGATACGCTCTTACCTTGAAATTTGGAATTGATACCTGGAGACTGAAGTGAGGTGTTGCTGGGAGCAGCCATGCTGGGCAGCTCTGATTGGTCATGAGAAAACGAGGCAAGGAAGCCAATCTGCAGAGGTGGAGAAAAGCAAAGTAGCAAAACAGAAATAGAGATGGCTGAGCCCACAGCAGGAAAAAGGAGACAGGAGACCAATGAAAGCTTTCCAGTTCTTATGAAGTTTGGTTGTACCCCTCAAACTTTGTTTCTGTAAGATGAACCATTTTCTTTATGATAAAAGTCCTTTACCTCAACAAGCATGAATGGGCATCTATTCCTTACAACCCAATGATCCCTGACCAGATGATCTCTGCCCGTTCTGTGAAAATATACAAAAATCACAGTAGATTGTAGCTTGAAGAGATGAGATTCCAGCACCCTTGGTCAATGTATGATCAATGAATTCAATGTTGCCCAGAGAAATTAAATGATTCGCACTGAGTCACATATTTAACAAGTAATAGAGCTATTCTAAAGCGTGGTTCGGCTGGGTCCATGGCAGGGCCACGCCCCTCTGCAGTACGTTACTGGTGTGCTTCCAATTTTGGAGTGGTAGCACATTCAAAATCCCTTGAGAGTGATACATTCTCAAGGACCAAATCTCAGTGTCTCTTTTTATGAATAAGGTCAGATAGAACAGAGCAGAGCAGGAAGCTGGTCTACTGAGAGGCAGGGTTAAAACATGGGCTTCTCAGTTTGATTGGCCCATGTTCAAATCCTGACAAGCTGTGTGACTATGGGAAAGAAACATGGCCTCCCTAAGCTCCAGTTTCTCCTCTGAACAATGGAGACAAAGAAAATTATCTAATTTAGAGCGTCATTGGAGGATTAAATAAATACATGAATGTACTTAGCATATTCCCCCCACCCGCCATGTAGTAAACATTCACTAAATGTTAAAATTGTTCTTGACCTTACTATTGTCAGTTGGTCAGGTAGGAGTCCCCCAGTGGGTTCTGTGTCATTTTACCTTTGGATGCACTGATTTCTTTCCTTAATGTAATGATGTAAGTTTATATAATTTCCTTGACTTAATGGTATAAGTGTATACAGTCAGTAACAACGTCCACACATGCATATTTCTACATGATACAAATCATTCCTTCAACAGTATGTTATTTACTAAATCTTTTCTTAAGGATGGGAATGACTTCAGTCCAGAATATAGTTGAGATTTAATGTGCTTTGAAAATAGAAACTTTTATACTGGGCGATTAAAAATGTGGCACTAAATGTAATAAACCATGGGTGCTAAGAGTCAGCATTAAAAGTAAGCACTCACATTTACTAGAACTCCCATGAGGCAGAGCTAACAAGAATTACTAAGCCAGCAGCTCAAATCAGGAGATAGTATGTAAGCACAGCCACACTTCATTAATGCAGAAGCGCTGAGAAACTGTTTTCAGCCAGAAGCAGTGTAGAATGCAACATAATTAAACAAGTGGAGATGGATCAACCTAGAAACTTTACAAGACATGATTACAGCTTTAAAATTCCATGATGCAGTGTTTATTAGCAAGATCATTGTAATCTAGGGCAGCAATTCTCAGGCTTCTGTGGCATAAGAGTCAACATGAGGAACTTGTAAAAAAGGCGTTTTTTGGATCCAACCACTGGATGTTCAAATTCAGTGGTTCTGTAGTGCTGAGCAGTTACCTATAGTTTTTAATCGAGTCTCTGGGTAATTATAATCCAGGTGATCTTAGCATAATTCATTCTGAGAAACACTGCCAAAGAATCTTAGATCGAGTAACTTTTCTTTTTTTAATCTTTTTTTTAAAGATTTTATTTATTTATTTGAGAGAGAAAGAGAAAGAGAGAGAGAGAGCAGGAATACAAGCAGGGGGAGTGGGAGAGGGAGAAGCAGGCCTCCCGCCGAGCAAGGAGCCCAATGTGGGGCTCGATCCCAGGACCCTGGAATCATGACCTGAGCCGAAGGCAGACGCTTAATGACTGAGCCACTCGGGCCCCCCTTGAGTAACTTTTTTTTTAAAGATTTTATTTATTTATTTGAGAGGCAGAGAGAGAGAGATCAGAAGCAGGGAGAGGGAGAAGCAGACTCCCTGCGGAGCAGGGAGCCCGATGTGGGGCTCAATCCCAGGACCCTAGGATCATGTCCTGAGCCGAAGGCAGACGTTTAACTGAGCCACCCAGGCGCCCCGCAAGTAACTTTTCTGACAGGAAGGAAACAAAATTCTGCATAAGGAGCTCTTCTCAGCAGTCTCAGAATGGAGGCGGATCAGACCCTTAAAAAAAAAAAAAAGAAAAGAAAAAAACAGAACAACTCAAACTATGCAAGTCTTTTCAATTAACTGTACCCTGACTCTCTCTGAACCTTAGAGGCCGGGTTCCGTGGAAATACCAGGTGTTAGTGTTAGCTCAGTCTGTCTCAAGGGAATCGAATGACTCATGTGGAACAGCAGAAGCATAAAGGAATCTCAAGTTCAATGAATCATCCAGTAGACAAGAGAGGTATTTTTCAATAACCTGAAGATATAAATAACTGAACATACATTTCTGCAATAGTGATTACCAAGGACTTACTTTAAAAACATCTCAAAAATGAAGGGATTCTAAATTGTGGCAATAATATGCTTCACCCGGTGGACTGTGGCAGCAGCCACCCCGCCAAAGAAAGCAGCTGCAAAGAGGGTCTCCAGTAGTCACCGGACAGCTATTCAAATCTCAGCTCTGATATCAACTCACTCTGCAAGTCCGGGCAAGTCATTTCACTTCTCCGGATCTCAAAGTGGACTTGGTATCTTGAAAATTCCTTTCTTTTCCAAAGATCTGCAATAAAGTGCTTACTGTGTGCAGGAAATCTTCCACACACTTCACTTAGAAGTCAACCTATTTAATACTCCCAGTCATCCTGTGAAGTCTGTACCCATACTTGAATGACTCCTGTTTTATGGGCGAGCCTACTGAGGCACAAAGAGGTTAAGTGGCCTAAGGTCACCGCACTGGTTTATTTTACGTGTTAACTAGACTGGGCCACAGTACCCACATATTCGGGCCAACATGACTGTTGTTTCTGTGAAGGTGTTTTGGGATGAGATTTACACTTAAATTGGTAGACTCAGAGTAGAGCACATTACCCTCCGTAATGTCGTTGGGCATCATCCAATCAGTGGAAGGCCTAAATGGAATAAAAGCTGATCTTCTAGAAGTCCCAGCCTGCCAGCCTCCCTTATCAGATTTTGGACTCAGCAAGCCTCCAAAGTTGTGTGAGCTAACACTTTAAAATAAATCTCTTTGTATCGTATGCACGTCCGTGCTAGTGGCTCTGTTTCTCAGGAGAACCTGACAAATACAGTCACACACTATGCTGTTAGTACTAGTGGTACTAGTGGTAGAGCCAGGTTGGGGCCCCATGCAGCCTGGCCCCCCAGAGGGAGGATAACCAAGATTCTAGAATGCCAGAGGTTGGCCAAGCATCCCCTCACTGAAGTCAGAGCTATCAGTGAACATCGACTCATAAATAGAATTTATTCTTAATGGTTTTGCTCTGCATGTCTACAGTGATGGTCTCATTGAACTGGACATAATCCACTCAGGAAACATGAAGCTCCAAGTAGTGATATTGAAGACCCTAACACCATACATATTTGATTACAGAAAATTATGTGTTTGGGGTACATCCCTAATCTCTCAGAGTTGATTTTAGAAAGCAACTGCCATCTTGCAAAAAGTCCTAATTGACAGAAAAAAAAAAAATTGGCATAAGGTAGTCTGACCCACAGTGGTAATTTGGTTTTGTTTTTTGTGTTGTTGTTTTGGGTTTTTTTTTTTTTTTTGCTTTTTTGCTTTTTTGTTTCTTTGTTTGTTTTCCCTTATTTGTTAACCTTGCTCTCTGTTCAGTAGATGCTGTCCTGGAAGATTCTTGGAACACTTGTAGGTGGTAGGTGAATTTAAAACTGTTGCTATAAAATTCCATCCTATTTTATTTCAATTTAATTAAGTAATAGAAGGCGCTTACACTTTCTTTGTAATGGGTGCATATATGCCAATAATTATTTTTCTTTTCAAGACCGAAATTGAATTCTTGACCCTTAAATAAACCTTAAATAAAGGTGACCTTGGAGACATGGCTTCAAATTAGTCCAAGAATGGCTATCATCGACCAATCAGTCATCACCAATATCCAAATATCTGGTAAGGAGAGAAAAAGCTTCTTTTCACTAAAAGTCAGTTTTGGATTTCTAGGGAGAAGTCAACAATGGTTTCAGACACTCAAGAGAAACCCCTACCTTCAAATGCGCTCAGCGTTAAGGCTTGCGGGGCTTCGCTGGTGGGGGTCAGCGGTCTCCACTGGAGATGTCTGGTTTGAGCACCTGAAGGCTGGTAGCGCAGGAAAGCTGGGGCGCCCCTGAATGAAGGAAACATTTAGCTAAGGTTCAAGATCACTGGGCTCTTTTCTGGTTTTCACACATGAGTCAAATGTTATCTATAACTACCCTGACCCAAACTATTAACTCTGAAGCTTATGTAGCAGCGGAGGAAGAAGGAGAGGAAGCGTGAGCTGTTCTGCTTAAGGCAGAGGCTAAGCCACTGTGGCCAGATTCAATCAGTGTAAGAGAGACAGGTTTTGAACTGCTTGGTGAGTTTCCTTCTTTCCAAATGTCTAGACAGCTGAAAGGGTGTGCAGACTTGCCTCTGACTCCTCCCGTTAAAGGCCTCTCTTCACATAAAATGTCACTGCTTATATGGGTTTGTTTGTATTATCTTTGAACTTGATGTGTATTATTCTACCTTTGTTAACATCCATTCCCACTTTCTATAAGCTTTAAACTATCCCAGATGCTGAGCAAATGTGGATTCTTTGGAAGGCGGCCGGCCTCTGTAATCTAGTGGCACAATCACTAGCCCCTGTCCAAATTCAGTTACTGTCAATTTTAAGCATGCATTGTCTGGGGGCATTTTATATGCTGCAGTTGAAGACAGATGCCAAACATGTAAAAATGTAACCTTGACCGACCGCTATCGGCGTCTATGCTGGGGTTTAAAAGGAAAATGGACTCTCAAGGCTGAATGCTTATCTGCTGTTCACAATCGCTTAATGCTCCAAAGTGTATGCTCCCAATGTCAGCTCTTTAGTTGCCTGTCAAGGAACTTCCCACCAGGTATGTAGCTTCCAGTATATTCTGTACAGAATATAGCTAGAGCTTTAAGGATGTCAAGGTGGATATTAAATATAGGAATCAGGATCAAAGCCACGTGATGCTTACTTTTCCTTGGCACCATAGTGTGACCAGCTTCCCTGCATCCAACCTCTGTAGAGACACGGTGTTTTGCTTGGTAAAATTGTGTGTGGTAAAATTACACCCCACACTGTTTCATGCAGACTTGACACGGGCGTAATAAAAACGCATGGTGCACATGTCTTCTGCGGGGATTTCGATCTGCTCCCTTATCCTCAATCCTCTGCTGTACTTCTACGACTACTATTATTTTTTTTCTTTTTTATCTTAAGCTCTAAACGTGAAAGGAAGAGAGGCAGTCACAAACAAATGAGAAGAAAGAGAACAAAGCTAATACAGAGAAACAGTTTCCTGGTCTCAATAGATATTTTGCAACAGGGTTTTTTGTATTATTTATGAGGCTATGTTAACAGACCAAGGAAAGAAAGAATATTTTAAAAAATCAGATAATTTTAGAATACATAGCGTGGACCTAGGGAAAATATATCAGCTTTTGTCCAAAAAAAGATCAATATCCTCCTTTTAAAAGGAAGCTTTGGGAAAAACAAAACAAAACCTCCAAATGATATATAAACTTCCCAGAGCTTCCTAACATCAATGGCTCTGTCTTTATGCTGGTATTTGAATTGATTTTCTTCCACTCTTTGTTTTTCTTTTTTGGGGGTCTTTTTAATGAGCAATTTTGTGCAGTCAGTTTGGCCATGTAATAGATCTAATTTTGCTGATAAAGAAGATTGAAAATAAATATGGTTCTAAAAATCCAGCAGAAACTATTAAATCATTGATTAACCAAGTAAAAACCACATCATATTTTTGGTTTAACCACTTGTTTAAGTTATGTGTGAGACTTTCTTCTATAGGAGTTGAAAAACTTGATTAATGAAAGCTGGCCTCTGTGGAAAAAAGAACTTAGTTGTTCCATATGTCATAAAAAGGCTTGATTGGAGACTGAGCAGACTATAATTTTTTCCTTCCTGGAGGAAAATGTGAAATTCTTTCCACAGCTTTTAGACTCTGATCTCAAAGCTAAATGAATTATGTTTGTCTTTGGGAGTTTTCTTCATGTGAGCCCAGCCATATCAGGATGGACTCATGACAAGTGGGGGCAGGCAACTGCAAACAGTGTAATCTTCAGGATCCTGAGCTTACCCCATTCCTCTAATACCCCACTGCCCTAACACACCATTATTAACAAGGTAGTGGGTCTTTAAATCTTTTGAGTCTTCAAAAGCTGAAATCATCAGTTAAAAACTAGTTTGATCAAAGCTTTGTGTGAAAGGAAAAGGGTGCTAAAAAAGAGAAAACTCTAGAAAAATCATCATTTTGCCTTGGGCAAGATCTGAAGCACTAACCTGTTCAGCTATCCTCTTGGGGTTTAGGAAATTGCTAACTTTGTTTTCATCTCAGATACAGATAGGTTGTGGACTGCCTTTGATCTCTCCAGGCACTGATTGGAAGCAAGCAATTTCGAGAGTCTATTCCAGTTGTAGTCCAGCCAGTGCCCAGTGAGGAGATGCCCATCGAACTCCTGCATGTTCTGGATTTCTTCACTGCTCATTACTGGTTTGTTGGATAAGGAGGTGTAAAGTTGAGAGGGATGGTGAACATGATTGCATTTGGCAGAGCAGAGTTCCCTGTCACTGGAAAGAGAGATGATTGGTATTGCTTCTAGGTATCTTCTTATCCTAAAACACTGTGATGAGGGAGTAATGGTGGTTGGGGAATGTGGCTGGGAGTATGGAAGGTAGGACCTCTCAAGACTTGAGGAATGAAGGGGGTGCCTGGGTCGCTCGGTCAGTTAAACATCTGCCTTTGGCTCAGATCATGATCTCAGGGTCCTGGGATCGAGCCCCGTGTCGGGCTCTGCCCAGCAGGGAGTCTGCTTCTCTCTCTCTCAAATAAATAAATAAAATCTTAAAAAAAAAAAAAAAGGACTTTAAGGAACGGATCAACTACACCAACTACACCAAGCATTATACTATATACTGGGGATAAAAAGATGAGTGGGCTTTCCTGCCTTAAATAATGACAGCAGAGTCAGAGAGTCTTATATGCAAATAGATGACTTTGCAAACATATACAATGTGTGCAATAGTATTTAAACTACAGAAGTAGTACAAAGATAGGAGTGATCACTTCATTGTCTTGAGAATAAGTTCAGGTTTCCCATACATTAAGGTAAGAGAGGATCTTTATTCAGAATGTACAGTTGACAAAAGACCTTAACAGTGGAGTACGGTGTAGCTTTTATCTGGACCCTAATGCCCTCATTTTCGAGGAGTAAGTTATAATATTGAGGGTATGTGTGTGTGTACATGCCCTAAGTGAAAATGTCAGTAGAGCAAATGCTTTTCTTCTACTTCCCGTTCTTCCTAAGTGGGCCAAATTGTCCTTAGATCTCTTTGCTATTACTTCCATTTGTGGGTAAAATTTGACTTTTACAGGCTTATGCTGATAACTAAGTTGGGATAAGTGAAGTGGAAGCCATATGGATTCATAACTAAGACATGTAATGGATTTGCACAAAATTGTATGATTTTTTGTTCAATTCCTTAAAGAAAATGTCATAAGCAAGGGAGTCATTTTTTCATCATCCCAGCTGAGAAGAAATTGGATTGAAAGAAATTCTGAGAACATGGAAGAAATCAAGCCAGTTTATAAAAGGTCTTTGAAAAATCATTTACTCCTCGTTACTTCTGACACAGCACAAACACCAGAACTGACATTTGTAGAAGCAAGTGAAAATAAATAACAAAAACACCAAAAAAGAAACAAGATTTCCTTAATGAGAAATGCATTATCAAGTATATCCTACAAAGGGAATAAAACAGCACTGTTGAAAACAACTTTCTGTGATGATGTAAGTGTTTTGTATCAGTGCTACTCAACACAGTAGTCACTAGCCACATGTGGCCACTGAACACTTGAAATATTTCTAGTATGACTGAAGAAATGAATTTTTATTTTTTTCGTTATTTTTTGCTAACTTAAATGTATTCTTTTTTTTAGTTTTTTATTTGAGTATAGTTGATACACAGAATATTAGTTTCAGGTGTACTACATAGTGATTCAACCTCTCTCTATGTTATGCTGTGCTCACAAGTGTGCCTACTACCTGTTACCATACAATGTCATTACAATATCATTTATTATTTCCCTATGCAGTGCCTTTTATTCTGATGATTTGTTCATTCCACAACTGGAAGCCTGTACCTCTCACTCCCTTTCACACATTTTGCCTACTCTCTCACACCCTCCCCTCTGGCAACCATCAGTTTGTTCTCTGTATTTATAGGTCTGATTCTGGTTTTATTTGTTTGTTTATTCACTTGTTTTGGTTTTTTTTGAATTCCACATATAAGTTAAATCAAAAGGTATTTGTCTGTCTCAGTCTGATTTATTTCATTTAGCATAATACCCTCTAGCTCCATCCATGTTGTCGCAAATGACAAGATCTCAACCCTTTCTTATAGCTGCATAAAATTCCATTGTATATATTAAATTTGAATAGTTACATTTGGCTAGTGGCTTGTGTCTTAGATATCCCAAGTCTCAAAAATAGCACTAACAATGAAGAGTACTGAACTCTACTCCAAAATCTTTCACAATTTTATTAGTTGCTTTTCATCAACTATTTCCTTCATATCACTATTCTCCTACCTTTAAAATGGTGCTAACAATTTACAGTCCCAAAGTAAAGATGTCAGTGACAATATGATTTGACATGATCTCCTTAAATACCAAAGTCTTATTGATAGATTTCTAGTCCAAGATATAAGAGATTTTGAGATTAATTCGGGATTTTTATAGAATTACTTCAGGTAATATAGTTGTAGAAATGATTAGGAAAGGTTTCCCTGATCAAAAAGTCTAAAAAATGATAGAAAAATAGACTTTTATATGTTATCAACTAAATGTAATTGAAGGTAAATGAGGGAGCAATGCACTCTGATCGGGAAAGGACTGGGGTGTGGTGGATGTGGGCTGACGGGGATGGGGCAAGGAAGGAAGGCCATCCTGCACACAGCAGTACAGCATGAGCAAGGCACAAACGTTGGGCCAGGGTGGGGCCTTCAGGGCTCCTGAGTTAATCTGGCACAGCTCCAGTGTAGTTCATTATGATTAGGACTGGTGAGAAAGGAAGATAGAGCTGGTCCTCGGAAGGTCCTAAAATGCTTACTCAGGACTTGTATTGTTATTCTACAGGCAATAGGGTTTCTGAAATTAGAGTTTTTGGGTAAAGGAATAAATAAGATCAGATCTGTGATTTGGAAAAATAACTACGGTGTCAGTGCTAATGAACTTGCAGAAAGATGTGAGCTAGTTAGAAGGTAAGAAGGTGTCAAACAAAGAGTGAAGATGAACTGGGATTCTAATCTAACAAAGGATTGATAAAAAGGGGCTGAATATGGTTGAATAGAATGCACAAAATTTGGTGACCTGACAGATGTGGTTGCTTAGGGAAAGACAAAGGTAGCTGGGAGGCTTTACATCTGAGGGGTTGAGTAATGATATTCAATAAGCTATGAAAGAAAGACCAGACTGGGCTTGTTGATTCTGAGTTATAAGTTTGGCATCCACTTAAAGATGAACCAACTAATACAGAGATGAGTCTGAAGTCTCCAATGGGTATGAGGCCAGCATCTCAAAATCAACAAGTCCAAATCTAAGCAGGCTCTGATTGGATGTCCAACTGGGTAATTGGGAATGCCAGTCTTGAGTAAAACTGAGAGGTCAGCAATAGAGACATGATTCATCTGAATAGAAATGATAGTGAAAGTCATAAAGGCATGAGCTTGGTTGAGAAAACATTGTGTTGCTCCCAAAGGAGGATAAGGTGGGATAGGCTCATACTTGGGGTATGAGTCAGCAAGGGAGACTGAAAAGTAAAAACAGAGTCTGGAGAAGAACTCAGGAAGAAAATGATCAAGTTAAGAAAGAATAGGCCTCATATACTGAAGTGTCTATACACTCAATACCATGCAAATACCAAAACAAGCCATTAATTATTTTCAACATGAGTAGGGCAAAGATGTAGAAGCTTCATGTAAACAGGGTCTGCTTGACAGAAAGACCAATGTCTGGGGGTGGGCAGGTGGGCAAAGTTGCAGGTGCAGTGGACACAACAAAGGAAGCATTCCCTACAGCATGCATTACTGCACACTGTGGAGTAAGAGCAGAGCCAAAACTATACAACTGAGGCTTGGGATGAACCTGTGATAGTTATCTGCAATGAGGGATGATCAAGGAACAGCCACTTCTTTCTGTAGACCCTGAACAAGTAGCTTCAACTCTGAATCTCTGTTTCCTATCATCTAAAAGAGGTACAATTACAGGAGTCATAGGATAGTTGTATTGAATGAGATGATGCACCTGGCATGACTGGGGTTTGATAAACGTTAGTGTCCTTCCAGTCTTTCCCTCTTCACAGTTTGCTCTCCGGCATGCCCAGCCCATGACTTTAATGTGTCAGTTGAATGCAACATCTCAAGGTACTTGGAAGAGATCCCGAGCCCCTGGAAAAGGCCAATTTCATCTCATCCAAGGCTTACCTCAGCACAGTGCTTACACCCTTAAATCATCTCGATTCCCTGGAAATCAAAACTATTTGAGTCAATGTCTCTGTATCCAGTTTGAAGCTTGTCAGTTCTGGCTTTTAGGACACAAAATTTTAAAAAGAATGGGAGATACCCCAAATAAGTAATTATCCATATCAGAGAAGTTTGAAATTAATCCATCTAGGTATTCATATAGCAGCAAAGGTATTGGTGACTGTTTTCCAGGAGACTAGGAACAGGATGGGGGTGTGGGCAGAACTGAGAATCTTTTTAAAATTTTGCCTGAGTGGTCAGGCAGCCTGGATAATTCAATGAGGAAAAATATGGGGTGTTTGGGGAATCTAAGCTGATGGCCTGCTTGGTGGTTAGGGAAGAGAGGAGACTTATGGGTCAGGGTGATCTGTCAGTCTGATTCATATTTCTCCACCGAAGGTTAAATATAAGTATAGTTTTAAAAGGTATGTTCGAAGCTTATAGCAGAAATTAGTGCTTCTCCGTAATAAGTGAACAAGCTCAAAATATGTGATTTACTTCATAAAAATGACACATAAGGGACCTAAACGAGCAGTCTTGATTGGATGATTCATTGATTCATTCATCCATTCATGCAAAAAAGTATTGAGCCACACTGTGTTCCACTCCATTTACTAGAAGCTGCGATAAGGTGTGGATTAGATCAACAGTGTCCCTGTTCTCACGGAGTGTACATTTTAGTAGGAAAGATCGGCATTGTACAAGTAACAGTAAGTAAGAGAAGTTTTAGAAAATCATAATGGACACACACAAAGAGGGACTATCAGTCTGGTGGGTATAAAAGCAATAAGAAGAAGAAGAAGAAATAACACTTGTAACAGGGTACACTATGAACTGTTCTAAAAGCACTTTACACATGTCATTTTATTTAATCTAATTACCTCCATTTAAGAGAGCAAGAAACTGAGTCACAGAAAGTTTCAGTAACTTGCCAAAAGTCACATGGTCAGTGTGTATAAAAGGCAGGATTTTATTTATTTATTTATTTTTTTAAAGAATTTATTTATTTGACAGAGAGAAAGACAGCAAGAGCAGGAACACAAGCAGGGGGAGTGGGAGAGGGAGAAGCAGGCTTCCCGCGGAGCAGGGAGCCCGATGCGGGGCTCGATCCCAGGACCCTGGGATCATGACCTGAGCCGAAGGCAGACACTTAATGACTGAGCCACCCAGGTGCCCCGGAAAGGCAGGATTTTAATCCAGGATGTAATACCTAAGGGTCTATGATCTTAGTAACTGCAAATTAGAAAAATAGCTATATCTAAGCAGCCTACAAAAGTGATCTATTTCTTCTTGTTTTAGGCTAGGAAAAGGCACAGAAATCCACTTTTTAGTGACTTATTTTTTTAAGCCTGATTTATGAGGTCGTAATTAGTAATACTTTGACAATCACAAATACAGTATTTTTTGACCTGTGTTTCTTAGACTGGATCTAGTGTTAGTGTCTGTCTCCAAAGTCAGGCTGCTCATCGGGCACTAGCATGCTCCATTACCAGTCTCGTAGCCTGTGTTTGTTCTCATGGGAGCAAGACTAGCAACAACAGTAGCTGTAGCTCAGAACGCAGAAGGGAAGATAAGCCAGAAGGATAGACGGGGTGAACCTCTCAGCCTTTTCCAGCCATTCCCACACTTACTGGTGCCATAGAGGGGATGCAAACTGAGGCTCAAGCACAATATCAATGCCCAGTTGATGCTGTGTGAATTAACATCCACCATTCCGGAGACGCTGTAGCAGGTGCTTTCGGCGCTCAAGTCACATCCCCAGACCCACTTCTGACTCTAGTGCAGTTGTTGGGGCAGCTCAATGAATGCTCTTTACTTTTTTGCCTCAGGGTTTCCGTCAAAGTCAAGGAGGCCTACTCAACCTAAAAAGGAACCTGGGGCAGGGGAAAGCTCCCAGGGGCAACACTCAACCCATGAGGAGAAGATGTGCAAGTTTATCTAAGTCTGCACAGGTAAGTAACAGAGAATGAAGCATATTTAAAGACATATGATCGGACGCCTGGGTGGCTCAGTTGGTTAAGTGACTGCCTTTGGCTCAGGTCATGATCCTGGAGTCCCGGGATTGAGTCCCTCATCAGACTCCCTGCTCAGCAAGGAGTCTGCTTCTCCCTCTGACCCTCCCCCCTCTTATGTTCTCTCTCTCTCTCTCTCAATCTCTCTCTCAAATAAATAAATAAAATCTTAAAAAAAATAAAGACATATGATCATGCATTGGATGGTGCCAAGAAAAGGGGATAGGCAATAGAACAATACCTATTCTGTCATTGCTAATATGAGGGAATTAAGAGAGACTTTCAAAAGGAATAGAAGATTAAGGACATTGTATAAAGCTATATAATGGCAATCACACAGAACAAACATGAAAACCTTTCAAATTTCAAGAATAAAGGTATACACATAGCCAGGGAAATGAGGATCTTAAAGAAAACCATATAAAGTAAGAAAGAAAAGAAAGATGATCACATAATATGTTACACACACTTAAGATCAAACATTATTTTCATATTAATAAATGTACTAATGGATAGATTTGCCTATTAAAAGAAAAAAAGGTTTTATTGGAATTGCAAAGTTAAACTCAATTATATGCTTTATATAATACATACTTCAAATGAATCAGAAAGGTTGACAAGATATGGGAATGTGCACATGAGGAAAATACAAACAGGTAGAAAAGCAGGGGTCACAATCTTAGTATTTGAGAGAATTGAGACAAAATGCATTAGATGACAGGATTACGGCCAACTTAAATTAAAAATAACATTTACCATGATACTTAGCAGTTATGAATACCCATATACCAAATAATCTAGCATTAATAATTACAGAGCAAATAGTACAGGAACTGCAAATAAAAATAAGAAGAATCACATTAGGAGAAACAATTTGATTTAGTATCATTCTATAATACAGATCTTAAAGAAAACCTTATAAAGGAAGAAAGAAAAGAGAGATAATCATATAAAATATACAGATCTTTCTGTCCTTGATCAAGTTTAAAAAACAATTAGAGCCCAGATGTCCACTGACAGATGAATGGATAAAGAAGATGTGGTGTGTGTGTGTGTGTGTGTGTGTGTGTGTGTGTGTATATATATATATATATATATATATATAAAATGGAATACTATTCAGCCATCAAAAAATGATATATTGCCATTTGCAATGATGTGGGTGGAACTAGAGGGTATTATGCTAAGTGAAATAAGTCAAGCAGAGAAAGATAATTATCATATGATCTCACTTATATGTGGAATTTAAAAAATAAAAAGGAGGATCATAGGGAAAGAGAGGAAAAAATAAAACAAGACAAAATCAGAGAGGGAGACAAACTGTAAGAAACTCTTAATCATAGGAAACAAACTGAGGGTTGCTGGAGGGGAGAGGAGTGGAGGGATGGGGTAACTGGGTGGTGGACATCAAGGAGGGCACTTGATGAAATGAGCACTGGGTATTATATAAGACTGATGAATCACTGAACTCTACCTCTGAAACATTATATGTTAATTAATTGAATTTAAATAAAAAATAAATTTTAAAAAGGGGGGGAAATTATTAAGGGTACGGGAGACCCAAATAACATATTAATAAGAGAACTCTACCCAATTTCCAAGTATGAACACAGAACATATTTTTCAGGTGCTCATGGAACAGTCACGAAATCTGGCCACAAGGAAAACTGGATAAATTCATAAAAGTAAACAATAACAGAGGCAACATCTTCTGATAATATGTAATAGTACTTTAATTAATGTGCAAATTAGGAAACAAAAATATCATCCTACTTCTAAATCAGAGATCTCTTCTTAAACCAACACTTGGAGCAAAGATTTGAGTATGTATTACAACTATGGATTTCGTTACGATGGAAGAAGAAAATACCTTGCAATGAAATCTTAGGTCAACCAACAAGAAAGAATACAAATGCATAAATTAAATATCCAAATGAAAAGCTGGGAAAAACCCCTAAAACAAACCAAATGAAAGCAGAAATAATTAAGGGAAAGACAAATGTGAAGGGGATTAAGAGGTACAAACTTCCAGGTATTAAATAAATAAGTCACAGGGACAAAAAGTACAGCATAGGGACTATATCATTAAAAAAAGTAAGACAAGGGATGCCTGGGTGGCTCAGTTGGTTAAATGACCAACTCTTGGTTTCAGCTCAGGTCATGATCTCAGGTTCGTGAGATCGAGCTCGCACTGGGTGTGGAGACTGCTTAAGATTCTCTCTCCCTCTCCCTCTGCCCCTCACCTTGAACCCCACTTGTGCAGTACACTCTCTCTCTAAAAAATAGTAAGATAAATGCAAACATTTCTATTAAACGTGATAACAATTATAAGGCAACCCAAATTCATGAGCTGTTTCTTTGAAGAGTCTACAAAATGTCAATATATTAGCTAACATGATTATTAAAAAATGGAGAGTGTAAAAATACATGAACAAAAAATTACAATGTGTGAATAACCAAAGAGTTTATTAAAAGAAACCTTAACACAACTTAAACATTTTGCAGTTCAGTTTGAAGAGGTTAAGGGAATAATGACCATCCAAAGCTATCAAGTTCAAATCCCCGGAATTTATAAATGTTACCTTATTTGGAACAAGGGTCTTTGCAGATATGATTGAGTTAAAGATTTTGAGAAAGAAGATTACCCTGGATTATTCAGGAAGGCTCGAAATCCAATGACAAGTGTGCTTATAAACAGGGGACAGAGGAGGGAGAGAGAGGAGAGGAGGCAATGTGGCCACGAGGCAGAGATTGCAGTGATGTGGCCACAAGCCAACAAATGCCTCCAACCAACAGAAGCTGTAAGAGGCGAAGTGCACGTCTTCCCCCGCAGCCTTCAGAGGGAGCACTGCCCTGCTGGTACCATGCTTTCAGACGTATGGCCTCCAGAGTAAAATGTATGCTGTTTTAAGCCTCTGAGTTTGTGGTAATTTGTTACAGCAGCCCCAGAAAATTCATCCATGTAGAATGCAATGTATGAATCTTAAGTGCACAATTCTCAATTCATTGTTAATGCCTATACCCATCTCTTCCATTCCCTCTCCTATATCATCTACTGCCCTTACAATCTCACCTTTGAGGCCCAATAGACAGCACATACCAAGGCCCTGAGGCAGGAAAGAAAGTGGCCTGTTCAAGGAACTGGAGGAGAGCCAGTGTGTCAGGAGCCTAGTGAACAAAGTGGCACCTGATGAGGCTTTTTCCTGATGAAAGGGCTTCTAATCTAAGAGGACTTTTGGTACCAGCTGTTATGATAATATATATTTTAACTCATCTCCACACTCTTCATCTGAAGTGGATCCCCAAGGTCTGGCTAAGTTAGATCATGAAAGAATCAATGAGTCACACAAAGGAGAAAGAAATAAGGACAAATTAGCTAGGCAGAAAGACTTTTTAGGCATAGAACAAAAGTAGCTTTATTGACTTTGCATTCTTCAGCCCCTAAATGGAATTAAAACACACACACACACACACACACACACACACACACACACCATCAGTGCCACAACAGTGCTGATGATCTCCAAAACACTAACAGTTATTTTAACATCTCAACACACTCAGTGTATTCAAATAAAATGGAAGGAGTTAGAGCAAATGATTGCTTCTGCCTGTTTTCATTTCATTGTTTGGCTGTTTGCATTACTGTACACTCAATATTTTTGTCATGGATTATTAAAAGAAATCAGGAACAGCTGCCGTTGGCTACAGGATTATTTGTTTGAAGTATCATACCACTCCTCTTAAAACACACTCTCTCTCTCCCTCTCTCCCTCCCTCTCTCTCATACACACACACACACACACACACACACACACACATTAACACTAAACCATGACTGAGTAGGCAGTGAAGTAAAATATCTAATCAGAAATGATCTGCATCCCAATCTCCCCCTGACTCCAAGATAAACACATCAAGTTTTTAAAGGTCAAAGAATTAATAATTGTTTCCATCTCCTTCCTTTCTATGCCCTCAAAATAAAGGATACCTTTATTGTAGTCTAAGATTTTGTTGAATCTGGAAGAGCATGAAGCCCGCTCCTAAATTAACGACCCAGCATTATTTTTCAGTGTCTACATCTGCCTTTTGTCAGTCAGAACTGTCTTGTTTTAAGTAGTTATTTAATGAGGCTTATGATAAGTTATTTGGGACAGACTATTTCTCCTACATAATTCTGCAGGTGTAACTACTCCCCCTTCTAATAAGAGCTTCAGCTTTTCAGATCCAGAAATTTCAGAACAATATTGTCTTTTCTGTTCTGGAAAGCTAAGATATAGTTCCAGGAATTTCTGTTACTTATTTATTACAGTTCTCTTATCATTTTGAAGGTGTATTTGGAAAACTAGATCCTTTTCCCTTCAATACAACTTGATTTAGATTACAAGTATGTATGGGAACATAACTTTAATTAAATAAGAAATTGACTACATAATTAGATTCTGTAGGACATTCCAGGCAACCTTCATCTTCATCTCCTTACTTCTGATATGATTTTATGAAGAGGAGGAAGAGATATTATCAGATTTTACAAATAAGAAGTGTAATACACATTGAAATAAGTTGACTTGGGAAAAGCCACTGACCTGGCTGGGGAGCCTGGAAGAGAGCTGGGTGCCCTTGCTCTTTACCCGGGCCTCTCTCTACATCATCATGAGGCTCTACTTGCAGATCCCACCCCAACTGTGTAAGAAATATGTGCTTGTGCTCATTTCACATCTGAGAGAAACTGGTCAGGTAGCACAGGGCTTGGAACTCACTGGACAAGCAAGAGAATCGTCAATAAGAGATGCATGTGATAAAAGTGACATTTGTCTCTTTTATTTAAGTATTTATCGAAAGGTTTTATGTTCCACGAGCTTGGCTTGGCACTGGGAATTAAGAAAGGAACACGCAGACACAATTCCACACCTAAATGAATTGAGAAGCTTGTGGGAAGAGGATGAATTCACAATCATACCAGTAACTATATAATTAAAAATAGCAAGGAATTATGTCAAAGTACATGTTTTACAAGAAAGTATGAGAAATCAAGTCTACAACCAGGGGAAATTTCCCAGAAGATTTGACATTTAAATTGAAACCAGGCAGCAAGTTGGAATAAGGAGATTTTAGACAGCGTATGCAAAGGCCTACAGGAAGAGAGAAAGTCGCATGGGCAAGGAACCGGAAGAAGACCCATGTGAGAAGAGCGTGGGGTACAGGGAAGTGGGTGGCACCTAATGAGGCTTCAGAGGCAGATCCAGGCCAGTCCATATGGAGCCTTGTGGTCATGTTACAAATTTTGTGTTTCTTTTTTTTTTTTTTTAAGATTCTATTTATTTATCTGACAGAGAGAGAGAGAGAGTGCAAGCAGGGGGAGCAGCAAGGAGAGGGAGAAGCAGACTCCCGCTGAGCAGAGAGCCTGTCATGGGCTCGATCCCAGGGCCCTGGAATCATGACCTGAGCTGAAGGCAGACACTTAACCGACTGAGCCACCCAGGCACCCCAAATTTTGTGTATTTCCAAAGTGAGATGGGAAGCCACTGACCAGTTTCAGGTAGGCGAGTAATTATGTTTCCATGTGTAAACCAGTCATTATAGCTGCTAGGTACAGAGAAGGATTGCAGTAAGGAAGAGGGTGAGTCAGGGGGATCTTTCAATAGAATTATTATAATGATAAAATAGGAACACACACACACACACACACACACACACACACACACACAAGTTCAGTGGCTGGCTCAAACTAGGGATGCAATAGATAACTTCCCTTCCCACATGACTTAATCTCATTTTGCTAACTTTCATAATCTGAGCTCTAAGATACCTTGAAACATAAATACCCGTTTTGTCCTTCAGCTACAGCTGATCTCTTATTCATGTCATTCCTCAATCCAACTGGATTTCATAACCATTCCAGGCTCATTTTTTTTAGAAAACACTGTCTCTTTTTAAAAGCCCACTTTTATCTGAAGCTTCACATTTCATGGGGAGCCTTCTTATATATATGATTTATGAAGAGACATTTTGGTAACTGGAGATAATATCCATTTGCCAGGATCTTTGGTTGAGCTAAAGCGATGCAGGACTCACATTTTTTGCAGGATCCACACTTCTTTCTACCACGCATTTTCTCAAGAGGCTCTCTGGTAACTGACTCCGGATCAGTGACAAGGATGACAGCAACAGAAATTGTTGCTATGGTAGTTCATGTATACACAAGATGAAACCAGCAGGGAAGATGTTCCCAGGAAAATAAAATGCGATTTAAGAAAATAATTCTCTTTTGACTTTGAAAATGACATGGAGGAAATCTGGGCTCTGATTTTAAGAGGTGGGATTTATATTGAGTCATTATTTCAAAGCATCCCATCCCCATTCCCTTCTTCAGGGTTGAGTTGGTGGATGTGGCATGATCTACGGCATTGTGCTTCTACAGTGATCCTTTTCTCCACTGGGTGTCTCCTCTGGGAATATGACAGCTTTGGGCCGAAAAAGCAGTAGCCATTAATTGGGCCCTTGGTTATTGAGCACACAGATGGAGAAAAATGTGGCTGGAGACTGTGTTTTCCTGAGACATGCCAGGTAAGATAATTGGGTTGACATGTAATAAAAATAAAGTGTGGATTTCTCTGGAAATACTTATTATTTACAAAGTTCACTCAAATGGGCATTAAAGAGCTTCAACGTGATGCTCTCTCCCCAAAAGATTAGATTTGTTACTAGCAATTTAGTGGAGAAATGCATACCACAGAGATTTAGAGGAGCGGTGCCTTTCCATCTAGAAAAGAAATCTTGCCTTTTCTGTTGGCACAAGATGACAGCGGGGTGTGTTGGCTTTGTTTGATCATTTGTTTTCCAAATGGTTGTCACTCAAAGAAAGTCTTCCCTTTCTAGAAGAAAGTCTACTTATACATGACCAGCCTTCTCGCTGGAATTGAAGTTCACAGTCTCTTATCCAGAATTCCAAAATTGAAAATTCAGAAACTATACATGTTTTTGTAGGTTTGGCTCTAAAGCACACTGAGTGGAAAAATCTGACCTCAGGTTATTAATAGACTTTATCCTACTAAAAATATTCATCTCACTGCAGAAATATTAATACATTTGTTATGTGGTACTACCTAATGTTTATATATATGTATACATATACACACATATGTATATATAATATTCAGAATATACACTATATTTTTTTCCAAAATCTAAAATATTTAGAATTTTTGCCCAAGAGTTTTAAGCAAGGGAATGTGGATGTATGCCACAAGGAGCAGAAAATTCAGCTCACGGAGTCTGACCACCTCCCAGCACCTATCATTGCAGACCAGTCCTTATCCAAACGACCTGAATCATCTCCTTGCTCTTTTAGCCAGTTCGATTTGCTCACGGGTTACTAAAGACAAGAGTCAAAGAATCACTGTGTTCTAGAACAAGAGTGCTAATCTGAATTTTAGATTCTAAAACATGCCATCTTCATGAAGCTATAATGTCCAGTAACAAAGACAGTAACAAGAAGATTTACTCATTCATTCAATGAATATTTATTGAACACCTATAATGGAATTGCAACATGGAATACTAGAAAAAGAACAGAGCTACATCTCAGGAAACTTGGGCTCTAACTGGTTTAGCCATCTAACTATTGTATACAGTTTGGCAAGTCATTTAACTTCTTTGAGTCATTTAATGCTCATTTTACAAAAGGAAAAAAACAGTTTTCTTCTGATTTCTCTTCAGATACTTGTAATGAAAAATAATTTTTTAAATTTAAAAAGATATTTGTAATAATTAAATTTAGTAATATACCAAAAAGCACATTTGCACATTTTATTAATCTTATGTACCATACACAGAATTACGATGTACAGGGCGTGAGACTGTATGGGCATGCTGGGGTGGACAAGACACATTACCTATCCTCCAAGAGCAAACTGACAGAGGAGGAACATGTGAAGTTACAGGACTATTGCAGGTTTGTTTTTTTTTAATCACTCATATGCAGAACCAAAAAAATGTGGAAGAGAAGATTCTCTGAGTCCTTGTAAGAAAATATGGAAGGGGGAAGGGAGAGAGAAGCATTTGGAAGGAATTTCATTTAAAACAGCTGCCTTGCTAAATCCCTGTTTCAAATTGCCTGTTAGCTGATCTGACTTAAGACTTTTTTTTTTTAATCAAGAAACAAAATCTGTGGGGTTTGCTAGTTTAATTCATTTGCACATTCCACACAGCTACATATGGCAGGACTGGAATGATCAAGTTTCCTTCAGCTTTATCATAAATCACAGAGATTCCAATGTGTCCTTCACAGCTTTAAGTTTTCAAAACCATCATGACTAGTGAAATATTTATTCTAAGACTTACAGCCACTCACAAGGAGTCACGTTCCTCAGAAGAGAGACCCTGACAAAAAGCCCATCAGGAAAGCAGCTGGAGGCCCCTGGGCCCCGGCCCCACTGCCATCCTCCACTGTTGGCCTTCACATCTGCCACCTTCAGGTTACCAAATGGCATCCCTCATGAACTGTGAACACAGGCTTTTTGCTCAACTTGACAGCTTTCAGTTGGAAACTAATCAAACTTTAAGGATTCTACTTCAGAGCAGAGAAAGGCTTTCTCAAGGTTTTATTACTTCATAAAATGTATTAGGTTTCAAATCAATTTTATTTTAAAAGAGAACCTAGTTATTTTTACTAGATGGTTTTAAAGTTTTCACTAATCTGTAAAACCAAAGAATCACAATTGGGAAGCTCTTTCTCTACAAATGGGATGTTGGCCAAGTGTTTACAGACAGACTTGATTGCATGGGTTCGCTGTGAAATCAGCAGAGATGCAGATGGCGAGGGGGCTGGACTTACCCAGAGTGTTGTCCTTACCTGTTGAAACTGACAGCCTGGTGTGCAAGAGCACTTTCAAAGATGGCTATGGCAGTGCCTTCCGTGCTCCTTTGCAATGGGACTTGGCTATTCCTCCCATTAAGAAGTGAACACATTTCTCCTTCTTTTCCCTGATCTGTCCCTATGGCCAGTTTTGACCAATGGAATGGAACAAGAGACACTGCCAGCTCTGAGCCTAGGTCTTAAGAGGGCTTACAACTTTTGTTTTTGCTCTCTCGGATATTGATTGAGATTGTCATGTAAGGACATCTTGTCCAGCTTCCTTGATGATGACAAGCCACATAGATCCCAAGTGGCCTGGCTGATAGCCAGTACCAACTACGAGGCAGGTGAGGAAACCCATCATGTTCCTTTGGGCCCAGATGACACTGTAGCTAAATGCAACCATGCATATAAGCCCAGGTGAAACCAACAGAAAACCTTCCCAGTCAACTAAAAAAATCATGAGAAATAAATCATTGTGGTTTTAAGTCCCTAAGTTTTGGGGTGCATTTTAAATCCACAATAAATAAAAAATGGAAATATCTCTGTTCTTGTTTGGGCCTTGCCACTAATGAGTTGTGTGATGTGGACAAGATATTTGATTGATTCTATGTCCTTTAGTGACCTCACATTTAAGATGTGGAGTTGCCGTATCAGATAAAGGGCTAGTATCCAAAATCTCTAAAGAACTTAACAAATTCAACACCCAAAGAACAAATGATCCAATCAAGAAACAGGCAAAAGACATGAACAGATATTTTTCCAAAGAAGACATCCAAATGGCCAACAGACACATGGAAAAGTGCTCAACATCACTCGGCATCAGGGAAATCCAAATCAAAACCTCAATGAGATACCACCTCACACCAGTCAGAATGGCTAAAATTAACAAGTCAGGAAACGACAGATGTTGGCAGGGATGCGGAGAAAGGGGAACCCTCCTACACCGTTGGTGGGAATGCAAGCTGGTGCAGCCACTCTGGAAAACAAGATGGAGGTTTCTCAAAAAGTTGAAAATAGAGCTGCCCTATGACCCACCAATTGCACTACTGGGTATTTACCCAAATGTAGTGATCCAAAGTGGTACATGCACCCGGATGTTTATAGCAGCAATGTCCACAATAGCCAAACTATGGAAAGACCCAAGATGTCCATCGACAGATGAATGGATAAAGAAGATGTGAGATATACACACACACACATACACACACACACACACACACACACACACACACACACACAATGGAATATTATGCAGCCATCAAAAGGAATGAAATCTTGCCATTTGCAATGACGTGGATATAACTAGAGGGTATTATGCTGAACGAAATAAGTCAGAGAAAGACATGTATCATATGATCTCACTGATATGAGGAATTCTTAATCTCAGGAAATAAACTGAGGGTTGCTGGAGTGGTGGGGGGTGGGAGGGATGGGGTCGTTGGGTAATAGATATTAGGGAGGGTATGTGCTATGGTGAGTGCTATGAATTGTGTAAGACTGTTGAATCAGAGACTTGTACCTCTGAAACAAATAATACATTATATGATAAAAAAAAAAGAAGCTAGTAGGGAGAAAGGAAGCGGGGGAAATTATTGGGGGAGACAAACCATGAGAGACTATGAACTCTGAGAAACAAACTGAGGGTTCTAGAGGGGAGGGGGTGGGGGAATGGGTTAGCCTGGTGATGGGTATTATAAAGGACTGAATGGAGCACTGGGTGTTATATGTAAACAATGAATCATGGAACACTACATCAAAAACTAATGATGTAATGTATGGTGATTAACATAACACAAAAAAAAAAAGATGTGGAAATGCCAATTACGCAAAGCTGAAATCTCTTCTCACTCCCATGGTATGGGAACATCCCGCAAATCTGCTAACTTGAATCCCTGAGCTGGCAAGAGGCTGTCAAGTTGTTTCATCAAGAAAGACCAACAGGACAAATCTTAAAGATGGACAAAGTGGCTACCTTGGGGTAGAACAATATGCCTCAGACATATGCAGGCAAACAAATACAATAGTCGTTTTGTGCCTCATTGATATGTAAATTAGAAATTCATATTTTGAGGAAGAAGATGGGGTCTGGGCAGCCAAAGTACAAGAGAAATAGAATCCATTTAAACAATCATTGCTCTGCTCTGTTCACCATCTCTGGTTGAAGAGCATTTTGTAAATTTTTGAAGAGTAAAGGGTAGCAGTGAATGTCACAATACAAGTAGGCTGTTACCATGGGTCATAATCTGTTTGAACCTGTGTATATAGTTTGGATAAGTCAACGGTATGTAGCCAAAATGGGCCCATCTGCTTCCTTTAAAATCTTATCAAGTTATTCACTTCAGCACTTTTATGAGCTAACATCGTCTCTTGCAGATACTCTGCATAATTGGTGATTTCTGATTGCCTGCCTGAAATTCTCTCTTGATGTTGGTTGTAATCATTGCCTGATGAGAACATTTCATTCTCCAGCATGTGTAGTCATAATTATTTCAGATTCCCATTGTAAAGTTATCAACCCTGAAGAAGATTCCCTGGATGTCACCATGGAGGTAACATCTAACATTTTTGCTATTTTCCTTTGTTTGATCTCAGTGGAATAAGTAATCATCTTCTGTTTATGCAACTAGCCTAGCAAAATAGGACATATTATGTGAAATGCAATCTGCATCTTTGGCAGATATCTACACCTGGTTATTGATATGTGCTGAATGTCATTATCAAAGAAATGGGGTTATTCTAAATGAAAGAAATATGCACAAGGTAATGTTTTCATTCTTTTTAAATTGTCTAGGAAGGCGAAGTTAAATGAAGTATTAGCAATAGCTACATTCCCTACTACTTTCTCAGATTTTTCTTACCTGCCGTGACGTTACCAAGTAAGGTTGAACTGAAAATCTGTGACATTTTCTATAATAAGACAATTTCAACACTGCCATAACATATAATCTCAAAGATATTTCTAGCCTCAAATACCTGCTGCTATGGCAACTTCCAAAGAATTCACTTTTCAAAATATTTGGATATACTGAAAACTCTTTAAAAATTTACTAACTTTTCCAATACTCTCTGATATGAACTAGGAGTAGGAGTATTTTTATCTACCTGTTAAAAATATTCCTGATCCTTGTAAGTTTTGTCAACTTGTTTTATAGAGGTTAAACTCTATGGGATGAAAAACAAATAAAGCAGTATTGTGAGAAGTAAAATCCGAAATGTTGGAAAACATTACATCAACATTGAGATTATGATGCAATTAAGGCCCACATTATTCTGGATTCTAGATTGCAAAACATGCCCAATACATGTAAACTGGTAGGATTTATATTAAGTTTTTTAAGGCATTTTCATCCACAAGGGATATGAGCCCTGACCTACGGCTTTTTCTCAGAAAGCATAGAGGAATTTTGGGAAGAGACAACAGGTTATAAAAATTGTAAGGAAACTATTGATCCGCATGAGCCACACTGTTGCATTCGAATGGCACTGGGCAGCATCCACTGGTGGGACAGTCCACTTTCTCTGCAGTGGGAGTCTTCTCTCTCATCTCTTTGAAGGCAACTGTGTAGGTTAGGAGAGGAGGCAGTCAGTATGATGTCATTGCCCCGATATGGCTGCGTTTGCCTCCAACATTCACAGGATATCAAGCCCAAGAAAAGATATTCCAGAAAACTAAGTAGTCTCCATAACTTTTTAAAGAAGAGCATTTTTGTGAAGCTTTCTGCACAGTAGACAAAGCTTGCTGTACATAAGTGTATCAATCAGATGAAAAAAATTCAGTCGGGAAACTTTCCCCGTCTGAGGAAAACTTCATGGCAATCTGCTAAACACTATCTTGATGTCCTTTCTTTTTAAGTTTCTAAACCCAATAATAAATCCAGATCAGATATAATAGTTTGCCTTGATATTTAAAAAATAGAAAGAATTTATATGATTTATCTATAAAGTCATTATGGGGTGGCTGGGTGATGGACACTGGGGAGGGTATGTGCTATGGTGAGCACTGTGAAGTATGTAAGACTGTTGAATCACAGACCTGTACCCCTGAAACAAATAATACATTATATGTTAACAAAAAAATAAATTAAAAAAATAAAGTCATTATAAAAAGACATGGACTTTAAGAATTGCTTTATAGACAGAATCTCACTGATGTTTCTTCCAAAGTTCAGACAATGTTATTCAGTATCTGTGAATTGTTACTGTCCTAGAACTGAAATTGAGTTGACTTGAAATAGAACCGAAAAAGTCTTTGGAATGTTCCAGTTTTAACACTATTTAACAACTTTGTCTTCATGGAAAGACTGGCCACTTGGCATATTCACATTCCCATTATGCTAACTGATAGCCAGTAAACCTGAAAACGAAAGCAAAAACTGCAAAACCCACAACGGAGCTCAGATACAGAAGGCAGGTTCTAGTCTCAGCTCCTTCACTCCACACACTCTAAGTCTAGGTGAAGCTCCTAGATCACCTCCTAGAATCAGAGCTTCATGGCACCACATAACTTACTGTTACAAGGGACCCAAGACCTCATCTGCTCCAATGCTTTCCCATTTAAGACTGGAAAATTGATGCTGAGAGTTGATAAGGAACCTGCCTGAGATTGCACGTTTACTTTAAAGAAGGGCTGGGACTAGAAGCCCAGTCTCCAGGGCCTGCTTTTCTCATCCATAAAATAAGGAAGTGGCTTGGATGTACTTGAGGTTTGCTTTATTCTATTATATTGTTTCTGTGCACGTTCAGCACTGGAAGAGACCACAGGAGGTGGATAACATGGCACCCCTGCTCTACCTCCTAGTTCTACCTAAGGGGAGGGGGGAGGAAAATGCAAATGCAAAGTGCACATTATGTACTGGCAACTCCTTTTGTAACCCACTACTGCTGTAGTCAATGCCCAGCAGGCTTCTCCTGAATATTCATGAGAGATTAACTCATGAAAATATAACCCCAGTTTCCCAGGAACAGTAGCCTGAAAAGCCCTCATTAAAATTGCATTTCTGTTTATGCAAATGGCTGGTTTTGCTTCAAAAATTGGCCAGTCAATGCAGGGTATGAGTTTGCACCATGGCTAAGAGATGGATCATGGGTAAGGGAACAAACTTCAGCTTTCAAACTGCTTTGGCCAGAGTCGGAAGTTACAGGACAATATAGCACAGAGAAATAATTGCCCCCTCCTCGCACTATGTCCATTCTACCCTTTTTGGTAATAAAATCCTTGATTTTTAAATAGGCAGATAACCTCTCAGAATATAGACTACAATTTTCCATCTTCCTTGCAGCTAGATAGAGCCATACGATCAACTTATAGCTACACTTAGTAGGGTTTCTCAACATTTCTGCCATCGACAATTTAGGTCAGATAATTCACTGTTGCGGTCACTGTGTTGGGCAGTGGGCAACGTTTAGCAGCATGTCTGGCCCCTACCTACCAGATACCAATACCCCCAACCTTCACTCTATCCAGGTCGTGACAACCAAAAACGTCTTGAGACGCCAAAATTGTCCCCAGCTGAGAACCAGGAAAATGCATATGCAAAGGAATGTAAGTGGTAACATCCTGTTCTACTCCTAGCAAGTATCTTTAAATGGTTCATTCTTTGCTCCTTCCTCTTTCCTGCTGTGATGGCTAGAACTTGAGCAGCTATTCTGGAAAAATATGAGGAATCACATTATTAAAAACAGAAGGGCAACAAGATAGGAGGAGAGAGCATCTCTTAGATGTGTGGAACTACCTAATAGTGATGGGTCTGCACATCTCTGGACATGTTACTTAAGAACAGCATACATTTCTATCTCCTTCACTTCATTGCTATGTTGGATCCACTAAAGAAGACACAATTCCCATACGTTACCTTCAATTATTTTCTGTAATAGAGTAATCTAAAGAGGGAAATATTTATGTTCATAATTCAGAAACAATCGGTTTGTCATTAAGGAATCTAAATTTAATGCCGCCTCTTTCCCTCACAGAATTTTTGATAAGTAAACTATGAGGTGCACAGATATAGATCAGTGATCCTCAAACATGGCTACCTATTAGGGTCACCTGGAGAGGTTTTAAAAATCTAATGCCTGGGCTGTATCTCAGACAACTTCTAGCAGAACCTTAGGGAGCAGGACCCAGACATCAGTATTTTACAAGCTCTTTGGGTAATTCCAAGGAGCAGCCAAGTTTGAGAACCACTCATACAGAGCTATTTTGAGTTCTGTTTGTAATTAATCAAACGTGGTTGCTCTTATTTGCCTTGGAAAGGTAAGTCATGTGTTATGCTCTCCACAGGAGGCATTCTTTTTGCAAAATATTATGTTTCCACTCCTGGATATATTCATGTTCAGGGTGCAAATGGCGAGAGGGAATCAGACATAATTTTGTACCAGTCAGCAAAATCTGGCTAGAGAAATATTTTGATATCTCGTATTGCAGAAAATAATTGAGGTCCTTAAAGGTAAGCTCCATTCCCGCATCCCCTCAACACACACACACACACACACACACACTCATGCACGCATGCACGCGCGCACACACACACACACACTTAATGTAATCAGTAAAAACAAATGGATGACTTGGGAGAAGCTAGTTTTGCTCTGATCTTTAAAAAGTAAATGCAGAGGGGCGCCTGTGTGGCTCGGTTGTTAAGCGTCTGCCTTCGGCTCAGGTCATGGTCCCAGGGTCCTGGGATCCAGCCCCGCATTGAGCTCCCTGCTCTATGGGAAGCCTGCTTCTCCCTCTCCCGCTCCCCCTGCTTGTGTTCCCTCTCTCGCTGTGTCTCTCTCTGTCACATAAATAAATAAAATCTTTTTAAAAAATAAATAAGTAAAAATAAAAAGTAAATGCAGAGAGTATGAAAATAGAGTGAAGCCCCCTATAGGTGGGTGTGGGGCTGCCATTGGGTTTAAATGCATTTTGAGACCAAACTAGACTCTTTAATTTCTACCAGAAGAATAAGCAAAACAACTCAAAGTGGGGGTCTGGAACTGGAATAAGAAGAGTCTTTAACACCATCAATCACGCCATATCCCAGGGATGAGCACCTTGACCAGGAGAGCAAAGACAATTGATACTGTTATTTCCTTTTTGCCCATTATCTTTAATGAATAAGCGCTATTTCTTTTCCAGTGTTTACTGTTAAAGGGCTCTTAATTAATTCACAAGATATGAGGGATCTAAGAATTACAATAGACCGGGGCGCCTGGGTGGCTCAGTCGGTTAAGCGGCTGCCTTGGGCTCAAGTC
The DNA here is from genome assembly GCF_037043125.1 of Eumetopias jubatus. Classification (NCBI taxonomy): domain Eukaryota; kingdom Metazoa; phylum Chordata; class Mammalia; order Carnivora; family Otariidae; genus Eumetopias; species Eumetopias jubatus. Next base: position 79,297,462 of record NW_028274809.1, on the reverse strand, counting down.
ATGATCCCAGGATCCTGGGATCGAGCCCCGCATCAGGCTCCCTGCTCGGCAGGAAGCCTCCTTCTCCCTCTCCCACTCCCCCTGCTTGTGTTCCCTCTCTCGCTGTGTCTCTCTGTCAAATAAATAAATAAAATCTTTAAAAAATAATTACAATAGACCATCATCACAGAAACCATTTTCCAATAATGGGATTCCTCTTAATGCTAAGGGAGGTAAAAAGGGGGAAGAAAGAATCAAGAGGGACAAAAATAGATTGCATTCCTACTATAAACCAGGCCCTGTGGTAGACAATTTATTTGGGTTATACCAAAAGATGATTTCAAAGAAGTATTCACCAATCAATATGTTTATGGGAGTCATAGCAGACTGGAGGTGAAATAAACCTGAAAGATCATCTACAGGTAAAAAAAAAAACTGGTGGCTTTTCCAGGCTCATCCTGGGAAAGTTGGGACAAAACTGAGTCCAGAACCATGATCTCCTACCTCAAGTCGGGCGTTCTCATTTCCTGCCTCTCTTGCCCCGCCCATCCCCACCTGCTCACAATTTACAAACTCCAGTGACCTGGGGCCTTTCCCCTTGACCAAGAAAAGAATAAGGAAATAGGTCCAAACTGCAACACAAAAGATTTAGGTAAGATGCAAGACAGTTTCCCCATACCAGCATCTGCTTGTCATAAGAGGAAGTTGTGGAATACCCTTTCCCAGATCTCTTTTTAAGATATAATTCTTTGTCATCCACTTATGAGATTGAAGCACCGTAAACTTGCCTAAAGTTAAAGGGTAGATGATCTAGCATGACAATTCCTTGAAATGTCTGCAGCATATAAAGTAAGTATAGAAAATGTCAAGAGTTCTGCCTGGGCTTAATTTTTCACCACTGGCCTGACTCTACTTAAAGATGGCCTCAACAGAGTTTATCCAAAACTAATAACAATAATAGCTAATGTTCATTTTACACTTGCCAAAGGCAAGCACCGTCCATGGCACTTTACATGTCTTTTTATTACTTTCATTTTATTTCTTTTTTTTTCAAGATTTTATTTATTTATTTGTCAGAGAGAAAGAGAGAGCACAAGCAGGGGGAGCGGCAGGCAGAGGGAGAAGCAGGCTCCCCGCGGAGCAAGGAGCCCAATGCAGGACCCGATCCCAGGATCCTGGGATCATGACCTGAGCCTAAGGCAGTCGCTTTAACCAACTGAGCCACCCAGGCGCCCCTATTCTCATTTTATAAGCTAAAAGAGGTTTAAGTAACTTGCTTAAGGTCATGCAATGCAGGGGCTCCTGGGTGGCTCAGTTGGTTAAGCGGCCAACTCTTGATTTTCACTCAGGTCATGATCTCAGGGTCCTGGGAACAAGGTCCCCATTGGGCTCCACGCTCAACATGTAGTCTGCTTCAGGATGCTCTCTCCTGCCCCTGCCCCCACTCACTTGCTCTCTCTCTCTCTTTCTCTCTCTCTAAAATTAATAAACAAATCTTAAAAAAAAAAAAAGGTCATGCAATGCAGCCAGCAAGTGAGGGATACAGGATTCAAACTCACATATTCTGTATTCAGTTCTGCTCTGCAATTCTGCCTCCTATCTGTGAACTCTGTGCCATAAATACAATGACTAGTATTAAATAGTACTGATGTGGTTCTAAAAGAATCGTGTCCCAACAGCATCTGATCATTTCCAAAATCACAATAAAGTACTTTTCAGATCCAGCCTGGTAGAGTGAAAAAGACTGTGGTGACCAACGTTTGTATTATCATGCCAGGGCCATGGCCGTAGAGTCGGCCCCAGGCCCATCAGCTGGCCAGCACCTGAGGCAGGGTGATCCTACAAGGATCAAACCTTGTTTTGTTTGGTTTGGTTTCGACAATTGGCTTGGTGGGAACCGTAGAAGTTAACCTCTTAAGAGGGTCAAAAACGGGAGGCGATAGATGCCTACAGAGATTGCAAGAAGGGTTCTCTGCATATCAAAGCCATGTATTTCTAGGTAGCCTCAATCTGGGCCCCCTTTTACCTGGCTCACAGAGAACTGGGACTTCCTGATAATTGATAAGCCCAAGGTAAGCAAATAACAGACATTTATAGCTCATTTAATGCATTTCCTTCAACATCTGCTACTTGCTGGGGAGATTGGGAAATGCAAAGGGGGTGCACAGACGTGGCACCGGATCGTAGATTGGACAAAACAGCTTTAAAGGTTCCTTTGGGCCCAGAGTCTTGTAAGCCTAAAGGAAATGGAGAATGAGGGTAATAATGCAATAAATTCTGGGCATGACACGGAAAAAACAACAAAAACAACCCCATGACACTTTTACATGCAATGCTTAGGAAATGGAGTGGGTATGCTTCTATGGTGCATGCTCCTCCAGCACTCTGTCAGTGTTTGTGAGTCGTCAAAGCTCATGACGAAATGACAGAAAGCTTTCGCACTTCGGCACTATTTTCCCGAGCTTACTGCCTACTGATTTAAACACATGTTCCAAAAGTGCTAAATGAAATCCTATTCCCAAATTATGAAACTAAATATTTTCCTTAGACATATCTCACATTGCTCTGTATGCCATGGAAATTTCCCATGACCCCTGGAGTCACCTCCATTTATTTGTTCCCATACACACTTCTTCTGGGAGGTAAGACAATCCAGTTGAAGGCTAACGTATAAGTATCCGGTAGCATGTCCAACAAAGCTGTTATTTTATCAGAAAGAAGTGAAAGCTCATTTCAGAAACCGAAGCTTCTCAGGAATGGAGTAAATGGTTTGGTAGACATGACTTGAAGACTATCAGAAAATTAAGAGTATTGTTTAGTTAGGAGATAGGAGTTAACTAATGTTTCTAAAATGCCTGAGCTTTAGATCAAGAATTTCAGCAACTTGATGTATTCAAGATGGAAAACTCAATTAAAAAAAAAATTGCCACCTACACAGAGTTTTCACTATAAGAACAAGGAATGGGTTTAAGCTATTATATTAACAGGGATTTGAAGATATACCAAGGAAAGAGATTGCATTTCAAGCAGTTAAATTTGGTTTAATTGTTGATTGCTTGTCAGAGGCAGAGGCAGAAAATTAATTAAAGTCAATACTCAGTAGACTTAGTTGCTATTAAGTAGCATTTGGAATTTGATTTAATTCACCAAGTGACTGATGGAAAAAACAACAGTCCAATTTTTCAAATCAAGCAAAATTTATTATTTAACTCGCTGATAAATGTTTAGATCTAAATGAGCAGAGAACATGAACAGGCACAATTGGCAAAACTAATTTAAAATCCACAAAGACCCACAGTAATTATCAGAGCAAGTGACAATGGTAAATATTTCAGTGACATAACAGCAAGGGGTTATTTTCCTGACTACACCCAGTTCAAGCGATTCCGATAATTTAAATTCATCCTGTCTCCTCAAAGTATCCAGGCTTCTTTTCTTTTCCCTTTCATTTACTTTTTTTTTTCCTTTCTTTCTTTTTACCTTGAGAAATAAAGGAATTATTTCATCTCCAGGCTAGAGCAAAGAAACCAGATTGAGGGAAATGCTAATAATTATAACAACTTACTTAGGCTTGGGGGAGCGGGGACTGTTAAACAGGGTATAGAAAACATTTAAAAATACTAGTTCATATGTTTTCATCCTTATTAAATTCTTATTTGCATATAACATGTTGGCTGACAAAAGTATCTGTCTTTAAGACTCTCTAAATGTCCACATCCAAATGTCTGAAATTATTCTTCTAATGTTTTATGTGCTGAATTTTACTCTTCCAAATATACTTCATCTTTGTCTTTATTTCTGCAACTATTGCTCTGAGTATCTGCCATGAGAAAAACAACAAAGAATACATAGATGTTCTGAGTTTCAACACCAAATTTTCTATTTAATTTGAGTGCAGTTAGTGATGGGCAAAACCTGTATGCAATTCCTATTTTTACGACTTTTGGTCTTGAGAATATGCTATAATTTTTATTTTATTTTACATGATGAAATTATACACATTCAGTGTTGAGTTTTCTTTAATATATTTGCTTCTGTATTATTAGATGACATGGATTTCTTGAGTATTGCTTGTTGAAATACTGATCTATAGGAATGTAGGTTCCATATATTATTCCCTCCTGTCTATAAATTCATCTCTCTTTACTATTTATCTCCATTACTAACCATCGCGAGACATAAAAGAAGGTTACAGAAGTACAACATTCTTCATATCTAGAACAGAGAAAAGTCCATTAAGAAAAAGAAGAAACTGTAATGCCATAAATGGCATCTTTACCCACATTCTCAATGACCTCATGAATCAGATGAAAATATGTTTTTGTAATACCTTATTCCCCAAAGCATCAAAATGTTAATGTCTGACCTCTACGATTTGTGCTAAGAAAAATCGGTATATAATATACTAACCAAGTCATGTTTTCAATTTTAGGGGGAAGGAGGGCAGGAGTGGATGGTTAGGGAAGCTAACTTTTGATGAACTCCAACTTTTAACGATGAGCAAGTTTGGAGTAATATGATACGTGTCCATTTTTTGTTTAAAAATATGCTCAAAATAATCAAAAATTTGTTGGCCAATATCAAAATGATCAGGTATCAAGATAAACAAAGATAGGATGAAGACATATTGCATTAAAACTATTTAATTTAATCAACCCAACATTAAAATGATCATAGATAGGCAAAATTGTGGTGTGGGACTGGCATATAGATAATGAATTAAGAAAACTTAAAAATCATTTTTCCCTTAAAAAATTTGCAATTATTACCACAGCCCACAGCTAATCTGGACAGATGTTAACACTCCTAGAATACAAACGTGTACTCGCCATCTTCATAATAGAGGCATATAATGCTTTACAATGTAACTCTAACTGTTTGGCCCCACCACAATTTAGTGACACAGACACTATTTTACAGATTAAGAGAATGAGGTGCAAAAAAGTGAGGAGATAGTATATTGAGGAGCTCAAAGTAGAATCCAGGAAGTCTGCCCTCTTTGATCTACAGTCTGTTTACAACATCATGGCCTATGGCTCCATGCTTAAGGAAATTAGGGGAAGAAAATCTGGGTGTGGAAAAACAATGTGGAAAGAAAAGAACTGAGTTTATAAATTCTAGCAATCAAAGTTTAGGAAGAACTCTAGAAACCATTTAGTCAAAAAAAAAAGGTAGGAGGGAACTATTTAGCCCAGCCCCATGTTTTTTTATAGAAGCCCCCAGTAGCTGAGACTCAAAATGGTTTCTCGTCACTCCATTTCCACTGATTTGTAACACTCATCTTTAAGGAACACTACACCAAGTGAAAGAATCCCTCAATTAAATATATATAAAGCTTTGAATAACCAAACTGGCAACACAGTATAATTTGACAACGCACTATTTTTTTAATTAAAAGTAATCACAATTCATTCCCCTACTGGGTCCTGAACTCAAGTGGCAATGTTCCCCTTAAGCCACCATTCCCAAACTGCACTGAGATGCCCCAGAGTTGCACAGGGAACTTGCAGGGGCTACATGGGGTATTTTAAATTTTGGAGGGAAACACGGTAATAATTAACATCTGTCGACACTATGAAAACTACTAGTTTGAGGTGTTCATAATTTAAACATTAGATCATGTTATATTTCTTTCAATGATAGCTTATTATTATAAAGCTGAGTTTTTGGCAGTTGCTCTAATAAAAGTGAATGTGGTGCCATAATCGATGGGAATCCAAAATGAGGGTTGCAGTGATTCTAGGATTCGAGAAGCTGTGCAATGCCCAGCAGGTGCACACATCACATTAGCAAGAATTGTGGCTACATAAGAATGAACTAAAATATCTTTTCTTTCACTGCACTTGCATTCTTTCTCAAAATGGCTAGTAAGTTGTTAAGACATAAAATTAATTAGTTTTGACTCAGCTATTTAAATAAAGGAGACCATTAGATTTTTCTTGTGCCCTTGGGGGAATTTAAGAAATATGCTGAAATAGTAAGGTCACTGTGGACCAGGAATGTTTGAGAATCTTTGTCCTAATGGGTAAGAATGTGGACTCCAGACTTAGAATCCCAGCTTTGCTACATATCAGCTGTGCGGCTGTGAACTTAACCTCCATTCTCCACCTGTAAAATGGAGACTACAATGGGACATACCTCAATAGGGTTATTGTGTGCTTTATAAGTCAAGTTATGTAAGGGAGGGAGAGGAGAGCCAGGTATAGAGCGCGTGTTCCCTCTGTAAGTAGTAGCCATTATGCTTAGACGATAAGCCTTAACCAAGGGCAGTGTGGTGCAGGGCACCTGCTGCTGCACCGGTCAAATGCAGATGCCATGAGGTTAGGGACCTGTGCATGAGGAGCCCCTGAGCTAGGGATTTTTCCTCCCTCATTCTTTTTCTGCTTCATATAAGAAGAAACATGCCAGAAATTTAAGTAGAAATCTCAACTAGTATTGAGTGCTCTCTTGGTCACAATTCCGGAAAACGTAAGGAACTTGGTATCCCACACGTACTATCAGGGACTCTTTATGTGCCCCTTGGCTTCATAAACAGCTGAAATCACTTCAGACCCTGAAGCTAGCATGGCAGAGTGAGTGCCTCCACTGGTCATTCCTTAGAGGAAACAAACTTTAAAACAATTACCTATTCCCACACTCAAAAGTTAACCTTAGCTTTCTTCTCTTGGGATCTTTAAAGCTACTCACAGCTATATTTTGGAAAGGTCACATCTCTTGAGTTATTTATCTGATTTCTCCCTGTAATTATTAGTTTCTAGAGGAGATGTTGATTTTAATTTCCTTTAAAAGTTTCTTTGGTCCTAACAATTATTGTGTATCTGTTCTTTGCCCAGAACATAGCATCAGGGCTTTTTGGCAACCAAAATTTCTGTCTCGAACACTACACAAAATAAGGAAAGATACATTCTGTTTAGGAATATGTAAATTAGGGTGAAATAGGCAATGGGGATGAACAGTATACTTGTCACAATGAGCATCGGGTAACGTCTAGAGTTGTAGAATCACTGTATTGAACACCTGGAACTAATAAAACATTGTATGTTAACTACACCAGAATTAAAACAAAAAACTTTAAAAGATGAATATGCAAATTAATTATGGTAATTCATATGGTAAATCATGGTTTTAGAGATTTTTTCAATGACACTCTAAGACATAATACAATGATATATAAAAGGCAGAATACAAAACTGCATATCAATATGATACTAGTTTTATAAAAATGGAAATTAAATGTATTTGTATACATGCATAGGAAAGTGTTTGAAAGGAAATGTGGCAAATATTTTAATTATATCTGGTGGGAGATACTCACGGACTTCTTTTTTTCTTACATTTTGGTTGGATATAATTATTTTGACAGAAGGAAACAGAATCTATGACTAGTATGGCTTAAATAATATTTTATCATCACAGATATTTGGAGATGTGTGATTCATGTAGTTGGTTGAGTAGCTCAATAATATAAGCACTCAAATCAATATTTCGGAGTTTTCTTGGCCTGTCTCTCATAAGGCAAGGTTGTTGCAGCAGCTCCAAGCATCATATTATTACATGACAATGTTCAAAACAGGAAAGAAGGATGGGTGCCTGGGTGGCTCAGATGGTTAAGCGTCTGCCGTTGGCTCAGGTCATGATCCCAGAGTCCTGGGATCAAGTCCCGCATCAGGCTGCCTGCTCAGTGGGGAGCCTGCTTCTCCCTCTGCCTCTCTCTCTCTCTCTCTGTGTGTGTCTCTCATGAATAAATAAATAAAATCTTTAAAAAAAAACGGGAAAGAAGGAACAAGCAGCCCTTGTGATCAGCCCTCTCTTCATCGGGGAAGAAAAGATTTCCCAAAAGCCTCTCACCCCTATTTCACATTAGCTCAAACCAGGTCATTTGTCCTTCTGTGGACATAAAATTACCACATGTGGCACAGATCAATTATGATCCATCCTAGGGTGCTTAGGTGCATAGCCACTGGGAGAAAACCAAGGTTGCTCACCAAAGAGGAAGAAGAGAACTGCCACAGGATGAGCAATGAACAGTATACCCCACATTCTTTGATATACTTCCCGAATAGACTATCATGGTCAAGTGTTTTATCCAAAAAAATTTTTAATATTAAATATATAATAGTTTAACGTGTAATAATATAATAAATAATAAATATATAATTAAATAAAAATTAAACTACATAATAAATAATATAATACAAAATTAAATATATAAATATGTCAATATATAAATAAAGCAAAAGGCAAGAAATATTAACTCCAGTTCTAAAACAACTGATTATAGATTACAAGAAATAGGACATAGGAAAATATGAATATTGTTCATCCTCTACAGGTACATCTGGCAGTGTAGGAGTGGAAAATTCTGCCATTCTATGCAGGGCACTCACCTAATATCTGTGATCAAACTGCGTCTTATAAAAAACTGCAACAGCTTGAGCATCTCAAAGCTTGACAAAAGCTGGCCCCCAAATAAAAAAGACTCTCAAAAATTCTGAAGGAAAGTGCTGCTTTCCTAATACTAACATGACAGCAGGAAGATTTCTCAGGCGCAGTAGACTGTTGTCTCAGTGAGCCCAGCTCACTGGGCTGCTGAAGCCAAAAAGAATAGCAAAGTGCTGGGTATCATCAGAAAACCTTGTAGTCCCTTATAAGATGACTGAATGCCTTGGAATAGAATAGTGCAAGGAGCTCCAGTCAACGGACTTTGGAAATACACAATGGATACAGAGGTAACTGACAAAAGAGTTGGGATCATTAATAAGGTGCACAGCAGTTTAGAAATTTGTTTCTACAAAAATGGTGGACCAGAAGGGAGACAATACCCAAATTTCAGGATTCTAGAACAATAGGCAGCCCTTGAATTAGCCATGACTTACAACTTTTAAGTACCGTCTGAGAGGCAGGCTTGCATGTTGGCCTCCATGACCAGAGAAGGAGCCAGTCCCAGAGATGCCGCTAAAACCACCAGATGACTCTGAAAAATGAAGGTGGAAGTTGGAAGAGAAACCACACTCGGTGATAAAATGCACTTAAGGCAGATATTGTTGGGAAGGGAGAATGTCAAAATGGAAAGAGATTGTAAATACAGAACTAGAAGAGACAAATGATGTAGTCAGAAGAAAAGTAGGACCATATGAAAATCTGACAGACATTACTCTTCTAGTTCATAGCTTTCATTAAGACATAGGTTCCTGGCCTTCCTCCTGCACTCTAGAGCATTTCGAAGGCACTTTCCAGCAGCATCTGTACCCCAGGAGGGAGGATTCAGATCATCTGATGAATGGATGGTGCACAACTGGGGGTGGCTTGAATCATATTCTTCATTTTGGTTTCTGTATTTTAAAAACAAGCTTTCATGGGGTCCCTATTATTTGTTCATTTAACAGGTAAGACCTATACTGTTTCAGTGACTATTCAGTGTTGTAAGTTTAGTGCAACAATAAATCAAAGTTCCTTTTCAGGAACAGAGTCGGGGCGGAAGAATCCAATCAGGCCCAATGAGGCACTTGCTCCGGCCGTTAAGTCTTCATGCGGCCGATGTCCAAAAACACATAGGGTCTTAGTAGAGTTCTGTCCTGGCCTCTTCATCACCAGAGCTAAACATAGGGATGGCATTTAATGTTTACCATAAGAAAGTCTACTCTTCCTACAAGCTCTGTCATTCATACAATAATTTATTTATTATGTTTATTTGTTTTCTATGAACAAAGCAGCACCCCAATTGGTTTATGGACGTAAAATGAAAAAGGAAGAACATGTTTTTGTCCTGCAGAAACTTAAAATCTATTGGGAAAGACATTTCCGTCATGCAATTAAAGAAGGCTTATAAGTATATCAAGGAATTCAAATCATCTTAATGATATACAGCATACGTACATGTGAATGTTTGATTTCTTAAGAAGTTCATCATATAAGTCCATGTGTTTGGATGTGCCTAAAATATAGACTATAGCAAAGTACCTGCTCTATAAACCTATCAGGAAAATGTATAATATAATAGAATAAACGAATCCGTTTATAAACTAGGCATTTGTGTACTTATTCTCATATAAAACCTCAACCAAAGTTAATCCTTTTATTCTATTTGAACATTGAAGCATAAAAGCAATAAAATTAATGGCATGTGCATGATAAGGCCTCATGACTTGAGATTATTGCCAAATTGTCCCAACAGATATTTAGTCAATTGTAATAATCTTGGGAGATTTAAATAATTATTTATTTGGTTGATTGGACACTGTGTATGGTAACATTAAACTGGTAATATTAATTATATACTCTAATTATTTCTAGGTTATTGTAGCTTTTGTTGTTACCTGGAATACCATGAAAATTCAAGATAATAATTAAATGTGAGCTTTGATATGCTCCCCAGGGCAGGGACCTTGTGCAGCATGTGCTTACAAATGATAATAACAATTAAAGATACAAATAATGAATTATGCTAAAATCAGTTAAATCCACAATGACTTTTAAAAAATTTCTCAGGATAGGAAATTATAAAATAAGTCCTAATCATTGGGTTAATTAACCACTACTCTGATTTAAAAAGGACGGAAGGGGAATTAGAGATAGAAGGAATAAAAAAATGTTTTCAGGGGCTCCTGGGTGGCTCAGTCAGTTAAGCGTCTGATTCTTGGTTTCAGCTCAGGTCATGATCTCAGGGTCCTGATATCGAGCCCCAGGACAGGCTCCACCCTCAGCTCAGAGTCTGCTTCTCTCCCTCTGCTCCTCCCTCCCCACCCCATACCCCCGCCTCTTTCTCAAATAAATGGATAAAAAATCTTTTTAAAAAAAGAAATGAAAATGTATTCAATAACAAGAATAATTAGTAAGCTAATAAGTATTTTGCTAAATAAATCTGAGATAGTATCTCATGTAGCTATATATTATAAGTAGGTTATAGGGAAATATTCAAAGCTTGGGCTAGTACAGTCAGATAAAATTATTTCACTACCACATTCTATTATGAAAATTTTCAAGAATACAGAAAATGTTTAAACACAAAAAATTTGAAAGACTTACACAGCAAATACTAATATATTCATCATCTAAATTCTATCAAATAATATGATTTTACGCCTGAAAGACGCATGAGAAAACATTAGAGAAAAGACGAGAAATCACTCAAGATGGCAGTTAAAAAAATAGACACAATAAATAACTGTCTTTTATAAAAAAAAGAAAATTAACCATCAGATCCCATTCAAAATAAATGTTAAAATGTCAAGAAATCAACGAGAAATAAACAAGATATACTTGAAGAGAAATATTTCCATTTTACTGAGTCATATAATGGAAGGCTTGAGCAAATAGAAAAGCATACACTTGTTCCTGGGGGGCGGGGGAATCACTCTCCAACATAAAGATGCAAATTCATCCTAAAATAATGTTGAAATTCTTTGCAATCTTGGTAAAAAAAATGAATTATTTTTATAAAGATATTTTATAATTTATTAGAAAGAATAAACTCATGGAAAGTAAGGAAAATGTAAAAAAGGAAACTAACATGGGGAGAATAATATACAAAGTGTTAAAATATGTTAAAAAGAGATAACGTTTAAAATAACGGTACAGGAATAGACAAGGAAATCAATGAAAGAGAATGGGAAGCCCAGAATTATATTCATGGAAAAATGTAAATTTTATATATGTTAAAATGGATTTTCAAAACAGTTGGGAAAAGATGTACTATTCAGCAAATATTGTAGGTTCAAATGTGTAGGCATTTGAACAAAATACAATACTTGCTCCTTACATCATAACAAATTCTAGAGGGAGTAAAAGTTTAAACATGTTTTAAAAGTGTAAAACCCTGAGGAAAAAAATTAACTCTTTTTTGGTAATCTTAAACTGGGAAATACATTTCTTAGCATAACAATAAATTTGTTAATAAGCCAAAACCTAGATAAGTTGACCACTAAAATTTAATACTTATTTAACATAAAACATAAATAAAATAAAACAATGACATAATAGCCTGGATAAATATAGTTGCCACACATGTGAGTCTTAAAGGGTTAAATTAAACAGAAAGTTCTTATAAATCAATAAGAAGACAAATCATCCTGTAGGAAGTTTGACAAAGGATACAGGCCACATGGAAAGAAGTACAAGTCACCAAAAAAAACATTGAAATTGCACAGCCTTGCTCATAAACATAATGGAATACATTGCTTAAGTGTTTTTTTCTTAATTTTTCTAAAAGAGTTTATTTATTTATTTGAGATTGAGAGAGAGAGAGTGTGTGTGTATGAATGGGGAGAGGGGCAGAGGAAGACGAGAGAAAGAATCCCAAGTGGACTCTCAGCAGAGCCCGGAGCCTGATGCAGGGCTGGCTCTCATGCCTCTGAGATCATGACCTGAGCCAAAATCAAGGATCAGACACTAAACCAACTGAGCCACCCAGGCACCCTTTTGCTTAAGTCTTTTAAACAACTAAGTCAATCTAAATCGCACGATGTTTAAAAATTAAGAAAATTTAAATGTCCTCATGTGGGAAACTGCCCAAAATACATGCTAAGGGAAAAAGCAAGTCATTGAACAGCATGTGTAGCATGAGATAGTTTATGCAAAGAAAAAAGTACATATATCCACATATATGCATGTTTATATATGGATAGAAAATGTTTAGAAGTGCATACACCAAACGCTTTATCGTGTCTACGTCTCTGGCGGGAGGATAAAGAGTAGGGGAAAAGGTTCGTGGGGACTTATATTTTTTACTTTATACAATTTCATACTTTTGAATTGTTAAAATTAGCTTTTTATTATTTTGAGATAATTTTAGGTTCGTGAATTGTTTAACACTGAGCATTTGTTTTATATAATACAAGAACTTTTCAAAATTCTGAAACATTTCAAGAAAAAAAGGAAGAGAATAATAAATATAATTGAAAAAAAGAATCAATTCTACAGCTTCTCTAGTGAGGAGAAACTAGACATTAATATCACAGCCGCATGCTTACTGTATCTTAATATATTTGAGTTAACTGTGTAGTGACTTGTATATAATTTTCATTCCATTGGGTAGGCCCGGTCATTTTCAGCTAATAATTTTTTATCTTCATAAAGTCCTCACTTAAGGATCATGCCAGGTATTGTTACAGATGGGTATCTGGAATAAGAGGACCCCACCTGCCCATTGTGGTTGAGATTCTGTTGCTCAAGAGGGGCAGAACAGAGAAGTGCCCCTACAGCATGATTCTTGCATAAACCCCATCTATGACTGGGTGGACCACAGCTTCACCTTACAGCAGATATTTATTAGAGGCTATTACTGATATTCGTAAGAACTACCCTTTGCCGTGTACTTACTACGTGTCAAAGACTGCTCTAAACCCTTTATATCACTAATTTGAAACTCATTAACCACCCCATAAGATTATTATTCTCTTTATTATTTTCAGGGTGCAGATAAGGAAAGAAGTTAAAGAGAGTCAGGAACTCCCTCGAGGACACTTGTCTAGAATGGATGTCATCTTCTGAGCCAGGACTTCATAACTCAAATGTTCACACTTTGCCTCTATGTTATACTCGGGATAGTGGAGTATCTACTGATGGGAGTAAGAGAACAACTACTGATGTATGAAATTTTAGGATGACTAGAGAGAGCTTTGGCAAATTTGCACAGAGCCACAGCTCTTTGTACATTTCTGCTCAATTTCAAAGCTTCTGTAGCCTGCTGGGTGGTGTTTACCAATGTCCAGTGGCTGGGAAGTGCAACAAAAGCTCCAGAGAAAAAAATTTTCTTGATAGTAAGAAAAAAATAAGATCAGTGGTCTGAACCGTGAACATCAGAACCTGCCTTGGTCTTATTCATGTTCGTTGGAAAGTGCTTCTGGGATAGAGAGACTTGGGAGCAGACACTATCTTGGGATGGAATGCCCTTGGATGAAATGTCAAGTCTTGAAATCTTCTGGGCCTGGGCAGAGATTGGAACTCACTATGAGTTTCAGACCCACGCAATTCTGCTGCAGGTATGAATGATACACATAGACACGCTGCTTGAGACATGGCAGCAGATCTCTTTTGTCTGGGTTTTTAGATGCCTGGCATTTCTCTAGCTTGCCAGCACCAGTTGTGATAAGATGGGTGGGATGCCCTCTGTGACAGCCGGTCTGTAGAGTTGGCTGCCATTCTCCAAATTTAGGAGAGTGTGTGGGCATCACATCCCGGGGGCAATTGGGTGCAAACAGGACCAACCCTTTGATACATGGAAGTACACCCCAGGTAACACTTGGAAATATTGAAGGGGGACATATCTAGAGGAGGTTGTCTGCTAGTCTGGACTAGAGGTTACTGAGTGATGCACTCTGGGGCAAATGATTCATAAACCACATTGTGAAACAGCATGCCCCAGATACATTTTCCATGGTGGGATTTTTGAAGGCACAAAAACTGCCCTACAGAGGATCTAAAGTGACATTTTTCCAAAGAAGACATAGAGATGGCCAACAGGTATATGAAAAGGTGCTCAAAATCACTAACTTTCAGGGAAATACAAATCAAAACCACAATGAGGTATCACCTCACACCTTTAAAATGGCTATTTTCAAAAAGACAGGAAATAAGCATTGGCGAGGATGTGGGGACAAGGGAGCCCATGTACACTGCTGGTGTGAATGTAAATTGGTGCTGGCCCTATGGAAAAGAGTATGGAAGTTCCTCAAAAAAACAGAACTACCATATAATCCAGCAATTCCACTTCTGGTATTTATTCAAGGAAACAAAAACACTAACTTAAACATATGCACTGCCATGCACTGCAGTGTTATTTACAATAGCCAAGGTATGGAAACAACCAAAGAGTCCATGGATAGATGAATGGATAAAGAAAATGTGGTATGTATACAATGGAATATTATTCATCCATAAAAAGGAAGGAAATCTTGCCATCTATAACAACATGGATGGATCTTGAGGGCATGGTAATTGAAATAAGTCAGGCAGAGAAAGAAAAATACCATATGATCTCACTTATATGTAGACTCTTAAAAAAAAAAACAAATTCATAGATACAGAGAACAGATTGATGGTTGCCAGAAGCAAGGGGTTTCTAGCCATTTCCACTGAATCACAATCTGAAGATTTGATGTGGTGATCCCTGATTCAAAGCCTGCCCTAGCAAGCCAGTCACTAAAGTGAAGACTTTCAGGACATAGGCGAACAAAGAAAACAGAGCCTCCAAAGACTATTTATGGCAGGATTGAGCCGGGCCCTTGTGGCCATGGACACTCACTATAACCTGCTATGCTCCACACCTTCACAAGCATGAAGAAGTCTAGTTCGTTTTCATAGTTGACTAATGTAGATAGCAGCCATCCCAAATATAGAAGGGATTTACTAACTTACCTCACTTCCTGGTATTACCATGTGTTGAAACTTGCAATTGACCTTGATGCTCATTTAAGTTTTAAGTTATCTAGCCTTTTTCTTTCACCCTTCACTTCCTTGTAGCCCAGTCCTTATCATCATCCATATAATGAGATTCCACTGTGCACCGAACACGTCCTTTTGTGGCAAGTGCAGTGACAAATATGCCCATCACACTGAAGGTGAAATGACCCATTGTGAAAATTCGGTCACACATGGGGTATCTACATCATAAACACATGGCAAGACCTGGACATTCTTTTTAGAAAACACTGTTTATTTTCTTTTTGGCTTGTGTAAGTCTTTCATAAAGCCTTGATTGCTTTTTGCCCTTGCCTCCCTCTCCACAGTGTCACATTTAGGGAGACATCCCCCAACTTGGAATTGTCAAGCATTACTGTATTTCCTTCAAGATTATCAGGGCTTCTATTATCCTGGCCTGTGTTAACCCTATTAAGCGGTCTCACCTTTCCTATTTTCTACACCCCCCACCCAGAGTCTCTCCCTTTTCTACCCCACAGCATTCTCTTCTCCTTGCCGTCTACCTTGTTATCTTGAGTCTCCAAGCGCCTATCATGTACTGTCATGGGAGCCCACACTCCCAGGTTCCGGCTCCATGCAGCGACCCCGGGGGACTTACCTTCTTTTTCTATTCTGTTTTCTCATGAAAATTCGACTTCTAACCTTTCTCAGTGGTAGGAGAAGTGAAGTGCTCAGAGGTGGGGAAAGATATGAACACTAGTCAGGCTAATAATTGTTATCCTATGATACTCATTTGGGATCATAGGTGTTATTTTGTTGATAATGTTGTGGAGGATGTTTTGTTCATTTAGGTTTGGGCCACATTATTAAGGTTACTTTGCCACAATTATTCATTTATAGATTTTCTCAGAATATTTGCCTTTTTATCAGCCTGTGCTAAATTTTTAGGAACTCTTTCATACCATAGGAGTACAAGATACTATATTTCTTTTGTCCTATATAAATGTTTTCTCACTAGTTTTGCTTCTGAGTTGTTTTGGTTTAGAAAAAAAGAGTTGTAATCCTGTCCCCTTTGGAAATACCTCTTCCAACTTTGCTCCTTCTTTTCGCTTTGCTGGGTCCCATGGTCGCTAACTAACTGTATGCTTAGGTCACATAATGCAAATCAGTCCCTTAATGGCTATAGATTTCACATGGAGAACTGAGACATATGTTTCCCATTTTTCTCCCTTTTATGCTGCATACTTCTGCCGAATAGTTTTATTGGTAAGGGGGGAGATGCCAGAGTATTTACAGGACCTTGGTCATGGGAGTGTGCTGTTATTGGGACTATGTCTGGATAATGCCAACATAATCAATCAAAATGGAAACATTTGGTCAATGAAACATTTTTTTAAATGATTAGCATAATGGTGATAGCTTTGAATATTTAACCAACCTTACAGTTATTTTGAGACCATACAGAAACAAGTTTAGCAGAGTACCCTATAAACACTTCTATTTTTATTTTTTTTTAATTTTTTTTTTAGATTTTATTTATGCATTTGACAGAGAGAGAGAGACAGAGAGAAAGTGAACACAAGCAAGGGGAAGGGAGAGGGAGAAGCAGGCTTCCCCGCAGAGCAGGGAGCCCAACGCTGGGGCTCGATCCCAGGGTCCTAGGATCATGACCTGAGCTGAAGGCAGACCCTTAACGACTGAGCCACCCAGGTGCCCCTAAACACTTCTATTTTTAAAAAATAAAGAAAACTTGTCGGAATTTTGTGTAGTTGCAACATCGCTCAGAGTTCCATGTCTCGCCCTGCCGCTGCTATTCTGAAAGAGACACAAATAGGTCACTTAACCATGCTGTAATTCAGCTTCCTCCTTTTTAAAATGAGCGTTACTCGGGGCACCTGGGTGGCTCAGTTGGTTAAGCAACTGCCTTTGGCTCAGTTCATGATCTCGGGGTCCTGGGATTAAGCCCATCAGGCTCCCTGCTCGGCGGGAAGCCTGCTTCTCCCTTTCCCACTCCCCCTGCTTATGTTGTGTCTCTCTCTCTCTGTCAAATAAATAAATAGAATCTTTAAAAAATAAAAAAATAAAATAAAGTGAGCGTTACTTAATCTTACTTATTTTTTGACATCTTTGTGAATATAATGAAAGCTATCAACCCCCCTCCTCAGTAAATACACATATGAAATTTGCAAATGACTCCAAAATAACATAACAACTTCAAGTTCAAAATGATATAACAACTTCAAGCTTAGGGTTTTGTTAAGACCTCTTAGGACAGATGATCTTTAAAAACTTGTTCAGCTTAAAATTTTATGGTTCCATGAATTTTCCCTTCCCAAGCCTGAAGGACTGGACTGGTCTATCCCCACCCATTCCTCCAGCCCAAGATCCCTGGTGCCTATTATGGGAGAGTTGTGGATATGCAGACACATAAGGTCTTGTTGCCCAACTAGTAATGCTTCTGTATTCATTGGCTTCTTTTAGTGAGGGGAACTCTTAAAAGAATTAGGATGTGTTTTAGTCCTTTCTAACAACCATCCAGGAGTGACTGACAAGCACCACCTTCTGGAGAAAATGTGTAGTTAAATGTCAAAGTTGATGATCCCCAACACAGCCTTGCTGTTCTCCAGTACCCAGCACCAAATCTCTTCCCTGCCTTCGGCACCAGTTTGACCCCACATTTCTTGAGCAAGTCTCATGTTCCTTTATCATAACCAATGGTGAATCTGTCTCCAGTCTCTGGGAGGCTTGGAAGTTAAGTCTGAAAATTAACTCTGCTCCTTGGAAGAGTTCTGCTTTTCATTAGAAATCTTAACAGCAAAATTCAGATCATTTTAAGACGTTACTTTGGGGTGTTGTTCATATTAGAAGCTTTATGTCAAGTAACTTAAAAATGACTTATTAAAATGTTGGTGAAGTAGTTTAAAGTACTTACTGAGAGTAAATGGGAAAGTATTAAGAAGAGAACACACAGTCTTGGTGGATATAACAATGCCAAATTAATGGAAACAATGCTCCATTCTAGCCCCAGGCATAATGAAGCATCAAAAGAGTATTTGGTTTAAAAGACTTACTTTAAACATGCAAAATATAGCTTTTGGTAAATAGTTAAACTTGCTTTTTCAAGTGCTTGGTACCTTTTTACACATGCTTTGAATTTAATTATAAAATGCAACATTTTTAAGTAACAGAATTGCCAGAAAATTGAACCATCCATGAATATCTTTACTATAACTCATAAATTTAATTTTCTGTTACGATTTTCATAGAACCCTTTTTGTCTCCATTTTTTTCCTCTGGTTCCCTTGGGTCAGACCAATGCTGATATGAAACAATTTGCCTCATAGGAATTCCTAAAAGAGCTCTATAAACGTTTGTTCTATTGCCAAATTGAGAGATCCTTATCCCATTTACATCTTTTGGTTTTTTATCTAGACAAGCAAGAATGATTATGTTTCCTGAGAAATTCTTTAAAGCTCATTCATGATGCATCTTAGAAAACTTTTGAGAGTCGAGTCAGCAAGTGGAATATTCCTTCAGACATATCATATCCCAGAATTGGATTGGTTTTCCAAGGAGATAAATGGAGTACAATAAAGTTTACTGTGGGGGAGTTGCAGAAATGAACCCTTAGAAATATAGACTCTGAACACATTAATATATTTCTTCTGGCATTTTTAATGAAAAAGTAGGCGTTGATTGTTTATTCCCAGACAAAATTTCTATGTCCTATACCTAAAAATCCTCAGCCTGCCAAGTGCTTTGCTCTTCCCAAGGGGCTATTAGTCATTCTGTAGAATTATATTTATTTTTTTAACTTACTTTCCAGATGGACATATGCATCATTTCATTAAAGCCAAATGTGGTTTATGAAACTCAAGAATAATAATTAATCATGCCAGTAAGAGCACTTGAGTGAGGCAGACTGAGGGCATTTTCAGAAAAATCAATAATAAAAGTAGAAGTGGCTACCTCTGGGGGGAGGGGTGCTTACTATATTCTAAGCATTTTTATGTGTGAATGTATCTTAACTACATCTTGTACAGCAAATGTTATTGTTCCCATTTTATTTATTTATTTTTTAAAGATCTTATTTATTTACTTGAGAGAGAAAATAAGAAAGAGAACAGAAGGAGGGGGGAGGGGCAGAGGGAGAGGGAGAAGCAAGCTCCCCTCTGAGCAGGAAGCCCGACGTGGAGCTTGAGCCCACAACCCTGAGATCACCACCTGAGCCAAAGTCAGAGGTTTAACCAACTGAGCGACCCAGGCACCCCTGGGGTTCCCATCTTGTAAATGGAGAGATGGGGCCAGGAGAGCTATTGAATGATACAACCTGACTCCAAGTCTGTCCGTTCTCCGTTCTAGAGTCTGTGTACTTCCCATTCTGAGCACTGACTCTTGAAGTTAAGTATTCAAACTTGGCAATCTTGAAGCCTTACTAAACTGCATGGGTTTTCTATAACAGATAACTGGAAAGTATAGATTAGAATTCTGCATAGTTTACCCATTAAAAATATTTTGTCTTTAAGTAATATGCCTTTTTGGTAGACGACAGATACCTTTTAATCAGTACTATTCATCAGCCATCTCAGATTTTTTTTTTAGCTGAAAAATCATAAACACAAACACACACCAACATATAACCCATTGTATCTTTAGGAGTCCCTAGAACTACCGTTGGGAAAAGTACGGTGACAAAAAGAGAATCCTAAGTGCAGCGAAACAGACAGGGTCTCAGGCATAAACAACAAATAGAACAAAGCAGAGGCTGATAGACCATTCCAAGACAAAGCATTGGCTCAAGACAATGAAAGCAACGATAGAGATACATGAAGTCATTTTAGAGAAAGGAAAATTCCTTCCATCTATTGGGAAGGTAATCTCCAGCAGAAAGAAATCCCTTCCACATCATGCATCTGGGAGAAGTGTTGATAATTACTTCAGGGCAAATTGTGGAGGTTGTATTGTTTTAAAATCAAGACCTGGACAAAGAGAAGGAAATCGGCGGCATGCCAACAACCAGTCTAGCACTGGGTGCTCCTGAGAAGAAACAGATGTAAACACAGAAAATTGTTCAAATTTGCCAGCAGAACCTATCGGTCCATCAGCCGGCAGTCAAAATCTAGAAAATAACCAGAAATCTTTCCTATAAACAAAATGAACTGGAAAAGGGATGGGAAATGAACATCCAGGTTTGAAATGGCTGGGAAAAGGAGATGTGCTACACATTCAGGCAGAACAAAGACACGTGTGTCAAAGACGCAGCACAGGGAAGGCTGCAGAGAGGGGCCAGGTGCAATGCCCTTCTGTGCTGGGATCTGGGGCTGGGACCATACAGACTCGAGGGGGAGAGCGTGTGAAATTAGTAGGCACTGATGCCAGAATCGTTCCCGCACTTCATTGCAAACAATGAGGAAATGTTACTGAAACGCATCCGTGGGAATGGCCTGTAAATCCTCCCTGTGCCTGTTTCCAAGTTAAGAACACAGAGTGTTCACAAACTAGAAAACAAAATACCTTTTTCTTGGTTAGGATATTTCATGCTATAACATTGTAGGTTTCAGTTTCCAAGTTCATGGCTAAAAGACTGCCTTTGGTATTTTGCTTTGGTTCTATCTACATGTTCAGAATTGCCAGGATTCCAACGGAGCCTTGGTTAAGGGAGAAAAAGATTAACAAGCCTTTTTTTACTCACTGTTTAAAATTCAAAAGGAGAATTATTTAATAAAGTTAAACAGCAGCTTAAAGAGCACTTTAAAAAGATGTTATAAAAATATAACTAATAAAACTGTGACCTATCCCGGCATGTGTCATACACAAAAGAAACATCCCAAGAGGTACTGAAAACACGCGGAAGTCTCGTGAAGAGACAGCAGAGAGGTCTGCCATTCACAATACAAAACCAAAACTTCCTAAAAATTCTTTCCCAAGAGTTCACAGAGCAGAATTGATGCCCTAAGGAGTTTTCTCCACATACGATCAGACCACCATTTGTCATCTTAATTCACCAACTTTGGGTGAATATGTGCACATTTTGCTGAATTTGTTATGGAATACTGCTGCCCCTGATCCTACTGGGAGTGTGGCATAATCTATGCTATGTGCATCATATTGCCTTTATAAAATCTGAAAAATCATGAGTTCTGAAACTTACCTGCTCCGAGAAGTTTCAGAGAAGGGCCTGTAGACATGTAGTTTGCAAATTTTGTCTGAACTTTAATTCACACAAAAAAATAGAAATATAATTGGTCATTAAATTTAATTTTTCCTCTTGTCTTAGATTTTCAGAGAGAAAAATGCAGTAGCCCAAGGCAGAAGCTAAACCACCTGTGCAGGACACACTTGGAGACTGTGATACTTATGCGGTCATGATTAGCCCTCATCCACCTCCAGGCTATAGAAGACATAGCCAAGAATTCATTTGAGGGCTAAAGGGATTAACAGTGAGATTTTATTTTATTTTATTTCTGAAAGATTTTAGTTATTTATTTATTTGAGAAAGAGCAAGAGTGAGAGAGCATAAGCAGAGGGAGGGGCAGAGGCAGAGGGAAAAGCAGGCTCCCCGCTGAGCAGGGAGCCCAATGTGGGGCTTGATCCCAGGCCCCTGGGACCATGACCTGAGCTGAAGGCAGACGCTTAACTGACTGAGCCACCCAGGTGCCCTAATAGTAAGATTTTAAAGGGAGAATTATTGGCGTGCTGGACATTCATCCTTCCCCACTCATGAAGGACATAAGGGGCACTTACCCTTCATCTCAATCCAAGTGAGGGATGGCTTTAGGAGGAACTCAGAGAATCTGACGTATGAATACCTAGAAGATGTGAGGACTGGAATTTGACTCATTCCCAAAAGAATGTCAATGAACAAGGCTATATCTGGAGTTTCTCCTTTTTGGTGGCAGAGGGAAGGGACAGATTTGAGGTGGGACAAGCCTGTACTTCCACAATTGAAGGGAAAAGGAAAAACTTTCCTTGTGGTCCAGATGCCAACTTTGGGAAGGACATCCTTGGGAGGGACTCTGCTGGGGTGAGGAGACCAGTGGAGAGAGAAGGACTACTCAGAGCTTGAGGGCTGCCAGCAGGTGAAAGGACGGGTCATAAAAATACCCAGTGGAGACTCATATTTGAATAGTGCGCCCAGAGGTCTCCAGCGAATCTTTTCCAGTCACATTAGACCTTTTCTGATCCTACACATTTTAACTGACTCTAGACAATAGGAGATAAACACGGAATATGTAGCAAGGATATCAAAGGGAGACTGAATATACTTTTTTTTTTTTTTTGTACTGCAAGTCTCCTAGTTTGAAGGAGGCCCAAACAAAGCAGACACTTAAAATTGAATGACACGATAAAGCGATATTGCTCTGGTTTAGGCATTTTAACACTGGAAGGAAGAAGAAACTACTCGTTTCAAGGCAGGCACGTGAATAAATGACAATCAGCAACATCCCATAAGTCCCCTCTACTCGGTGTATGTGGAGGCAGCCTGCAGCTTCGTGTTGAGGAGGATGTGAGCTGTGACCAGTGGGAAGGAGCGCTAGGACCACCTGGACTGAGAAGTAGGAAGTGGAGGGAAAGCCTGCCACACACCTGTCATCTGTAGTTTAGGGAAATGGTGCAAATGGACTTGATATTCTCTCTCTGCCCGGTGAGCGTCCTTGATGAGAGAGGGACTAACACACAGTAGGCATTCAGCATATTTTTGTTGAATGAGAATAACATGACCAGTGGAGCAAATCTACATACCTCATGTTCGAGAGGATTCTTTGCACACCTGACCACAAGCTTCTGCTGAAGAAGAAATTGCCTTTGATTTGTCAATCGAATAACCATCACTGCCATGACATGCATATGGTCAAACAGGCCCTGTTCAGTAGAGACCCATGTTTCCCTGGACTAGAGTCACTAGAGGAATTATCACTGAAGGACAATTACTAACTTCCTGACCATGATTTACCTATAAGGCTGATCCTGTGATTTACCAAAAGACTGGCCTAGTATTTGGACAGAGTCTCTAAGACAAGGCAACCAAAGTTGGTTCTTAGACTAGAAGCAACAGGTGGTGGTTGAGGTTCCTTAAAACCTTGTCCTTGCGGTGTCTGGCTGGCTCAGTTGGTAGAGCATCGACTCTTGATCTCAGGGTCGTGCGTTCAAGCCCCATGTTAGGCATGGAGCTTACTTAAAAAACCAAAACAAACAAGCAAACAAAAAAACTTCATCCTTTATGGCCACACCAGCTTGCTTTTGGGGGCTTGGGAGCTTCTCTCCTCTGATTTACACACTGACAGACCAGTGCCCTGGGTGTCGCTAGAGTTACGTAAAGGGACAATTTCCTTCTCTCTGATCCATCCTTACCAAGTCATCACATTTATCTCCCTAAAATACTGTGTTGTCCATATTTCTTCCTGCTTAAAAAATATTCAGTAACTGTTCATTGCTTAGCAAATAAAATCCAAATTTCTTTGTCAGTTATTCAAAGATCTCTATGAATGATATTGGCATAATCTACTTTTCCAGTCTGAACTTCTGCTCCTCCCATCCTGCCCAGGTGTAATCATGTCACACTCCCTGAGTATTTCTTATGCCTCTTCTTTCTTTCCTTGGCTCATGATATTCATGCTACCAGAAGTATGCTGCCTCCCTCCACTTGTTCTTTCTCCCATCACTCAAAGCCTGTCTCAAATACTGCCTCCTTCATGAGGATTTCACACCAAACCTACTGACATCCACAAATCAGAAATTAGCTATCCTTTACTTGGTGTCATTTTTTTATAGATATTATCATATATTGTCTTATATTTTAAAGGAAAATGGCCAAGTTCCCTACTGAAAATTTACTTTTTAAGTAAATTAAGTTTTATTGTTTTATTGTTCTTTATAAAGTTTTTCATGCTTGGCACAACAGGGGTTGTATATAGGGTAATGGATAAATATTTTAAGAATAAATTAGTATTTATATGTTAAAAATGGTTTAGAATTAAATAGAGGTAGTGATTGTATAATATCATGAATGTAGTAAATGACACTTCACTCTTCCCTTTTAAATGCGAATTTTGTTGCTGAAATATCACCTCAATAAAATTTTTTTAAAAGAATGAATTAATGATTGAATGAATTATCATACCTTTCTAGTATTTAACTGGCAAATTAGAATCACTTTTTTCTCTCTGCTTCCATTTTGCAGAAGAGAGCAATAGGAACATGTTACTGTACTTC
Source organism: Eumetopias jubatus (assembly GCF_037043125.1). Classification (NCBI taxonomy): domain Eukaryota; kingdom Metazoa; phylum Chordata; class Mammalia; order Carnivora; family Otariidae; genus Eumetopias; species Eumetopias jubatus. The sequence continues at coordinate 79,272,913 of NW_028274809.1, read as the reverse complement.
CATATCAGCAGCATGAATATGTTTTATAACTAACTTCTCCCAATTTCTCTATCTTCTGGCTAGATTACCTTTGCAGAGTGGTGGCTTCCATGACCTCATAGCCCCTGATCTCGAGTGAATGGATGGGATTATTCTCGATATTCCCCATCTCCAATCTGACCAAAACAAGCTTCGTTGGCCTCCAGCCAGACTGAGGGAGAATTCATCATCTAACATAAAAATGGAGAATAGGTTTGAGGGTATCTGCATGTCTCCTTAGTCTGAAAGAAAGCCAATCCCACTTTCCCTTAGCTACAGGTGCAAATCACTGTCAATTACAAATCCTCCTCCATAGAAACACATTCTGAGTATTTGATCTTTTATCACAGAAGACATTTTAAATGACATTTGAACAAAATATTTAATGGGGCCTAAACAAAGTTTTGTGAGTGGAGCCCTTTTACCTGCAATGGCATTCCAGCCACCATGAATGATCCTCCTTTGAATATTGATGGAATTGATAAACCCATGGTTTCCATCTCCATTTTCTCCCCTTTCCTATATACCCTGCAAAATGTCACCAGATGTATCTTTCTCACACACTCCCCAATCCAGAAACATTACTAGCGCGACTCATTACTTACTTTAAAAAGCCCTAACTCCTTAGGTCAACGGTTGTTAATGTTGGCTGCACATTAGAATCACCTGGTGAATTTCTTACGTATGCTGACTCGTGGCCCATCTGAGTTAGAAGCGCCGCGCACAGAGGCATAGGCGTAGGTCGTCTTTTTAAGGCTTCCCAGGTGATTCTAATGTACAATTAGTGTAGAGAACCACCATGTGGGTTAACCTTTCAGGAGCTCTGGATCGGAAATGGCAGAGGCACAGGTGGGGGATGTAGGGTAAGGAAAGAGTAAGAAAGAGGCGAGAAGACAGACCAGTCACCAGGGAAGAGAACTGAGCCAATTGAGATGTCTCTTGCAGATGCCATGGGTACGAGGCAGATAGAGTTCTGGCTCTGTGAGTACACGTAGAAAATGAGCAGCACACCAGCCCCTGCCAGTTATAGTCCCTTCGCCAGCTGTCTGTCGTTTTTGGCTGGTTCTGGAAGAAGTGCCAGCCATGCAGCCTTGTGCAGGCTGGGGCCTGTCCTGTCTTGGCAGGCTGCTCTTTCTACTCTGGGCCCTTGCGTCTCACCCCGCCCCTTCCTAGGGGGCTGGACCTCCGACAGGCACAGGTGCAAGAGCAAGGCTTTACCGACTCAGAATCTCCCCCACTGTCTAAAGATAAAGAGGTCAACAGGGTTTTTATCTGCCATAACCATGCAGTAGGCTCCTTCCTCCCTGAGGAGGATTTGGTACAATTTGTGTCATGTGGTCTCCCTGCCCGGCTCTCCATCCCAACGTGAAACGGAGACTCTTGAAGGATATAAATGACATGGGCACAATGGCAGACACATCTGGGTGCCTCCTCCAGCTGCTGTCAGGAGGCGTTCACATCAGCTTTTGCTACAAGACCTACGGTGGGCTTTATCGAGGCACTTTATGACTGTGCTTTTGAAAGTTTCCCTCTAGTCATCATTATGATGTTATGGATTAGGTAATGTTTTGAAAAATGGCCAGAGGGCTAAAGTGTCAGTTTTACAGCTCACATACCTGAAAATAACAACGTGGATTTATCTTCAACAATATCTCCGGAATGCCTCACAAACAGAAATTAATAGTGACAACTTTGTCTCTGTACACAACCCTAGCAACACATAATGCTAAGGAAAGCCAAGGCCACTGACTGAATACTTTCCAGAATTCCTCTCCCTGGTATTTCCGCCGAAGTACATTCCATCTCATTGCCTGTCAAAATTTTCAATAAGCAACAGAGATACGACATGGTATATCTGGCTCCAAAGACAGAAAGACTGGCTTGAAAGGTGAGGATGCTGACAAGGGAATGACTGAAACATTTTGAAACCACATATATATTTTTAATTCATAACTTTTCTATCTAAACTTTTATATGTGTGATCCAATTCTAATTGCTATGCTTTGGAATTTAAGAAGTTATTAACAAATGAAAAGACAACATACTGTCTGCACAATCTGGATTTAAAAAGCATTCATTTGGGTTGGTCCTATACAGAAATCACTCCAGCATTACCTTTCAAATACGAAGTTTGAGGCCTCTCTTCGGCAGCACATATACTAAAGTTGGAACAGTAAAGAGATGATTTGCAAGGCACCTGCATAAGGATCACACGCAAATACAAAGTTTGATCGCTTTTCCAGAATAACGCATTCCAGATTTTTTAAACCAACCACTATTAAACAACAAAATAGAAATTAAGCATATACAAGATACAAAACAATATTCCACGTTTGAAAAATATAAAGTAGCATCTCTATAGTTCTAGATTCTCTAATGGAGAAGATATATATACACTCTCTCATGCAATTTCCTTGGACCCTCAATAAAACTGTGATAATGCTCTTCTACTACACTAACCAAATTATTCATTTTCATGAACGTCCGTCTGCTAGAGGTTAGGAATTAGATTATATTCTTTTTTCCTATACCCAATGCCTCATGTAAGTAGCTGATTCACATGAGGTAATTAATATATGTTTGTAGAATAAATGACCACTCATATAATGTGTGTATGCCTACACACACACACATAGATATATATGTGCAATAGATATGTGTCCAATGCATGTGCATATATACATATGTATGTGCAATATTTATATACATACACACAAGAAATTAATTATTTACTTATGTGAAATTTGGTGTGTATGCAAAATTAGAAGGAAGAAAATAATAAATGTGGTATAAAATTTCCATCATGCCAGTGTCGAGAAGACAAGACCACGCCCAATCTGTCCTGTGATGTTATAGGACGAACGGTAACCTACAAAATATATACGTAGGAACTGGTTTGGTCAATATTTCAAATACCGAATTCCTGGCATACTAATGACCTTTATTGCATTTTTCTGGACACCCTCTTAAAGAGTTTTTCCATGAAGCAGATTTTGGCATAGCTGCTTTTTCATGAAGTCCTGAAAAGACTGTATTGAAAAGAAAGATAACTTCCACCCTAATATCTATTTCTGTATTACGTAGAAATGTGCAATAAAACATGTGATATATTTTTTATTACCTGAATTATATATTCCAAGGTCCAAAGACTGAAAAAGAGGTTTCAATTTATTTTTTCCAGCATGCTTGAAGGCCAATGTCCTTTAAAATTTGCATTACAAGAAAGGAATGTGCTCAGGGATCAGCTGGAAATTTAAAACATGAGAACTTTGCAGCTGTGGCTATGGGCTAAGTCTCAGCAGGAGAGGACAGGTCCCCTTCTGGCCATTGTATAAGTTCTGATGAGCTCCCCAGGAAGTCACAGATAATACTCCCTGTCCTGACCAAGCTACATGGATTTTGAGCCAAATGATGCAGGTGTACAGTAATAAGATCTTACATTTGCATAGCACAATATAATCTTCTCACTACAGTCTTTTGAATTAGGCAGAAAACTAATTGTCTCTAGGTTATAGACAAGGAAACCGAACTTCAGTGAGATTTAGGGGTATGAGATAATAAAAACCACATAATTGGTCTCTGGCCCCGGTTCCTGACAGCTCCTAAAACCCTCGTAATTTCCTGAGTGATAAGAGCACTAGGAGCATCTTTTGTTTGAATATTTGGTCTTTGACCCTGGTTCCTGACACTGGGCTCCTAAATCCCTTGGACTTTCCTCAGTGATAGGAGTGTCTCTTGTTCTAATGAGGTGACTGAGTAGACTCCTAGATGGCTCCTAGATGAGGCTGGTCACCAGAAAGAGCAAAGCCATAATTAGAGGCTTGGAACTTTCCACCCCACTCCCCATTCTCCAGAGAGGGGAGAGGGGTTGGAAAAGAAGTTCATGATAAATCATGCTTACATGATGAAACTTCCATTAAAAATCCCAAAAGTAGGTGGTTGGGAGCCCTTCCGCTTCCGGGTTGGTAAACACATGGAGACGCTGGGAGAAGGCATGGAAATTCTGTGGCCCTTCCTACATACCTTGCCCTCTGCATCTCTACCATCTGGATGTTCACATGTATGCCTTATCATATCCTTTTATAACAAGCTGGTAAATAGTAAATACACTGTTTTCTTGAGTTCTGAGAACCACTCTAGTAAATTAATCAAATCTAAGGAGCGGGGTTGCAGGAGCCTCCCAATTTATAGCTGATCAAGCAGGAGCACAGGTAACAACCTAAACTTGTGATTGGTATCTCAAGTTAGAGGGACACTTAACCCCCTTTAATTGAGCCCTTAACATGTGGGATCGGATGCTATCTCCAGAGAAATACTGCCAGAATGGAGTTAAAATTGTAGGGCACCCAGCCAGTGTCACAGAGTAGCTTGGTGTGGGGAACCCCCCCGCCCCCCCGCAACACAGCTGCTGTCACAAGTGTTGGGAATGTGGTAGTCATGTGAGAGTAAAGAACAAACTTGGGAGGAGGACTCGGTTTTTCCTACTTCAGTGGCTTGAAGGGTCCACAGTACAAAGAGATGAAATTGGAATTAGAACCTATAGGCCCGGTCAGAGGTATAGAGTTCAGAGGATATAAGTGTTTCCAGGCCTACTATTTCCTGGCTACGTGACCTCCTGCAAGATTCTCAAGCTTTCTGAACTTGAACAGCTTTACCAATAAAATAGAATAAAAATCTCTCACATTGTTACTCTGAGGGTGAAATAATGTGTGAAAACATTTTGTCGAGAGCAAAGTATTATTCAAGTTTCATGTAGTATTTACTCTTTTTCTCCCCTGCAAATAGTAACAGGATAGTTTCCCAGAAGCATCCAGTTTTTGAAAAACAGGTTCAGAATCAATTGTCTGCAATTCTGAAATCTCCAAAACTCTAAACCAAAAGTATTTCTAACTTGTTTAGCGGCCAAGTCTTACCTGAACTGACAGGCATACTTATTATCTTGTTTTCCCCTATTCACTATGAATATTCATTTGTTCCACAGCAGAAATATCAATATAATTATAAGGTTACAAGTCGCTGCCTCACACCTGTAGGACGTGTTCTGGGATAATTGCTAACACAGCACATTATCTTTCTAAAACTCAAACATCCTGTGCTCTAATATACATATGACCCTAGAGATTTTGGAGGCATCATGGGGCTTGTAATATGGAGTGGAGTCCCAGTGACCCAGCTTACAGACGTCCTGATGACAGGGTACCACAATTCTCGGTGAATTTTGCGTGTTACGTCAGAGGCTGGGTGATTCTGACATCAGCCACAGGTTGGGTCTACTCCAGAGGAGACTGAGGACAGCCTCAGAGACGTCACACATTTCTAGTCCCACACTTCAACTTGATCCCTCGTCCTGAAACTAAGGAGGCTATTTGAATGATTCTTCTTACAGTAACACATCCAAGTGCTAGAACCAGAAGCCATGGTGGAAAATGGATAAGCAAAGACGTTAGGCAACACGGATCTGAGGCTGGATCCCTGAACTAATGCTTACCAGCTCTGCACCTTTGACAGGATTACCAAGATTTTTAAATCTGATCTTCTCATCCTTAAAGTGGGAACTTAAATAATGTATCTGAGGGCTGTGGTAAGTTTTAAATGGCACAGTATATATAAAAATGCTTTCTGTGGTGACTGATTGATACTAGGTGTCCAGTAAAGGGTAGATTCCATTCTCTTTTCCTTTGTTAGCATTTCCATGGTATTTCCATTAACAGAAATTTCTACCATAAGGTATTTGTGAAGTTTTCTTCAAACTGCTGATTTGTTGTGGTGGTGGTGTGTTAATTAAAATAGCTGAGGGTTGTTTTGTTTTGTTTTGTTTTGTTTCTGAATCTTAGTCTGGATCTGTGCCATTTTTAAGTCCAGAAAGTTGAATTTCTGGTTTAATTCCAATATTATTTTGCCAAGCTATTTTTTTAAGAAAACAAACTGTTTTAATAATGTATGAGGATTATAATGCACGTGGCTCACAGTTTGCAGGAAACAGAGTAAAACACCCATGAGTGATAAAGAGTGTTTATTGTAGGTCAACTAATTACATTTCTCAAACCTGGAATATATGAAATTTGATGGTTGGCTCCAGTCTGTAGAGAACTACGGGGCACACATTGTACCTTGGCTGTGATTCATTCTGAAGTTCTGAAGGCTGGAGCTCATGATAATAGCACATGAGCTTTGGCATGACTAATGCACTGAAATTTTTAAAGAGGTCTTGAGTCAAAAAGTTCTCCCCAAGTTTAATTACCACAAATCATAAGTGGAGATTCCCTCCAGCATTGGAGTTGCTCCCAGCTGCTGTGTTGGGCAGTGCAAGAGCTAACTCACAGGCCATCAAGGAATCTTGTGGCAAGGTGCTAAATGTTGCTCTTAGGCTCTTTTTCTCAAATAAGGGAGCATACGTTGCAAAAAGAAGGCATGCATGTCTATGAAGGTGATCTATGAAAGTCAACGGGGAAATGAAGGACAATTCAGTAAATGGTCCTAGGACCAAGTCATCATAAAATAAAATAAACCTCACCAACTAACCTGGATCTCAGGACATCAGTGCTAGACAAAGTTCAATGTGAACTTGATGTGAACAGGAAAAGTTTCGTAAGAAAATATAGAAAACTACCATATGACCTCAAGACAGAGAAGGAGTCTTAAACAAGGCAAAAATGCACAAACCCTAAGGGGAAATATTACCAGATTTTACTACATTAAAGTTTAAGATGTCTGTAGAACAAAAAGTACTAATAAACAAAATTAGAAGACAAGCCACAGACTAGGAAGTGATATCTGCGTATAAGCGACAGATGATTAGTACCTGGATTCTAGAAAGTAGTTCCAGACATTCATAAGAAAAAAACAAAGGGCCCAGTAGAAAAATGGAAAAAAAGATATAACTCCCAGAAGAGGAAACAGCATTGGCCAATAAGTATATGAAAAGATGTTCAATGTGACAACTAATGAGGGAGATGCCCATATAAACAGATGTGGCAAAATTTTCAAAGCTCATAATGCCACGTTCTGGTGCGGTGGTGAAATGGTAAGTCTTGTGTGCTGCTGAAGGGCAGGGTGAATTGGTAAATCCACTTTGGGGAAGAAATACTTGGCATTATGTCCTAAGGCTGAAGATGCCCCCACTCGTTTGTCCAGGAATTCCATCCTAGAGCAGGACTTCCCACCAACCATGCAGTGAGCTCTGCATGGGTCACTGGTGTGCAGGGACTTTGACCCTGGAGGCTTGGAGACAGGTGGGGAGGGAAAGGCTGACAGTGACCTGAAGTCCTGTGTTGGTTTCTTCTGGACACTCACCTGTTTCCATAAATATGCCATATACATATTTTCATTTTCAATGCACAAAACATGTTACACAACCCTGCCCAGAATATGTGCCTTCACTTTGACAAGGAGATACACACAGGAGTAGCAAATACGTGCCTATGGCATTTTGTATGCTGTGTTGGACAGCCTGACTACACCATAGTTTATGATGACAAAAACTTGGAAACCACTTGGTGGTTTCATTCAAACCTTTCCAATTCTGAAAGGCCTTCCTCCAAGAGGCTTTCTAAAGTCACATCTCCTCTCCTCTTTGCTCTGTCCCCTTACTTTGCTTTATAATCCCTTCAGACATTCTCAGAAGTGACGTTCTATTATATATTTGTTTGTTTCTTGTCACTCTCCACCAGGTCAATTCCATGAGGGCAGGAAACTCTATTTTATTCACTTCTATGTACTCAGAGCATAAAACAGTAGGAGACACAGGAGACAGTAAAATACTTCCTCTCAATATTTAATGAATGTCTGTTTTCCAGTTCAATTGTGTATATCTATAAAATGGAATTGTATACAAAAGTTAAAATGTAGGAATTAGGGTCCTATGTACCAACATAGAAAGTTTCTCAAAAGCATAATTTATAAAAAAGTAGGCCAAAAAACTATATATATACACACACACATATGTATATATATAAAACTGTATATATAAAACATGTGTGTATCATAGATATTACAATACTATTTTATAAAAAGTAAAAACATACAAAATGTCTACAGATTATGTATGCATATTAAGCATGTATAATAGTATAAAATATGCTGAAAGATACACGCCAAATGCAGGAACTCTTGGAGCTACCTCTGAGAGCACAGCAGAGAAGAGAGTGATACACAGGGGGCTTCAACTGTATCTGTAATATTTTATTTCCTCTAAAAAAGTATGGCTGACATGTTAGTATTCAATAGGTTTGCACAGTGGATACACAGGAGTTTGTTATATATTCTGGTATGTTCTTTATGTGTGCAAAATTCTATGATATATATTTAATGTAAAAATACTATTCACTTGATAAATGATTCCCTTTGTGTCTATAAAGGCAAACGTTTGGAAGAACTGGCAAACTCCGGAGTCCCTGGGATTTTGGCCTCTTCTGCAGCATGATCAAAGGCTTCTGTGTCACTTCACTTACTTTTCCTAAGTTTTACCTCCAAGCCTCAGACCTCGCATTTTCAGAGGTAGATGGAGGACGGGCGTGGACCAGCAGCAGCACAGAAAGTGTCCGCCTCCCCGCAGCTGTCTCCCGGCTCCATCATGAGTGCTTTGTCCCGCTTCCTGCCCCATCTCCATCCTGGAAGCCCTTCTGTTTCCTCCTCTGACTTCTGGGTTGTGCTGGGGCAGGGAAGCCACGAGGACTGTCATTCAAACGGGGCTGCAGCTGCTGAGCATCATGTCCCACTCTCTGAGGCCAAACAGCCGTTTTGAGTCTTTTAATAGATTCTTGGTGGAGGAGGAAGTGGAGGCTGAGGTTAGCTTGTTTGCTTGTGTGCCTGTCTCAGCCGGCTTGACATCTGGCACTAAGCCTCCCATTTAGTCAGATGGGATTGTTTTCTGTGGCATAGGCGAACACGCACACAGAGCAGGAGCTCAAGCCCCTCAAACTATGTGTCTCCATGCCTACAAGTTACATTGCCCTGGCCAAAATTATATTTAACCACACGCTGGGGTATAAGCTCAAAATACACGTCTGTTGGCATCTACAAACATGTCAAATGAGGTTCGGTTTGTTTTCAAGCTGGTAGTAGGGCAGAGATAGTAGGTGAAACTTCCTTCTAATGATTTCTACTATTTTTAGTAAAAAGAACTTGCAGAATGTGGTAAAAGGATCAGTTCAACCAATTCTCCCCCACACGGGGGACTTGGAGCCTTTCTAGGGGGACCTTGGTGGCTTCCAAATCTCTCCCTCCCCAGCCTCTTAATGATGACTAAAGCATAGAACTCTGACCTCTTTTTTCCACCCTTACATGGTTCTCTTCCACGCTGAAATCTTCTCAGAACCCATTAAGATCTACCTTCTCACTCACTATCACTAGAGTGAGTCTAGAAATTTCAGAACTATTAGAGCAGAGGTTGTCAAACTATGACTCCAAGGGCCATAACTTTTATAAAACTTTATAAATGAACACAGCAATACTCATTTCTTTTTTTTTTAAGATTTTATTTATTTGAGAAAAAGAGAGCGTGAGCGAGAGAGAGAAGGAGCAGGGAGAGGGGCAGAAGGAGAGGGAGAAGCAGACTTTCTGCTGAACAGGGAGCCTGATGTGGGGCTTGATCCCGGGACTCTGGGATCATGACCTGAGCCAAAGGCAGACGCTTAACTGACTGAGCCACGCAGGCGCCCCAGCAATAATGATTTCTATACAAATTGTCTGTGGCTGTTTTCATGCTAGAATGGTAAGGTTGTGAAGCACAGAGGAGACAGTAGGGACCCAAAGACTAAAATATTTACTGTCAGGCCTTTTTCTAAAAAAGTTTGCTGACCCCTTGGTAATAGAATCTCATAGCTTGGAGGACTGACTAGATTACATGTTACGGCCAAGAAATACCAGGTCAAAAAGATGCTTATGTTCAATTTATACCAAGGTTATACTAGAGAAGCAGCAAAACTGGGGGCCAAATATGCATACCTGATTTATTTATTTTTTAAATAGAACCAAAGTCAAAGAAGTACCCCCCCGAAACCAAAGTCAAAGAAGTACCCCCCCAAAACCAAAGTCAAAGAAGTACCCCCCGAAACCAAAGTCAAAGAAGTACCCCTCCGAAACCAAAGTCAAAGAAGTACCCCCCGAAACCAAAGTCAAAGAAGTACCCCCCCGAAACCAAAGTCAAAGAAGTACCCCTCCGAAAAGTAGTCCTGTCCTTGATTAGAAATTGTTCCCTGTTGACCCATTATCACTCTCCTCAACACTAACCATGCAATACCACAGAACTTTAATTTCTCTGTGACTCATCCTCTTTATTCAAGCTGTGGTTGCTGGCAGGACTTGTTACCCCACACTTGATGGCCAGGAGCCAAGATGACCCTGACACTGGCATAGCCCAGAGTACCTGGAGAGGCTGAAGACACATTCTAAACACGCCCTTTAAAGGGCAACACTAACAAGCTTCCCCAAGCTCTGGGCCACATGTGCATCACGGGTCTGTGACTATTATTGTGCCTTTCGTCTTAAGACTCAGGCAGATGCTGACTGGACATAGAAGGCAAATGATACACATTTTCGTTCTATGAGTTCCAAAATCACTTGAATGATGCAAGGAAAATGATTATCTCCAAGAACTCCCATCCACAACTTACTGTGGTTAATGATGTTCGTTTCCAGATAGATTGTAATTACCAGTATTACATGCATAACAATGTATCTGACAGAGTTAGCTAAGCCAAGAAAAATCAGCTCTGCGCATTTGTTTTTAGATCTGTCTGCTTTGTGGTGACTAGAGTGAAGGCCAGGAGACTGGAAGTCATGGGCAAGTCACTCGCCCCCTTGGGGTTTCAGTTTGACTCTGGAAATGAGGAGTTTGGACCAATGAACAAGAAAACGTTCTTCCTAGTTTACAAAGCAGTTTCACAAGTGTCATCCTATGTTGCTATTTATGACTTGAGATGTCACGCATCTCTGCCATACTTAAATGCCACCGGAAATGCTGGAACCAGCTTGGCAGCCTTGCAATGGTCTAGAAAGAGAAGGTCAAAGTGTGATTCTTGTTTTCCACCGTGTCCTTCTATATAACAGAGGTATTGCTCAAGCAGCAGAGTATGTTAAGGGTTTGGATTGTCTTTGTTTTCCAGTACCAACCTGGGGCCGCCGCTTACGCCATCCTCTTTGTACACTCCTTCCTGGTCAGCAGCCTCAGTTAGTCGATGCCATAGACCTAAGATTAGAGCAAAGCTAAGAAACCCTGGCAGACACCACAAAAAGATCTCCAGCCTCAGTGCACCGGACCTTGCTGAACTAAAGCCTAATTCTGAGACTTACAAAATGGCCAGTAAGACACTGCAGCCTGTATGAGCCTTAGAGTCCTTCCTCCTCTTCCACTAGCCATGCTCAGTTCAATTTGTGTGAGGCATTTCTTTCCCAGGCGGAGTCTTTGCGGCATTAATCCTGGCGGAATCTTTGTGGTGAAAACCTCAGACTCTGGCCTTTGTTTGCAGAATCTGTGTGCAGAAGAAATCCAGTGTGTTTCCGACTGTGTGGACACAGGGGTGCAGTTTTGTGGATTACAGTGTGTATCTTTGGGGCGAGGCTTGCAGTGTATGAATTTGTACCGTGTTTAAGTGATGGATGGAATGTGGAAGGGTTAGGATGCACTCTGTCGAGGCCTTTCCAAGTGCCAAATGTTTTCTGTAAAGCCCAAGTGTACAGTCAGGCTTGGATTTCCTTTCCCAACATTCTCAGCTGGTTGCATTTGTACTTCTGTGGGAGTGTACCTGAGCAGTTGGGTACTAAAGAGTTGGCATAAAAATCTTCTTGGACAATGATGAAAGAAAGATATAAGATCTCCTGCCCAGAAGCTGAGTTTGATGTGGGGAAAAAAATAAAAATCAATTCCCAACTTGCCCAGTAACATTGTGCTTGGTCAAACAAGTCATCCAAACCTGAACATTTAATGATTTTAATGTAATTCTGGAGTTCCAGAGATTAAGTATAGGAGCCAACCATCAGAAGGCATGGTGAGATACTAAATCCTAGGTAAAACAAGAATTAGACTAGAAAAACATTAATTGTTGTAATATCACTTCCTAATGGGTTAGTTTATTTTACATGCCCTGAAAGAGGAAAAGTGTTGCACTTCAGTTAGAAAATGGAATATGCTGTAGGGCACATGTATCTTGCCAAACACCAATTTTTAAGATATTTTTGAGACCTTAAGAAAATGAACTTAAGTAGCACAGAAAGATGTTTCAGAGCACACAACACCTTAAGTAGACACCATCGAATTGGCTTGATACACTTTCACTTAGGGATAACAATTTCCTAATTTACTAGGACCCAAGGAACACTCATCTGTTTCAACCAAAGTAGCTCCCTTTTATTATTCTTAAATGCCTCCTGATATTGAGGATCTCAATGTGATTTCATGGAAAAAAATAGGACCCACTGTTAAAACAACTAAAAAAGTATTGGATTCATTTATTTCTGAGGATCCTTATGGCCTCTGTAGTTGATATGATAGAATAAAAAAAGAGATGAGTCAGGGAGAGAATAGCGTGACAGACATTCCTGGTTTTTATGTAGATCCCACACTCCACTGCACCTCACTCTTATCTTTCATTGTTCACAGATCTCTGACTTTGTTCTGAGATTTGGAGCAACCATGGGTTCAGGGATAGACCATTCCTAGCCTACAGGTGAATCTCTATTGGTCTATGCCAATCACAGCAGTCTTAATCACTACATAGTCATTGGTTTACGCATGAATATATGCTCTTACTCTGGGCTTTGTAGAACTAGAATCTCTTGGGAGTGATTGCAAAGGACTTCCTTTGCTAGAAAAAAGAGACCCACAGTAAAATCTGTTTCCTATGCTGGAAATCAGTATTTAGGGACAGCCGTATAATTTGTGGGGCTCACTGATGAATGGATAAAGAAGATGTGGCATATACATTCGATGGAATATTACTCAGCCATCAAAAAGAATGAAATCTTGCCATTTGCAATGACATGGATGGAGCTAGAATATATTATGCTGAGTGAAATAAGTCAATCAGAGAAAGACAAATGATTTCACTGATATATAGAATTTAAGAAACAACAGATGAACATATGGGAAGGGGGGGAAGGAGAGAGGAAAACAAACCATAAGAGACTCAATAATAGAAAACAAACGGAGGGTTGATGGAGGGAAGTAGGTGGGGCTGGAGGGGTGACGGGTATTAAAAGGCATTTGTTGTGATGAGTGCTGGGTGTTGTATGTAAGTGATGAATCACTGAATTCTACTCCTGAAACCAATATTGCACTGTAGGTTAACTAAAATTTAAATGAAAAAAAATAATAATAATTTGTGCAGCTCAGGAAAGACTTAAAATGGGAAGATCCTTGTTCCTTTCTTCACCTGTCTCTCTCCACCTGCCATGGTATTTTTTACTTGCTCTTTTGGCATGGATAACCTCATAGGCATCTGAAGCTTCACCCTGCAACTCAGCATACAGAGCTCACATGACCCTGACCCTGATTCTACCCACATCTATGTTCAGAACCCCACTGGAGGCAAGGGGTGGCAGTATTGTTGGGCAGGGGCCAGAGAGCAGGTGATCTAAAACCTGTTCAGCTCAGCTGGTGAGGCAGGACTGCACATGAGTCAAGGCTCCAAGCCCTTGGTCCTATGCTCCTTTGTTCCATTTAACTTCACTTACAAAACACAAATCCAAAGTAAAATTATTAAGAAATTCAAGATGGCGATCACAGAGCATTAGCCCCTAGGCATGGCACTCTTCTGAGTCTGGGGCCCCAACAGAGCATCCGGACTACATACCCATGAAGCCAGCCCTCATCTTCATGTCTGCATGTGTTACCAGAGTCTGCCTCAGCCATCTTGAGACCCTAAGAGGAACATGACCAAGTTAAAGAAGAAAGACAAAAAGCACCTAGGTCTCTAACATTATTAAGCTACCAAATTAATCAACCTTGAAAACTGCCCAGACTTAAGAATTCTTGGTATATGAGATAATAAATCCCCTGTTTTATAGGCCACTTTTACTTGGGTCTTTCATTAGTCACAATTAGAAGTATTCTAACTGATAGGAAAAATTACACATTGATGAACAAAGTCTACAAAGGGACAAGAATGGTGTTAAGCTAGAGGAGTTTTGCTCTGACATTCAAATTTATAGTCAGTCCCCTAGAGAATGCAGTTCCTGCTTTTCTCCAATCACTCTGCAGGGCATGAGAGGGCCAGTGTGTTCATTTGCACCCAAGCACAGACAATGCCCTCACTTACACTCCACCCCCTCACATTCCTCCCCTCATAGAAGACTTAGCAAGTTCAAGTGGGGCAGATATTGGCAAACTATGACACAGGGGATAAACACAACACCCACATTGATTTTTAGGTGCACAAGAATTGAGATAATGTAAAGAGGTTACTGTGAGCTTCAGGAAAGTTTGAGGCAAAATTATAAAATAAAGGAGGCTTGTTCGGGGCTCACCTATTTTCTTTATGATAGAGACCCTTCCCTAGGTAAATATCTTAGATTCTATTCTTGGTCATTCCTACTTTCAGTGTTAACTAAAAATTCAAGGTGACATCTTACATAAAGGTTTGATTACCTGGCCCCTAAAGTTCCTTCAAACTTGGAGTTTTTATAATCCTTCATGGGCTGCTCTGAGTGTTCCCTTCTACATAGAAATCCTGGGACAGTGGATTTTTGGGGACTTCAAGAAGTTCCAAATCCATAAAACTCTTCCTTGAATGATGGGGTTAAAAGAAGAATAAATACCCTCTGAAGAAAGCAGCTTCAGGGAAAGGGTATGAGAGGTGGACCTTGAAGGAAGTGTGTTTGATAACACATCTGAAGGGAAAGCCACTCTATCTAGGTGATCAGCAGGTGTGCAGGCATGGATGTGCTCCCCTCTGCCTGTGGGAATGGGATCTAACCCTTAGAAGCCTCTTCACTCCCCTTCTCACGAATGGTTAGGCATTAAGTATGCTTTTTAGACTTTTCTAGAGACAAGAGCAGGGTACTACAAATTATGGGTCATTTTTCTTCTTTTATAAAAGTTGAATAGCATCCCCCTATAATTTATGTTCTCATGGAAACTCAGAATGTGACCTTATTAGACATAAGTGTACTTAGTTAAGATGAGAACACACTGGATTCCAGTAGACCCTAAATCCAGTGACTGGTGTCCTTATAAGAAGGTATGTGAAGACACACAGGGAAGATGGAGCTGTGAGGATGGAGGCAGATTGGAGTTATGCTGCCACAAGCCATGCAATACCAGAAGCCACCAGAAGCTGGAAAAGGCAAGGAAGGAATCTCCCTTAGGACCTTCAAAGGGAGCATGGCCCTATCAACATCTTTATCTTGAACTTCTAGCCTGCAGAACTGTGAGAGAATACATTTCTGTTGTTTTGACCCACCCAGTTTGTGGTCATTTGTTATGGCGGCCCTAGGAAACAAATCCACAGGTAAATAATAGAAGTTGGTCTCTCACTGGGGCCACTGACTAGGTAGGATGATAAGGCCTGAGAGCTGACCACTGACTGGGCCTGGAATTTCAGAAAGGGAAATGGAGGAGGTACTTCCTCAATAGAACATCTACTTACTGCTGTGCATGGGGGAGCAGGGCTCACCTTTCCATCTAGAAAGAGCCTGTGAGGTGAGTGATATTGAATTGGATGTGGTCTCACAGGTCAGCATTCCAGATTGCTGCATGTTCATGCATATGCATCTGGGTTTCTCCCACTTCTAACTTTTCATCACAACCCTCTGCCAAACAAAGTCGGATCACAAGGTCTTCCTGTTTGAACCAGTGAGTTTGTTCAGTGACATCAGACAAGGCTGAAGCTGTTGGAAGTTCCCTCCCGACTAGATTAGCAGCACGTGGGTGAACTACACTCATACATTATTCAGAGGGGAAAAAATGTGGGCTTTGACTGAACTTTGAAGGCATCAGCAGCTATTCCAGAGGAGAGTGACCTATTGTTCTGCTTCATAGAACACAAAGAGCAAGTGGAATTCTTTACAGCATAGCTAATGGAGTGCACACAGACACTGCGATGAACTGGCCAGCAGACATCTTTTATGAGCTCTGAGATCCTGTGCAGCATGCCCTACTGCTGATCAGAGGAAGGATGTTCACACTTCTGCTACTCCTGTAAGGTTAAAACCCAGTGATACTAGGGTCAGGAGTTTCTGGAAGATAAAATGGTGTCATCTGTGGAGCATGTACTTGTCAACAGCACCAAGGTCCCCTCAGAAGGGCCACCAGGCAGATGAGGTTGGCCTTTATGGTCTTGTCTGGCAGATCCTTCCCTGAAACATGGGAAGCTGTTCCTACACCAGGGAAAAAGAAGAAAAATGGTTGGGAAATTCACTTTTTAAAAAATTGCACACCACATGTTTTTTTGAAACCAGAAAATCATTTTCCAAGAATGGAAGAAGGAAACTCTGACTAAAAGGATCACACGAAGGCTAATAGTAGGACTCAGTCCAGAACATCTGCAAGGGTTCTGAACTTCATTCCTGATAAAGGTTCTTTTTCAGTAACTAAACTTTAAATATTCTGTGGCGAACATAGAACAAACCCTGGTAAAGATATTTATTTATACCCTGCGTTACCACTCTGGATTTCAAGAGAGACTGAGTGGGGCTTGGGGTGGGGAGGGGAAGGAGAGAGAGGAGGATCTTGCTTATATTTTCCTTGGCAAAAGTTTCTCAATCTGTGGATTAAACTGATCTGCCATTATTAAATTTGCTTGATTTCAAAGGTAGAAAACAGATTTATTAAGAAAAAAAATCTGGATAGTAACAATTCAATTTTTAAAATTCTGTTTTCTCAGAGTAAGTACTTACGATGTCCCAAACTTAAAAAGTACAATTCAACTCATATGATACTCACAGAAAGACATTAAAATTACTTATAAACTTACTTAACAATATCTATAATGTTTAAACTCATTCTGTAAAGTGTATTTTAGGAATTAGGCAATATTTGTGGAAGCTACATGAATCATTTCAGGTTCCAGATTTGCCTTAATAAAAATCTTTAACAATTTTAGGGATAAAACTTATTTATAATTCAATAATTCATCCAACACTAAAATCCTTCACTTAGTCAACAGATATTATGGAGTTCCTACCATGTTATAAATACTGTTGATAAGTAGGGACAGAGACAAGACTGGAACAGATGAAGCCTTCATAGGAATACATGAATTAGGAAATATGTTCCCAACATTACCAAGTATCTCTCAGACTTCCTCTTTGATGATATATTTAAACTTTTAATGCTGAAAGATAAATTATTGTTCTAAAACAAGAAGCAGTCATTATCAGAACTTCATATACAGTTTTTTTTTAACAATTTGTTTGATTTCTTAAGTCTTACATAATTTTAAGTTAACTACTTTGGATAGCCATAAAGTAATGGACAAGCATTTAGCCTCCATATTGTGTGGACTCATACTTATGCTCTGCACTCAGTAGCTTTTGATGAATAACCAGACAGCTCTTACGCCTCAATTTTTTTTCATCTGCACAATAATAATAATGGTATGTACCCCATAGGACGGTAGGGTGATGATCAAACAATTTAATAGATTGCTTGGAATAGTTCCTGGAATGCAGAAAATTCACAGAAACATTTTTATTTGATTTTTTACAGTTGAGACATGGTTTCAATACTACAATAAATTTAGTGTAAACAAGCTGGTTGTGGGTAAGGAGAACTGGCCTCAGTTTCAGGAGACTTGAGGTTAAATCTTAGCATGTTGCAAAAAAGGTTCAGGTAAGTCAGTAAACTGGACTTATTTTTACTATGAAGACAGAACACATGGATCCCCTTTCAATTGTCCATTCTCTCCCATAGGAAGGCAGCCTGCTTTCTGCTACTCACATGACAAAGGAGAGAATTGAACTACATGGTCTCCAGTGCCCTGTCCATCTCTAAAATTCTGTGACACTGTGATTCCAATGGGACCATAATTCAGGCCTGGGAAATATTTTGATAGTGAACTACTTGGTTAGAAAAGTATTTCTTCAAATGGTATTTGTAGATATAGTTGAAGGACGCTCCTCCCACTGCAAATTACTTCTATAAATTAAAGCAAGGTGTCAGAAGATGTTCAGGCTGGTGAAATGCATTTTGATATTTAATTGAATATTCCAAATAAACTCGTTAGAATCCAAGAGCTTAGAGGTGGTCCAAATGAAGAATTGAGAAGCTGTTGTGATAAGGAGTGCCAGATGTTTTTTGAATTCTTCAAAGTGCTTTTGTAGCTATTATTTCATTTTCTCTGCCTTGCCTGTAACTTTTTCAGAAGAGCCCTGCACTAGGAACCTGATATTCCAGGTTTTCCATCAGCCATATCATTGCTCTCCGAGGAGCAGATTACCTTGATCTTTGGGTCAACTTATTTATATGAATGTCTTCCTCTTGTGGGCATTTAATTTTTTTTTTAAATTTACTTGGGAAAAGTTCACTTTCAAATAGCCAAGTTTTAGTTATAAAAAAGAAATATGAATTACACACCCAAGCACAGTCTTGAGACTTAGCAGCCTTCACAAGCAGCAGTTTTATTTCCACACATAGATTCTTAATCATTGGCACATCCTACTCAAAAACTATACATTGGGGACTATGTAATTATTTGCACCATCACCATGGTATTTAGATATATATATAAGCAAACACATTGGGCTAAAAAGAAACATACTTGTGGGATGACAAAATATCTCACATTGCCTTGAGATTTTCTTATTAAAAATCCTTAAATTATTGTGACACATTGGGGACACATCCAAAGTGTGAAGAACTTAGGGAAGTTTCACTTTAGTAGTTTGGGTCTATCTTGACTGAATATCATTGTGCCTGCAAAATCCAACAAATTGTTAGGTATCCATTGTGATGATGAAGGGAAATATCCAATGAAAAGAATCGTCAATTCACCAGTCTTCTATCTTCTATCTTGCAAATCATTCTTTTTACAGTGAAGATAAGGATAAAATTAAATTCAGCCATTTTGCCAATATATATAACATTTGCTATGTGCTTTTACCTGCGTAATACCTCCTGGGTTAAGACATGCCGTTTGTCTCTGGTGTTTTGTTCTGTATTTTTTTAATATGGTAGGCGAGGTCACACATAAACACACAAAACAATCCCTCCAACTCCATTACGATCACCCTGGCCCAAGATGCCATCATCCAATCCCTAGATTCTTTTTCATGTACTCTTTGTTCCTCCTTTCGCCCTCCTATAATCTTGTTCTGCACAGAAGTCAGTGATCATCCATTGCCCTTAAGATAAAATCCACACTGTTTAGCCTTGTCATGGAGGGGGAGAGAAGGAGGAGGAGGAGGAGAAATCATCATGCTATTTCCCTAGATTCATAGTTTTCAAATTCCTACACAATCTGCGCCTACCTATTTCTCATAATTACATTACCTACTATGACTTCGTCCCCTGTCCAGGGTGCAGCGTATCTTCTCCCACCAGAATTAAGGTCAATGAGAGCAGATGTCTTTACCTTTCTTGCTCTTTGCATATGTGTTGTCAGGCATGTAGGATGTACCCGATTAATATTTCTTGCAAATAATGAATGATAGCAGAGTATTAGATCCTTTTTATATTTTGATATGTTATATTTGCAAACTGTGGGCAGACATTAAAAATAGGATAGTCTTTCATAAGGCTATCACATGTAATATATTCAAAAAGAAAATATTTTAAAAAATGAGATGGACAGTAAGCATAGGTATACTTCACGGGAGGTTGAGACTTGAGATGAGCTTAGAAAAACAATCTCAATTTCAACAGGTGAACAGAGAGATGAAAGATCGTGTTCTGGGGCAGTAAAAGACCAAAAGTGAGTCAGGAGTGTGAGTAGGTATATGGACATAGTTGAAGGAAGACATTAAGGAGGTCAAAATGATAGACCCAGGCATTCAGGCTAAGGAAGAATAGAAACCAAAGTGTGGTAAAGAATGGCCAAACTATTGAAGGATTTGAACGTTTTAGCAGAGGAGATCAGAATTTATTAAGTAGGAAAACAGAGGGGATTAAATGTTTTGGGGGAGATAAACATCATGACAAAAGTAGTGTTTTAGGAATTTAGGATTCCTCTTGTAGCACATGCAAGGTGAAATAAAGGACGTAAATAACTCTAGGCAAGAAGAGTTTGGTAGCCAATGTCAATCTTTGGGAATAAGGTGATAAGAGCAAAGGTACAAAGATAATGTGGGCGGTGTGGGAAATGACAAACCAAAGAGGACAAAAAGAACTGATGATGAGAATTTGGATGAGTGAGAAGGGAGAAAGGCAACCAAAACTAAAAAGACACCATGCGCACTAGAAAACTCTTTTATCCACCAGGAGACTGAAGAAATGTGAAGCCATATTGCTTAAAGGTCAGCATTCTATACCCAAACATAAGGACTTTCTGAGAGCCTCAGTTTCCTATGTCTTTCTCTGTATTTGGACAAAGTTAAAGGATGTCACTCTAGAACCCTGTTATTAAAATATGGCTCTTTGCGCTGTGAATTGTACAAGACTGTGGAATCACAGATCTGTACCTCTGAAACAAATAATGCAATATATGTTAAGAAGAAAAAAAAAGAAGAAGATAGCAGGAGGGGAAGAATGAAGGGGGGAAATCGGAGGGAGAGACGAACCATGAGAGACGATGGACTCTGAAAAACAAACCGAGGGTTCTAGAGGGGAGGGGGGTGGGGGGATGGGTTAGCCTAGTGATGGGTATTAAAGAGGGCACGTTCTGCATGGAGCACTGGGTGTTATGCACAAACAATGAATCATGGAACACTACATCAAAAACTAATGATGTAATGTATGGTGATTAACATAACAATAAAAATCTAAAGATAAAAAAATATATATATATGGCTCTTTCAACATACTGATGGCTACCAGAGGGGAGGTGGGTGGAGGATGTGTGAAATAGGTGATGGGGATTAAGGAGGGTACTTGTTGTGATGAGCACTGGGTGATGTATGGAATTGTTGAATCACTACATTGTACACCTGATACTAATACAACACTGTATGTTAACTATACTGGAATTAAAATAAAAACTTAATAAAAATATGTCTCTTTCAAAGCCTCTCTGTGAGTTATCCATGTATATTTAAAGTTTTTTTAAATCAATCAACAAATAGTTTCGACAATACGCTGTGTATGGTGAGCATCCGTTAAGATATCTTCCAAGAACTTTTCTATGCCTACTCCATTCACAGAAGAGGGTCTGGCTGGTAATACCTAATTGGATACTGAAGCGGATACCTAACTCGAAGTGGTCCAATCAGAAACTTGCCTTGAGACTTTTAAGCAGCACACAATATGGAGAAAGGATTCGACATATGTTCATTCTGGAACTTTAGAGAAAAAGCTCATGAATTTGGACCAGCTTTGTCTTCATCCTTTCTAACACTTCATTGTCCAAGTTTCCTTTGATGTCTTAGAGCCTATCCAACAGATTTCTTTTGTATTTTCTTATCTTTTAAAAAATTCTCTTCTGGTTCTGTTGCATATGACTCAAAGAAATTTAATCAATTCCAAGAGTAAAATACTTTAGAACTGGTATCAGTTGTAGATGCAGATGTTTCTAGTGGAAATGGTAAATGAGAGCAAGACAAATGTAACTTGGGAGCTTGGAAAGAAAGTTTGCACATTAATAAAACTCTTCACAAAATTCACCTAAGAAAGGCAAGCAACACTTGACTCATGAACACAGGATTAGATTTCAGCTCGTCTTTCTCCTCCCAGAGAACTGATATTTTTGGTAGGGAGATTTTCTTGCATTTCTCCATCTTATCACCTCCTTCCGCAAAGGGAAAATTCTAAATGTGGAGGATGTAGAACAGATCAGCTGTGGTCCTATTTAAAAAGGTAGAAGGGTGGTGTGCCATTACAGGAAGCTGAAAAACTGGGGAGGACAAGATGACATAAGTACTTACAGGGTAGTTTCAATTACCAGAAATAACATGTGAGTTGAGACAGAACAGCTTCACCAACGGTCTTGCTGGCTTCCCTGGTAACTGGGATTCTAACAGCACAAATGCTTAGCAGGGTTGCAACACCTACTCTCCTACAGGTTGAAAGCATATGAAAAGAGCAGCCTATTTTTGTAAGTGGCACCCAAGGAGGTTTCTACTTAGTTCAGTACTTTAGTTCATTAACAAAAACACTTTTGTGTTACAGTTGATTGGTTTTATGTTCTGGTTTACTTCAGAATATTTTGATATGCTCACCGAAGTTCACTAAAAAAGCTCTTTTAAAAATAAGAATCAATAAGAGGGGTCTAGGAGTATTCCTTCATTTATCCATTCATTCAAAAATATATATTATGCTGCCAGGCATCCTACTGGAAAATGATCTTATAGGTTGTTTTAATCTTGCTCGCATTAATCTTGCTCTGGTAGTGAGGCAAACACTAAACAAAGAACAGTATAAAAATAAGATTACATATTGTAATGAGTCAACTGAAATATGAGAAAATATGGGAAACAGATAGGAATTTCATTTCATTAGTGAAGATGATCAGGGAAATCCTCTCTGAGAAAGACTTATTTGAGTCTGGAAGACTGGCTGTACCTTAGCCAAGAAAAGGGGAGGGCTGGGGTAGGTTTGGAGGCAGGAAAAGAGCATTCCAGAAAAAGTGAAAAGCATGTGCAAACGTCTTGTGGAAAGAAAGAACTCAGTGCCTTTGAACAAATGAAAGGGTCCAGAGTGGCTGTGGCACAGTGAGGTAGGGGTGGCACGCCATTAGAGGAGGATAAGATGACAGAGGTCCTTATAAGGAGAGGTTAGGGATTTGGATTTCATCTTGAGTGTGACAGGAAGCCATTGAAGGTGGTGATATGAAAATCATTTAAATATTGTAAAGATTACTCAGACTGCTGTGTTGAAAATTGGTGTTGTCGTAGATCAACAGTAGGAGCAGGGAGACCAGTTTGAAGGTCAAGGCAGTAATCCGGGGGAAGGATGAGAAGCTACTGATTGAGCATGGCCATTGCAAAATGACTGTGGAGTTTTGGAGTTAAGCTACCTTAAATCTGCTAGAGTCTACCTACTGCTTGACTTGGAAAACTACTTTGAAAAGGCATAGGTATAGCCAAATGGCATTTCTTTGGTCACAATTTCATCTCAGGTGTTTCTGAGTATTTTATTTTACTTTGAATTTTTAAAAAAAGTTTAAAAATACAAATGTGCATAGAAAAAAACTACATCGTTTAGATGCACACATATGTATTTTTTAAAAAGATTTATTTATTAATATGAGAGAGAGAGAGAGAGATGTCAGGGTCGGGGGCAGGGGCAGAAGGAGAGGGAGAGGGAAAGTTACAGACTTCACACTGAGTATGGAGCCCAACACGGGGCTTGATCCTGACCCTGAAATCACGACCCTGAGATCATGACCTGAGCTGAAACGAAGAGTCGGATGTTCAACCAACTGTGCCACCCAGGCACCGCCAAATATACACATGTATTTATCTAAAATATAAAATCATATTATATGGACTGTTTTGTTATTTGTGATTTACACTTAGCAACATATCATAAACATGTTTCTTTGTCAAGATCTGCAGATCTTCATTCTTCTAGTGGCTTACTGATGTTCTTACTATATGAATGAACCACAATTTATTCAGTAATTTTTTATTGATAGGCATTTAGATTGCTTCTAATTTTTCACTATTACAAATAATGCTGCATTTTCATTATTACAAATAATGCTGCAGGGCACATCTCTATGCATTTCTATACACATTTAAACACACTTTTAGGGACATTTTTATAAAATTAATTACTAGGAGTAGAATTGCAAGTCCCAAGGGTTGGGGTGATGTGGGGCTCAAACCACTTGCTCCTCAGGGATACACTCCATATTTGTGAGATCCCTTTGGCTTGTGGGTTGCTGCACCACGGGTGGGGGTTTTGGTGAAACTGTCCCTGCCTCTCCCATTTATCTCGATGTGGCTTTTTTATCCTTTGTTGTGGGGAAGCTGTTCAGCTAGTTTTCAGGTCTTTTTCCAAGAGAGCTGTTCTATATGTAGCTGTAGATTTGTTGGGTCCATGTGTGGAGCTGAGTTCAGGGTCTTCCTATACCACCATCTCAAACCCTCTCCTCCCTGAACATCGCACAGATTTCAAGAATGACAATTTTAAACATGCTACCGCAGGGCATCCACTCACCTTAAAAACACTGATTTCGTGTCTCTCTTCTAAGACCAGGAAAAAAAATCTGCTTTTCCATAATCTATTTTGAGATTAACTATAAGCCTGTCATCCTACTTACTGTCTTTTCCAAGCCACCCTTTCCTTTCTCCTTCTTCCTTTTACTCTTCCTATGAAAACACTTGGGATTTATGCCTCCACTCTACTAGATCAGTTATTTACATATACACGTATTGCCCATTTTATTGTATTTACTAGTAGGTTTTTATTTTTATTTTACATTTCTCATTAAATCATCAGTATCATTAGGTTAATAAAACATGTTCTCAATTTTTTATATAAGCATCCTCCATTCTCCACCACCAGGACACACACGCAATCTAGAATAGTTATCTGTCCAGAGACAATCCCAGAAGACGTAGCCACTTGACTTTACTTGGGAGCACTGTGCAGTTGCCATGCGGGATGCATGAGGACGAGCCTGCGTGTGTGTTTGTCAATGGTGACTGCCTCCAAGGGCAATACCTAAAGCAGAACACAATCAATATTCAGCAGAGTCATTTCTTTGGCAGCTGAAATGAAGCTGCAGGAATCTTGCTGTCACTGATACATTCCTGAATGCCTGCAACTGTAAATTCACCCACCCACCTGCATAACCCAATAGAAATAATTCCCCCAGCTTTGGAATACATCCCCCTCACTGTGGGTTGGCTAACAAGCCTTCAGGGGACACAATCATAAGTAATGAGAGATTGAGAGAGTTGAATCCAAGTGATATGTACAGGAACCTTTAGTGGGCAGAGTGTAATTACAGGATTCAGGCTTACATGTTGCTCTTGATTATTCATTTTTTGCCACTTCTTGTCTCCTTCCTTTGTCTCATCATCACCAGACAATAAACATTTTTATGCGAGTAACTAGAGAAGGGGATGTTTTGGTGCATCAAATGTTCTGTTTCCTGGGTACTGCCACCATAGTTTAATAGTTAATTTGGATTCACAGACATTCCGCATTTTACCGTAAGTCTCTGGAAACAGATACCCGGATGAATCACAAAGATATTCAAGGTCTTGCAATGACAGGGGCATCCTCAGGAAAACCAACACTTTGTGTAAAGTATTATACATACAGAAAACGTGTTGAAACTGTTCTGACCATACCACACACCTTAGAAATTGTTAATTTGGAGAAAAAAATCTTATTGTTGTTCATTTACTTTGTGTCACTCACACAAAGGTGAACTGTGAATGAACCTTCTCTCTGTGCCACTTAGTTGTTGTTTCTTGTTGTTTGGTAATCATATAAAATGGGGGTTTATTTTCAATTAAGCGGTTTTCCTGTGACAATAATGAGTCTATCATTGCTTTTTAACTTTCAGCTGAAATGTTCTCATCAAATAAGGAGGCCATTGTCCAGAATATGGAATTGTCCCTTCCTGAGATTCTCTTGGATTTCATTGGAAATGAGTTCCTCCAAACACTGACCCAGCTCAACCCCACTTAGTTTCTCAGAGAAGATGAGCTCATATCCTGGTGGGGTGGCGCTCTGCGTGGTACAGTCCCAATAATATGACCATTGCTTGTGTATAAAATACAGCTAAGAATTTTAGATTGCACACTAGCTAACAGAGAAGGGTACTGTCTGTGTGCGAAACACTACATGATTCATATTTTCTTTGAAAAATTAAAGTCATATTTCTTTGATGTGTCAACAGTGATGACTGAAAGCAGATTGCAGTCTTTGTACTAAGCTGAAGGGAGAAAGTGTCAGAGAAAGCAGGAGAGCAAATGAGAGACTTTTCTTAGATCAAGCAGGAAGAACAATATTGCCAGAAAATATACCTAAACCGAGTGCACAGTCCTTAGAATGTACTAGCAGCGTAACCAAATGGTGTGAGAGAAGCAACAGTAAGAAAAAAATGTGAACAGAAATCCTTACTCTTGTATAGCTATGAAAATAAATGAATGGAGGGCACTAAGAGCATCTGAATATTTGTGCGAGGCAAGAAAACAAGGACACACATTGAGGGAGAGAACAGGCAGGAAGAGGAAGATACTGTTCTCAAAATAATCTGGTGCCATGACTAGAGTGCTGTATTCAGACTCTCTTGTCCGCCCTTCCCTTCCTCTGTCGTCATTCTGCTGTGATCGCATCAGCAACACTTCAAAGATTTCAATCTCAATTTATCCCCATGCCAAACATATATCACACTGGCCAAAATAAGAGGTGAGAAAAGGAGCCCTATGTACAAAATAGTTTCTCTGGATCCATTAAAAATAGAAAGTCCATGGGGCTCCTGGGTGGCTCAGTTGGTTAAGCGACTGCCTTCGGCTCAGGTCATGATCCTGGAGTCCTGGGATCGAGTCCCACATCGGGCTCCCTGCTCAGCAGGGAGTCTGCTTCTCCCTCTGACCCTCTTCCCTCTCGTGCTCTCTATCTCTCATTCTCTCTCTCTCTCAAATAAATAAATAAAATCTTTAAAAAAAAAATAGAAAGTCCAAGTCGATTGTCCTTGAAGGGATGGGGGTGGCAAGTGGGAGGTGGCTGTCCTCTCAAGTTGGAGAGAAATTTGGGGAGTAGGTTAGAAGGCAGAAAGGTGATTCATCCTGTTCTTTAGAGAAGTAGCCCTCTAAATGATCTCTGTCTCACTGATTCCCATAGTTTGGGGTTCTGGCGATGTCAGCTGCTAGTTCCTTCAAGAGCTCAATCACAGCACTTTACTCCCCTAATGACTTTATTTCACCACCAGGATTCTGGAGGCTTCAGTGGACATGTTATAGAATGCTCTGTGTCCTCTTGTCTGTGATTTTGCACTCAAGCCAAGGAAGGGACAGAATCTGTGAGGGGCTCAGGGAAACCAGCTCCACTCACTTCCACATCAGTGAGCACACGCTAAGAGAAAGAAGAATGCACTGTTCCCTCTGGGACTGCACAGAATTCCCAGCATTTCATGAGGAACTCAAGATGCTCCAAAGCAGCCACCGCCCTGCTTCTAAACAATGCACACTTTCTCTAAGAAGGCTCTCTCAACTCTCAACAAACCCAAGGCTATTAATATTGATAATTAGCATTATCAATATTAATTACTAATTTTAATATGGACAGCCAGAATCTCACCAGAGGGACAACCTAACTGGGAAAATGGATCAAGCTGAATGCAGAACTTGCAACTAGGGTGGTGAATTTGAAGGCACTATATACAACGATAGCAGCTGGGTGGAATCAAATGTAATTTCCGGGAAAATAAAATGAGTGGGCTGAGGAGTGGATGCCCCAGCATATCGCTAGCATTGAGCTGTTCTGACTGAAATCTGAAAATACTCTTATTAAACGGCGTTAGAAAGAATATCTGGCAAGGCTCCCGCCGTTGCTCTTCAGGAAGTTTTACAAAAGGGTGGGGGTGGGAGCCATCTCAAGTTAGAGAATATCATGCTGACAGCCCTAGCATCATTGGCTTGCAAAGACCTCATGGAATGTGATAGGCTGGAAATCTAGGAGGTATAATGGGACACATACACAGTATTTTCAAGGGTGTTAGCAGCTATTTCATGGCTCTTTTCCCCCAAGGCAAGTAAGGTTCCCAAATTCATCTGTCTATTTTCATATATTTTCTTTTTCTTCATCATTCCTCCCCCTATATTTAATGCACTGCCGTTCGGTGGACTGTGCCTGATTTCAAATATATACATCCCTCGAGGAAACAAAAGATACTCGGACTTCTTGACCACTCGAATGAAAAGTGAACACCTTACTAGAGGATATGTGATCAAAATAGTTGTTTTCTAAAGATAGTCTCATATGAGATTTATGGCTTACTTTATTCAGGAATTTTGTTCGAAATCATCAATGTTGTCTTGCATCAACACTTTAAAAATTCTTTTAATTAAAGTAACAAACCATCAAAGTTCATATTAGACAAGTACATATTATGTCTCTTATTTTAGAAATGGACAATACAGAATATGATTGAAGCAGTAAATAATAAGGATGGTGTGGACGGAACAGGGCTTATATAATTGAGATGTCCCAGTTTTCTACAGAGGCTGACCTCAATTACACACAGAATAAAGTATCAGAGTTTGCAGTTTCCCTGATGCGAAATTAAGAAAAATGTTATAGATAAATGTAGAAAATTTTATGCACATGTATACAAAGGGAAACAGAAAAGCCATGAAGTTTATCTTTTTATTTTGTGAATGATCTTTCATATTTAGACCTAGGTTTTTTTTTGTTGTTGTTGTTGTTGTTCAATAAACTAGTTTTACTTATAATACTACATGAGACAATAACTCTTTTTTCCAAATAAAGCCTTTTGTCTTCTAAACAACCATGCTGGATCAACCACGTTGTCTTTGCACAGCAGCTGGTAGTTGAAAGAAACCCATGATCTCTTTGGAATTTTAGGTATCCCCATGCTTTGCAGGGAGAAAAGCAGAACTTAGTACAATGGGCAAGAAATTTTGAGTTAGTAGATCTGCATGGACAACCCATTTCCTGCCCTATTCATTTTCTCCAGCTATAACATGGGAATCATAACCCCTTTCTCGTATGGTCGTGGCTGTGAGAAACTTTCTGAGCGATCTCTGCCTTATTCACTCTCTTTCTCTTCTCCTTCCTTCTCCTTGTTGTCACTTTTGCTCTCACTTGTTCTTTCATTCTCCTTGGGACCAATATTCTCAGGGCAGCAAGGGGTTCCTTATCGGAAACATTCAGCCACTACCTCCTGGCCCAGGGAAAGGGACTTGTAGTGAATGTGTGTGGATAGGAGAACAAAG
The DNA here is from genome assembly GCF_037043125.1 of Eumetopias jubatus. NCBI lineage: Eukaryota > Metazoa > Chordata > Mammalia > Carnivora > Otariidae > Eumetopias > Eumetopias jubatus. Next base: position 79,243,948 of record NW_028274809.1, on the reverse strand, counting down.
ACAAGATAGCAGGAGATGTTCCTTAGGAAATCATCCTGCTAATATGTCCCCAGAGCTTTGATACCTAACTCAGCCTTCCCAGGATCAGCCTGCCTGCTCCATTCACCAGAGGGTTTTTGATTTATTTTTAAAGATTTTATTTATGTATATATTTAAGAGAGAGAGAGAGCACAAGCAGGGACAGTGGCAGAGGGAGAAGCAGACTCCCTGCTGAGCAGGGAGCCCGATGTGGGGCTTGATCCCAGGATCCTGGGATCATGACCTGAGCCAAAACAGACACTTACCTGACTGAGCCACCCAAGCGCCCCTCTGCTCAGGTTTTGATGGACCCTGGTTTCACTTCCTCAGGAACTCGGGTGCTACGTCTTCCTGAGGATTTCCCAGAAAAGGTTGTACACAGACAACGATGTTTTATAGGAATATTGTACCTTCTGACCTCTCATCTGGAGTGTAAGAGACATAGTCGTGATTGCAATGTACATAATTAGCCAAAATGTAATTATTCTAGAGATAAAATAATCATATCATCATCATCATTGTAACATTTTACTAAGTCGTAGGCACAGTGCTAAGCACACAGCACCCAATATATTATTTAACACATCAATATTATGAGACAAGGAGTACCATCATCCCCATATCACAACAGGGAAGCCTACATTTTCCCCAAGCTCACACAGGCAGAATGTGACCCCAGGCAATTCACCTCCAGATCCAGCACCTTAAACCACAGTACTCTTAGCAACCATGAACTTCTCTTTCACGCAGAAAAAACCATCCTGCTCACTTCCCATTTCTGGACTACAGTGACACTAATTCGCGCTGAAAACATTCCCGGCCTGTTGGCATTGTCCGAGGTAGCTAGCTGACTGCAGTATGTCTTGCAGCCTCTCATCTCAGTGATGCCAACTCTCCTCTCATTTCTTGCTTTGCTGAAGGCTTTGCCCTTTCTTCGATTTTCCTTAAGGTTTGCCCTTTCTTCGATTTCACCTTCCTGCACCTTTTGCCTACCTCTCTGATTGAAAAGTCCTCTGAGTTTTGCTTTACCTTCAAATGGGATCTTCTTTTGCAGCACCTTTGTTGCTGTTGGCCTCTGAGGAACCCAGGCCTCCCTTTTCCATCCCTTTTAACTAGCCTCCTAACATTCTCCGCAGTAACAATTAAAGGCTGGGAAAGCACTTTACAATTTATAAAGTACCATAACAATGTTTTTTTTTAAGATTTTATTTATTTATTTGACAGAGAGATACATCTCAAGAGAGGGAACACAAGCAGAGGGAGTGGGAGAGGGAGAAGCAGGCCTCCCGCGGAGCAGGGAGCCCGATGCAGGGCTCGATCCCAGGACCCTGGGATCATGACCTGAGCTGAAGGCAGACGCTTAATGACTGAGCCACCCAGGCGCCCCAGAATGTGGGTTGTTAATAATTAATTAAAACATCATTATTCTGAGAAGCAGTGTAGTATGGAATACAATCAGCCCGTGTATTGCTGATACACAACCTGAACCAAGTTTAAATTCTGGTATTACCACTTCCTGAATGCTTCCACCAAAGTAAGGGACCCATGTTTTCCGAGCCTCAGTTTTCTTATGTCTAAAATGAAGATAATCATGCTTACGTCCCAACATGGTTTTGTGAAGATTAGACCTGATCTAGGATGCTAATAATAACCAATGTTCGCCAGCACTACTGAGGATCTGGCACTGTGCCAGGGACTATATGTTGAAGCCCGAACCCCCAATCTGATGTATTTGGACATCAGGCCTTTAAAGGGGTAATAAATGCTAACTAAGGTCCTAAAGACGGAGCCCCGACCCAATGGAATTAGTGTCCTTACAGGGAGAGAGTCCCCCACTTCGTACTGCACACAGAGGAAATGCAACCATCCGCAGCCAAGAAGAGGGGCCTCACAAGAAATCAAATGCACTGGCACCTTGATTTCGGGCTTCTCAGCCTCCAGAACTGTGAGGAAATGTCTGTCCTTGAAACCATTCAGTCGTTGGTATTTTGTTATGGCAGGTGGAGCAGACTAATATGGCACCTACGTGTGTTACTTTACATAGGGATAAAAGGGCCTCTAATTACACTTGTTTACAAAAAAGAAAGCTGACGCTCAGAGAGATTACGTAAAATGCTTAAGTCCCCAAGAAGCGGCTTATAGGGGATTTGAACTTAGCCCAGTCTGACTCCACACAAGGCTTAGTCACATCCTGTATTTACTAAAATGCACCAAGGTGTCCTGCAGTGTTCAAAGAAGGTGCTCTCTTTCCCCGTAATATCTGGCCTAGATATGTCTGTTGGCCTTCAACAAGAACTAAAAGCCTGCCATTTTACCAATGCAACCTCAAGGCTTCCAGAAGAAATCTTTACATTTTCTTGTGTACTCCGTCCAAATGTTACTTATATTGGAAATAGTGAAGTGATAAGGAGTTCTCTCTCTTACTTAAGAAAACTTTAAAAAACTTTATAAAAAGTAAATTGCCAATTGCAAATTTCTATAAATGTGTACTGATTTTCCCTAGGAAATCTGTGTTTAAAAATGTTTAATGGGGTGTCTGGGTGGCACAGTCAGTTGGGCATCCGACTCTTAGGTTTCAGTTCAGGTCGTGATCTCAGGGTCGTGAGACTGAGCCCCAAATGGGGCTTCACACGCAGCACACAGTGCGGAGTCAACTTCACACACTCTCTCCCTCTCCCTCTGCCCCTCCCCCCACTTGAGCGTGCATGTGTGCACACACGCTCTTTCTCTTTTAAAATAAATAAATCTTAAAAAAAGAAATACTATTTACTACTATTATTTTTTGGCATTGTTTTTCTCAGATACAATTTGATACTGGGTAATCTGACAACATGTGAATAGTATACTTTATCTGAATATTGGACATTGCTCGGATTGGCTGGTGTTTTGAAATATCTGTTTCCATCAGATAACTCAGAGCAGTACCAATCAATAAATATTTTTAAATGATATTTATAAGTAATATAAATTTTACCTACAAGTATAATCTCAAAAAGGAATATAATGTCACCTCTATATTGTAAAGAAGAATTTTTAAAATTTATAGTAATATAATTACTATTTCAATGTGATTTCCATAGAAAGCAAATGAAACAGATGTTTTCTTCTCTCCATAAAATTGCCATGAAGATGATAGATACAAACGTGTTGAACTGAAGAACCAAATATAAGGGGATTATCATCAGTGATGGAATCTTCTAAAATAGTAAAACACTCTTAGTAAGGTTCCAAACTAAACAAAGAACAGGGAAACACAAGATAACTCATTCCTTAATTAGCAAACGTGAGTAAAACAACATAGGCAATTTGCTCCCATCTTCTGCCCAACCCACTTCTCAGTGCTGAAGGTGGGCTGATGTTCTTATCTTATTGACGGGTGAAGACATACAAGAGCAAAGCCAGGCATAAATATAGCAGGGAGCTTTATTTAGGGGAAAAGGTGCATTGTTCTACTGAGGTCATGAACTAATCACCAACTACTCAGGAGGTTCCTGGAATTGTTGCTGCTCTTCTGGAAGTTCCAGCCAGCCCCAGAACCCAGAATTGTCCCCCAAAATATTAAGCTGGAGCAGACAGTGCCGGCAGGTAGAACCATACTGCATCTGAGACCAGGACATATTTGGATTGTGGCTCTTGCATTTAAGCCAATGGAACCATTACTTCCCAGCTGACTATACAGTTTTACCTTGGCCATTTAATTAATTTGCAATAAACGTCACCCAGCATTTTATACACTATTGGATTTTTTAGACTCTGCTTATCAAGTTATTGTGGAGTTTTATGTGACATCTCCTCTTGATTTAGGTGCTAGTTTCATTCTCAGAAAATTCAATGTGTATTAATGCAACACAAAACTTTATGTATATGTGTCACTGGAGTTAGGTTCTAGTTTGAAATCATTTTTAAGAGTTTATTCCCTTTTTGAATACCTGGAAGTAATCTCAAAAGTCCCATGGGAGCCAGAATAATTCTTTGTTGTGTGGGATTATCCCCACATATTGCTGGATACATAGCATCACTGGCTCCCTCCCACTAAATTCCAGTAGCTTTTTCGCCCAAACCCCCACCCCTCACATTGCTTCTATTAATTAAAATGCTTTTTAGAATACAGTATTTTCTGGGGCACCTGGATGGCTCCATCCGTTAAGCGTCAGACTCTTGATTTCAGCTCAGGTCATGATCTCAGAGTCATGAAATCGAGTTTCACCGGGGCTCCTTGCTGGGCGCTGGGTACTGGGAGGGGAGCCTTCTTAAGATTCTCTCTCTCTCTCTCACTCCGTCTGCACCCCCCACCCTGCTTGCTCCTGTGCTCGCTCTCTCTAAAAAAAAAAAAAAAAGATACTGTATTTCCTCCTTTGGGAACCACTAATAAGGAGTTAATATAACATTGGCTTTGGAGTTAAAGAGAGCTGAGTTCTAATTTTAAATTGGACTTTAGACAAGCTGTTCAAATTAAGACTGGCTTGGAGTTTGACTCTATAGTAAAAAGTCCCTTGAAATACTTGACCCAAATACCAAGTCTCTTTTACTTAGAAATTGAATCATTTTCTTCATTTAGCAAATTTCATGACTATCTATTATGTTCTAGGGCCTTTAATAGATAGTGGGGGGAGGGGTGGCAGGGAATGAAACATGAGATAATATATTCCTGCCTTTGGGAAGGAACAGGAATTGTGACAGAAACAGGTATGTGAACCTATTACTGCAACAACTGAAAAAATGTTTTGTTAGTCTAGAGCTGCCAGAATAAAACAAATTCAAGATAGCCAGTTACATTTGAATTCCAGATAATAAATCATTTTTAAGTATAGTATGGCCCATGCATTGGGGTATTTGAATTTTATGGAAATTTCCAATGCATAAAATATTTATACTTTAAAATTATTTGTTGTTTATCTAAAATTCAAATGCATTTGGGTCTTCTGCACTTTATCTGGCAATCTTGTTAGTGGCTGATATGATCAATATATTAACATTACCTCATGCCCATGCTTAGCTAAAATACTTCAAAATGCAATCACTAACATATAGAGACATTTAAAGCCTAATATACCTTTATGTATTGATGAGAGCTTGTATTTAAAATATGGGCTCATTTAGGGGCACCTGGGTGGCTAAGTCGTTAAGCGTCTGCCTTAGGCTCAGGTCATGATCCCAGGGTCCTGGGATCGAGCCCCGCATCAGGCTCCCTACTCAGCGGGAAGCCTGCTTCTCCCTCTCCCACTCCCCCTGCTTGTGCTCCCTCTCTTGCTGTGTCTCTCTCTGTCAAATAAATAAATAAAATTTAAAAAAAAAATAAAATAAAATATGGGCCCATTTAATGCTCACTTTGGCAGCAAATATACTAAAAAAATGATCCATTTACAGATAAGCGAGCTTACTAAGCACCTGAAAGACAGAAAAATGGGACTTGGGAGTTTAAAAAAAGAAGTTATTTTATAAAAACACATATTTTTTTAAATCTAAACCATGTTTCTTAATCTTGGGGCCCAAGGCTAGGTTTCCTGATCCCTATGAGATATCACACAACATTTTGCGTCTCTCCATACTTTTCTGGAAAAAGGGATCATAGCATCTGTCAGAGTCTCAAAAATCTTAAAAACCAAAACATGTTAGAAATAACTGAAGTCAAAACAAAGTTCAGAAACCACTCAGAGAATAAACCAAGGAATTTTCATTCTCTTCCCCAAACATTTTCCAAGAATTTCACTCCTTCTATTGAAAGTCTTTATTCCAGAGAGAGGCCACTTAAGTAATATAAGTCCTTGGAAGGACCAGATAACCACCTTATCATTCAAGGTGTACATAAAAGATGGCATTTTCAATGACTAAAACACTTTCCTTTTCTTATCTCTATGCTAAATGAAATAAAATGGAAAGACTGCACAAAGAGATGGGTGATTTTATTATTCAAGCATTATCCCATTTATGCCTCCTAAGCCTGTATTACCTCTGTCCTCAAATATTGTTTTTTCTCTTTTCTTTCTTTATTTTTTATGGGGCAACACTACTATTGATCATTAAACAGCACAATGACTAGTCTGTCAGGGTGTTAATGCTCCTAGAAAGATCACCACCTACTCCTGTATACTTCAATAATAAAAATTCTCTTTCACAAAAATCCTATTGTCCTAGTAACTTTTGTTAATTTCTTTCATCTGAAAAATGGAACTGATATTGCCTATTCTGAAGGTGTCAGTTCAGGCTTCTATAATGGAATGCCACGGGTAGCCTGGGTGGTGTGACCAACAGAAACCTATTTTCACGGTTGTGGAGATGGGGAAATCGATCAAGGTGCCAGTCAATTCAGTTCCTGGTGAGGGCCCTCTACCTGGCTTGCAGATGGCTGTCTTCTCATATACCCTTACACGGGGGAGAGAGAGAGAAAGAGATCGGGAGAAAGCAAGCTCTCTGGAGTCTCTTCTTAGAAGGACATTAATCGCATCACCAGCTCCACCTTCATGATCCAATCATCTCCCAAAGGCACCATCTTCAAATACCATTACATTGCAGTTTAGAATTTTAACGTATGAATCTGGGAGGGGGGCAGGCACAACCATTCAGTACACAGCAGAAGCCTACTGTGCAATTAATATGTGAAAGGGTTTAGAAATTTTAAAGCATTGCATCAACTGAAAGTGTTCAAACTACAAGGCATGAATAAAGTCAGATGTACGGTACTACTAATAAAAGGAGCAAACCTTCATTAAGTGCTCATTTCATGCAAGTCATTATATACATTATCTCATTTAATCTTCAGACATGTGTATAATGGCACTTTCATTATTATTACTAATAGAAAATACCAACAAATAGATTGATCATACCCAGATCATGTTCTTTGGAAAGGACATGGAAAAATGTTAACAAATTTCAGACATGTTTGACCAAGCCAAAACAAAGAGAAAAATACAAAAACATCGGGAGTGAAAAGAGGGTAAAATCACAGGATGGCAGAGATAATAAGAAACTTGAAATGATTGCTGCTCAGTCATATAATCCATTAATGAACATGAACCAGATGACTTTACAGCTAGATACAAATTAGCAAATTCAAGTAGTAGAGGAAGTGGAAAAGAAATGCCAAATGAAATAGACCACATTTGTAACCATTGTTACCTCTGAGGGGACAAAGGAGATGGAGTCTATCACATTGTACTCTGTATGCATTAGCAGTGGCTCACTCTCAAGCCAGGGCATATATTCAGATACCAGTTTTTATTTCTAAAACACATACAAAGAGTTTGGGCAACTCTATTTTGTAAAATTTAGTCTCATCTTTCTTCTAGGACTGCTACTCAAATTCTGAAAAGCACTATGTGAAATGAGGAATAGAAAAATAATTACAACACAGTTTACAACATCTGAAAACAAAATTATATCCTCTACTTAGATGCAGCAGGAAAACTTTTACTTTGTTTCAATCATCTGAATTGAGTTATGTCTGTCTGGAATTAGTTCATTTGTAAAAACATTTTTTAGTGAATAGATAAATTCCTTATGATCTGCTAGTATTTGCAGCTCTGAAAAAAAAATTACTCTCTTCTGGGAATAATTATTTAGTATTTATATGTTCTTTTTCTCACATTTGCAGGATGTGCTTTATGATGACTTTATGAGATACCGAACGGTTAATTGCATATTTACAAGGTGCTTCAGGAGAATTCCCGGCTCTATGCTTCTCCATTACAATTACAGTCGACTTCTAGTAGCTGTAAGAATAGCTGTTTTTTGCACAGATCTTATATTTTACGTGTTTTCTATTAACAACCACTGGCTGTTAAAAGCACAAAGGAGTAGAACCATTTCCGGTAGGGCTTGGGGGCTTGTCTGGGGTGGGGAAGACACTATTTCAGTCGGTTTCATTCAGGTAACCCTCTCTGGAAGACAGCTTTTCACCTTCATGATCTGTGATAACCCAGATTATTAATTAGCCTGCATAAACTAAGAGGCATTAGTGTTCACAGAGGGCCCAAGGATAATCAAACACTGATACTTGAATGCCAAGAGAGAAAATAGCTATTAAACACTGAAACTCTGTGACGAACACTTTACATGTATTTTCTTAGTCCTTATAATAACGTACTAGAAAGGATCTCTTCCATCTCTATTTTTATGAGCAAGCAAACTGAGGCACAGAAAGGTTAAACAACTTGCTCAAGGTCACATAGTTAATAAGTGGGGGGAATCTGAACCGCCCCAGGGAGTCTAACCCTAAAGTCTCTACTTAGTCTCTGGTAGTCAGTATACATCAGAATCACATAACTTCTTTTTTATCTAATAAATTCCCCCCACCCTACACTGGTCACACGCACATCTCAGTCTTCTGAAATGATTACATGGCAAAATTACCACAAGTTCAGATTAGCTTTGAAGACAATGAATGAGGTAGAACATTCAGGAAAAAATGGTACCAGGTGATGTCAATTGAGATTCATGAGTTGTGACAGCCAACACAATACCGTATGTGAGGTATTAGCTTACTGGAATGTACATATAAGCTTCCTGGCGCCCAGCCATCTTATATGTTTTCCATTTTGCTCACCTCATTGCAGATGGGCTCCCTCTATTAGGGGAGATGCCTGAGTGTGTAATCAGGAACATGAAAATAGAACGTAGCAGCTGTCTAGATTACAGAAGTTCTCATGTGGCCCATGCATGTGCCCACAGATACACAGAATCCAAGTGTAAAAGCATCAAGACAATGCATACTGTTCAGGAGAAATCTGCCAATTAATAGTACCACCTCTAAAGTGCCAGAGAGTTCGGGGCCAATGTAGTTTTAGCTGCATCAGGTCAGATGCTAATGGAATGACTCGTGTAAGAAAACCAGCCAGGGTCCCAGCACCTTTCAAGTGCATTTATCGATGGTGTTTATTTTAATACGGACTCCTCTGGCAGAAGTATTATTTTAAGATGACAAGTAAGAAATACAGCACAAATGCAAATGGAATGAAATTGGCATGGAAATAAGCCTTATATTCTAAGTATTTTGGAGGAATTATTCTCATTAGAGAGGAAGAATTTTAAGTTATGACTTAAGATCAGCAAATCAGAGCTTTGCATTCTAGAGACTGTAGAAAACCCACAGACATTTTATCTTTTATATGTGTGGATGTAATTTTAAAAAGTTTTTATTAAGTTTTTCAATTCCAGTATAGTTAACATGAAGTGTCATATTAGTTTTAGGTGTATAATACCATGATTCAACAATTCTATCCATTACTCAGTGCTCATCATGGTAAGTGTATGCTTGGTCCCCATCCCCAATTCACCCATCCCCCTTACCCTCTGGTAACCATCAGTTTGTGCTCTGTAGTTGAGAGTCTGTTTCTTGATTTGTCTCTCTCTGTCTTGTCTTTTTTTCTTTGTTTATTTGTTTCTTAAATTCTACATATGAGTGAAATCATATGGTATATGTCTTTCTTTCTCTGACTTTTTTCACTTAGCATTATACTGTCTAGCTCCGGCTGTATTTTTGAGATGTGTGTGGGTATATTGTGTGTAGGTGTGTACAAAATAAATCCTCTAAGAGAAGAGGGGAATAAACCTCCTGTCAACCAACTCAGGGAAACTGTAGCATAAATATTACAAAACTACAGATAATCTGATCAATTATTCTCTGAAATAAGTAAGAGTACATTTCACAGTAAAATACACAACACAAACACACTCCCTGCAATGTAGAACTTATTTATAAATTCAACTTGGACACAATCCAAGAGAGCTGACTTGCTGAAGTCAAAAAAAAAATAATAACCACATTGAGTCAGTTTGGCCTTCATGTGCAATCTATGGCACCACGATGAAAAGGACTGCTTCTAAAGTGAAATTGTACATTTGAGGATGACACTGCAGTCACCTGAAGGTGTGGGGATGACTGAGAAGACTTTCCACATTGCAAATACCTTTGGCTCAAATTCCAAACTCTGCCTATTACACTGAGCACCTTGGCTCGGACTGAGTCACCATCGTTTCCTTGTACCTCTCTGATCCTACCTGCCACCGATCTCTGCAATTCCATGAGGTCTGACCCAACCCACCGTGAAAGCTCAAGGCTTTTGCTATTTCCAATGCCAGGAAATGCCCCAAAGTAGGGCAGACTAACAAGCCTCCTGGCCCCCTGCCTCTACTATCAGTTCCCTCCAATCCATCTCCTATACTTGCTGCCAGAGTGATGGTTCCAATATGAAAAATCTAACCGTGAAACCTTGGCTTAAAACCCTTAAAATGCTTCCCTAGTGTCTACAGAATAAACTGTAAACTCCTTTCCTTGGCATATAAAGAACTTTAAGATCTGGCCACTGCCTAAATGTCAAGTCTCATCTGTCATTTCCTGCCTTGCTCTTTGCAAGCCAGCAATATTGAACTACTTAGAGTTCTCTGAGCGCACCAAGCTCTGTGCTGGCACCCTGCCTTTACACATGCTCTCCCTGGACAGCCTCCCCTGCCTGTGTGCCTGACAGTCATTCCTTCTGCAAGGCAGTTAAAATGCTGCCTCTTCTGAGAAGGCTTCCTTGACTCCCCCAAAAAAGCCTGCTGTGCCACTTCTCTGGTTTACTTACATTTTTATTTATCTTTTTTAAAGATTTATTTATTTATTTGAGAAAGAGAGAGAGAAAGAACACGGAAGGGAGGGGCACAGGGAGAGAGACACTCAAGCAGACTCTGTGCTGAGTGCCTGACCCCACAACGCTGAGATCATGACCCAAGCCGAAATCCAGAGCCAGCCTCTTAACTGACTGAGCCACCCAGGTGCCCCGGCGCTTAATTTTTTAAAGGAAGTGTCCTATAGTTTGATGGCATCTCTCCCTCACTTCTGTTTAAGTTACATGAGGGCAGGGACCCCTTCTTTCCATTTTTATCCCCAGCATCTTGAATACTGCAGGCACAGAGTGAGGCTCAATGCACATTGTTGAATGAATGAACACGACATAGATCTCTCCTCAAGTGAACAAAAGAACAGTTCAATAAATAGAAATAATGCAGACTTTTTAAGGATTTGATTTGGATACACAAGGCAATGCTTCCAGGGGTCTAGCTCGGTCAGTTTTCTGTGCTCTGCTTAGTAACCTAACTCTCCAGACAGCATTTTATAAATGACAGACAACCCCATGCTAACTACTTCACAGCCATTTCTTTGCAGTGAAGGTTTTAAGAGATATGATTCAGTCTGTCCAGAGGGATCCGATAAAGTTACCTCCAACTGACCACCACAACCCACCATTACATACTCATTGTCTGTGAGATCAGCACTATCCATTACCTCAGCAATGAATGGGAGGCAGTATAGCACAGGGGTTAAAGGTCCACACTCCAAGCATTTTGACAGAATCTGGACTCTGCCACATACTTTTTAAGCCTCTGTATGAATCTGTAAATGAGGGACGCTAATAGTACCAGCCTCAAAGCGTTGTTGTGAAGATTAAAGTGTGTTTATGTAATAATTGCTTGGAATAATGTTTGCCAAATGGTGACATATTACAGTGTAATTATTATTGTAGTTGTTGTTTTAAACCTACCCTATTCATCCTGACTCGGTATTGTCATGGAGACCTTAAACAAGTCCAACCTCCCCCGACGCTGAAAGTAACAAATAAATATCAGCCACAGACACCCAAAGCTACATGCAACACTTGCTCCTGACAAAGGAGAAAACCGGCTCCTGTCCAGCTAAACTATTTGTCAACAGATGAACAGATCATGGAGGATCTGAGAACGTTAAAGAAGTTTAAGTCACCCAAGAGACCAGCATCCCTGTCCTCTCCTGAACACTTGCCTGCCACACTGACAGAGTCTCCAGCCCAGAGATTTTAAGCTGGGAGAGAAGATGGGAAACTGTACTGTGATGAAAGATGGTACCATAAGAGCCATCTATCTGGAATCAAAGGACAGCCAGAAACTGAGCTGTGGGAGCAGCTCTGTCGGACGGAGCCAATGAGATCTGGGTGAGGAAGAAAAGTGGCAGCACGAAGATGAGGATCTGCTGGCTCTTTGTGATCTGCCGGAGGTCAGCGGCTTGACTTTCTACAGTGTTCTTCCCCTGACCTTTTTTTTTTCTTTTTTTTGGAGTGGTTTTTGGTTTTGTTTTCTTCCAAATAGAAAGTTTTTAACCTGGGAAAAACAACAACAACAAAACTCTGGGTCTCTACAAACTGCTACTCTGATCTGAGCTCTGTTTGGCCTCAAAGTCTTAGATCTTCAGCTAGAACTGGACCTGGCCCCTGGCCCTTTGGGATTGGTGTTTGTGTTGCGTCTTCTTAGAAATCTAAAACTTTGCTCCCAGTCAAGCTGCGGCTTGACCTCTGGCTCTCCCAGTCCATGTTACCTCAAGGAGAATTCTCAACAATGGCTACTCAGACCTCAGCCAGGAGAGTCCCAGCATGGTCACCAACCCCTCACCCACCAAGGACTTGAGGAAAAGGGGAGGATTCTGACCGTGCAGGGAGCAACAGACTCACAAATAAAGTGAAGCATAGCTTCTTGCAGATGCCCTAGTGTAACTTGTAACCACAACCAACTTCAGACTTGGCATTGGCTTAGAAAAACAAAACAAAACAAAACAAAATAAAAACCCTCCAGGGAGGCCTAGAGAGGGACTGTAAATATTGGGCAAAAATGGCTGTTTCTTTTGTATTTCCTCCTGGATGAGATTTCCTGGGCTTTTCCTCACTGTGGGAGTGGTAAAAAGCTTGAGAATATGGGCCTAGGAGAAAGTTCCAAGGTGGCAAAAATTTTTACTTGGTACCAGTTCTGCGATAGCCTACACCTTCAGCCAGATGTTCAAAAGGATTTCGTGTGTCCAAGCCCAGCTCACCAAGAATCCAAGTCTGAAAACTATAATGGAAGTCTACATTGCATTGTCTACTCTGGGAACCTTCTCCATGAACCTGCCACAGTGGTAGGTCTCATCAAGAATTTGAGGGTTTTGAATTTCAGACAACACAATTTTTAGACACTGCTATTGTTTGGAAGTTTGGAGTTTCACCTATTTGGAACACGAAGAGTCTGTTCAGAAAATCATCTCATTTCCTGAGATGATAAAAACCTCATGATTGGAAACTACCTTAAAGGTATACTACTAGATACAGGTTCAATTGCTCCATTGGCTACTGCTACTAAGTCCTAGCATTACAAGTCTAGGTTGCATTATTCCATATTGTTCTTAAAGATTTTCATTTAGGCTCTCCTGGCCTGATGTGCCAATGGGTAGGTGTTCAGTTAGCATTGTGGGGGCCAATATAAATATACCCAGGCAAGAAGACCCAGTTTAAGTTACAAATCTATAAATTCAGTCATGTCCCAGACTGTGTATACCAGTTTCACATTTAATATTTTACACTTTTTTAGAATTCTGCCTGAGCCCCTAAAGCCATTCTCCTGTAAAAATGTTTTATTTTGTTAGTGCCTTGAAAATAATGAACTAAACATGTTTCATTCTGAGTTTATTCATAATCTTCTAATGTTTTGCCAAGGGACCAGCCTTCTGGACACTGGATGAGTTTTGTTCATAATTCATTCCATCCCTTTCTATCATATGCTTAGGTTCAAATAATTTCCAAGTACTGGGATCCCTCCTGGATGAATTTAAAATCCAGTCATAAAATCTAGATGCCTGGAAAATTTGAGTAGAAGTGAGAATTATAACCTAGCAATACTCTACATCTTGATTGTTACATACTATTATCTCTCATACAAATTGGCTTAGTATGTATACATCCATTCCAAAATGACTCATGTAAATGTGATAAGGACAGGTGGTAATCTAATTAAAATTTAGAAATGAATTGGCTGGATATTAGGTTATACCTCATAGGCAGGGGAAACACAGAAGAAAGATTCAGCTAAATGTTAACTAAGAATGAAAAGGCTTCAGAAGATTACAATCATCCAATGTTCTGACTTGGTCCAAATTAAATTGGAAGTAGACAGTCAATAACCTTTTTGGTTTCTTCAGGGAATGTTTTTTCCAAAAGGATTCTTGGCTGAAGCTCCTAATGCTTTTTTTCCTAAGGCCAGTCTCATTGCTAAATTTATACAAACAAATTTGTGAAAACCAAGTCTTTGAATTCTGAAAATTAACATGAGTTTATAAAAACACAACTGTTTACATAGATTCTCCACGAAGAGCTACCTCCTGGACAGGTTATTTATATGGAACAGTGAAGACATCAAAAAGAATTCAGCCATTTTACCACTAAATATAACTATCCTGTTAATAACAAAGCTACTAGAACTGTCCATTCAAAAAAGGCACATTTCTATACACCTCTTTACATAAAATCAAAATTTAAAAGATCATGGATGAATTATGTGCCCACCCGCTTGGAATTAGAACCATCTTACTTTTCTAAACTATTATAGCCAAGACTGAAAGTCCCTTCCATATGAGACAAACCATGGTGACACAGAAGATAAAATATTTGGAGGCAATCCAGTTCAACCAAGCAAGCAATGGCAGCTAAATTCCTGTGAGAGTCTGATTTAAAATGAGGTTGAACACAGAACTCCCAATCACCTTGTGAATCTCTTCACCTGTTTGTTTTAAATATAATTCAAAGGAACATATCCCTGAAAGAATCCTTTATTCTTCCTCCCCCCTTATTTTGTATATATTTTGTACCTAGTTTGGTCTTCTAGCTCAGTTATAAAGATATTACCAACTCAACACACATGGGAATGTAGCATAAAAGAAAAGTGCGCTTCTAGTAAGTAAGAAAATATATGTTATTCAATAAATGGTATCAAAATAACAAGCCATTTGGAGAAAAAAGAAAAAGTTGGATATCGACTCCATTCCTTAAATTACTTCAAGAGCTAAAAAGGATGAGAAAGAAACCATGGATTATTTCTTATTACCATAGAATGGAAAAGGTCTTTATATTAAAGACAATCAACTCAAACTGTATTAGATTTTTCATGATCAATAGAGTGACATGCAACTCAGAAATTATATGCAGCACTTTTAAAATAATGATTATTTTTAATCTTTAAGTCTTTAACATATAAAGAGTTTTGATCTATAAGCCATAGGAAAATAAACAGGCAAACAGCATGAATAAAAGTATATACACACACATATACACACCAAGAAGTGGATCATTAACATAAAAACATGCTGAGACACCCTTAAAATTAGATGGATGCAAATTAAAATGAAAAAAGGATATTATTTTTTACTTAATAGTCTCCTAACTCAGTCTGACTGCAGAGTTTTTAGACATCAGGGCTGCCGTGTTTTCCTGGTTGCACACTCCCAGGAGCCATCATTCACATAGGATTGTATGTTGCACACTGTGAAAGCCACAGGGAAAACAGGCCACCTCAAACACGCACTATTAATGGCACTGTAAATTGATATACATTAACATCTTAAGTGCTCCAACCTTAGAACTTCAACATGTCATCTTTAGGAGATTGTCCTACTCATTGCCACTGAGGACAGCCCTGCAGTCTATGTGCTGCCACCCCACAAGAATGTGGCCCCTGACTTGGATAGCTTCTCACACACCCATGTGTGCAAGGACACGTGCATGGATGTTCATTGCTTCAAAATTTGGAAATAACCAAAAAAACTGAAGAAAAAATATGTCCTCCAACAAGGAACTTGTTTCAATTCCTTACGGTACAAGTACTGAAGAGAGTAAGAATGATTTAAAAGAATGACGTCATGGGCGCCTGGGTGGCTCAGTCGTTAAGCGTCTGCCCTCGGCTCAGGTTATGATCCCAGGGTCCTGGGAGCGAGTCCCACATCGGGCTCCCTGCTCCGCGGGAAGCCTGCTTCTCCCTCTCCCACTCCCCCCGCTTGTGTTCCTGCTCTCTCTATCTCTCTCTCCCTGTCAAATAAATAAATAAAATATTAAAAAAAAAAAGAATGACGTCATGGCTCTCTGTACAAGCCAACTGGGGGCAGATCTCAGGTGTATTGTTAATGAAAAAATCAAAATTCAGAGCAGTGCAAATATATGCTCTGATTTGTATTTTTGGAGCATATGTGTGTTATATGTTTAAGAATATATAAACATTTAAGAAGCAAAAAACTTTTTTCAGAAAAAAAGCAAAAGGAATATACTAACTCTGGTTGCCATTGAGAAACTCAGTCTGAAGTGGGAAAGAGTACTTATTTATCAATGTATTTGTTTTTCTGTTCTTTGAAAGTATTTTAAGCACATGTATTATCTTTCAACAAAATAAACAACTTCATAAAAAACAAATTCAATTTCCACCATTCAAATTGAAAAAAAATGATAAAATATTAGTAATAAGAGGGGGTCTTAAATTACAGAAGAGGTAAGGTACATTCCACAGTTGCCTCACTAAGCCTGATTATCCTTCCAGAGAACATCAGGGCGCCATGCCCAACAGCAAAGGCACAGTTAACAAGGGAGGGCCAGAGAAAACCCCATTAAAGTCAGTGACTGAGCTCACAGTAAGCTAAAGCAATTATGAACAAAACTGTTTTAATGTGACATTCCTGAAGCAAACGTTTCCTTATAGTTCAGTCTCCCACAATTCCCAAATCATAAATCACTTAGATTTAGAATTTATAAAAATAAAATCACTCTTCTGTGATTTGCAAACTTTGAGCCATAAAACACTTTTTAGAACACAAAATAAGGATGTGAATGCTTCCTTTTCTATTCTGATATTTATGGAACATCCATAAGGTTTCTTGGATATTTAAGAGATTCTATTACATATCTATTAAATATCGGTTGGTATATTAAGTACTTTGGGCTGTTGGAATAAAACAATGCCAAAGTCACAAAATTTGGAGGTCTCCTTAACCCTCCTAAAGTAAAGACTCTTCTTCATTTAAGTAATTATGATGTAATCAACTCAGAAGTGTATTTATTAATAATAAGAATAGAAGAATAGGTAGGTAGATAAGTACTTAGGTGAGTGAATGGATGGATGCATAAATAGGTAACTCATACCAATGAAAAAAGTTTTACCAAATGGGATCATACTCTTACCGATTTTAATTAAAATTTTATTTTATTCCTTTTATCTTTTTCAATTCATAGTCAATCAAATAAAAGGGAGTAAAAGAATTGCTGAACTTTAAATAAATTTTTATTAACACCTATGTTATTTCCCAAAATACTATTTAAAGTACAAGAAAAGGTAAAATGATAAAGAATACTTAAGGTATTGCTACTGTTTTTTTTCAAACTGCATTTTCCAACTTTTATTGACTCTGATATTAAAATAAGAAATTTGGCATACTTAGTCTTTCTCACATGCATCTTCCAGATTTTTTCAAATGTCTTATTATTTTACATTGTCAAGATTAAGGACATTATTATTCTTCAAACTTATTTCCAACAGTTATTTTTGTCCTTGCATAATATGTAAGTAGAGGTCGTGCTTATCTCTTATCTTCATTTCTGAGTAACTACGTTTGATATATCCTTCGTTGTCTTTCATTTTTCAAATAGTTTTTTCATAAGGGCGCAGAGATCCCACATTTCCTCAGGGCTCGGATTGAGATATGTTTCTCTGAAGGACAGCATAGCCAGAATATAACATATTTCT
This sequence comes from Eumetopias jubatus, assembly GCF_037043125.1. NCBI lineage: Eukaryota > Metazoa > Chordata > Mammalia > Carnivora > Otariidae > Eumetopias > Eumetopias jubatus. The sequence goes on along the minus strand of NW_028274809.1, from coordinate 79,226,392 downwards.
ATCATATATTTTTTCCTCACAGTTTTACAAATAATTCTATCTTTTGGCAAGTCTGAAGTCAATCAGATCTTTCCTCCCCTTTAAATGACACCTTTTATTTCTGCCTAGATGCCCTGAGTCTCTCCTAATCTTTGCAGTTCAGAAATTTTTACCACAATGATATCTTGGTTTTGATCATTTTGTGTGAATTTTCCTGTTACTATAATATTCTTTAACCCTCACTTCTAAACTTCCTTCATTTCAGGAAAGTTTTCTTATACTTTTACCTTTAAATATTTTAAAAATAGTTTACGTTTCTTCCAAATATCTGTAGATTATACAGGCTTCATTTTGTTAGATAACTGTCACCTGCTTTCCAGTCTCTTAATCACTTTTTCAACTGTTTTTAATTTAATTTTTTCACATTTGCTCAATCGTATCCCCCTTACTTAAAGCTAGATCCTCACCTCCTAAAGTTTGTTCTTCCAATTTGGCCTCTTCTCAGTCTCTCTGCTAGTTAACTCCTCAGTGTTGGGATAGTTGCTTCCTGTACTTTGTCCAGTTTTTAGTTGTGACCCGTGAGAGAGCTTGAGCGTGATGGGCTTCCTCAAGCTTGGCCAGCACTGGAGTGTGGCGATGTGCTGAAACTACAGAAAACTGTTTGTCAAAACATTTCCTCTCTTCCCTACGATACTTGCTTATATAATCTCAGTCTACTTTTCTGTTTCATTTTTCTTCACTTTTTTCCCCTCAAGTTTCTACATACAGGTGATTTTTTTTTTTCTTTCCTGGCTGTTAATCATCTTTGAATGAGAGCGATACCAGGTATGTGGTAAAAAATAATATGGTAAGATCAGTAGAGGGAGTTAGGGAAAACTGCAGTTTTCATTCAACTTTTTTTTATCTCAAATTAGGATTTCTGTACCAAAACGTTCCATATGCAGAGACAGATACACTATATCATGCACCTAGAATAAGAGGCATTCAGTAAGTAGAAATAACAATTTTTCCCATTTGGAGAGCACTTTCTATGTATTGGCCATTACGGTAAGCGCTTTCTGTATTTATTCTCATTTACTTTGTACAAAAACACTGTGAGCTAAGTATGTTCATCCCTGTTTACAGAATAAAGAACTAAGGCTCGTAGCTGTGTTAAAACTGATCTAAGGAGCCAGCCAGCTAAGTGGCAGAGCCAGGACATAAACCGAGATCTTCTCAATACCAATTACTGGCTCCTGAATACTCCCTCAAAATACGCCTCTGGCTTCTTATCTTTGTTCAGAATTTGACAACAGAAGGACACTAGGAACTCTCTGTGAATCCACTTTGTTCAAGAGAAAAATAGCACAGTTTCTGGAAAGGAAAAGAATCACTCCTGAATAAGAATCCTGAAAACACTCTGTATTCTTACCTAAGTTTAATCACTGTCTTTGAGAAGCTCTCATTGACACCAAACCACAGTTCAACCTGAGGTAAGCTTCTCTCTTTTATACTCTTATCTTATTCTGTACTTTTATCTTGTGGTATTTCTCAATAAAAATCAGTTAAATTTAAGGAAACAATTGATCTGTTTAATGTCAGTCTTTCTGAGAGGGAGCTTGTCTTGTCCTCACAGTATTTCCTCAACCCAGGAGACTTTCTCTTACCACAGTAGCTCCCAGGATTATGTTAACTGAATTAATGAATCACTTAAAATGTTAAGAGCTGCAAAAACAAACATACAAACAAAACCCACACAAAACAAACAAAACCCAGAAAGTATGAAGGAAATTGGCTAAACCCGTACGTGTTTAATTTAATATTCTAAGAAGCAGGATATAGGGCAGCCTCAGACCTGTTATGTTAGACTCCCATGCCGCTTCCCTATTATCTTTTTCTTTCTCCCATAATTTTCTGGCCTTACCTTGAAGCTGGAAGTAATATACCTACTATATTTCAGAGGTGAAATTTTAGATGTCCTTGAAGTAGGACATATATGCTCCTTGACCCATCCCTACCACTATTCCTCCTTCTAGGGAGCTGGTGGCCATTCATCTACCAGGGGCAAAATCTGATTTATCAAAGCCAAAGATAGTCCCATTTTGCCCCTGGTAGATGAATGGCCACCAGCTCCCTAGAAGGAGAAATAGTGGTAGGGATGGGTCAAGGAAACCTGAAATTTGTTGTCCATTTGTACCCTACATGACTGGCAATGGTGGGAATATTTAGAATTCTGAGTTAAGTGGAGTCAACCCTGGTGAAGCCCTGTAGGAGAGTTCTGTGGATTCAGGGCACTAACAGAAATTTTAAAAGAAGTTCTTGGGGACTTGCAAAACAGTATTTAATGATTTGTGGAATTCAAGGAAACTAAAGTTTAATGACTTCACTGAAATCTTTAGAGAATCTTCAAAGGCTAGAGTCTAGCAATTATTGCCACCAATAATTAGCAAAAAACATTCGGAAAGCCCACTGATTCTGACCTCTTCAGAATTATCTTAAATGTAAGTGCCCTATCGACAGAGCTTCAGCTGACTGAGCTAAAAATTTACTTTGTGTTCTATTTCATCTGGTAAACTAGATCCTTATTCTAGGGCAGGGAAAAGGGTAGGCCCAACAACGTTTGTGTGCCAATTAATGATCGAGGCTGTTGGTGTGGCATTTGGAGATGTTATGGTTTGAATTGTGTCCACCCCACCCCCATACTGGAGTCTCAGTCCCAAATTGTGAATTTGACTGTGTTTGGAGACAGGGTGATTAAAGAGGTACTTAAGTTAAAATGAGGCAATTAGGGTAGATCCTAATGCAATACAATCAGTGCCCTCATAAGAGAGGTTAGGACACAGAAATGAGCAGATGGAGGACCACGTGAAGACACATGAGGAAGACAACTAAATGCAAGTCAAGGAAAGTGGCCTCAGAAGAAATTAACCCTGTCAACACCTTGATCTCAGATTTCTACCATCCGGAAATAAATGTGTTCTTTAAGCCACTCAGTCTGTGGTAGTTTCTTATGGAAACCCTAGTAAATAAATACAGATCTACAGGGTTCAGTGGCAACCTCACTGGGAGAAACTCTGCACTTCTTGAATGACATTACTCATGCTCTAGACTATGGTAGCTCATCCATTGGAGAGAACAGAGCCTAGTGTGATAGAGCGAATATGGAAGTTTCCATGGGCCACAGATAATCTATGTTTGGGTATGATAGGACTAATTAGATGAGAAGTCCTAGTTCCTAGAACTATATTACATGTAGGGGCCACACACTGCATGAACTTTATCCCCTGAATTCACTTAATGCGGTCACTGGGGAGGGAAGTTAAGTACCACATAGGGAGGTAGGGATCATGAAGAGTCTTACTACAACTGTAGCTAATCCTTCATTCATTTATTTATCAAAAAGATATTCTTTGTTTGACTATAATATGCCAAGCACTATGCAAGATGTGGGCAATATAATAGTAAACAACAAGATGGGTTTTCCTTAGGATATACAATCCAGTGGAAAACAGATAAGTAGACAATTGTAAGAGTGTGATACGTGTTTCATGGGACACATATCCCAGTACCTATTTCCTTTGTAGGGAAGATAATATAGATGACTGACCAAAATGGGCTCAGAGTTCTGGGTTTGGTGGCTCTTGTTGGAGCTATAACGGTGGACACATTGTCTACTTTCCGGCCAGTGCTTCCTGAATTCAGGACAGGACTTAGTGACAATTTCAGGTATCACCATGAGTCGGAATAACACCCAGTTCTCAAAGTTCCACAGATGATCAGAGGAAGGTGTACTATGAAGCAATAGGAGGAATTCAGGCATGGAACATTCTGCAGGATATAGACCAGGCAATACAGGCATGCCCCAGCAGCTGATCAGCTTCTGCCACCAGGACAACCTTTCAGCAGCTATTAGCTATAAGCAAGAAGCTGGCTTCAAAGTAATGCAGCAGCGGGCATCTGGTTTGAGAGGTCCAATGATAGGGGTTGAAAACTAGGTTCAACAACAATAGGAGAGAAAGAGTATTAAGTAATGACTTAAAACAGTGACCCAAGGTTGACAGGACAAAACATTCATCATAGGATGATGGACATTACAGTCTCCTAAGCAGCTTGTTCACACACTCGTGCCTGGACCTCCAGAGATTCTGATGTGGCTGTTTCATGGCTAGCCCGGACATTTATATTCTTAAAGAACTCAGTTTGGGATTATAATGTGCATCCATTATTTGAAATTACTGGATTACAAGGATGGAAAGCTAAAGGCAAGCAGATTATTACCAGACAGGCAGGCGTATGGGTATGTGCCTACGTGTTGAGAGAGGAAGAGAACAGCAGAGAGACCTTTACTAAGCAGAATAAATTCAATACATGCTTCTCTGCTGAGAAGGGGAATAAGTTTTATTTGAACAAAGGAAACTGAAGAGAATTCAAACTGTGCTAAATATCTGTATGTAGAAAAGTTGGCTGCAGGGTTTCTTAGGGAAGTCAAAGGAAATACTAATTGTATCACCATAGCAACAGTGTGCCTAATTCTGCCTCTTCCTTACACTAGCCCGTGATGTACAAATCCTCATATGTTCCTTGTACAAATAAGCACGGACCTCATTATGAAATAAAAAACATGCTTTCCTTTCTCTCCTATTCTATTGAAATCTGTGTAGAGTATCTTTCAGGTTCAAAATCAAAACCTTTTTTTCTAAACAAGAGCTAATGATCAGGTGGATTGAATCTACCTCTAGTGGCACAGTCTTACAAGAAACCCTTTTTCCCTGAAGGGTGATAATGTTGCGTGGTGTATAGTAGGCTGAAAATATGCTGCCCCAAGATCTGTCCACTTCCTAATTCCTAACGTATGAATATTACCTTATATGATGAAAAAAGAAGAAAAAGCTTTTACTTAGATGGCAAAAGATGTGATTAAGAATATTGAAAGGTGGAGGGGCGCCTGGGTGGCTCCGTCGTTAAGTGTCTGCCTTTGGCTAAGGTCATGATCCCAGGGTCCTGGGGTTGAGCCCCATTTGGGTTCTCTGCTCAGCAGGGAGTCTGCTTCTCCCTCTCTCACTCCCCCCACTTGTGTTCCCTCTCTCTCTGTGTCTCTCTCTCTCTCTGTCAAATAAATAAAATCTTTAAAAAAAAAGAATATTGAAAGGTAGAGCTTACCTTATTATATCTAGGAGGGCCCTAAACGCCATGGCAATGTCCTTATAAGAGAGAAGCAGACAAAAATCAGACACAGACGCACAAAAGAGGAGGAGGGGATATGAACACAGGGGCGGAGATGGGAGTGGTGTGGTCAGGAGTCAAAGAGCCATCAGAAGCTGGAAGAAATGAATGATGGATTCTCCCCTAGAGCCTCTATAGAGAAGGTGCTCCTGCTTTTCCTTGATTTTGGATTGCTAGCCTCCAGAACTTCGAGAGAGAATAAATTCCTACAATTTAAAGCCACCCAGTTTGTGGTAATTTCTCATAGCAACTCCAGGAAGCTAGGATAGATTTTGGTAACAGGAGGTGCAGTGCCTACTGTAACAATACATTAAAAATTTGAAAGTGCTTTGGAATTGGATAATGGCTAAAGGCTGAAGATGAAAAATTCTAAGTTGACTTGAACAGGGTGTTGGTTGAAATATGGACATTAAAGGCACGGCTGGCAAGGATTCAGAGGAAATGAGGAGTACATTATTGGAAAGAGGGGTAAAAATGATCCCTATTACACAGTTTCGGAAAACTTGGCTGAATAGCATCCTACAGTTGCATGGAAAGCAGAATTTATAAGTGATAAACTTGGATATCCAAACAAAATGTTGAAAATGTGGTCTGGTTTCTTCTTGCTACTTATAGTAAAATGAAAGAGGAAACAGATAAATTAAGGGGAAAAACTATTAAGTGGAAAGGAACCAGCATTTGATGATTTGAGAAATTCTCAGCCTATCCTGATTACAAATGATGCCAAAATTGGGAGATTCGTTGTTAGAAAAACATGCTCTGGAGAGAAGGCTAAAGATATAGGTGGACAACCTTTAGCTGAAGAGATTAGGTGTGTGACTCACGGATCCAATCAATCATCTCAAGGAAGCCAGGAATCAAGATGGGATTACCCAAGAAAGACGTGTGCAAGCCCCTCTGTTGAATGGTATGAATATCTGTAACATACAAGTAAAGACCCAACAAAGCTTTTGAGAAGATTATATCAAGAGAAATTGTCAGGTTGGCCTGAAAGAGACAGAGATACGACAACACGGAAAGAAGGCTGTTGGACTCCCAAAATTCTACGAGCAGAAAACAGGCTGATAAAACTAGCCAGCTGCAAACTGGTGTGCTACTCTTCAAGAAAAAGGAAGAACCACTCGAAGCATGGAGCCATGGGTGCAGAAGGCTACCAAGTTGTGTTACCAAGGATTATTCCCAGGCCTTGAAACCTAGTAAAATTTGCCCTTCAGGACATACTTAAATTTTGAACTTACTTAGAACTTTATTCCTTCCATTTTCTCCCTTTTGGAATGGACATGTGTAAAACTGCTATACCTGTCCCACTAATGTAGTTTGGAAACAAACTGCTTTCTAGTCTCACGCATACACGAAGAGAAATTTTGCCCCAGGATGAATAATACCCAGATTCTCACCTAAATCTGGTGTAGGTGATTTAGATGGTGGGACTGAGATTTAGATGAGGTTTGGGGCTTGAGTGGATGGTGAAATGGGTTGTGACTTTGATATTGGAATGGAGTGCCTATATTTTGCATGTGAGGTGAATGTGAATCTTTGGGGGTCAGAACCATATCAAGCTGAAAAATGATCCCCTGTAGATATGTTTACTTCCTGATCCTTGAACCTATGAATGTTATCTTACATGGCAAAACAGTGAACACTGTATTTTATGGGGTAAAAAAAAAAAAAAGTGATGAACTTAAGGGCCCTGAGAGGAGAAGCTTACCCTAGATCATCTAGGTGGACCCTAAATTCCATCACATGTGTTCTTAGAAGAGAAGTCAGAGGCCTTTGGGCAAAACTCTGCCTCCCTCCGCCTGCTTTTCCTCTCCAGGCTACCAAACTCCACTATCTGCTTTGAGATCATCAGATAGCCTTTTATGTTTCCCAGTTCTGTAATGTTAGCCACCCGAGGAAACCTTGCACTCTCAACTCGCCCCTCAGCCCCCAGAATCAAATCCATGCCAGGCTCTGTACACCCTCCTCCCCAACTTTCCAACCCTTGAAACCCTTCCAGTGCTTTCTGGAGAACCTTCACTTTAGTGATCAATAAAACCCTCATCCTCAAATTCTTCCGAAGGTCCTCTTCACCTCCTTGTGCTAACAGAGATCTGGCTCCCATTGAGGACTCTCTCTTTGATCCCCGAAAGTGACAGCTCTTTTCTCTCCCATCTGCTTGTACCATGGGCCCTGGAAGTGGACAGAATATTATTTTTGCTCCTCATTCCACTTCCAGACCATTCTTCTTCCAATCTTCCTTTAAAACCCCAGCTTTGCATCCAATGTCATCAAACTCTACCACTCACCACCTCACAGATTATCCCCCTCATTTCTGATGACTTCAGCGGCTGGCTCTCTATCAGACTTCAAATATTACCTACATTTCAGTACTTCTAGTACCTGCATTCCAACATGCTAGACTTGCAGATCATTTACCTCTTGTCTGCAATGTCCAGGAAGGTATACTTTGTCCTCTACACAACTTCAGCTGCTCACTCCCACCTATGCTCTGTCATAGCCAACAACTAACTGCAACCCCTCTATCAACTCAGTTTCAAGCACCCCAATTTCTTAATGCATTCATCTAATTTCCTTCTGCCTTATTGTTGTGCCCTGACTCCAGTAATCCTTCAACCCATCTGGGACCTCCAATCCAATGATTCCAATTCCTTTTCATAGGCCCTCACCCCTTCTGTTTGATACATGTCCCTTGGCTTCCAGACAGCCTGTGCAGTCTTCTTTGCTCATGCCTTCTCATCTCCCCAGTCTCTTATTATTGGAACCTCAGAACTCAGTCCTTGTCTCTTTCTCCTCTACCCTTGCATCCTTGGCTGCCTTCCTACAGATTCCTCATAGGGCCTTTCCTCTGATGATGTGGAGAGAAAAAGATCTCTGGTGTTTCTTCCTCTTCTGATAAGGACACCAATCTTATGGCATTAGCGTCTCACATTTATGACTTCATTTAACCTTAATTACATCCCTAAAGGCCCTATCTCCTCCTAATGCAATCACATTGGAGGCTGGGACTTCAATATAAATTTTGGGGGGAACTCAATTTAGTCCATACCATTGTCCAACAGGAGAGGCTAGTGCTTGGAGAAACTGAAAGCCCTAAAAAGAATTGCACTGCAGGGTCAATCCTATTTGTTAACTGAGACTCACAAGCAGCTTTTCTGTTTATGTGTCATTAAGTGTTTATTCCTACTTGCAGATCTCCTCCACCTCCAAACCAATTCTCATCCCTTCCAGGAGTTAGTACATTCCTTGATCTGTTTGCATTGGTGTTAATACTCAAGGAAGGGCGCCTGGGTGGCTCAGTTGGTTAAGCGACTGCCTTCGGCTCAGGTCATGACCCTGGAGTCCCGGGATCGAGTCCCGATCGGGCTCCCCGCTCAGCAGGGAGTCTGCTTCTCCCTCTGGCCCTCTTCCCTCTTGTGCTCTCTATCTCTCATTCTCTCTCTCTCGAATAAATAAATAAAATCTTTAAAAAAATCATCTAAAAAAAAAACACTCAAGGAAGAGATCTTTGCAGGTACTAACTACCCCCTGAATACTAAGCTCTAATCTTGTATCTTGTGCACCTCTGCATCCCCACCCTCACCCAGTGGCAGGCCCAGAGTGAGTCTTCATTCAGGATTTAGGAAGGGAATGATCTGAAGCAGCAGAGTCAGGCCTTTTACTCCTGGGCTTCACACACCGGTGCAGCGGCCCTCCGGGGGTTCACACAGATGCTTGGGCTAACAAAACATGGGAGAAGCCACGCATTTCGCTAAAGCACAAATTTTACTCATTTAAAACATGCTGTGATGTCAAAACGAACTTTGGTTCGTTTTCGTGTGCAAGCAAAATTCACCTAAATGTTAACGTGAAGGGAGTTTCTTCAGGCACCATCGTTCCTCGCCTTCCCCAAGGATCTATGTTAAATCTGGATGGTCCCTATTCTCCTAGGTGCTACCAGCTGCCAGAGAGAAAATACAGAAGACACTTACATTTATTCACAGACCCATGTAAAGAAATATATGTCCAAGTTCAAGGATGATTATGAGGTTATATAGAAATTGTTCCTACTGCTTTCTCTTAAAATCCGAACAAAGAGAATTAGACAATGTATGGGGACCCCGTAAGCACAGCTCTATAAAATGCAAAACGCAAAGGGTTTTAATTTATAAGATGAGATTAGGTAAAGAGTTGCTTAATGTTTCACAAAATTAGTTGCAGACGGTAGGGGCTCCTGAGGTCTCCTGGGTCAGCTCTCCTGACCCTGCACTGATGTTTTAACAATATATACTTTGGTCTAGATTCAGGAATAATATCTCAATGACTTGCTCTAAATCCTGTTTCAATGGTTAAGTACTCTTGCTAATGCTAACCGATATATTCGTACATTGATCCACTGTTACCCTCTGCACGTTTCTCCTTTGTCATGCTGCTTCAATGTGTTGTGGCAAATTCCTAACCAAAAATTATTGCACTCACATAACCTATGTCATATCCTAGTTGTCTCTCTTTCTTTGACCAGATAGCTTGGCTCATTTTGGAAATTCACTGTGGAATTCTTTGTTTTCAAAAGCACTCAGACTGACTGTGATTTGCAGCTTTCTGTCATTCACACTTCATCTTCATTGTCTGCGGAGTGATTTCCAACAAGGTTCTACTAGATCAGAAGGACGTTGTTTATGCTGCAGCAATATGATTATGATTCTTAATCATCGACCCTCAAGCATCTTGAGGACACACTTTGGTTGTGTTAGTTGAATTTATGCATCTTTTGTCTTGCTCCAGGAAGTGGCTTTGGACAGCTCCCTTTCTTTCTAACTACTCCCGATTTCTATGCATTTTACATTTTGGATTTGTCTCGAAAATAGACTCACACCTTCACATCTGCTTCAAAATCTTCTCAATTTGCCCTCTGTCTGTGTTTTATCATGTTTACTCTGGATTTGACTTCCAGTTGTCCTTGCTATTTATAAAAATCAAGGAAATGTTAGCATTTGCCGGTTACTGAACTCCTACTATTAAGAAGACCTTGATAGATGTACTCTGTCTCAAAGTGTATCTATAAACAAATAAAACACCTTAAATGCAGTACTTGTGTACTTATCCAAATTACCTCTGGCTATCTCTCTACACACACAGCAGCAATGAATGGGAACTATGTCTGTGCATTCAAAATTATATCAAGGGAAGAATTTGAGGTGATTTATGACTTCTTGAAGCTGAATGGCTTTGCTGAAATGCAGAATACAATTGAGAAACATGACTTTATCAGTCATGGCAAACACTGCCTTCCACAATCTAAAAATGAGGGAGAAAAAAAGAAAAACAAGAAAGAAATTTTCATCTATGACAAAAATAAACAATTTAGGATATAGGAAATGTTCTTAAAAATAATGGTTGATGCAGAAAACAGATGTCAAATACTTAAAGAGATCTAGCTCCAACTATAATTCAATGAGGTATTAATTTACATAAACATAATGTGGACAAAACTTGTAAACCACCAAAGACAAATCCAAGAAACTTTTTGTTACATTTAACATAGCTACATAAATCAGTCTAAACTGTAATTTTCCTTCAGAAATTTCCAATGGCAAACTGGGTAAAATATCTTTTAACATCATTGAGACCAGTTTAAAAAATTAGGGTGGGTATTAGCATATATGAAGAGAATACAGTGATGATTTTAAAGAAACTTAATTAGTAGTTTTTATATGTGTTCATGGCATCAAAGATGTATTTCTTTTTTTTAAAGATTTATTTATTTGAGAGAAAGAGAGAGAGCAAGTGAGTGCACCAGTTGAGGGAGGGGCAGAGGGACAAACAGACTCCCCACCAAGTGCGGAGCCTGATGCAGGGCTCAATTCCAGGACCCTGAGATCATGACCTGAACTGAAGTCAGACACTTTAACCGACTGAGCCACCCGGGCACCCCCAAAGATGTATTTCTAAATTTTGCTTTTTGAAATCATTCTCAAAAGGTATGACCTAGGAAATTGAGATCATGTCAGTGCACATAGCCAGTTAATTGGCATAAAATACATCACTATTGAAAAGTCAGCTAATCTCTTTTACAAATTAACAATCCAGGAGAGGGGTGCCTGGATGGCTCAGTTGGTTGAGCATCTGCCTTTGACTCAGGTCATGATCCCGGCGTCCCAGGATCAAGCCCTGCATCGGGCTCCCTGCTCAGCAGGGAGTCTGCTTCTCCCTCTGCCCCTCACCGTGCTCTTGTGCTCTCTCTCTCTCTCTCAAATAAAAAAATAAAATCTTAAAAAAAATCCAGGAGAAAAAAATAATTGGACAAAGGGTTTGAAGCAACAACTCAAAAATAAAACCCAAAACATACAAAATGATGCTAAATTTCACTAATAATGCAAATTAAATCAACACTGAAATATCACTCTATAACCATCAGCTTTGTTAAGTAATTTTTTTTTAAGTATTGGCAAGGTTACAGCAAGAACAACTGTCTTATAATAGTAGGAGGAGTGTTAATTGATATATTTCGTTGAAAAGAATTTGGCAAAATCTAGTGATGCAGAATAGATACATATCTAATGACCCAGCAGTAACTGCCCTCCTAGGTTTATGGAGTGCATAAAAAAATAAGGACACAAATATTCAATGCAGAAATATTTGTACTTAGTAAAAAAGGAGAAAATATTGTATATATTTATTATATATTATATAGTATATAGTATAGTCTTATAATAGTAACACAACCAAAATGAATGACCTAAAATTCCATGTATTAACATGGTTGAATCTCAAAAGTTGAGTTTAAAAAACCAAAGTACAGAACAATATGTAAGTATGATGCCACTTATATGAATTTTAAAGTATGAGAAGAAATATATTTGACTAGTGAATCTATCTAACATAAAGTCATCCTTAAAAGTAATGAACACTAAATAGAGGATAGTGATTACTTTGGGGCCGGGGTAAGAAAGAAAATTTAATAGAAGAAGACTGCACAGAGGACTTCAACTGTTTTTTGTAAATGGATTAGTTCTTAAACTGGTGGTTGGGTACCTTGGACTTTATCACATTATTCTATATTCATTTTTTGTGTGCGCATGTAGGAAATAATTCATAAAAATCTGTTGAAGCCAGTGTCTGATTACACTGATATTAGGGTTAGTTTAATAAAGCCCAGTAAAAATGTCACATCAGTTTCCATATTTCCATTAAGGTGACAATTCTATCACCATAGGCAACTTGATGTTAGCTGATGTTTTTGCTTTTTCTTTTCCTACAGATGAATGCCTGAGTGGAGATTAATCCAAATGCAATCAATCAATCAATCAATCAATCAACAGAATAATTGAGAAAAGCTAAGTTCTTCATAGGATGAGCATTCTTCAGCAAATCTCTTTCTGCTAATTTGGATGTGCAGACAAGTAAACACATACCCACCTTGACCATCAATCCCTTCTCTCTGTAAAATGACAGACTTGCTTAGTTGGGGCTCTGTATCATCTTCTATCGCCCTCAGCATATTTCTTTTATGCTCTGTGCTTGTCAAGATCACACATGACTATTGCATTTACTAAGTCTGGTTATGAATGTTTAATAGCTTTCCCTCCTAAATGAAAATCAATCTGGCCCCCGTAGCTTGTTCCTCATTTGTATTTCTGTCTTTGTGCAGATACAAAGGCACAAAGACAAAGATATCCAGCACAAGGGAATTGCAAATTCAGATGTCACAGAGGCCAGGCCAAAAACTTAAATAAATGATGCAGGCTAGAGGTAAAGGAAAAAAATGAAGAATTTATGTCCCTTCTTTTAGGCAGACACTAGTCAGGTCCAAGTTGGTTTTGGAAAGTAAAAATCCAGGTTCTGTGTTACCAGATCCTCCAATTGTTCAAAGATACAAAATATGCAGATCTGTATGTTAAATCTCTTGATTTCAAAAGTTGGCAACTGATTTAACATATAATTTTAACTCCACTGCTTGGGCTAAACCAAACATTTCTGCAACCATAATGAGCACCTGGGCTGCCAGTTGGGAGACTTCTGCTCTGTACATTATGGAAACTCCTGATAAAGAGAAAACAACTGTCCTTGGGATTAAAAAAAAAAAAAAAAAAAAAAAAAAAACCTAGGGAAAAAAATTCTCAACAATGAAAATACTTGATCTTCCTAAAACAGCAGGCAGAATTCAACAGTTCCTTAGCAGAACACGTGTGAAAGAGTACTTCAGAGGCCATTTGGAAGACAGTCGACTCGAGGAAACCCACCAGAACCCCCTGCATCTTGGGCTTGATGCTGGTCACCCACTGGCAGTGTTAAATCAGAGGTGGGATGACCCTGGACCAGAGGACTAGATGACCCTTCCACTTCTGTCATTAAAGAGCCTCTGGTTTTTTTGTTGTTGCTTTCATTTTTTGCTTTCAAATACTTTTATTTTTTAAACACTCTTGTATATTTAGAACTCTTGCCAATAACCCATCAACAGCTTCTTTGGAAACAACCTAATGTCTAAAATGTCTAAAAGTAGGAAGGTAGTTAAGTAATGTGTTACATACATCAAATGGAATATCATACTGGTATTAAAATCAATAGTTATAAAATCTATATTCAAGATGAAAAGTGTTCAAAATGTTAAAAGAAAAGTAGGATATTTACAATGTGATTAACAGCTATGTGAACTGTATAAAGCACTAGCTCATTAATATTGCCATAGTTGTTTTAAGGTAGTGGGATAAATGGTCACTTTGTTTTCTTTCTTCTCAATTTTCCATTATGGAGTCATATGACATACATAATTAAAATGATTTTAAAATCAATATTTAAAAATAAACCCCCTTTTTCAGTGTTGTGTTTGTAAACATAGGGATTATCAATTACTTTCCTCCTTCCCCCTCTCTCCCCCAGGAGCCTAGGGGTGTTACCAGTAAATCTCTTTCTGGGTAGAAGATAGAAGAGCCACTGATCATCTATTTTTTTGTATTCTCACATCAGGATTCACAGAAATGTACCACGGAAGGCCTCATGGCTGAGAAGTATTCTGGAAGAAACTCCATAGTGCTACATTTTCAGATCTGTGTTTTCCCACAAACTTGTTCTGAAGTGGTATAATCCACGTTCACACCAAACATCAGAGGGTTCTTGTGGTGGGGGAGAGGAAATTGGCTTGCTTTAATAATTTTGTGAGTTCCCTTACTTTCTGTTTCTAGGTGAAAGAAGCAAAGTCTGGTGGCATCTGTAAACGGTTGTGTTTCTCTGCAGGAACACAGGCAATATTCCTGAGACAACTTAATCCCAATAGACATAAGACATAAGGGCCAAAGGAAGTTCAACAAAGTGAACTCCTAACTCATGGTCTTTGCTTCTTATCTAGCGTGCTTCAAACCCTGAAATTCAATAAACAAAGAAAAGATTCTCTATAACAAAGGCCAGATGATCAGCCAGTTTAATGTTATTCACATTAGTTTGAAGAAAAGTTCATTTGCATAGGGATGGCAAGGTTATATGCATAAATTGTTTTGAAATATATGTATTCCCGTGTGGTTTTTGAATTCACTGGATAAAATCTAGGCTGTGTTCTGAGCACTGCTTCCAGATTAAATTACTACTCATGGCAACTAATCTGAGGGGAAAAAGAAGAGCTAATTCTTATTGAATATCTGCTGTGTCCAAAATTTTATCTATACTACTGCCTTTAATTTTCAGAACAGTTCCACTTGGTAGGACCATTACCCTAATTTTATAAATGAGGAAATAAGATCAGGGCTGTGAAATAACTTGCCCAAGGGCAAACAGTAAATATGTGGCAGAAGCAAGATTCAATCTTATTTCAAATCCCATACATCCTTCATGGTATCAGGCTTCTTTGACTGAAATCTATTGAAAACCTGCTCTAAATTAAGAAATCAAATCCTTTGTTCAGAAATGTAAGATGGATTTCTGAATCCCTTTTTCACATGCATCATGTCAATATTTTGGAAAATGTATCATGCTGAGTTGTTTTTTTTTTAAGTGTTATGATTTCTTGAATAGCCAGTAAAAATCAGGTGCCTAGCTCCTTTGCTGCTTTAAGCAACAGTTTCCCAAGTGAATGTTCTGGAAGTGTTCCCGATGGAAGGGACTAAAAATCTCCTTCTATCCTCTTGAGTTCTGTGGCAGGACCTCAGATTTCAACTGACATATGACTCATGAAGAGCAAAAACAAACCATACACATTTATTTACTGTTTTTGATGTGTATTTGAGAGTCCTCAGAAGAAAAATGAAGACCTGAAGAAGCCGTGAGGCTTAAAATCTTATGTACCTTTTAACACAAAGAACAATAAATTGTGGAGATGTGACAGGACAAAGAGGCTTGAGGTCGGGACAATGACTTGTGGGACAGCGAACAGGAAATGCATGAGGGAAACAAATAGAAGATCAAGGGTGATTTTAGTAGGTCTGTTTGTACTGGTCCATTGCAGTGTTGACTCCCAGTCACAGGTGATAAGATGTTCTCTTTCTGGTAGAAGGAGGGCACTTTTCTCATGGGAAATGTTGTGATCAACCTGCTTTTAGGTAGAAAGGGGAAGGTCAGAGAGCCCTTCTGCATCTGCAGTTTCTCAAGTACCTTCAGCTTGAAAGAGTTACTGTGCCGAGACAGTGTATTTTGGGGTGGCATGTTCCGATCCCTGTCACTAGCTTTTTTTCTTTTGCTTTTTAGAAGTTGTGCTAGCAGAACATGGTTCGACCATTTGCGTTTGATTACAAACAAGTAAGACAATGGTCAGTTCAGGGTTTCAGAAGAATATTTTAAAAGCCAAGCAAATAAGAAAGCTAGTCTGCTTAGCTTTGCCAGGTGTGTTTCCTTTTTTTTTAAACAAGAAGTTAGTATGGTAATACCCCTGGCAGAATAGACAAAATCCCTACAACTGGAATCTAGGCTGAAAATGATTATGAAATACAGATGTGGTCATATTTCCCAGAGCCAGGTTCTGGTTGTAATGCTCTACTTCCCTCCAGAGAGATTTCAGAAAAATGTATATTTGGCCAAAATAAAAATTTCCCCCAAGTTATCTTAAGTAGTTATTCACTGCAGCACCTTTTAAAAATTCTTTAAAAACTACTGGAGCAGTATTGAAATTATTAAATTACAGGTAGAGGTAGAGATATAGACACTAATGCTGATGTAGAGTTACATACAGATACAGATCTCTCTCTCTCACACACACACACGATGTAGAGTTAGATACAGATACAGATCTCTCTCACACACACACATATGATGTAGAGTTAGATACAGATACAAATCTCTCTCTCTCTCTCTCTCACACACACACACAATGTAGAGTTAGAAACAGATACAGATCTCTCTCTCACACATACACACACACGATGTAGAGTTAGATACAGATACAGATCTCTCTCTCACACACACACATAATGTAGAGTTAGATACAGATACAGATCTCTCTCTCTCTCTCTCTCACACACACACACGATGTAGAGTTAGATACAGATACAGATCTCTCTCTCCCTCTCACACACACACACACGATGTAGAGTTACACACAAAGATCTCTCTCACACACACACGATGTAGAGTTAGATACACATACAGATCTCTCTCTCTCACACACACACACACACACGATGTAGATTTACATACAGATACGGATCTCTCTCTCTCACACACACACACGCACACACACGATGTAGAGTTACATACAGATACAGATCTCTCTTGCACACACACACACGATGCAGAGTTACATACAGAGATCTCTCTCTCTCTCACACACACACACGATGTAGAGTTACAATACAGATAGAGATCTCTCTCACACACACACACACGATGCAGAGTTAGATACACATACAGATCTCTCTCACACACACACACGATGTAGATTTACATACAGATACAGATCTCTCTCTCACACACACACACGCACACACACGATGTAGAGTTACATACAGATAAAGATCTCTCTCACACACACACATGATACAGAGTTACAGATACAGATCTCTCTCGCACACACACACACGATGTAGAGTTACATACAGATAGAGATCTCTCTCTCTCACACACACACACACACACGATGTAGAGTTACATACAGATACAGATCTCTCTCTTTCTCTCTCTCTCTCTCTCACACACACACACACACGATGTAGAGTTAGATACAGATACAGAGCTCTCTCTCACACACACATGTTGTAGAGTTACATACAGATACAGATCTCCCTCTCTCTCTCTCACACACACACACACACACACACAATGTAGAGTTAGATACAGATACAGATCTCTCTCTCTCACACACACACGATGTACAGTTAGATACAGATCTCTCTCTCTCTCACACACA
Organism: Eumetopias jubatus; assembly: GCF_037043125.1. Lineage (NCBI taxonomy): Eukaryota > Metazoa > Chordata > Mammalia > Carnivora > Otariidae > Eumetopias > Eumetopias jubatus. The sequence goes on along the minus strand of NW_028274809.1, from coordinate 79,208,904 downwards.
CACACACAAATGGGTCCAATAATTTGGAACTTACCTCTTACTTTCAAAGACAATAGTACTGGCATATCTAAACTAGCCAAGACATGAACCTGCTTTAAGATGATAAAAGGTGATTCTTTTTTTTTTTGTATTTTATTTATTTTTTTTTTACAGATTTTATTTTTTATTTATTTGAGAGAGAGAGATCACAAGAGGGGGGAGGGTCAGAGGGAGGAGCAGACTCCCTGCCAAGCAGGTAGCCCGATGCGGGACTCGATCCTGGGACTCCAGGATCATGACCTGGGCCGAAGGCAGCTGCTTAACCAACTGAGCCACCCAGGCACCCTGTATTTTTTTTTTATTTAAATTCAATTAGCCAACATACAGTACATCATCAGTTTTAGATATAGTGCTCAATGATTCAACAGTTGCGTATAAAACCCAGTGCTCATTACATCATGTGCTCTCCTTAATGCCCATGGTAAGTCCATGTGTGTGTGTGAGAGAGAGAGAAATCTGTATATCTAACTCTACATCGTGTGTGTGTGTGTGTGTGTGAGAGAGAGAGATCTGTATCTGTATCTAACTCTACATTGTGTGTGTGTGTGTGTGTGTGTGTGTGTGAGAGAGAGAGAGAGAGAGAGAGAGATCTGTATCTGTATCTAACTCAGCAACCCTCAGTTTATTTCCCAAAGGCACAACTCTCTCACGGTTTTTCTCCCTCTCTGATGTTTTCCCATTCAATTTTCCCTTCCTTTCCCTATTATCCTCTGCATTATTTCTTATATTCCACATATGAGTAAAACCATATAATTGTCTTTCTCTGACTGACTTATTTCACTTAGCATAATACCCTCCAATTCCATCCATGTCAATGTAAATGTTGGGTATTCATCCTTTCTGATGGCTGAGTAATATTCCATTGTATATATGAACCACATTTTCTTTATCCATTCATCTCTTGAAGGACAGCTCAGTTCCTTCCACAGCTTGGCTATTGTGGACATTGCTGCTATGAACACGGGGTGCAGGTGCCTCTTTTTTCACTACATCTGTATCTTTGGGGTAAAGTAGTGCAATTGCTGGGCCACAAGGTAGCTCTATTTTTAACTTCTTGAGGAACCTCTATACTGTTTTCGAGCGTGGCTGCACCAGCTTGCATTGCCACTAACAGTGTGAGAGGGTGCCCCTTTCTCCACATCCTCGCCAACATTTGTTATTTCCTATCTTGTTAATTTTAGCTAATCTAACTGGTGTAAAGTGGTATCTCATTGTAGTTTTGATTTGTATTTCCCTGATGACAAGGGGTGTAGAGCATTTTTTCATGTGTCTGTTGGTGATTCTATAAGGGTCTAAAAAAAATGACTTCTAGATGATGTTCGGGATGAAATGGTCCTGGAATAAGGATCCTAGTACCTCAGTGAGGTTGGTAAGTCCATCAAATATTGCCCATATGCCAATTGCTTTGTTGACAAATACAGTGATAAAATTATACAAGGAAGTATTTGACAATTATTTTTCACCCAACACTTCAGAAATTAATCTTCATGTTCCCATGTTTGGCAGATGGCAAGTACTAGTCATTCCTGGCACCTCACTAGATAAATGAGCAATAGAAGCATTTACATTTGAAAATTTTGATATAAATAGCTATTGAAACTAGTAACCAATTAAGAAGAAAGATCTTTTGTTGAGCTTATCTAGGACCTGACTTCATCCAGCATATGATTAAAACAGACTCATTATAGCCCTAGCATCTTGTGGGTGCATTGTATCATTGTGTTTCTTCTCATTATGTGGACTAACAGTTTTGCCAATATTAAACATTGTAAAGCAGTTGTTACTCCCCAAACTGTATGAAAGCTTAACAGTTTTGTGACCATACTTTTTGATCCTCAGAATGCTGTCTGCAGCCTTGGGATTGGTTTCTTGCAATATCACCAAAAGGTACATGTAGTTCAAGACTACCACACCACCAACTATATAGCAAATCATGTTTAAAAGTAGTATTGCTGGTAATCAATCACAAAATCCTTTAAGAACAATTTTCACTGTTTAGGTATTCTGGAGTTGGGACTCCTAAATAAAGGATACAAATAAACAAAAAACAAATATAAACAATATTTGAATGGGTCACTGGGTTCTGATATCCCCCAGTGCCGTGAAATCACAGGCACTCGAATCTTGGCTCCCCCATTCTTTGGAATTTATATCTTTTTAAACATGCCTGAAAGTCTAAACCAAGCCTTATTCTTCATTGGTTATTTCAACCTGCACAGACTTTGTAATTGTCTTAATCCCACAACCATTACTACTAGAGCCATTTCTTTAAGATACTTAATCAGAGACTGCTTCCTATTATCACTTAACACATGACATATACAATTTAAGTATTCCTAAGATTGCAAGTTCCTCGAGGTCTGCTCCTATAAACTTATATTCTTTTGTACCACTTTGTCACCAAACACAGTCTAAATTTAACAGTATATGCTAATTAAATTACAATTAAAATTTCATCTTTTTGGGTGGGCAAATGAGAAATGATAAATCCTCACTCTTCTTCTTGGAATAGTGAGAAAAAAATGTGTAGTGGGATGTTGAGAAAAACTTTCCCTATTGCTTCAAAATTGGCTCTAGAGCACGGATTAGTAAAAAATTTCCTCAACAATGGGTCCAGACTCATTTCTTCAGGGCTTAATTAAAGGGAAAAAAAAATCTACTGGACCAACTATCTGTGAATCTATCATCTAACAACTAATCATCTATGTATCATTTATCTACCCCTCATTGATCATCTGTAATTGAAAAAAACTCAATTATCTATTATTTGTCATCTATCCATCTGTCTATTTCTATCTAAAGACTCAAGAATGGAGAAAGAAGAGGAAGCCTTTAGTTTCTTTGGCTTTGGCCTCATGGGGAATGTTCTATTAGTCTTCAAAGATTATTTCATACTTTTTCTAAAGTGGGTGTGTGGATATGGGAATTCAAGGGAATCTCTTACAGAGATTGAAAGATGCCATCAAAAAGGGACACTGCATTTTATTTCCCATTTGGATACGTGCCTGGCTGGTAGATTAGGCCAAGCCTAAATGAGGAGGAAAGGAGAATTAGTGCGGGAGAAGGAGGAAGGATGAAATATCCATGAGATCCCATGAAATGTATTTGGGTTTGAGCGAGCATGTTGACACTCCATCTAGGACCTAAGAGCAAGAATTTTGGGGGTATACTTCTGGGGTAAGGATGTGGAGTAGAAAAATAGGTAACATTAAAGCCAGCTTTCTATTGCATGGAGCACTGGGTGTTATACGCAAACAATGAATCATGGAACACTACATCAAAAACTGATGATGTAATGTATGGTAACTAACATAATAAAATTAAATTAAAAAAACAAAAGCCAGCTTTCTGCTGGAGAGCTATGCATTTGGAGGCCTTGCAATAACTTCCAAGGAACTCACCCTCATGTCCATGAGAGCCAGCATGACCTAGCTGGTGCCATAGTCCTGACACCCAGTCAGGGCTGGTCAGAGAAGAGGTGACTATTGACAGAATGAGGACCACAACAGGAGTTAAGTAAGTTTGGGAATATTCACTATTTTCTCTCACTCTCCTCCCCAACAGCATCAACACAGAGGAAGAACTACACTTTGCAGCAAAGGGTAGAAGATGTGTCTCAGAAACATTCTCTCTCTCTCTCTCTCTCTCTCTCTCTCTCTCCAAGCAGGGACCATCCTAGCTGAAGCTTGTCCTAGAGGTGGGGGAAGAGATGCATTTTCAACTAGATTGAGTATTGATAATGTTCAAGATGTTAAGGGAAAACAAAAGAGATTTGACTGAGCACAAATGAAAGCAATGATTGGGGAAAAAAGTGTTTCATAGCTGTTACTTACTATGTAGAACCAGACAGAGTTTCTTTCCTTCTCTTCTTTCTTTCTTTCCTTCTTTCTCTCCTTCCTGTCTTTCTTCCTTTTTTTTTTTCTTATCTTTTGATAGATGTGTCCATAAACATTCAACTTCAAGTCTTTTCATGAAATCTGGTTATCACTGCTAGGGCATGAATTCTGTTAGAGGAACCAGGAGACATAATGTCTCCGACTGGTTGCCCAGAAGCAAATCGAAGAGGATGATTCCAGTTTAAGTGATTTATTAACAAAGTGCTTCCAGGGGTAGCTAGTCAGGGAGTGGGAAAAGGAATGGGGAAAGCAGGCCAGGGAAGAGAAGGAAGCTGAGCAAGGGTGAGCTCAGGCATGGTTTCACAGGAGCTAGCTTCAGCCTAATCCTGTAGGAAATTATGGACTGTGGATTCTGCCTCTGATCATCCCCATCCCAGTCAAGGGGGCTGGGACTGTCTTATGAGCTTCCCCACAGCTGGGAGTCACCGGTTAAGGGCCACAACTTCCGGATCTCTGCCCTGGAAAAGGGGGCTCCACGAGCCCATAAGCAATCCTCTCATGGGGAAACAAAAATTGTAAAAATGAGATCCAAGAGGATCTGAACAGAGCATCAACATTATCTGCTACACACATTTATGGAATGTTACAGTGGAAGAGTACTTGGAGAACGCCAGACCATGGCATACCTTGATTAGCTGTAAGCTGTCACTTGCACACACACACACGCATGCACGTGTGCACACAGGCACATGCACACATGCACATACACCCATGCACAATGTTGCTAATAATAAAGTACAAACATTTGTAAATTTTTTTAACTAACTTGTTTAGACTGCAAGGTTATCCCTATCATAATGTCACTCTTAAGAGCAATCCCATGTGCTTCCCTTATTGGGAGAGAAAGAGTTGGAGGTACAGCTGGAACTGAGAATGGCATGGACCTCAGGACTGCCTTATTTCTGCTGCAATTCACCCTCACATACTCTTACCATGGCTCTGATGATACTTGTGGCAATTAGAAATGATTTAGAGCTTATGAGTTCTGGTTTTATAATTACTTCAGATTTTTAAAAATTAATCTGTGAATAAATGCGGGTTTATTTCTAAAAAGGCCTATAAGAAGGTGTACTGCTTGCTAGAAAAAATATGCCAAAAATCATTACTGTAGGAGATCCCAGCAAGCAGCCTGGTGTAGAAGTAAGACAGTATATACTAATGATTAAAAGTGTGCAGTTAAATTGCCTGGGGTCAAATCCTGGTTTTGCTAGTAACAAAATGTTTTTCAGTGGACAATTTAATTTTTTACACCTAAATACCCTCATCTATAAATAGGAATAAGACTGGAACTTGCTTTATCAGGCTGCCGGAGATTAAAGGACATAATATGGGAGGACTGCTTAGATACAATGCTACATAGAGTAAGTGCTCCATAAATGTTCCTTTTTATTAAGAACATGGTTTCAGGAGTTGGAAAGGCCCGCCTAGTTCTATCTTTTTGTCCTTGGGCAGGTGAGCCTAAGCTCTTCTCAGTTAAGTGAAGATAATATTAGCATGACTAGATTTCCGTGGGGATTAAATGCATAATATCTGGAATCACCTACCCAACCTGAAGTCCGTACGTGTCAGCTCCCTGTCCTTTCATCGACTGCACAAATATTCTCCACACATGAAGGAGAAATGCTGTACCTCCTCAGCATGAATGCATTCACATTCACTCTTTCACTCAATCTCTTTTGCATATGTACAAATGGAAGCCTACTTTAATCTTTCGACTTCGAGAAGATGACAGCAGGGACCATTCCACCTCCACAAAGATCTAATGTTAGAATATGTTCCCTTAAATTAAACTGAGATTTGCATCCATCTAAACATAACCTTATTTGTTCCTGGAGCAAAATAAACTTGAACTGTTCTTGAGTTCATTCAGTTGGCCAACAGAACTAAAAACTTCCCCTTAAATTAAGAACATACTAGGAGAGATTAAGTGCTCGCGGGTTCAGTAGCACATTAGGTGGAGTATTTCCTGTGCCTTCACTAGAGCAAGGCTTCAATGTAAAGGAAGTCAAAGTATTCACAGAATAGTCCAAGCTGTTATATTCCTTTCAAAACCAGTCTTTTGAGTCTGCTCGATAGCTTCTGGCTAGTTGATCCCCAGACCTCATTTTTTTTTTTTTTTGGGTGTTTAAAGTAGTTTGGATTTTATTAACTAGATTGAGTTGAGGGTTAGGGTTGGATAATCAGATACTTCCTTCAGAAAATTGTTTCACTGGGGGTGAAGGTTGTTGCTTAGAGTATGAAGCATAAAAAAAGTCATTTGTTTTATTCTCAATTACATGAAAGGCTTAGAACAAGACATTACACAGGGAGCAAGTTCAGGGTCTCTATTCGAATTATACGGGCAACCTCATGAAAAGTGGACAGCCTCTGTGTTAATGACTTTCAGCAACAGTGTGATAGGCAGGAGAGTGAAGGAATGCTTCCTGGTTCATCCCTGTCTTCCAGAAGACCCATGTTTATTGCAGCATTATTCACAATAGCCAAGATGTGGAAACAACCAAATGTCCATCAATAGGAAAATGAATAAAGAAAATGTGGTATATGCATACAATGGATTTATTCCACCTAAAAAAAGAAGGAAATTCTGTAGTGTGCAACAACATGGATTCCACATATATGAGGTATCTAAAATAGTCAAACACACAGAAGAAGATAAAGGCCACAAAAGCAAAAATAAACATGTAGGATGATATCAAACTAAAGTGTTTCTACATGGCAATGGAAACCATCAACAAAATGAAAAGGCAACCTACAGACAGAGAGAAAATATTTGTAAACCACAAGTCTGATAAAGGGTTAATATCCGAGATATACAAGGAACTCTTACAGCAAAACAAATAAATAAATGAAAAACCCAACATAAAAATGGGCAAAGGACCTGAATAGACATTTTTCCAAAGAAGATATACAAATGGCCAAGAAGTACATGAAAAGGTGCTAAACATCACTCATCATCAGGGGAATACAAATCAAAATGACAATGAGATATCATCTCAGACCTGTTATATTATCAAAAAGCAAATGATAACAAATGCTAGTGAAGATGTGGAGAAAAGGAAAACCTTGTGCAGTGTTGGTGGGAATGCAAACAGGTGCAGCCAGTATGGAAAACAGTATGGAGGTTCCTAAGAAATTAAACATAGTACTAAATGATCCAATAATCCCACTTCTGGGTATATATCCAAAAGAAACAAAACCATTATGTCAAGATAGATATATATCTCTCCTTGATGTTCATAACAGCATTACTTATAACAGACAAGGTATGGAAACAACCTAAGTGTCTGTCAACTCATAAACAGATAAAGAAAATATGCCATCTATATACAATAGGATATTCTTCAGTCTTAAAAAAGAAAGAAATCCTGTCATTTGTGACAACGTGGATGAAACTGGAGGGCATTATGTTATGTGAAAAAGCCATACAGAGAAAGACAAATACTGCATGGTATTACTTATATGTGAAATCTTTGAAAAATTAGTTGAATTCATAGAAAAAGAGTAGAGAAGTGGTTGCCAAGGGTGGGGGTGGGGAAATGAGAGATTGGTAAAAGGCCACAAACTTTCAGTTATAAAATGAATAAAGTCTGAAGATCTAATGTATAACATAGTGACTATGATAACATTATATTATAATTGAAATTTGCAAGGAAAGTAGAACTTAAATGTTCTCACCAAGAAAAAAAAAAAGTAAATACGTGAGGTGATGGATGTTAATTAACTTGGTGGGAGAATCCCTTTCACAATGTTTACATACCAAATCTCCACATTTTCCACTTTAAATATCTTCCAGTTTTGTCAATTATACCTCAATAAAGCTTAAAAAAAAAACAGAAAAAGATAAAGAGGAAGATGGTGGGAAGGATGGTTTTCAAAGAGACGTACTCATTAACCATTCATTATGGAAGCTATGAATCAAGTGTTGGATACTTACAGACTACCAGGCTATGGGTGGGATATGCTGTTCAAACCAGAATGGTAAATGGCATAAAAATAGGGCAACAACACAGAACAGCACTCAGCCTTTGACCAAGTATTCCCTGCTGTATGCCTGCCCAGCACACCTGGCCCTACACGGGGCTCTGAGGAAGGGCAAGGATCCTGTTCTCCGTGAAGGCGCTTTCCAGGGCAGATCAGTAGAGCACACCAGTTACCCAGAATGAGGTCCCATGAGGGCTTACAGAGTCCATTTTGAACTCAGTGGACAGCAGCCTGTCCAGCCCTCAGTGTCCTGCCAGACAATGCACTAGCTCGTGCTTGAAGATGCAGAAGTGGGGTGGTGATGAGAGGTAAAGAACACTATGGGCCTGGAGAAAAGGTAAGAAAAGGCACAGAAGAGAGAATTGTCTGAGGGCAAAGATCTCCAGGGGACTTTCTGGTGTCCACATGGAGCGTGGGAGAGGAGCCCAGGCAGGGAGGTTGAATGACCGACTCTGGGAGGCCCTGATGGGATTTTAAATGGTCCTATAGGACTTGGAGAGGCTTTAAAGGGCCTGTCCAAGTAAGGAATCTTCCAGCAGCAAGTGGCCTTAAACCTAGCTCCAAATAAATGTATTGGCTTCTGTAACTAAAAATGTCAAGGGAAGAGAAAACTAAAGCAAATTAAAAGTTTAACACCACCACTACCACCCCCCAAAAATAAACACCATATAGAAGCAGAGTGGAATGGTGGTTGCCAGGGGATGGGTAGAAGGGGATATTGGGAATTGTTAATCAAGGGGTATAAAATTTCGGTTACATAAGATGAATAAGTCCAGAGATCTGCTGTACAACATTGTGCCTATCATTAACACTACTATAGTGTACACTTAATAATGTGTTGAGGATAGATCTCATGTTAAATGTTCTTACCACAATTTAAAAAAATGAAATCTCTATTGAAAACTCAATGAGAGCATCAGGAGAGGTTGCAAGGAAGGCCAAAGCACAGACCTCTGCTCTGCACTCACATTTTCCTTCTTTTTTCAGACAAATGGAGTGATTTGACATTCTTCCATCCATCCTTCCTTCCATCCATCCCAGGAATTCCTGGTTCAGTCACAGCATCTGTACCCACTGAGATTACTGAAATGTACATTAAAAGGAGCGCCCTGTTTCCTGCTCCAATTTCTTCTTTGGTCGTATGTATTGAGAAAGGAGGCTTCTGGGAGAAGGAGTATGTAAAGCTGTGTCGTATGTCAAAGATAGGCACGTATATTAGCTGATTTTCTTCCCTTTCCCTGGCCTTGACCAATCTCTCCATTTTTTATCTCCATGATAAGAACCAGAAGGTAAATGGGACGACATCTTGAAATTCCAAGGTTGCCTTGTCCAAACACACACACACACACACACACACACACACACCACACGCACGTGGAAATTTCTGATCTACCCTAAAGTGAAGTGCTTTTATGCAGCCCCAAATTGTTTTGTCAAGCATACAGCAGCTTCAAAATTATTTCTTGCTTCTATCATTAAAGTGCAATCTTAGTCTGCACAGAGACGTAAGAAATCTTTCTGTCTCCAGGATAATTTTTGTAATTGTGTTCCCATAGCCATTTGTCTTTGTTTTTTATTTTTTCCTCATAATCCTTTTGCCAACGTCTGTTTTAAGGAACGTGGGGGTATCATAGACCTTTAGGTGTTGGAAAGAATCCTGGAGACTTCTTGTCTAAGAGTCTAAGACCCAGGAAGGATAAAGATTTACCCTCAACATAGTCACACAATTATTAACAACAGAACTGCTTTGAGACACCAAGGTCTTAGAAAGTCCACTCTTCCATCCAGACAGACCCGGGTTGCTTCATTTGACTGTGTCACAAATTGGCCCTTCTCCTGCTGATGCAGCTTTCTATCGCCTTCCCTGATCACTCTTGATGGACGCTATGGGCACAGAGCTTCTGGGTCCCTAAAGTATTCCTGGACATCTAGTTTTCTCTCTCTCATCTTCTTTTGTATCAAAACTGATAAGCCCAGAAATCACATCCTGCTTTCTCTTCCAGGAAGCACAAGCCTTTTAGCCTGAGAAGCACCTTGGCAACTCCTCAGATGGAATCCATCTGTTTTCCTACTTTTGTCCTGTTCTTCTGCCTTCCTCAAAGCTGCTCCCACATTCCCTGTCCCTTGGTTTCTGCCTTTCTTAAAACTCTGCCACAGTATTTCAGCATCCCCACACCACCACTAACTTTGCTTTGAAGAAAACAGAGGACGGACATGAGGAAGTCTTAAATTCCAGAACCTTACAAATTTCTCCCAAGTCCTGTTTCCAATTAAGTTGAAGCTAGTTAGATTCTAACTTTTCTTTTGTATCCCGAGACTGGAGTTTCTCAAAAGCCATCTTGATTTTTCCCATTTTCTGCATTTTGAATAAGGCGTACATACTCCTTCTCCCAGAAGCCTCCTTTCTCAATACATACGACCAAAGAAGCAACTGGAGCAGGAAACAGGGCGCTCCTTTTAATGTACATTTCAGTAATCTCAGTGGGTATAGATGCTGTGCCTTTAGATAATTTCCATTCTCTTCACTAAAGGAAACTAATAGTTTTATCTTTCTACATATTTTGAAAATAAAATATTCTGATTTTTAAATGGGGAAATGGAGCATATTTTACTGCCTCTTGGAAATTCGAAGGATATATAAGCAAAGTCTAGGTTCCAAGCAGTTTTGCCACAAAGAAATGTAACTTTATTTAAACCATTATTTACTAAGTCTGTTGAACTGATGCTGGAATCTCTGGAATCTAGGTTGTTGGTGCATATTAACATCCTAAACCATACGTGCCTGGAAACGTTTCTCTACTATAAAGGCATCACTGACTTGCTGTAAATGTTTCCTTCCTTACAATCCCATATATCTGACCCACTCCTTTAGAAAATAATTTCTGTACCTGAAATGTTTAGTCTCATTTGATCCATATTTTCTACATACCAGACATTACATATACCAGGTATTATTTCCACTAAACAAAGAAATTTGGATGAAACAATGTATTGGTGAGAGAGTTTCTGACTGTAAATAAGAAAACTCTCAACTCACAGTGGCCTAAGCGATTAAGGAATTTTTATTATTTATTACTCCCTAAAGCAAGAAGTCCTGAGGCAGAGCGATTCTAGTCCTGATTAATGCATCAGCTCCGTGACATCATCAACAATTGGGACTCTTGCCATTGCTAGTCTCCCATCCTCAGCATTGCCACTGTGTCAAAGGCCAGCTGATCTCAGGGTCACACGTATGCCATGCAGATATGACAACGTAGAGCAAAAGAAGAGAAAGACCTGGTGCGCCTGAGTGGCTCAGTTGTTTTGGCGACTGCCTTCAGATCAGGTCATGATCCTGGAGTCCTGGGATCGAGCCCCGCATCGGGCTCCCTGCTTGGCAGAGAGTCTGCTTCTCCCTCTGACCCTCCCCCCTCTTACATGCTTTCTCTCCCTCTCAAATAAATAAATAAATAAAATCTTTAAAAAAAAAAAAAGAAGAAGAAGAAGAGAAAGGCCTCTCTTCAATAGCGGAAGTCATTGTTTTTCTATCAGCCCCTATCAGGGAAAAATCAAACCCTCCACAATTAGCTATCACTACACATGATAATTAAAGAAGATAAGTTCAAATCTCAACAAAACAATTGATTCTTAATATCTTACTGGACCAATTGTAGGCCAACTCCTTTCACATTCTTCTAATCATGTTTCCTTAATTATCACTGTAGGGTCTGACCCCACCTCTCCTGCTATGGATTTCTGCTTTCTTCTACTTGACTACCCCAAACCCTTCCCTGGCATTAGCCACAAGGTAATTCCTTTTTTAAAAAAATTTTATTTATTGGGGCGCCTGGATGACTCAGTCATTAAACATCTGCCTTTGGCTCAAGCCATGATCCCATGGTCTTAGACTCGAGCCCCACATCGGGCTCCCTGCTCAACAGGGAATCTGTTTCTCCCTCTCCCGCTTCCTGTGTTCCTGCTCTCGCTGTGTCTCTCTCTGTCAAATAAATAAATAAAATCTTAAAAAAATTATTTATTTATCTGTGAAAGAGAGGGAAAGAGAAGGAGCAGGGGGAGAAGCAGAGGGAGAGGGACAAGCAGACTCCTTGTTGAGCATGGGGCCCGATGCAGGGCTCGATCTCAGGACCCTGAGATCATGACTTGAGCTGAAATCATGGGTCAGAGATTTGACTGACTGAGCCACCCAGGCACCCCTGGCCACAATACAATTCTTAGAAGAAGTCTTAGCTTTTACCAGTGTACAAAAGAAAGTCTATAATTTTGATGTCTTAAAGAAGTGGGACTTGATGAATGCCTAGCTACTGGCTTGTTTAACATTTCTCTTCATCCTTCCCACAATGAATTCTTAGGAAACAATAAGGTCTAATTTAAAATTCTTAGTCTGTGGTCTAATTTCTGAGTAATGATGGAGCACAGACAAAACTGGGACTGTATCAGCAAAAAGAAATGAGTAGTGACTCTTTGGTCAGCATCCAATAATACTTGCTGTAAGTATCCTATTATCTGAGTATTAAATACACAAAGTTAATCGGTTCCTTGAAGACGCATGCTCATACCCTCTCATCTATACCTCCGTACACCACCTTGAACTCAAGTGAGTACTTGGTAATGAGGAAGTAGTGTTACCCTTCTGGGGCCCCAGCAACAAGGATCTCCAAGGAGAACTGCTGACCATTAGAATGAGAATACCACTAAAAATTACTAGTACATATTTATATTGTCATTTATTCCCTTGGGGTTTAAATAACATCAGCTTTAATTGTGCAAATATCATATGCTGTGCATCTATAAATAAGAGTTACTTCAGGGAAGAATATCCCAATCCAAATATTTGTAGCTTAAAATATATATTTAAAAAAGAAAAAAAAAGTGACCCAGATACAGGCCATTTTTTACCTGGTTCAATCCAAATGGTTTGAAATTTATTGGCACAATCCACAAATCTAAAAGATTTTGAGTCTTAAAAACATGAAAGCCCCAGATGGTTTTATTGGCTCAGACATCTTTCCATAATTATATTTTGTCAGAAAAGTCACCTAAGAGCATAGATAACACTGATTTAAGTCAGACCCTTCAAAATGTGTCCAAAAATGATTGAGTCAAAGAGAAGAATACAGCAATAATAAGTTGTTGTTTCATTATGAAATGCAAGATGATCTGCATAGTTCAATAAAACTTCAGGGCCAGAAATAACTTAAATGGCAGTGGATTGCAGACATTGGCTTAACTTGATCCAAAAATTATTGGGTGAAAGATGGTTTAGGGATGATTCAGATGTTACTAGCTTCCAAATACTTGTACTTAGAAATATGGAAAATCTATGTATGCTATTTCTCCAAGTCCACCTGGCTGTCTAAAACTGACAGTCTACAAACCAAAAGGGAGTATTCCAGTGATAGAAGGAAATTAGAATTTTTGTGGGTTTTACACTTTTTTTCAGAGACATCTGCTTACAGTCATCCTTATAGACTCACTATTTTTATAGTTTTAGAACAACTACTTTCAATTTTGAGGCTGAAGCATGTTTTCTTTTTTCCAGACAATCTGTATTTTGTAGAGAGTTGGGCAAAGTGCTAAGTTTATATTAAATAAATTGCTCACTAAGATAGACAATCATAGTCAAAACTGAAAAACAGGATTCATTTGTATTCTTCAGAGTCCCCAGAAAATCCACTGTTTCTCTTCTCTATGTCTTCTTTCAATTTTGGCTAGCCAGTTTTACTCTCTTAGCAAAATCTCTTCTTGAGGACAGACATATGGACATATACACATATAACACACACATAGTGTGTATATACAATGATGTTAGTCATTTATACCTTAGTCTTAATGGATATTTGCATTTAAAAGTCTTTTAATAATTATAAATTAAGAGGCTTTGCATTTTCTGTAAAATAAAAGTAATCCAAACATTTCTGGACCTCACCAGTTTTGGGATGCAGGGCAACTTAATCACGATTACAAATTAAACATATCTTATCCTCATCTGCTAACCAGGATCTGTGATCTCCTGCAAATTCTTCTCCATCTGACCCATCAGCTCTAGCAGGTTTTCCTATGTGTTCGTGAACTGATCCATCAGCCACAGTCACCACTGGACCATGTGGTGTTTTCCACATTCCTCCTGCCCTGGTCTAACTCTTCTTGGTCAATGTCCTTTCCTCCTGGGATTCTGGCATGCCTAACCTCTGCCGTGGTTTGGTGGCCTGCCAGGAGAATATCAGCGCTATGCTGAGACTTTGCTGCCAACGGTCCCAAACTTTGCCATCCTCGAGGTACTTAGAGTATGTTGCCATTTTGGTAGAAAGGAAATGGTTCTCCCTATTACTGAGACACACTATTTTATCCAGAAATCCTAAAAATGATACTTACATTGGCCTTATTTCTCTTCTTTCTGTGCACCTGTTTATCATTTCCTCCAATTTCTTTAGTTAAATAAACCAGGTCCCTATTTAACTTGATTCTTGCAGTTAGGCCCTAGAGGAGTGCCTTCTGTCCCTGGGGCATTTATCATCTTGTACGAAGACAGGTGTAAAGTATGCAAAAATAACCGTAGTAAAAGGACTAGTGTGTGATTTTAAAGTAGATATGTGATTTGTGGCACAGAGATTTTTCGCTGAAGGAGCTGAAGATTTGAAAGACAGAAATGTACTATTTGGACCAGCAGCCCATTGAGAGTGGACTAGAATGGACAAGAGAATAAAGGAACAGAGATAGGACATGCAGTGTTTACAGGGCACGCTGAGTCCTATCATTCAGGGTCAGGGTCACTGAAGGAAATACAACTAGAGAACCTGAGCTTCCCTCTGTGACAGTTACATTCACTACATTTTGTGCCATGTCCCCCCTCAATGCAGTTTGAACTTGATGGCCCAGATCCAAAAAGTCTTTTAAAAGAGAAAAACTGGTTTTCATGTGTGCCTATTTATATTGGAAAGAATATAATCACCAGAAGCTGCCCAGAACAGATTCCTGGTGATTTTTGAGACACATGAGGATGTAGATTGTGTTTTCATTTACTCTTGATAGAAAGGTATCACTTTGGAAATGAGAGTAGGATATGAGTAACGCATAGTACAGTGCTTTGCCAATGGTGGGTGCTCAGTAAATATTCACAGAAGAAAGGAATTGCCATAAATAAAGATTTTGCTTAACGTGACCACGGCTTGCAAAACTGTGCTCTGCAAGGGATTTGGAGCCACAGAGGTGTCACCTAGAGGAGGCCTCCTTCCCCACACACATACACCCTTCATCTAGAAGAACTTCACTTTTATCTACTTTATATTTAAGGGCTCTGAGTGAGATTTCCTTTAAAGGAAATAAGGATTCCATGACTTAAAACTTTTGAAAATGATATTCTTACAATAATTAAATTTGGTCCCCTGAAAAGGGACAAAGAACATTTAAAAAAATTCCAAGGGAATTATGATTCCAGGGAATGCACTAACTTGATTAAGAAATGTTGAGAAAGAAAAACAAAGCTGGGGCCATCACGTTGCCCGATTTCAAGCTATATTACAAAACTGTGATCACCAAGACAGCATGGTACTGGCACAAAAACAGACATATAGACCAATGGAACAGAACAGAGAACCCAGATATGGACCCACAACTCTATGGTCAAATAATCTTTGACAAAGCAGGAAAAAACATACAATGGAAAAAAGACAGTCTCTTCAATAAATGGTGCTGGGAAAATTAGACAGCCACATGCAGAAGAATGAAACTCGACCATTCTCTAACACCATACACAAAGATAAACTCAAAATGGATGAAAGACCTCAATGTGAGACAGGAATCCATCAAAATCCTAGAGGAGAACATAGGTAGTCACCTCTTTGACATCGACCACAGCAACTTCTTTCAAGATACATCTCCAAAAGCTAGTGAAACAAAAGCAAAAATGAACTTTTGGGACTCCATCAAGATAAAAAGCTTCTGCAGAGCAGAGGAACAGTCAACCAAACAAAGAGGCAACCCACAGAATGGGAGAAGATATTTGCAAATGACACTACAGATAAAGGGCTGGTATTCAAGATCTATAAAACAACTTCTCAAACTCAACACCCGAAAAACAAATAATCAAGTCAAAAAATGGGCAGAAGACATGAAAAGACACTTCTCTGAAGAAGACATGCAAATGGCTAACAGACACATGAAAAAAATGTTCATCATCATTAGCCATCAGGGAAATTCAAATCAAAACCACATTGAGATATCACCTTACACCAGCTAGAATGGCAAAAGTGGACAGGGAAAGAAACAGCATATGTTGGAGAGGTTGTGGAGAAAGGGGAACCTCTTACACTGTTGGTGGGAATGCAAGTTGGTACAGCCACTTTGGAAAACAGTGTGGAGGTTCCTCAAAAAATTAAAAATAGAGCTACCCTATGACCCAGCAATTGCACTCCTGGGTATTTACCCCAAAGACACAGATGTAGTGAAAAGAAGGGCCATATGCACCCCAATGTTCACAGCAGCAATGTCCGCAATAGCCAAACTGTGGAAAGAGCCAAGATGTCCTTCAACAGACGAATGGATAAAGAAGTGGTCCATATATACAATGGAATATTACTCAGCCATCAGAAAGGATGAATACCCAACTTTTACAACAACATGGATGGGACCGGAGGAGATTATGCTAAGTGAAATAAGTCAAGCAGAGAAAGTCAGTTATCATATGGTTTCACTTATTTGTGGCGCATAAGGAATAGCATGGAGGACATTAGGAGAAGGAAGGGAAAAATGAAGGGGGGGAAATCAGAGGGGGAGATGAACCATGAGAGACGATGGACTCTGAAAAACAAACTAAGGGTTCTAGCGGGGAAAGGGGTGGGGGGATGGGTTAGCCTGGTGATGGGTATTAAGGAGGGCACGTATTGCATGGAGCACTGGGGGTTGTACAAAAACAATGAATCGTGGATCACTGCATCGAAAACTGGTGATGTATTGTATGGTGACTAACATAACATAATAAAATTTAAAAAATAAAAAAAGTTTTAATGTACTATTTTCAGGACAGAGGGGAAAAGGAAATATTATGGCAGGCAGTAAGAATGATATATAAATAAAAATGATTATACTGGAGATTCATAGTAACAAAATAAGAAATACTCATTTTCTCTAATTTTTATAAGCTACCCACTGAATAAATGTTTTAAACAGTTAAAATTAAATTTTAGATTCTAACAAGTAAATATGGTCTTATGAAATGCTCACATTTTATAGTAGGCATTCATGCGTAAGAATGCAGAATGGGAAAAAATCACTTTTAGACAGAAACAGATCTAGTAATGGGGGAATAATTAATAGTACTATACCCCAAATGCTACTCTCAAGAAAATCTCTGAACTTAAGAATGGAGATTCATGTACAGAGTACCTCGTGAAAGTGTACTACAAGCAATTGGCCAGATGCAAGCCTTTTTGGGGTGGTTAGAAGGAAGGTAATAATACATTTAAATGAGTAGGAGGAAGAAGCCTGGGAAGGGGACAAATTCTACAATGGGAGATGTCCAATAAAGGTAAAAACCAGATGGAAATAATAACCATATTAAGATTAGATTGGCCTATAGGAAAGAATTTGAAACAAGACATATAACCACAATGTAAGTTGGGATCATAAATAAAACTGAATATAGAATGGAAGAACTATCTTGGTGAGGGCTAAGCCAACTGGGGGATTGGCTAAGTGCCATTTATTGTGGGAATTTAAAGGATAAATTTTGAACAAAGTTGCTATAGTTATATTTGAACCAATAATCATGATAATTTATAATAATAAGACAGTTAATGCATCATTTGCAAACTAAATTGTTATTAATAAAGAAATATGATATGTTTTATTAATTAAAGATTTTTATTTGGAACATGTATACTGCTGTTCATCTTTCAAGTACTATAATAAGATATATAATGATTATGCTATCCTTGTGTCCTAAGAAGGTGAGTCATGCTTATCTCTCTATGAGAAGTGACAAATAAGGGCAAATAAATGTCATTTCTGCGTGATACTTGTCCTTGAGAGTCTTTAAGCAACATTTATCAAGTGAGTTGATAAAAAAGGAACAAGGAAATAAATTCCACCAATAATTATGAACCTAGTGTTGCACATCAGGATGCATTAATGTAATAGACCTGGTCAACAGCCTAAAATATTTGGATACTGCCAGGAAAGTGACTCACTTTGCCAAAAAGTTTTGCCAAGATAGAGGAGCAGAATATGGATTCTTTCATATGATATAAAAGAAAGGGTTTTTAATATGATCTTGATTAACTTGGGACAGATCCCCCAACACCCACCCACCAATCACTCTTTTTATTTGATAGAAGAAATCCACTCATAAAACCATTTGGCACAGAGCATGTCTTTCTGAACTGGCTCACTTGACAAATATTTTCAGTCTCGGGAATAATGTAAACCTTTCCATTAAGGCTCTATGGTCAGCATTATAAATACTGTTTAAAAACTAGGAGACGTTTTGGCTAAAGGGACATTCTGGAACAAAAGATTGAAGAGAGACAACTCTGAAAACTTCCCTTTGCTGGAGGAAGTGATTCTGTAGGCTCAAATCAAAAGCAATAAAGCCTTCTAAATTTTTAAGCAAACCAAAACCTACAGACACTTGGAAACAACACAGAATTTTTTTAGAAGCTTACTTCCTCTCAGATAACCTAAAAATGAAATGTGGATTCATAATCCTTATTTTGCTGACTTGCAGGCCTTATGAAAGTTCATCTCCTTGACTTGAGAGCAAAGGACATGATATGATAGAAATCCCACCTGAAGACCTTGGAAATTCTGTTGCTCATTGAAACAAATCTACTCTCATCTAGCAAAACCGGTAATGGGAGTTCTGATTCCATTATTTTGCCATGCCAGACATTTGTCAGTTAGAGTTTCCAGCATTTGTAGACAAAGAAATGAAAACTCAGAAATGACTGTCAAAAGATGATTTTCAGCCCCAGCAGCCACAGCATGAGGCAAGTGAGGCGAGAAGATGCTGCAGCAGCCGCACCAGCTCCCAGCAGCAATGATGTGTGAAGTGATGTCCACGATTAACGAGGATACCCCAATGAGCCAAAGGGGGTCCCAAAGCAGTGGCTCAGACTCAGACTCCCATTTTGAGCAGCTGATGGTGAATATGCTAGATGAAAGGGACCGTCTTCTAGACACCCTTTGGGAGACCCAAGAAAGCCTCTCACTTGCCCAGCAAAGACTGCAGGATGTCATCTATGACCGAGATTCGCTCCAGTGACAGCTCAGTTCAGCCCTGCCACAGGATATCGAATCCCTAACAGGAGGGCTGACTGGTTCTAAGGGGGCTAATCCGCCGATCTTAAGATCAAATCATCCTGGATTTAAGATGGGCTCTAAATCTAATGACAAGTATCTTTATAAGAAGATGAGAGGACACTGAGAAGCACACCGAGGAGAACACCATGTGAAACTGGAGACAGATTGCAGTCATGCACCTACATACCAGTGAATGCCAAGGATTCCTGATAACCACCAGAAGCTGGAGAGAAGCATGGAACAGATTCTCCCTCAGAGTTTATACAAAAAAACAAAACAAAACAAAACAAAACAAAAAACTGCCCAACAACTTGATTTCAGACTCCTGGCATCCAGAACTAAAAAAAGAATAAATATCTATTATTTTAGGATAAAAAAAAGGTGATTTTCACAGTTATGTTAGTCATTCCACAATGTTTACTTCTTATTCAAATCAGAAAACTACCTGTGTTCTCATTGAAATTCAAAGTTAAACATGATTTAAGTTTACAGTTTAGTTTTATACACAATTATTATTGCTATAATTTTTAAGGTAAGTAACATTTTTCACATTAAAGTTGAGAATAAGAGAAGCCTTTTTTTTTAGAAAATTTGTTTTGTATTCTGTCTCCATGAAGGAAATGAATATCCAATGCAATAAAAAGACAGTATGAAGTTGTGTGTGTGTGTGTGTGTGTGTGTGTGTGTGTGTGTGTGTGTGTTTCCAGAAAGGAAATAAATAGCTTTCATATAATTCTCAGAGATTCGTGACCCAAAAAGGTCAAAACTACTAATAAAGCGTTAGTTCACACTCACATCCTCGGTTCTATTCAACTTTGTAATAAATATTCAGTTGAGCCATATACAACTGCAAATGTGTAACCATTTTGGACCCATAAAATTATAGGTCAATATTATAAGACTCAGCCTAACATCTTAGATCGATTTGTAGGAAGCATGAAAAACTAAGTAAGAAAAAATATGTTGGACCCAGAATCAAATTTGAAAGAAATCTGGGCATTCTGAGGTATGGGATAGAAAGCTATTGCAATGAAAGAGAACAAGGATAAATATAAAATCCTATACTGAGCAAGATAAACATTTTTCAAGTATAGAATAACAGAGCTATTTCACCGTGCAGGTGAAACTCCAAGGATGTAAATGACAATAGGCTCCACACGAGATAATAATGAATGCTAACACAATCTTAGCCTTAGGAGAACCAGAGAGGTTCACCAAGTACTCTCTTCATGCAAGACTTGGTCTCTGGTATTTTTAGATTTACTTTCTCATTCAGTTCTCACAATATTACTTTGAAGTAAGTATTAACGGCTCAATTTTACAGGTGATGAAACCGAGCATCAGAAAAGCCACATTGCTGGTCCATAGCTAGTGTCAGTGATGGAAAATCTAATAAGCATAATTATTAATAATTATTATTAATAATAATCATTGATAAACTTTACTGAGCTTTCTGCAAACAAGGAAGTATGATGAAACACATTACACTATCATTTCATTTAATAATGATATTAATATTGAATAACTCTATTAGGTAAGTATTATTTCCATTTTACAAATGAAAAAATTGTGGTTCAGAGATTGTAACTAGCTTGATAAAGTTCTTCAGACTCCAGCCCCAGACACAAAAGCAACAACACAGAGAGTATTTAACCAGCTGTCATGATTGAGAAAGGTCAAATCCCTTATTTTATGTGTATCTCCAAATAGTTTTGCTCTTCTGATGAAATTGTGACAGATAGACATGTATAAATCCATCCATGTTTCGGGTTATATAGAACTCTGGGAGATTATACAACAAAATGTTAAATGGCTATGTCTGAGAAGTAGAGTTTGCCGTGATTTTTGACTTTTGTTTGCTCATATTCATGCTCTAAATTTTTAACAGTGAACAACGTATGCTTACTTGAGGCCTAATAATTTTTACAATAAAATAATTTTTAATCCTCCTCATCAGTGAGTCCATTTATTTAAAAAAATAGTATAACTGAACCCATGAATCTGAGTTCAAAAGTGGTACCACAAATGCATGCAAGTTCTCCAATACTCAGACACATCAGTAAAGTATGTGGGAAAAGGTGATAAAAGCTAAATTCGGCATTTAAAAAGCAGATTAGGGGAGCCAGAAGAGTGCTCTGCCTTCCAAATGCATCAGCTCGGGTACTAACTCTTTCTGCAAAACATCTGGGGGGATGATTCTCCCTGCTGTCATGAAGTCTCCCTGAGCAGGAGGCGGGTGGGGATCGAGGGTGCCCGTGCTGCTCTGAAGAGTGTGGTCACACCCGCGGAGGCAGGGGCGGGGGGGGGCAGGGGGGAAGGGGGGCGGGGGGGTTGGGTAGCTGCCTGCAGTGGCTACTTGCAGTGGCTGGAAGCAGCGCAAGGTGAAAGGCAAGCTGTAGTGACACTTACCAGGGGATGAGCCTGAGGGTTGTGCTGGGAAACAAACAAAAGGAGGAAGTAGAAATGAAAGACAGAGTCTGGTAAGAAGTTCAGAGACAAGTAGGAAATTAGGTGTGGGCAAGAAATGGGCAACCAAGGCTTTGGGGGTGAGACAGGAGAAATGGGGAGAAGAGGAGGAGAAGCCAGAAGAAAAGTGGGAAGAACAGAGTGACCCACCTCTCATCACACATCCTCTCCTGATGAGATGAAAACCACCTCCTTCTTGTGCTTGTCTCTTTCACCTAATTCATCTCTCACTTTTCTGGCGTTCCCTTCTCTCTGCCATTTTTCTCTCTTGCTGTGTTGCATCAGATCAAAATCCCTTTTGTCCTGGGAAGCCTAAATAAGACATAAATAGGGAAAGAAAGAGGCTTTGGAAAGAGAGCAAGGGGAGAGGTAAAAAGGTTGTGGAACTGTAGCACGTGCCTCCAGTGAATTAAAAATTTGCAGGTGAAACTACAAATAAATCTTAAGCATGATACAGAAACTCAGGTAGGGCTTGGGGCACTCCTGAACGCTAGTTTAATCCATGGCTCCTCATTTGCCTTCCAATTATTATTTGGGCTGAAAGTTGGACATGTTCACAAGCAAGTGTTTAATAAAAACAGACCTGTCATTAGGATTGAATCTCTTGACAAAAACATAATCTTAGAATGTAAATATATATATATATATATATATATATATATATATGTATATGTGTGTATCTGCATTTAGAGGTTTTAAAAATAAGATTATTATTGAGGACAGGGGTCATACAACTACAGCCCAAGGGTCAAATCCAGTACTCCCTCCCCCCTCTTTTTTATAACCATTGAGCTAAAAATAGTTTTTATATTTTTAAATGATTGAAAGAAAAATCTAAAAAGTAATATTTGTGGCACATAAAATCTACATTTCGGGGTCTAAAAATACAGTTTTATTGGAAGAGAGTCACACCACTCTCTGTATTATCTAGAGCTGCTTTCACTCTGCAATGGCGGAGTTGTGCAGTGGCAGGAGAGACTCTATAGACCACTGAACACAGCATATTCACCATCTGGCCAATTACAGGAAGTTTGCCAACCTCTGACTTAGGGAACTGCTTACTGAAAGAGAAAGTGCTTTTTCCTTCATTGATCCTTATGGTCTGAAAGAAATAAGGTACTTCCAAAGGGCCAGGATGTCACTCTTCCCGTGCCTCCCCTTAGATTCCCTACTCTCTTTTCTCCAGTATAGTGCTGTTCCAGAAGAAGTAGGCTATGGGTGTGTTAGTCTGACTTAATTTCTTAAAGATTTTTTTGACCCATAAACAACAGCACCCAGACTATCACCCTGGTGTTATTGTTTCTATTTGGTTAAAAAAGAAAATGGTAAATGAGTGAATAATAAATGAATTTAAATGCCAAATATATTCTGTTTTTGCTTCTCATGTTTACACTTATATTTCTGGAGACTAACACATCACCAAACCAAAGGAAAACCCATCTTCTTCAGATAAACACCCTAGGCAGGAATAAAATTAAGTCTTAATTATTCAGCTCGTGTTTTGTATTTTCTTGAATGACAAAAGTCCTTTCTAGATATTAAGAAAACATTATGCTAAATGAAAATACATGACAACTTTCACAAGAACCTTGAGATTGTCATGCTTAGCCTTGGAGTAATGTTGATGCTCAGAGCAGGAGGCATTGCCAGGTAAATCAGCTACAATTTCAACCCAGGAAGTTGCTGTAGAATTTCCACAACGGAAGATAAACAACTTGGGAAAAAGATGTTGCTTAACCATGTGATTTTCATGTAGTTTACAAGTGTAGGAAGAAGATTTCAGAAATCACAGAAATAATGGACACATAATGATACTCTTTTCCAATTCCTAAGTGAACGCTCACTAAAATTTGCTTACTGAGTTACACAGGAAATCTTATTAACTCAGCATGTAAGTTCAACTAGAAAAATATGTAAGTAATACTTTTTTCTTTTTGAAATGGTAAAAATTCAACACAACTATAGCATCAAATACTTTCTCAGCAACCTTTATAAAGCCTTCTTTTCTATATTCACATTTATTGGGTTTTATGTAGATGAGACCATTGTTTTTATAAACAATGGAAATTGAAGCATGATGTTGATACTGGAAAATGAAAGCCAAAGATATTTTTTCTCTCAATGCATTTGTTTGTTTCCTAAACTGATTGCTCCACAGCATCCATCCCTTAGAACATTTAGGTAAGTAAAATAGTAAATCTATTAAGCAATATCAAAATAATCGTAATTATAAAAATGAATGAAGCTAAAGTGGAAAGTTCAGATGCTGTGTCTCACCCATATAGCCTCAAAATACAATACTGCTAAAAGCTGAGTCACCCCATTAACCGTTAACCTTCCAATTAGAACTTTGGGGGTAACCTTTTGTGTAATTGGTACAATATTTTAAAGTAACCAGTAATTATATAATTTATAAAAGTCTCCATTCATTTTGACAAAGCTACTCAGAGGAGACAGGAATACATGTAATGTAATAGAATAGGCTGATTGTATAAATGGCTTGGCCACATCACCGCTGTTACCATTTGCAGAACAGTAAGTAATGGTTCAGTTCAGTCTAAAGCTCATCACTTCCTGAGTGCTAACATCTTACACTGCTAGTTCAGGTCTGTCTAAGACAACCAGCTGATGATGTCAAATGTAATAGAAAAGTGACATCCCTAGACCCTTACTTAAAATCAGTGTGAAACAAGTTTGTGTTTCAATCCATCAAAAAGAAAATTGCTTTCAAAATAGGGCTGGTGCCATGAATTAAGAGTAAATGGAAGTGGACAGGAAGGATGTTGCTGTAATTTGAGAGGCCCACTGCTGGCCTCCTCACTCATTTGTTGACTCTGTACACAGGGGGTTTGCTGGAGATAATGTCATATTTTATGTAGAAAGTCACATCTAGCTTCCTTGTTACCATTAGTCCAACTACTCTCTTTGCAAACCTTAGAACTATGACACATGGATTACATGAATATTTTCTGATTTGGCACATGCTGTAACTCCTGCATTTAAAATTACATATTTGTCTCAAATTGATGTTATTTACGATTGTTCAAACAACCAGAAGATGTCCACAATGATACAAAATAATTCTTAAAAACTAAATGAGGGGGAGGCGGAGCAAGATGGCGGAGGGTAGGAGACCTGGATTTCATCTGGTCTCAGGAATTCAGCTGAATAGGGATCAAACCATTCTGAACACCTACGAACTCAACAGGAGATCAAAGAAAAGAAGAGCAACAACCCTCTGAACAGAAAAGCGACCACCTTCTGGAAGGTAGGACGTGCGGAGAAGTGAATCCGGGGCGATACTCGGGAGGATAGATGGTGGGGGAGGGGGCCTCCGTGGGCCACTTCTGGCAAGTGATAGAGCCACAGAGCACAAAATCGGAACTTTTAGAAGTCGGCTCCACTGAGGGACATTGCTCTAGTGGCTAAGCGGGGGGTGGAACCCTCGCGGGACAGTGTGGTCTCAGGACCCTCGGGGTCACAGAAAGACCGGGGGTGCCTGAGTGCAGCAGAACTCCCAGGTATCGGAGCGGGGAAGCCGGCTGCAGAGACGGAGCCGAGGAGCGGGCACTCAGCTCGGGGTTGCCATAAACTGTGATCGGTGACAGTCGGGCCACTGCTCCTCCAGCAGGGACCCAAGTGGCAGATCCGGGGAGACTCCCCTTCCTCCCCCAGAAGGAGTGGCGCGGGAGTGCACCGCAGGGATCTGCTGGGTTTGGCGACTCCACACGGGGTCGGGTGCCAGAGATAGAAATGCTTGGTCACAGGCCGGGTGAGCACGGAGTGCGGCCGGAGACCGGGGACAAGGGAGTGACTGACTGCTTTTCTCTGGGGGCGCACTGAGGAGCGGGACCCCGAGTTCTCAGCTCCTCCAGGCGGAGATTGGGAGGCCGCCATTTTCACTCTCATCCTCCAACACTGTGCAGAAAGCTTGCAGGGAACAAAAGCTCCCGAGAGAAAACCCGAGCAGATTGCTTAGCCCCCACACGGCAAGGGCAGGGCAATTCCGCCTCTGGCAAAGACATTTGGGAACCACGGCAACAGGCTCCTCCCCCAGAAGATCAGCACAAACAGCCAGCCAAGACCAAGTTTACCCATCAATGAGAACGGGAGAACTCCAGCGCTGGGGGAATACTGCACATAGAATTCATGGCTTTTTTATCATGATTCATTAGTCTTTCAAAGTTAATTTTTTTAACTGTTTTTTTTTTTTTGTATTTTTCTTTTTCCCTTTTTCAACCAACATCTTATCAATCTCTTTTTTGAAAAAACATTTTTATTTTTCATTTTTAGAGTTATATTCTATCCCTTCATCGTAGTTACCCTTATCTTTGGCATATATACATAAGTTGTTCTCTCTTTAAAATTTTGAGATAGTTTCTTCTAACATATCAAAATATACCCTAAATCTCTAGTGATGGCTTTGTTCTAGTCTCCTGCCTGATCACATTCTCTCCCCCTTTTTTTCTTTCTTTCTTTCCTTTTTTTTTTAATCCTCTTCTTTCTTTTTTCAAACATCTTATCAATTCCTTTTTTAAAACTTTTTATAATTTTCATCTTTACAGTCATATTCCATCCCTTCATCGTATCAACCCATATTTTGTACATATATAAGTCTTTATTTCTTTAAAATTTTAGGAGGCAATTTCTTCTAAAAGACCAAAATACACCCAAAATCTAGTGTGTGGTACTGATCTATGCACCAGCCTGATCATATTTGATCATATTCTGTTTTTTTTTTGTTTTGTTCTGTTTTTGTTTGTTTTTATCTTTTTCTTTTTTTCTCTCTCTTTCTTTTTTCTTTCTTTCCCTTTCTTTTCCCCTGGTTTCAGGTCTTTTCTGATTTGATTAGAGTATATTTTCTGGGGACGTTGTTAACCTGTTAGCGTTTTGTTCTCTCATTCATCTTTTCTCCTCTGGACAAAATGACAAGATGGAAAAAATCACCTCAACAAAAAGAACAAGAGGTAGTACCGTCTGCCAGGGACCTACTCAATACGGACATTAGTGCAATGTCAGACCTAGAGTTCAGAATCATGACTTTAAAGATACTAGCTGGGCTTGAAAAAAGCATGGAAGTTATTAGAGAAACCCTTTCTGGAGAAATAAAAGAACTAAAATCTAACCAACTCGAAATCAAAGAGGCTATTAATGAGGTGCAATAAAAAATGGAGGCACTAACTGCTAGGATAAATGAGGTAGAAGGGAGAATCTGTGATAGAGAAGATCATATATAAATATGGAATATATAAATATTTCCATATATAAATATGGAAAATAAAGAAGCTGAGAAAAAGAGAGATAAACAACTACTGGATCACGAGGGCAGAATTCGAGAGATAAGCGATACGATAAGATGAAACAACATTAGAATAATTGGGATCCCAGAAGAAGAAGAGAGAGAGGGGCAGAAGGTATATTGGAGCAAATTATAGCAGAGAACTTCCCTAATGTGGGGAAGGAAACAGGCATCAAAATCCAGGAGGCACAGAGAACCCCTCTCAAAATCAATAAAAATAGGTCAACACCCTGACATCTAATAGTAAAACTTACCAGTCTCAGAGACAAGGAGAAAATCCTGAAAGCAGCTCAGGAGAAGAGATATGTAACCTATAATGGTAGAAACATTACATTGGCAACAGACCTATCCACAGAGACCTGGCAGGCCAGAAAGGACTGGCATGATATATTCAGAGCACTAAACGAGAAAAATATGCAGCCAAGAATACTATATCCAGCTAGGCTGTCATTGAAAATAAAGGAGAGATAAAATTCTTCCAGGACAAGCAAAAACTAAAGAAATTTGCAAAGACAAAACCAGCCCTCCAAGAAATATTGAAAGGGGTCCTCTAAGCAAAAAGAGAGCCTAAAAGCAGCATAGACCAGAAAGGAACACAGACAATATACAGTAACAGTCACCTTATAGGCAATACAATGGCACTAAATTCTTATCTTTCAATAGTTACCCTGAATGTAAATGGGCTAAATGCCCCAATCAAAAGACACAGGCTATCAGATTGGATTAAAAAAACAAGACCCATCAATATGCTGTCTGCAAGAGACTCATTTTAGACCCAAAGACACCCCCACATTGAAAGTGAGGGGGTGGAAAACCATTTACCATGCTAATGGACACCAAAAGAAAGCTGGGGTGGCAATCCTTATATCGGACAAATTAGATTTTAAAACAAAGACTGTAATAAGAGATGAGGAAGGACACTGTATCCTACTTAGAGGGCCTATCCAACAAGGAGATCTAACAATTGTAAATATCTATGCCCCTAACATGGGAGCACCCAATTATATAAGGCAATTAATAACAAAAGCAAAGAAACACATTGACAACAATACAATAATAGTGGGGGACTTTAACACCACCATCACTGAAATGGACAGATCATCTAAGCAAAAGATCAACAAGGAAATAAAGACTTTAAATGACACACTGGACCAAATGGACTTCACAGACATATTCAGAACATTCCTTCCCAAAGCAATGGAATACACATTCTTCTCTAGTGCCCATGGAACATTCTCCAGAATAGATCACATCCTAGGTCACAAATCAGGTCTCAACCGGTACCAAAATATTGGGATCATTCCCTGCATATTTTCAGACCACAATGTTTTGAAACTAGCACTCAATCACAAGAGGAAAGTCAGAAAGAACTCAAATACATGGAGGCTAAAGAGCATCCTACTAAAGAATGAATGGGTCAACCAGGAAATTAAAGAAGAATTTAAAAAATTCATGGGAACCAATGAAAATGAAAACACAACTGTTCAAAATCTTTGGGATGCAGCAAAGGCAGTCCTGAGGGGAAAGTATATAGCAATACAAGCCTTTCTCAAGAAACAAGAAAGGTCTGAAATACACAACCTAACCCTACACCTAAAGGAGCTAGAGAACAAACAGCAAATAAAGCCTAAACCCAGCAGGAGAAGAGAAATAATAAAGATCAGAGCAGAAATCAATGAAATAGAAACGAAAAGAACAGTAGAACAGATCAACGAAAGTAGGAGCTTGTTCTTTAAAAGCATTAACAAGATTGATAAACCCCTGACCAGACTTATCAAAAAGAAAAGAGAAATGACCCAATTAAGTAAAATCATGAAAGAAAGAGGAGAGATCACAACCAACACCAAAGAAATACAAACAATTATAAGAACATATTATGAGCAACTCTATGCCAGCAAATTAGATAACCTGGAAGAAATGGATGCATTCCTAAAGATGTATCAACTACCAAAATTGAACCAGGAAGAAATAGAAAACGTGAACAGACCTATAACCACTAAGGAAATTGAAGCAGTCATCAAAAATCTCCCAACAAACAAAAGCCCAGGGCCAGATGGCTTCCCAGGGGAATTCTACCAAACATTTAAAAAAGAATTAATACCTGTTCTCCTGAAACTGTTCCAAAAAATAGAAATGGAAGGGAAACTTCCAAACTCATTTTATGAGGCCAGCATTACCTTGATTCTCAAACCAGACAAAGACCCCATCAAAAAGGAGAATTACAGACCAATATCCTTGATGAACATGGATGCAAAAATTCTCACCAAAATACTAGCCAATAGGATCCAACAGTACATTAAAAGGATTATTCACCATGACCAAGTGGGATTTATCCCTGGGCTGCAAGGGTGGTTCAACATCCACAAATCAATCAATGTGATACAATATATTAACAAAAGAAAGAACAAGAATCATATGATCCTCTCAATAGATGCACAAAAAGCATTTGACAAAGTACAGCATCCTTTCTTGATCAAAACTCTTCAGAGTATAGGGAAAGAGGGTACCTACCTCAATATCATAAAAGCCATCTACGAAAAACATACAGCGATTATCATTCTCAATGGGGAAAAACTGAGAGCTTTTCCCCTAAGGTCAGGAACGCGGCAGGGATGTCCACTATCACCACTGCTATTCAACATAGTATTAGAAGTCCTAGCCACAGCAATCAGACAACAAAAAGAAATCAAAGGCATCCAAAATGTAAAGGAGGAAGTCAAACTCTCACTCTTTGCAGATGATATGATACTGTATGTGGAAAACCCAAAATACTCCACCCCAAAACTGCTAGAACTCATACAGGAATTCAGTAAAGTGGCAGGATATAAAATCAATGCACAGAAATCAGTGGCATTCCTATACACCAACAACAAGACAGAAGAGAGAGAAATTAAGGAGTCAATCCCATTTACAATTGCACCCAAAACCATAAGATACCTAGGAATAAATCTAACCAAAGAGGCAAAGGATCTGTACTCAGAAAACTATAAAATAGTCATGAAAGAAATTGAGGAAGACACAAAGAAATGGAAAAACGTTCCATGCTCATGGATTGGAAGAACAAACATTGTGAAGATGTCAACGCTACCTAGAGCAATCTACACATTCAATGCAATCCCCATCAAAATACCATCCACTTTTTTCAAAGAAATGGAACAAATAATCCTAAAATTTGTATGGAACCAGAAAAGACCCCAAATAGCCAGAGGAATGTTGAAAAAGAAAAGCAAAGTTGGCGGCATCACAATTACGGACTTCCGGCTTTATTACAAATCTGTCATCATCAAAACAGTATGGTGCTGGCACAAAAACAGACATATAGATCAATGAAACAGAATAGAGAGCCCAGAAATGTACCCTCAACTCTATGGTCAACTCATCTTTGACAAAGCAGGAAAGAATGTCCAATGGAAAAAAGACAGTCTCTTCAACAAATGGTGTTGGGAAAATTGGATGGCCACATGCAGAGGAATGAAACTGGACCATTTCCTTATACCACACACAAAAATAGACTGCAAATGGTTGAAAGACCTAAATGTGAGACAGGAGTCCATCAAAATCCTAAAGGAGAACACAGGCAGCAACCTCTTCGACCTCAGCTGCCCCAAATTCTTCCTAGAAACATCGCCAAAGGCAAGGGAAGCAAGGGCAAAAATGAACTGCTCGGATTTCATCAAGATAAAAAGCTTTGGCACAGCAAAAGAAACAGTCCACAAAACCAAAAGACAACCGTCAGAATGGGAGAAAATATTTGCAAATGACATATCAGATAAAGGGCTAGTATCCAAAATCTATAAAGAACTTATCAAACTCAACACCCAAAGAACAAATTATCCAATCAAGAAATGGGCAGAAGACATGAACAGACATTTTTCCAAAGAAGACATCCAAATGGCCAACAGACACATGAAAAAGTGCTCAACATCGCTGGGCATCAGGGAAATCCAAATCAAAACCTCAATGAGATACCACCTCACACCAGTCAGAATGGCTAAAATCAACAAGTCAGGAAATGACAGATGTTGGCGGGGATGCGGAGAAAGGGGAACCCTCCTACACTGTTGGTGGGAATGCAAGCTGGTGCAACCACTCTGGAAAACAGTATGGAGGTTCCTCATACAGTTGAAAATAGAGCTATCATACGATCCAGCAATTGCACTACTGGGTATTTACCACAAAGATACAAATGTAGGGATCCGAAGGGGTACGTGCACCCCACTGTTTATAGCAGCAATGTCCACAATAGCCAAACTGTGGAAAGAGCCAAGATGTCCATCGACAGATGAATGGATAAAGAAGCAGTGGTATATATACACAATGGAATATTATGCAGCCATCAAAAGGAATGAGATCTTGCCATTTGCAACGACGTGGATAGAACTGGAGGGTGTTATGCTGACTGAAATAAGTCAATCAGAGAAAGACATGTATCATATGCGCTCACTGATATGAGGAATTCTTAATCTCAGGAAACAAACTGAGGGTTGCTGGAGTGGTGGGGGGTGGGAGGGATGGGGTGGCTGGGTGATAGACATTGGGGAGGGTATGTGCTATGGTGAACTCTGTGAATTGTGCAAGACTGTTGAATCACAGATCTGTACCACTGAAACAAATAATGCAATATATGTTAAGAAAAAAAAAGAAGAAGATAGCAGGAGGGGAAGAATGAAGGGGGGGAAATCGGAGGAGGAGACGAACCATAAGAGATGATGGACTCTGAAAAACAAACTGAGGGTTTTAGAGGGGAGGGGGGTGGGAGGGATGGGTTAGCCTGGTGATGGGTATTAAAGAGGGCACGTTCTGCGTGGAGCACTGGGTATTATGCACAAACATAATCATGAATCCATGGAACACTACATCAAAACTGAATGATGTAATGTATGGCGATTAACATAACAATAAAAAAACTAAATGAGGGAACAATTATTCCTTATCATTTTGCAAGCCACTATTTAAACCTACCTGCTTCATAACTTAAGTGTATCAAATATTAGCATAATGTACATAATTACAAGGTTTGGTTTGGTTTTGATTTCAGAGAGAATGTACCAGAGGTGGGGCTGGGAGAGAGGCAGAGGGAGATGGAGAATCTTAAGCAGGCTCCACACCCAAGGGCGGAGCCTGAGATCATGACCTGAGTCAAAAGATTTTAGATGTTTGTCTAAAATCCTTCCCTCTGTAGGGCTGGCCCGCCAGGCAATCACCATAGCAGTCTCTTTTCCTTCATTATCAAAATACTGAAAATTAGTCTAAACCCGTGGCCCCTGAGGCCTTGGTTTTACTCCTTCACCCCTTACAGTCTGGTTTCTGCTCCACACAGATACCTCTTTTATTGTGATCAAATCCAGCAAAATTTTCTATCCCTCAAATCCCCTTCTTTGTCTGCAAGATTTGAGGTTATTGGCATCTTGCTTCAATTGTCCTTTCCTCTTTAATATTGTGGCATCAAATGATCTAGATTAAACTGCTAGGTCACTTCCAGTCTCTTCTCAGGACTTCTCCAAAGCTCTCTACTTTCCTCACAGAGAGAATCTCTTTCTCACATCCAGAGTCACACTGCCAACCACCCACTCTAGGCATTTGTCCTGGGATTTCCCCTCATGGTCTTGAACTTAATCTGTCTCATTCTGGTGTCAGCACCCTCTCATCTCGATTTGCTCCTTCTTTGGTGTTTACTTTCTATCAAAGTTATCACCTTCCCCTGGCTCAGTATGTTAGAATCATCTTTTGCATCCTTTAATTCTTTCATTTGCCATGTTATACCATTTGGTGAATCTTGTCCGCTCTGCTTCAGTGAGTGTCTTCACATTTGTCTCTTGCTTCTCATGCTCACAGTTGTCATCCCTGTATGAGCTGTTATTTACTGGCACAAGCTCTTAATTTGCCTCTATGTCTTCAGTTCCTCACTTTTTAGTATTAGTCTATAGGGAATGTTTTAAATTCCTGGCATGTTCAGAGCCTCACCATTTTGCAATTTGCCATTTTCAATGCCTGCAGGGGTACTTTCATTCTGTAACCCTTACCCTAGCAAATAGTCTTTATAAACAAAAAAATCAACCCTAATTCTCAGACTCATGATATTGGGAAGGTTATCAATGAAAATGATAAGCCTGACAGTTGTAATGTTCTCCTAAGCCCTCCAGTCATTGAATAATTCATGTAACCTTTACTTCCTGCTCTCTTCCAGGCTTGCTTGTGGCAGCAACTTATAAAACAGCGGTAGCATCCAGCCCCTGGATTTCCATTCTGACTTCAGCTCAGAAGAGAGCAGACTTGGCCTCCATCCTTGCTTGTTAGTATTATGATAATGCATATTATCCCATTCTTACCTGACCAATGAATAAATAGACAGAAGTCATTTTGAGTTAACTCCAAAGACGCTGGAACCATGAAGTGAAGAACTGAGTTGGAGTCTCTGCAGTTTGGGTTCTCACCAACAGACCTCCTGTCAATGATGCCCCTTTTTCTGGCTGCAATTTAGATGTCAGAGCAGCAAAGATGATGCAACAGTGATGGGAAGGAAGGGATGCTCAGGGCATCCTGCACAGTCTGCTGAGGACATAGCTGGCCCCTGATCTCCCCTTGATATAACTGGTGTCCTGTTGTAACAAGGGCTTCTTAGTTATAAAAAATAAATAATCACTATTTAATGACACGTGGTTGGGATTACTAGTTTTTGTCTTTGGCAAATTTATACAGAGGAATGTTAACCCACATGGCCCGAAAAGAAGGGAATGGGGAATATTCTGACATGGCCCTCATCTTTTGGCAGCTTAGAATGTAGTGATGATTAATTTTATGTATCAACTGACCGGCCACAGGGTACACACATTAAACATTATCTCTGGATGTGTGTGTGAGAGTGTTTCCGGATGAGAAAAGCATTTGAATTGGACTCAGTAAAGTAGTATGCCTTCCCCACTGTGGATGGGCATTATCCAATCTGTTAAGGATGTGAAGAGAACAAAAGCTGAAAAAAAGAGGAATTAGCCTGTTTTTGCTGCTTGTCTCCCTGCTCGAATTGGGACGTCTCTCATTTTCTCCAGCACTGAGGATTTAAACCATTGGTTCCCCTGGTTCTCAGGTCTTCGAACTCGGACTGAATTACCCCAGCAGTCCTCCTGGGTCTCCAGCTTGAGGATAGCAGATTGTGGGACTTCTCAGCTTCCATAATCTTAGAAGCCAATTCATCCTAACAAATTTCCTTTATATAAATAAAATATATTTACACTGCATGTAATATAAATATATTAAAATAAAATTAAAATCTTATAAATCTTCTACTGATTCTGTTTCTCTGAAGAAGCCTGTCTCATATAGATGTAGTGGGAGAAAGGACTATGTTTTTGAATAGAGATCCCCTCTAGGAGCCATATGGAGGGTCCTTGTTAACCCATCCTCTACACTGCCCCCTGCTGAGCTTTCGGCTAATGTTCCTACTGCTCCTTGGCTGGTCTTTTACCAAAGAGCCCGCCCAACTTAACATAGCCACTTCACTCTGGCATTAGAGGACCACCTTACTGTCAAAATCCTTCTGATACCCTAGAGTCTTCTAGAAGCCCTTATATTAAACTCACAGAAGATACGATCACTCAGTTGATCCACTTTAGACTTTGTGTAGACCATTTTTATGGCCCTTTTCTTACACTATAGGTGAAGGAAATAGAAACATACTGCCTATATGCATGTATGTATCACATGATGATGAAAATCACATGCTTTGGAGTCAGACTACCTGGTTTCAAATGCCACCACTTCCAATACTCATTGTGGGACCTTGGGAAAATTATCTGCAAAATGAGAGTGATACTAATAGCACCTACCTCACAAGATTGGGTGAAGATGAATCAAGTCGATATATGTAAAGCATTGACACATCACACAGTGACATGTGCCTCAAGAACCTGTCAGAGTCCCCCATCACCTGGGAGAAGTTTGCTTTCACTTCTCAGGTGTTCTCTCCCCAGTCCCCAGAATTGGGCCTTGGCCGTCATCAGGGTTCTACAAAGAAGACATATGGCAAGGTGAGCTTCCAAGCAGAAAAGTGAGTCATCAAGGGAAGCTGCAAGATGGGGAAGAAATTCGGAGCCCTAGAGGCAGGCCGAGATGAGTTCAAATCCACATCTGCCAAGTTATTCCAGCTCTCAGAACCTGTGTTCTCACATATAGAATAAGATTGTTATAAAGATTTGAGAATGAGGCCCACTCTTATGGTGTAACTTCTAGGGCCCAGGGAGAGCCCACTCCTCTTCAAAGTGCTCAATAAAGCGAGACATCCCTTTATCAGAAACTAAGATTGATTCCATGATAACTTGGTCGAAAGTTCTCTTTATACCCAGGAGATATAGAAATTGTGTTCTTCAGAAAGCAGGACACTCTGTGATATAGACTCATTCTCTGTCTCTCTGAACAAGAAAGCTGTTTCTTGTTATCTACCTGTAAAGTCCCTTTGCCTCTCATGAAACTACTGTTTTACACTGCATTTGCTTTCCACATACATTGCCAAATTCTCATGTTAAGATTTTTTTAATTTAAAAAAATTAAAAACTTAAATTAAAAAAATTCACGCCTACCTATTATCTTAGAGAAGTGTCTAGCAATTCTGTTAATTCTGAGAAATGCAGTATTACTTCTGGCATCTAAATAGCACTCTTGAAAGAGAGATTTGGGGGCATATTTTCATGATGCCTCACAACCCCTAACAGAGTGTTACTGTTGAGATGTTCTCCGGAGAACCAGTCAGTGGCTGCTTTTCTAAGACAAAATCTCTGTGACCTCAATGTGACCTTTCATGTCTATAAGGCAGATACAATCCAAAAAGCTCAAAGCAAGCAAATACACACACACATACACACACACACGGCTTTATAAACTAACACTGTCTGTAAGAAATTAGGCACAACTAGGGTGCCAGGAGTATGCTCTGACTTTTTACAAAAGTTACTTGAAATTCTGGAGCAGACACAGCATGCTTTCAAAGTTCATCACTCTGCAGAATTTAAAAGGCCTGGAGTTAGATCTTGACACCCTCTATGGTACATGCTGAGTTCAGCTCTTTATTAGAGCCATGGGTATTGATTTTGATCTTTCCATATTTTTAATGTCATCTTGATTTGGATACATGGGTTCTTGTGGGCTGAAATTGATTAGAACTGATGCTAAGAAAAATTATGAAGAAGGCAAAATTTATTTTTATTGGCCTTTCCCATCTTTTTATCAGCACCTTTTCTCCCATGCCCGCTGCTCACACACCAAGTTTCTCAATGCCTTCATGATGTTTAGGGCCCCCATTAATACTGGACCATCCTCCCTGGAAAATACCTCATACCAGCCTTGTGAAATTTATCCATTGAGCGTGGCCATCTCTTAGCCCTTGCTTAGTGACAACTAACCACTATGATTTATGCCATCCGTTCTGATGGGTTAGTGAGTACTTGTCTTAATCAGCTCAGGCTGTTACAACAAGATACCACAGACTTGGTGGCTTAAACAACAGACATTTATTTCTTAGGGTTCTGGAGGCTAGGAAGTCCAAGGTCAAGGAACCCACAGATCCTTGATACGGTGAGTTTGTAAATGGTCATCTTCTTGCTATATCTTTACATGGCAAAGAGCAGAGAGAGAGAGAGAGGAAAGCAATTATCTCTCACCTCTTCTTGTAAGGGCACTAATCCCATCACAAGGCCTCCACATTCATGACCTCATTACCTCCTAAAGGCCTCCCCTTCAAATACCATCACATTAGGGATTAACATATGAATTTCAGGGCAACACAAAAGCTCAGTCCACTGCAGTACTACTATCTTAATGAGCTTTTGCTCTCTCTTCCTAGAGTGAAACTCCTCTGCTCCTTTGAAAAATTAAACTCACCCAACTCAATTTCTCTGAATCTTTCTGAATTCCTTCTAGGAAAAGTTAAACATTATTCTGTGTTCCCATAATACTTTGTATAGGTAGTCTAAGCTATTGCTTATAAGACTTTATTTTATTATTTTATTTTTAAAATTATTTTCGGGGTTTGCATGTCCTTCTTTTCCCATTAAACACTGAAATTTTCAAAGACCAAAATGTCAGCTTTTTTGTTTTTGTTTCCACCACCTAGCATAGAGTATGGCACTTAGTAATTGCTCAATAAATACTTATTGAAAAAAATATATATATATATTATATATATATATATATATAAAACTATAATAACGTGACTTTGAAGTCCTTTCGGTTCTCCTAAGCTATCCAGTCTTTGAGAGTTTAAAGAGAAAACAATCTGGTGTTGATCCACATTAAAGGATACTTTGAGCAGATTATTTTCCTCAGAAACCAGTCTGAGGACAACGGCTTGCTCAGAGTCATAGCCTTTTGTACCACACATACTTTATCATAAAACTTGGAAATGACAGAGCTCCCAACCACAGATTCCTTTGTTCCAACTTTGTCTGATCAGAGTGATTCTGTACTGTTGCTCTCTTTTGTGCCAAAGAAAATTGAGCTATACAATGTTCCCGTCCAAGGACTTGGTTTCCCAACGTCCCTGTGAGTCAACAACAGGTTCTTAAGGCAATGAGGATATATTTTATCATAAAATCTATTCGCTTGCTGGGTCTCTTGTCCTTTTGGAAAATGACAGCAATCAGTGATTCTGAAATCCAGCCAGCTAGAGGGGAGGATGTTTGCAGGCTGCAGGCCTTTCTTCGGTGCTTCCTCCCAGGCATATCACATCAGAAGCCATCTACGCGACCACGCAGTGTAGGCTATGACCAAAAACATTCCACAGACTGAAATTACACTTCAAATGCAGATGAGAAGAATCCATGGAAAATGAGATATTCTCATCATTCATACAGATGCTATTACTTCCCAGAGTAACAAAAAACAAAAGGATAATGCACCTCAATCCCTCATCATAAAAATTGCCTTATTCCACGTTTTAACATGATGAGAAGAGCATGATGAAAGATATT
This sequence comes from Eumetopias jubatus, assembly GCF_037043125.1. Classification (NCBI taxonomy): domain Eukaryota; kingdom Metazoa; phylum Chordata; class Mammalia; order Carnivora; family Otariidae; genus Eumetopias; species Eumetopias jubatus. The sequence goes on along the minus strand of NW_028274809.1, from coordinate 79,170,970 downwards.
TGTAGTGGCACTTTACTAGATATTGTTTCTTGTTGCTATAGAAAACTATGTTAAGGGACACCTGGGTGGCTCAGTCGGTTAAGCGTCTGCCTTCAGCTCAGGTCATGATCCCACGACCCTGGGATCGAGTCCCGCATCAGGCTCCTTGCTGAGCAAGGAGTCTGCTTCTCCCTCTCCCTTTGCCTGATGATTCCCCTGCTTGTGCACTCTTTCTCTCTCTCTCTCTCTCTCTCTCTGACATATAAATAAATAAAATCTTAAAAACAAAGAAAACCATGTTAAATAGCCATTTTTTTTATTTTTGTGGCCCAAGATATGTAATCACAAACATAAGATCTAGACTTTGGTGGGAAGCCAAACACATGTTAAGTTAGCCATGAAAAATACTGATCTTCTTTGAATCATTTGCTTTGGGAAATGTATTTATATAGCTCTTAGATATTTCCAGAAACAAATATAACATGTTGAATTGTGCAATATTAGGGATTACGGTTAAGAAAGACATAATGTAGGTAAAGCAAAGGAGAAAAAAAATCATCTGACTTTACCAACATATTCTGGTTGATCTCAACCCTACCTTTTATTTCCTCTGTTTCTCTTATTTCTCTCCTCTTCCAGATGTCTTTCTTTAACTAATCACTTTGTCTGCATGCTGATTCAGTTAGCTTTATTATCTGATTCCATATGTTTATAATCTTTTGCCTGAAATACTTCTGCTTGAGTTTCTTACATCCCGTTTACTAAATGTCTTTAATTAATTCCTCCAGCTATACTCTTAATCCTATCCTCTCCTAATTTATCCAAGACCCTGCCATCGGTTATTGGCAGATAACAGCCATCTGTTTTTCTCCCTTGGCATATTCTGCTTTCCCCCAAATAGGAAGATGGCAGCCTGAGTGGTCAGATCACCCCACAACTCATTAGCCACGTACGGAATTTTGTACAAGTGAGCTTAATCCTCTGAACTGCAGTTTTCTCCTCAATTTCATCTATTTTTTTCACTACACCCCAGATAAGCAAAAATGTAGAGGGCTTCCAGGGAAGAAACAAGCACTCAGAACTCGTGTCTGAAAAGTGTTTCACCATAGCCCTGGTATACAACAGAACTCCAGGATGGGTGTATGATGCTCAAGAGTAAACCCCAAAATGAGGCTTTACTCCAAGACAAAATGTCTGTTTGGTGCATCTATGTACTCCAGGCTATGCCTGCCCCACAGACGCCCCAACTTGAGGATGACCAGGAGGAGAGAGAAAGCTGCCAGGTCGGAAGGTCCGTGAAGAGACCTCTCAGCAAAGAGCCACCTGGGCCCACCTGAGCACACAGTGGAGGTCGTACATCCTGGGAGAAAGAGGTACAAGGATAAATCCTTAACTAATCTGACATTTTCTCTTCCATGAGAATTTGAAATAGAAATTACATTGAGTTACAAACAATATCAACATAGTCTAGGTCTCGATTCTCAGTTTCTTCAATGCTTTACTGGTGTCATATTATTCCACTCACATCAGTTTACTCAAACTGCTGCTTCAAGGGTCAGTGATGACCAACACTTCGACGGGACCAGTATCCCTCTCTCTGTCTCATTCTAGGTGGCCTCTTTACAGATGTTGCTCTCCCTTGAGCCTCCCCCCAACCTTACCTCCCTAAAACATTTCTTTTCCCACTGCTACTTCTCCACGTTCTCAGGAATCTCTTCTCTTTTCTCCTTTTTGAACAGATTTTTTAACTCTGCAGTTTCTCAGTCCAGTATCATTCTCATCCATGTCTTGCTCCATATTCCTTTCTCACTCTTCACTTTCTCCCAGATAATTCTATATACATACCATTAGGCTTTAATTGTCACCTTTACCCATGGCTCTCAAAAGTTTTAAAGAATTAAAATAACCCAAGAATATTTTTAGAAAACAGATTCCTGGACCCCATCCTCCAGAGAAACTAATCAAGTATTCTGTGATAAGGCCCAGGAATCTTCATTTTTACAAACACCCCAAGACCAGTATCTCTGATAAACAAGTTCTCAGATCACATCTTGAGAAATACTAACCTCTCCTGCTCATGGCTTCCAAGTCCAAATCACGGGTATCTTAATCTGCCTCTTGACTTCTAAACGGATCTTTCCATCTGGCTACTTAATACTTCCATGACTTAAAATGTAATGTAACAGTATGAAAGATAAATTCTAATTCATCCCCCATTTTATTTCCTTGTTTTCTTATTTCCTGTGTTAAGTCAAAATAGTATTGTCATCTTAATCTAGAAATGAGATATTTGCTCTCTTCATCATCTAAGAAGTCATCCAGTCCTTTTAATTTTATCTCCAAAATATCCCTTAAATCTATCCTTCCCCTCTGCCCAATTTAAACATCCATGGTTCCTTCCTGGGCAATTAAAATCACCTCTGTCTCCCTCATCTCCAATCTTCTCTTCCACACTGCCAGCACTTTGTTTTCTAAAAGACAGAGCCAAGCATATCAGTACAATGCTAAAGTAAAAATCAAAGACAGAGACAAAATAAGCCTTTGATGTTTTCTTGGCTTACAAAATTATTACTACCCCAGCATAGCATTCAAGAATTTACTTAGCCAGAATCTAACCTCAGTTCCAAACCCCTTTTCTTCAGCCTTCCCACCAAACACAATGGCAAACTCACTGCTCCCTTCACCCCTACCATGCTGCCATACCTCAGGCATTCTTCTCTGTCACCCAGAATGCCCTCTACCCCATCTCTATATGTTGAAATCCTTCCAAGCTTCAAACCACACTTCCCACTGAAATATGTCAAAGACAATATTTTAAACTAGCCCCATACGATTTCTCTAATTGTGAGGATGTTTTTATTTATTCATCAACCAAATATTTGTTGAACACCTAGGATATACCAGGTTCTGTGTTAGGCACTAATGATTCAACAATGAACAAGACAGACTGTGTGTGTGTGTGTGTGTGTGTGTGTGTGTGTGTGTGTGTGTTGTGTTTGTACGTGCGTGTGCGTTTGGTTGTATGCAATGAGAGGTAGGAGAGCGAGAAGAGGAGAGTAAGGATGTGTTTTGAAGGGAGGGGGAGGAGTCCTGTTTTGGAGGGCGCTGTGAATTGGCTGGCTCAACATCAAACCCAATCAACAATTCCAGGTACAGACAGAAGCTAATGAGCTAAAATCCACATGCATTATATAGGGTAAGACTGAACTATTATAATCGAAAAAACCAAACAACATTCCAGTGACTTAAAGAAGATTCAAGTTTTTCTCACTCATGTAATCATCCAAAGTGGTCAAATGGACTTTGTTCCACAAAGTCATCCAGGAACCCAGGATGTACCTCTACATCCTTTGGCACTGTCATTTGCTGGGTCAGGTTGAAGCTGGGTCAGGTTTCAGCCAACAATGAAGAGAAAAAATGTGGACAAGCTATGACCATTGCCTTAAGGTATATGTTGTTTCCACTTACCTTCTCTAGGCAAGGACACAGACACACAGCTACATACCACTACAGAGGAGACTGAAAAACATAGTCTAGCCATGTACTCAAAAAGAAGAAAACTGATGATTTTAGTCAACAACAGCATTTTTCATAAAACATTTCGTACAGCCCCTTGTAGTGAGATTTCAGTGTCATCTTAGTCTGCACACTGATTCATTTCAGGAAAAGAGCTTTCCATGTTGCTCATACAGAGTATGGCAAAGGCAGCCTGGTTCTGGAACAGGCAACTCTAGCACTGATTTCCTGATTCCACAGGTAGTTTCCTCCTTTGGCAGATTCCTAGCAAAGGCTAAGGTATCATTCTGGAACCAATAGTCATGATGACATCTTTCTGATTGTATCATGAAGTTTCTGATCATGGCAGAGGCAACACCTTGCCTGGCCCAATTCTGTCACATGGATTTGGAAATGCTTCCTGAAATCTCAGCATGGGGATTTTCTTTAGCCCGTGCAGTGGTTTTATAAGTCACATGATACCACATAATAACACCTTGTCTGCTCAGAGAGAATGGATTCTCTAAGCAAAACACTCTTTTTTTTTAATTTTAGCTTTATTGATGTATAACTGGAATATAAAATTGTAAGATGTTTAAAGTGTATATTGTGGTGATCTGATATACATATACATTGTGAAAATTCCCCCATCTAGTTAATTAACGCATCTATCACTATATATATATATATATACATATATATATGTATATATATATATATACACACACACACATACATATATGTATAATGTGTGTGTGAGAGAGAGAACATTTAAGTTCTACTCTCTTAGCAAATTTCAATTATCCAATACAGTGTTACAAGTGTTTACATTAGATCTTCAGACCTTATTCATCTTATAGCTGAAAGTTTGTACCCTTTTATCAACTTCTCCCTATTTCCCCACCACCAGACCCCGGAAACCATGTTTCTACTCTCTGTTTCTATGAGTTTGACATTTTTTGTTTAAGATTCCAAATATAATAAGTGATACCATGCAGTATTTGTCTTTCTCTGTCTGGTTAACTTCACGAGCAATACACTTTCTATGTTTCCAAAAGCCTGAAATCTCCTTGGAAATCTCTGGCTTACATTTTCATGATGCACATATAATTTACATTGAATTCCAAAGAACATTTACTAAGAGATATGACAGTCTTAGATCCCCAAAGAGTATTCATTTTTCTAATATTTCTAAGATCCTACTCTCAAACATCAATACCGAATTGCGGTTTATTTTGTAGACCCCCAGAAAGATCTGTTATGTCAGAGGCAGGAAGGAAGAATCCAAGGTGCCTAGTGAGTGGGGCCACAGCCAGAGCTCCAGGGCAACTTCCTTTAAATGTATTTAAATATAAATAAAAATGTCATTTTTTAAAAAATATTTATTCATTTATTTGACAGAGAGACAGAGAGAGAGAGCACAAGCAGCAGGGGGGTGAGGGGGACGGCAGGCAGAGGGAGAGGGAGAAGCAGGCTCCCCGCAGAGCAGGGAGCCCGATGTGGGGCTCAATCCCAGGACCCTGGGATCATGACCTGAGCTAAAGGCGGACACTTAACGACTGAGCCACCCAGGCGCCCCCAAAATGTCATTATTTTACAGGGTGAAGAATTTAGGAGAAAATGGACTGATGTGTGCACTTTACTTTGAAATCCATCAAGAAAATAAAATGGAATGAGGAATGGATAGAAGAATAGATAAATAGATATATGATAAAGCAAGTAAAGTAAATGTTAACAGGGTAGATTCCAAGAGGTGTGTATATGGATGCATAATGTCAAATTATTTCAGCTTTGTTGTATGTTTGATACTTTTCATAATAAAATGTTGGAAAAAATATTGTTCATTAAAAGTAATATTCTTCTTTAAAAGAAAGTATGTGCTTCTTGCAATATACAAAGAGTATTAATATATTTTGAAAAAAGTAATAATTTTTTCTCCGATTTATCTACTGCTAACTTAGGATGTATTCGTTCATATTTTTCCTTGTTTATCACAAATATAAAACATTGTGTATTGTGTAAAACTGACGAATCACAGACCTGTATCCCTGAAACAAATAATATATTATATGTTAATAATAAAAAAATAAAAATAATAAATAAATTTTTAAATAAAGGAAAAGAAGATTAGACCAGAGTTTGTCTATAAAGACTTTGTACACGATGGGTTACTCTCATCAAAGGTAGCGGGAAATGGCTTTTCAGGATATAGCACTGTTATTCTCTTTTTTGAAAATGTGGTTATATGGAAACTGCTGATTGTTTAATTAGAATGGAAACTGATACACAGAAAAACACATGAACTGTATCAAGTGTATTAACCTGATATTCATAACCAACATCTGATTGCTTAAAATTGACCAGATTTGAAATTCATTAAAATTTCTTATTAAAAAAATACATAAGTATAAGGATTTAATATCAAATGCGATGATACTGTATTTTATTTTGTAAACTGTTTTTTCACTTTATAAATGCACCGTGGGTATCTTTCCAAGTCAATTTGTATAGATCTATATCTATTCCTTCCAAAAGATGCATAGTATTCAGAATATGAACTAATATGATCTAATTTGTTCAATTATCCAGTTATTAACAATAATTGAGCCTGTCTCCAGTTCTTGGTTGCCAAAAGCAATTTCTTATATGTGTGTCTTTAAATACTGGTATTTTTATATCTAGTAAATAAGCAGAAGTGGAATTGCTGTTCAATGGGCATATATATTTTAAATTTTATTTAGTTCTGTCAGATAACTTTCTAAGAAGGTTGTTTATAGTCTAACCAAGAGTGAATAAAAATCTCTCTTTTCCCACAGTCTCACCAGCCCTAGAGATGATCACTTCTGGGCATTCTGATGGTGATCATGGGATGTTTTAGGACTTTTTCCAAAAGAAACAAGACTGAAGAATGAAGGTAATTCCAGAATAAATGATTTACTAGGACCACATAGTCTATTAAAGCCAGAACAGGTAAAGGAACTGTGGATTTCTATTAGCAATAATCGCGCCTCAGATAAACCTCCGTGGCTAAGATACCACCACTGCGCAAAGCTAGGAACTGTGGATTTCTAATTTGCAGCGTTACTTCCTTTGTTTGAACACAGCCTGAAGACACTAAATAAAAGGACTTATGCTGATAGTTCTCATTTTTTATCAAAACAAAAATTTTGTTATCTTTCAGCCAAATTAGTTCTTTTAGTCTCTTAGCTTCCTGATGTTTCAGCTCTATGACCCTAATGGTAGGCAGTATGGTCATATACAGATCGTAAAATATGAGGGATACTTCAGTGTTTCATCAAGTGGAAAGGGGTAAAAGTCTAACATGTCCTCTCATGCTGCTTCCAGAAATGGGGGCCAAAGTGATGATATTAAACATGGAGAATGGTCATTAAATGCACCATCTGCCTGGAATAGAGCTTCCAAGCTCATTTTACAAATGTAGGCAAATCTCTCCACTTACCTATTTGCATTTTCCTTACATGTAAAATGAACATGTAACATGTACGTGTTACATGTAACATGTAACATGTAACTTCCACATACAAGCAAGCTTATTCTAGGTTTTGAAACAAATTTTAGCCAAGCCTCTAGATAGTAAAACCTTATTTAAAAATAATCTATCCTATGGGGTGTGTGGGTGGCTCAGTTGGTTAAGCGTCTGCCTTCAACTCTCTCATGATCCGGGGATCCTGAGCTCAAGCCCTGCGTCGGCCTCAGCAGGGAGCCTGCTTCACCCTCTCCCTCTGACCCACCCCCCCAGCACTGCTCACTCTCTCTCTCAAATTAAAAAATCTATCCTACAAAGAAAATAAAATGAGAAAAATCAAATACTTTGAAACAAGTCTTGTTACATAGCATGCCTTAGTCTGATTCTGGAATATTTGAGTAATTATGTTGCATTACCCTGCATTATTTATTTTGACAGTATTTTTTTTTCCATAGGATGGAAGCAGCTAGTCAAACACTTCACAGCAAACAGTTAGGCAATTTAAGATATGTACTCTTGCCCCATAAAGTGGTACACAACCATTTCCGACTCATGGATTGAACCACTGAAAGGTGTTATTTGTATAGAACTCCTTATGCTGAAACTTAAAAGGATCTATACTACACCTCTTTTCTTCTCTATATTGGCCAGGAGGGTTTTTTTTTTTTAAATGTGACCTGGTTAGTAAATTTTCCCAATGTCAGAAAAGCAGAGAACCAATAGTAAATAATGGCAGGCCCTAAAAATTAATAATGCTACTAATCAAAAGGCAAACTAGTTGTTGAAGACTTTGAATGAATTAAAGTGGAGCAAATAACTCAAATTTTTCAGGTAACTAAGCGTGGTTAGGATTGATTGTGGCTGTTCTAAGACTTAGAAAGAAAAAAAAAGATTCACTTTTCTTTAGGCTATATCTTCAAGTTCTCAGGAACCCCAATGTCTAGGGAGTACTCAGATCTTTCCAAACATTCTGAATCAAGCACTCTGCAAAGAAAGGAGAGCAATTTAGCCACAACCAAAACCCTAGGGAATGGATCTTTTTATTTAATCACTAACAAACCTGAAAACTTACATTAATATGGTATTAACTCACTGCATTTTTGGGTCAACGCTCTTCAAGATCATGGTCATTTACTATGTCACTTGTTTCTATGAGGTAAGAATATGTAGACTGGAGCTACCTACAGCTCAGAGTCATTTCTTACCCTTCCTTCAACAAGCACACACACACACACAAACAAGTATTCTGAGAAAGCCCTGGGATAGCCAGTCTATGTCAGCTGTTTTATTTCTTATTAAGCTTTTTAATTTTGATTCCAGTATAGTTAACATATAGTGTTATATTAGTTTTAAGTGTACAATATAGTGATTCAAAAATTCTATACCTTATTTCTCAGTGCTCAGTCTTAGGAGAACATATTCACTTTTCTTTGGGTTACCTCTTCAACGTTTTAGGTGTAACATCAAGCTACTAGATTATGAGAAAGAAACCAAGCCAACTAGTTGTCCTGCTTTTCGACTATAGTTAAGGAGATGCAGTCTTCCCAGGATAGCCTTAGTTAAATCTAGCCCTTTGGTTCCTAACTGAGGGTGATTTGGCAATACCCAGAGTCATATTTGGTTATCACAACTGAAGAGAAGGTATACCACTGGCATCTAGTGGGTGGAAGCCAGGGATGCTGCTAACCATCCTATAATGCAGAGGACACCCCCTCTCAACAAAGAATTGTCCAGTCTAACGGTCAGTGTCAGAGGTTGAGAGTGCAGAGTTGAGTGCAGAGGTTGAGAAACGCTGATCTAGCCCACAAGAACTAGAATGTCACTGACAGGTTTAGGGCCCATAACATACTTAACGTCCTCCTTCCCTCCCTCCCTCCCTCCTTTGCTCCAAATATGGGAAACAGACTACTCAGTTACCACTCAGAATGATTCAAAAACTGCAATCACAGCTAACTCCTCTTTAGAAATATAACTAGTTGGCCATTTTTAAATGTCTTAGTATTTGCATTTCTTATGAGTTGAATGATTAAAGAAAAGTGAATAATGCCAGCTTAAAAAGTCACTTTGGGCCATAACTATTTGAACTGGCCATGTTAATATATTATTATGCAACTCAATATGTTCAACTTAAGTGTTCCTCAGTTTAAAGTTATTTCAGAAAAAAAAACTCAAGGAAAATGTTCAAACCAACCATGAGAATGGATTTTAGTTTCTTTGTACGCATGTAAAAAATAGAGTTACTTATATTTTTTGAATATGAAGAATCATATAGGAAAATTTTTTATTTGGTTTGATTCTGTGGATTGATTCAACAGGCCAAATGGCAAGAGTAAAAGTCCATGTAAATTTGTGCCAAAGGCAAACACAAGGTATTCTCTGGTCCAGGGAACTTTCCACTTATACTAAAAAATAAAATAGGGACGCCTGGTGGCTCAGCCGTTAAGTGTCTGTCTTCGGCTCGGGTCATGACCCCCGGGTCCTGGATCAAGTTCCGCATCGGGCTCCCTGCTCAGCGGGAAGTCTGCTTCTCCTTCTCCCACTCCCCCTGCTTGTGTTCCTTCTCTAGCTGTCTCTCTCTCTCTGTGTCAAATAAATAAAATCTTTTAAAAATATAAAATAGTTGTAAACATTGACAATTAACATTTGGGACATGGCTCAAATGTGAAAAGGGCATTTCCTCTATATTTATGGAGAGACCGTGTCACCTGAATCCTGCAGATGTGGTCTTTGATATGCTAAACTAAAGTAGAAAAATAATTTACTATCTCAAAAAGCCTGGCTTTTGAGCCAGTTGCCTTACTGTAAAATTCTACCTTGGATGTCAAAAGTTGAAAAGTAATTCTTTCTCTCTCTTTACAGTCTTAAATTATATTCCTGCTATTACAGTCTTGAACCACTCCCACAACCATTCAGTACCAGCTACATAATTTTTGGTACCAAGTACAAAATGAAAATATGGGGTTCCTTGTTTAAAACCTTTATTAAGAATTTCAAGATGATGACAAAAGAGCATCAAACCAAGTATGGGGACCTTCTAAGTCAGGAACTTCTGCAACTGCATGTTACCTGGTTATGAAGCCAGCTCGGCTTCCACCCCACCCCAATAGAGTTTGGTGAGGTCAAGTACATAGAAATGCCATTTCCAGCTATTACCTGGCGGGGCCTCCACATTCAGTTAAACAGATTCTACACTGCACAACAAAAGGGCATTCACGTCAGAGGCTGGGGGAACTGCATTCTCTGGAATTGTGTGGCATACCATCTGCATATTCTCATGTACCAGCCCTAAACACCAGTTACACAAACTATACTCTTCTCTATTTTAGCAAAGAAAGTCATAATACATAACTACTACCTTTTTCATCCCCCCAAAATGAGGAAGGATTCAGTTGATCTTTAAATTCAGTGACTCTTCAGTCTTTCCCCTTGTCACTACAGAGGGTGTTTTCCATTTATTAAACTTGTTCAAAGACCATAAGAAAATTCCTTGTATTTTTCTCATAAACAGGAGTATAGTTCATGTTTTTCCCAAAGGTTTGAAACATTAATTTTATAGGATTTCCATGACACTATCACCCATTTATAGACTAGTTCTGTCATGATTTACATATTACTTGAGGAAGCACAAGGGTCAATGGAAGATTTCCCAATGTAGGTCAGAGAGAGTGCCCCATGAACACTGAGCCAGCACAGATTTAGAGAAATAGTAGACCTGAAAGTGATCTAGGAAATTATCTTTTCTCATCTTCTCCTTAGATAGATAAGGAACTGAAAACTGGGCTTGCCACAGGTCTCATAGGTAGATATTGGAAGACTAAAGACTAGATCCCAGATCCCAGGGATCTTGATTTCCAGTATAATCAGACTATAATGTATATGCTTAAATCAGACCCAGCCTGAGAGAAACATGATAAATGCTTCTGTCAACAAGAGAAAAATCAATGTCTTATGAATAATGTTAACTGTGACTCAGATTTGACAGATGACAAGTTAGCAGTTACCCTAGTCAGATCCCGTGAACTCATACTATCACTACAGCACCACTGCTAGGAATGGATGCTGTTTGTCACTGCAGTATATTAGCACCTTTGTTAAGATTCCTTATGTGTTGTCACTGTAAATCCTCTCTCTTCAGGTGTTTATAACAAGCTCATAAGCATTCTGTTCATATTCAGACATCTGAAACATTAAAAACTCTCAGCAATAAAAAGAATTCAGAAATATTTGCTAATAGTTCAAAACCATCTCTGGCATTTACAACATTTTATCAAACAAGAAAGGGAATGTTTACCGGTCTTAAATTATTTTGCAATATATTTAAATTTGAAAATCATCACTAAATCCTGAAAGAAACATTTTATTCTTTCTGCCTATACAACAACCTGTCAGAATTATTGCCCTCTGAAGTGATTTCACTTTGTCATTGTCTTTCTTTGTCACTTGGAGTGAATATTCCTCTCTCCCATGGTAACAGAGGGGGACACTTCTTATCACCAGAACCAGGCTGTGTGAGTTCTAAATATAAGGAGACAAAGCTTCCTTAGAAGCTCATGCTGCCCACTGTCCTAATAATACAGAGCTGATGGTTGTCCTGCCAATTCACTACTTCCTGATATTCTTTGCCTCAAATGAACTATAAGATTCTTTCTTTTGTAAGTATTAAAATTGAATCTCTCACAAAATTTGCCCATCAAATCAATATCAGATACCAAGTAATCTGATACCTCCTAGTTCTAAAAAAGACATTCATGATTTCTATAAAGGCTAGTCCTTCTCTTAAGGTGACATAATTGTAACTTGGTGAGCCAACACTATTTTCAAAAAACACTGCTAAAATAAATAAAATCTTTTTTTAAAAAAATCAAAAAGCACTGCTATAAGATAATATGTACAACAGGAACAGTTTCTAAAGCAGTATATCAGATATTTCCTCATGTTAGTATAGGCTGTATTATTGTTCCAATTCTTCATCCCTCCTATATCCATACTCTGTCATGTAATTTTGCAATTCTGTCCCTTGACCTTGGACTTAACCATGTGACTTATTTTGGCCAAAGTGATATGAGTAGAGACAGTTTTCCAGTTGCTCTTTCCCACTTTTTTCATTGTCACGAGAAGGGCTTGCTCTGGCTAGTCCATGCGAGGAAGATGAGTGACAGGTGGGAAGAACAGAACCTCCCCAGGTGACCCACAAAGGAATATTGAGAAGCAGTGTGGCCCTAGGCTCTGCTTCTGCAATCTGAAGCTGAGCTGCCCAGCCAAGCCCAGCCTAGATCAGCTGAACTCCCAAAGTCCTAGAGACACATGGGTGATAATGATTCTTGTTTAAAGCCACTGAATTTTGAAGTACGTTCTTATTCAACAATACTTAGCTGATTCATTGGCCTTTCATTGTGAAAACCAGGAACAAGACTAGCTAAAAATATATGTGTTGGACTTCTCCTGGAGTCTAAAACAAGGCCAAAAACAAAAACCCTGTCTTAATTTACTATGTTTAGCATCCTCAAATGTAGAGGAAAAAGCTTCTATTGGAAATGACAGTAGATGAAAATGGTCCATATTTGTTGAGTTTGCTGAGAAAAACATGGTTTCCCATCTCTGCTGAAGTAGTAATTTCCAAAATTTAGATACTCTGGAAATGTCTCTCTAGAGACCAGAGGTTCCTTCCCATTCTGAAAATAGCTCACTTTAGCTAATCTGCATCTGTCACTTAGAATCACAATGCTATTTCCCAAAAATAAGATATTTGATTCTTATTTAACAAGATGGACAAGGTAGTCAATGGATAACTACTATACTTTCAATTTACTAAATAATGCATATTTTTTATTTTGTTTTGTTTTAATGCATAGAACAGAGGCTAGCAAATTCAAGTTGGGGAAACAGAGACCTTGGATGATGAATAGTTCTCATGAATACTGTAAACTTTTGACCCAAATATCAAAGTAATTTCAATTGTACTAATATTTAAATGAATGAAAGAAAAATAAATGGGTTGGGACAATACATTCTTACATCATGTTTGTTGGTTTCCTAAAGCATTTTCTGACTAAAATATAGAAGCTTCCCCGCAAGCATAATCTCCCTAATGATTTACAACAGAATCTTGGTCTGAGACTTGCTTTGAGAATGAACTAAGGATGTTTACTCAAAAAAGCAATGGTGCAGAGTAAATAGCTAATGAAGATAGAAATATTATAAATAATTTTAAATATTAAATTAAGTACCTAAAATGGATTGTGCTCTTGGAAACAAATAACTATTTTTCATTTACTTCCCATACAGTAAGCAAAATGGCTGTAGAGGTTTAAAAAAAAAAATCAATGTTTCATTACCTTAAGACCTTGCTGAGGATTGAGAATATTTTTCTGCTGTTGACATCTCATTAAGATTATTTAACAACTAAGCAATCCATTTGCCTCCTTGGTGCTAAAATTGATATATTTTTCAAAATACAGTCCAGAGTTTTCAGAGAAAAACCCATAGATTTTTGACCCAGTGTCAATATCTATCACTGAAAGGTGTGAATAAAATGAAACAATGTGTTGAGTCAAGAAAATACAAAATGTATTAAGCAATAAATAAAGTTTTTCCTTAATGATGCTATTAAAAGTGGCAAAGACATAACGTGAATATTCTTTTATAATGAGATTATTTTTTAAAACCCCACTTTGCATTAATTGGATATTGATAATATATGTATTTTATTTTATAAGCATGAATAGAAAGCATGAGTATTTTCTTTATTGTTATCTTATTTTCACATACAGAGAACAGAGGTATTTCCCAGATTCTTTGAAACAGAAAACAAGATTTCTTTGTTCATTTTTTATATAAATTCAGGCTCACAGAAAAATTGTTAAGAATAGTACCCAGGGGCGCCTGGGTGGCTCAGTCATTAAGCATCTGCCTTTGGCTCAGGTCATGATCCCAGAGTCCTGGGATCGAGCCCCGCATCGGGCTCCCTGCTCTGCAGGAAGCCTGCTTCTCCCACTCCCCCTGCTTGTGTTCCCTCTCTCGCTGTGTCTCTCTCTGTCAAATAAATAAATAAAATCTTAAAAAAAAAGAAGAAGAAGAATACCCAGAATTAGAATTCCTATGTACCCTTCATCCAGATAGTATAAATGTTAACATTTTACCATATCTGCTTTATCACCCCAACTCTTAATCTATGTATTAGAACTGCTTCAGGGCAGACAAGATACTGTATATACCCTGAAATATTTCAACGTGTATGTCCCTAAAACAAGACTGTTGTCTTACATTGTCACAGTACAATTATCAATGTCAGGACATTAACATCAATAAAACATTATCAGATAATCTATAGAACTCATTCAATTTCACCAATTATCTCAACAATGTTGCTTATAACAAAAGAAAATCTCAGTTTATGTGTTATATTTAGTTGTAATGTTTATTTCATTTCATGGATATTTTCAAAAAGTACAGTCTCGTGATTTTGTTGAATGCCCCTCAAATTGGGTTTGTCTAATGGTTCTCCATGATTAGATTCAAAACATGCATTTTGGGGCCAGAATATCATAGAAGTGATGTTTTGTTCTTTTAAGTACAACATATAAAGATGCACATGATGTCAACTTGTCTCACTGCTGGTGATGTTAATTTTGCTCATTTGCTTCAGGTAGTATCTGTTGAGTTCCTCACTGTAAAGTTACTATTTTTGGCCTTTTAATTAATAAGTATCTTGAGTGGGGGTGTTGCCTGGGTGGCTCAGTTGGTGAAGTGTCCGACTCTTGATTTCCGCTCAGGTCATGATCTCAGGGTCCTGAGATTGAGCCCCGCTGAGCGTGGAGCCTGCTTGAGATACTTTTTCTCTCTCTCCCTCTACCCCTTCCCTTTTGCTCACACACATGCATGCGAGGTCTTTAAAAAAAATAAATAAATAAGTATCTTGTGGAAACATAGGTTGAGGCTCTGTAAATATCCTAGTACTTTTCACACTTTCAACCACTAGTTAGTAACAATTGCTTTTTTTAAAGATTTTATTTATTTATTTTGAGAGGGAGAACCCTTGCAAGCAGGGGGAGGGGCAGACGCAGAGGAAGAGACAGAATCTCAAGCAGACTGCGCTGAGTGCAGAGCCCCATGTGGGGCTCAATCTCACGACCCTGAGATTATGACCTGAGCTGAAACCAAGAGTTAGCTGCTCAATGACAGAACCACCCACGCACCCCAGTATCAACTGATTTTTGACTGAATCAGATGTTATTATGAAGATTGACAAACAGTGACTTTTGAAATTCCATCCCACTCATTGGCTGGCTTTCTACTGTTAGAAGATCTTTTCCTTTTTCTCCATGTATGTATATGTGTGTGTGTGTGTGTGTGTGTGTGTGTGTGTGTATGTGTTTCTTTGTGGGAGTCATGAATTCTTATTTTATTCAGTGGGTTATAATGCTTACCTATCATTATTTAGATGACCAGATGGTCCCAGATTTGGCCTTAGTGAGCCACTTCATGTTGGTTCCCCTATCCTTATTTCTCAGAGAACTTTATTTTATGGCACTCACAAAAAAATGTCCCTTCCCTAGAACTAGCCATTTCTCTAAGGAGCCCTGGTTCCTATTAGTGTAGTATTTAGAAAGCAAGATTTGGCCTGTAGGTGGGTCATTACTTCTAGGCACTCTCAGCAGAGAGAGCTAAGAAAAAACTTAAAACACCCATGCATGCCCACATCCACATCTATTTCTCTATCTACCTTTTTATCTCAGCATTTCTCATCCTCAAGATATTGACATTTTGGATCCGATAACTCTTTGCTGGGAGAAGTGGGGGGAGCAGTGCTGTCCTCTGCATTGTAGGATGTTTAATAGCACCCCTAGCTCTTCACTAGATGCCAGTGACGTATCTCGCCTCCCAGATGTGAAAACCAAAATGGCTGGAGGTTGGTAGAGGGAATTGATTTCAAACGACACAAGAGAACTTTTTAAGATTATATCTTGATTGTGGTGGTAGCTCTAAAGTTCTCAAAAGCTGACAAACTATACTTTTGGAGGGTAGAATTTTCCATCTGAAAATTACATAACCATAAACATGAGTTAAAATGAATCTCTGTAAGATAAAAAGAGTTACTGCTTTAATATCTAGATAAGTAAATTGAGGCTAAACAAGTCTAAATGGTCTGTTAGAAACCACCCCGGGGCGGGGGGGGGGAATGGCAGTGGCAAGGCTTCAGTCGAGATCACTGAACCCTCATCTGAAGCTTGTTCATGATGTTACATGTTTTTCCTCTGATACAAGCACATTTATGACCTTTCTTCACAAACAATGTAATACGAAGAGGATTTAGCCTTGAATTGTGTCCTTCCACTGGAGTCATATTAGGTTCAGTAGACCAATAGGTAGAAGTTGTAGCAAATCAGACTTTTAGCTCAACATAAAAAACTACTTAAACAATGAAGCCTTCCTGAAACAAGCTGCTTATTGATAGTGACCAAGTAAAGGCCAACAAGCTAGAGAAAGTAGAACAGGGGAAGCGACGGAGGAGCTAGATTAGGCGCACAGTGGCAGCAGCTTGTCTCTAAGGGTCCAGCCATCACTCCTACTTTATAAAGAGGTAGAAGACATGTATTGCCCCTGATAATGTGAAAAGTACAGCCATAAGGCCTGTGAATGTTGCAAAGATGAAAAAGACATAACCACCACCTTGAAGTTGATTATGATAAAATGTTAGAGTCTATACCTGCAGAAAGTGGTTGTACATGTGATGTTCTAAAAGCAAATACACAGCATAATAGAGTTAAATACACTTCTTTATATAGCCCAGATAAGGAAAAATAAAGATTACTACCATCTCAATCAACAATATAAAACACTTGGTGCAAACTGTGATAGACACTAAGAAAAATCTACAAATAATGTGTACTGATTAAAATTAAGCTAATTTAATTAATCAGAGATGGAATATAAAGCTTTTTCTATTTATGGATTTCAATTTAAATCATTATGTTGGGGTGGTGGGAGTAGGTGGTTTGAGCCTTTTTGGTATGGCAAGAAAGTATTTTAATTTTAAAGCCTGTAGGATAAAGAAATGCAGCTAATTGCTGTATATACAAGAGGTAGGCTAAACATCCACTGGGCTGGGACTCAATTAAAGCCCCTGAACTCAAGGACAGAATTTAGTCCAGATCATTTGAAAATAACAGCATCCTCCCTCATAATTATAAGATCAATGACTGACAAGATAATTAGTATATCTGGTAATTAAGGTAACAGCTTTTACAGACCTAATTAGAGTATATTCTGTTGCTTGGAATACATGCCAAAGGTGTTAAACTAATCTTCTGTACTTAAAGATGATAGCTGAGTCTTAGGAAACTAATATGTATAAGCTGTATTCCTCACTTCATAAACAGTGGTAGGCAATGAATAAATCAATACTAATTATGATTATAGTTTTAGAGCATGGTAAGAGCGAAGCAACTATCCTTTCAGGAAAAGCATCAGTTTGAATACCTAAAAACCCCATCAACTATCTGACTCTGTGTCACTAATATCCTTTCAATCTAACTTTTAGATGTGTATTAGAGATAAGCTCAGGATACTTACAAATCACAAAGCTAGTCTGGTCACCATCCAAAACATCTGTCTATGGCAGCTTGGTCTCAGAATTGTACAGGCCTAGTTTGAAGTCTGTGCTATGAGATGTAGACCTTTGACAACTTTTACAGTAAGTATCTTGCTTTGCTTGCACACCTTGTCTTTGGGTCATAGTGCCTTCATTTTCTTTGGAGAGTCCTCCAACCCTGATAGCATACAGTCTGGGTGGGACTGTAGAATTTATATTCCAACCTTGCCTGTCATAGACTGAGTTCAAGGCCAAGATGGTCAATACCTATACGCCACATGTCTAAGAATGAGAATGTGAGCCAGGCAAGGACAAGAAGAGTACTCTCCATGGTTGATATAATTGCTAAGTCAGTGGTGGTCATTTTTGTTACTGAGCCAGCCTACACATGAGAGTTAAGCCACCAAAAGAAAGCAGAGCTGAGGCTCTACATGTAGAGAGACACAGAAAGAACTCTAATAACATTGCTTAAATTTCAAAACTGTGTGTGCCAAAAAGCCAGATTCATCCATCAAAACTCCTAGTAAAAAGATCAAAATACTCATTTGCTTAAGCAAGCAACAAGAGAATCTTGACTGATACAACCTGCCTAGTATTTTTATGCTTTGGTTTCCTAGTATATAAAATTGAAAATGAAAGTTACTGTTTCACAGAATTATTGAAATTAAAACAATTGTTGTTTTACTGCTTTTAATATTTGTGGTGACCCTATGAAATAAGTGTTAATTTTATCTCCATTTTACAGATGTGGAAAGTTAAGCTTGGAGAAGTTAAGGAATTTGCCCAAGGTCATTTATTAGTCAGGATAATCAGCATTAATTAATGTAAAAATATCTCTAAACGTCCTATAATGAAGGTGCCTTTCTTTCCTATACTAGAAGAAATAGATAATCTAAACAGGCCTACATTTGTTAAAGAGATTTAATTAATAATAACTTTCCAACACATTAGAAATCATCAGACCCAAATGGTTTCAAAGGTGAATGCTACCAAACATTTAAGGAAGAAATTATATCTATTCTCTACAATCTGTTTGAAAGGATGGAAACAGAAAGAATATTTCTTAATTCATTCTATGAGGGCAGATTACCTTAATACCAAACCAGAAAAAGAAATTGCAAGAAAACTCAGACCAAAATCTCTCATGAAAACAGGTGCAAAAGTCCTCAACAAAATATTAGAAAACTGAATACAAGAAGGTATAAAAAGAATTATACACCATGACCAACTGGGATTTATCCCAAGGATGCAAGCAGGTACAATGTTCAAAAATCAATTAACATAATCCATTATTTCAACAGGCTAAATAAGAAAAATCACATTATTATATCAACAGATGCAAAAACAGCATCTGACAAAATATAACACCTATTCATGACAAAAACACTTGGCACACTAGAATAGAAACTTGCTCAATTTGATAAAGAACATCTACAAAAAATCTACAGCTAACATTATACTTAATGGTGAGAACCTAGAAGTTTTCCTTCTATGACAGGAAGAAGAAAGGAAGGATGTTCTCTCTTACCACTCTTTTTCAACATTGCGTTGGATGTCCTAGCTAATGAAATAAGACAAGAAAAGGAAATAAAAGGTATATAGACTGGGAAAGAAGAAATAAAACTCTCTTTGTTCACTAATGACATGATTGCCTAACTAGAAAATCCAAAAGAATCGATAAAAAAGCCTCTTGGAACTAATAAGAAATTAGTTGCAAGGTTGCAGGATACAAAGTTAATATATAAAAATCAACTGCTTTCCTATGTACCAACAAATGACATTTAAAATTTAAAACAATTCCGTTTGCATTAGCACCCCCAAAAGAAAATACTTAGGTATTTCTAACAAAATACAAGATCTATATGAGGAAAACTACAAAACTCTGATAAATGAGAGAGGGGAGGAGAAAGATGGCGGAAGAGTAGGGGACCTCGTTGCATCTGGTCCCTTGAATTTAGCAAGATAACTATCAAATCATTCTGAACACCCATGAATTCAACCTGAGATGTAAGAAAAGAATATCTGGAATTTTACAAGTAGAAAAGCAAACACTTTCTGCAAGACAAGAAGTGCAGAGAAATGAATCTGAGGGGATAAGGGGGAGGGAGCCTGAGTAAGCCAGTTACTGGAAAGTAATATAGCCCTAGAGGGCAAAATCAGAACTCAGAAATCTGCTCTAATGAGAGACATCCCTGCCTGAAAGGTGCTCAGGTGGTGAAAAGGGGCAGAATTCTAGGTGGGACATTGTGATCCCCAGAGTCACAGAAATAATGGGGGTGACTGAGCCAGTAAAGTTCCCAAGCATTGAAGTGGGGAAACTGGTTACAGTCAGCAAGCCCAGAAGGGGGCTCTCAGCTCGGTTTGCCATAAACCTTGATCGGGTGACTGCTCTCCGTGTGGGAACCGTGCAAAGGACAGGAACGTGGGGCCTCTCCACCTTCCCCTGGGAGGAAGGGAGTGGGTGCCCACAGGACCAGGAAACAGCTCTCAGGGCAGGGGCCCTGTAAAGGACAGTAATGGTTGATCCTCTGCCTTCCCCCAGGGGGCGCGGATTGGGTGCACACACAGTTCTACCACTGCTCTCCCCACCAGGGCCCCACAAAGTGCAGTAACTCAGGACTTCCCGCCCTCTGCCAGGAAAATCAGTGAGGGTGCACACTGCGGGTGTTTGCAGAGTCTGGCACACACAAAAGTGAAGACTGTCTATCCTTGAGGGTTTACTGAAGAGAAAGGACCGCAAACTTTTGGCTCTGGAGCTAGAGATCAAGGAGTGGCCATTTTAATTTTGATCCTCTAAAAAGGGATAGAAAGCCTTCAGGGACAAAAGCCACACAGAGGACAACCTAACACTGAGCCCGGCCCTCTGGAAAGGGGCAATGCAACTTTGCCCAGGCAAAGACACCTGAGAGGCAGGGCAGCAGTCCCCTCCCCAAGAAGACCAACTGGAAGAACAGGTGCACAGCAAGTTTATGGACCATATAAGACTGTAAAACTCCAGCGCTAGGGGAAAATAGTATATAGAATTCATAGAACTGAAGTTTTTTCTCATGATTTGTTTATCTTTCAGTTTAAAATTGTCCATTTCTCTTTTTTTCCCTTTTCAACTAGTTTCTTCTTTTATCAATCCCTTGTTTTTAAGTCTTTTTTTAACTTTCATTTTTTACATTTACATTTTATAGATATATTCTTCATTTTTGGCTTCCTTTCACTCTATTCAATTTTATTTTTGTATAAATATATATATATATATATATATATATATATATATAAAGTTTTCCTTTCTTTACAATTTTAGGATTTAGTGTCTTCTAATACAGAGACAAAAATACACTCAGGAACAAGTGGATCACCCTCTTTTGTCCACCCTGTGAGATTATATTCTCTCTTTTTCCATATTTTTTTATTTTGCTTTTCTTTTTTGGTTTCTGACCTCTTTGGATTTATCTAGTATGTATTTTGCTTGGGTTGTGGTTGAAATTTTTGATCTGTTCACTCATTCATCCATTCTTCTCTGGGCCAAATGACCAGAAGGAAGAATTCAGAACAAAAGAGAGAACCAGAGGTAATACTCTCTGCCACAGATCTAATCGATATGGATATAAGTAAAATGTCGGAGATGGAATTCAGGATAACAATTAAAGTTATTAGTTCGGCTTGAAAAAAGCATAAAAGACATGAGAACATCTTAGTACAGAAATGAGATCTAATCAGGCTGAAATTAAAAATGTTCTGAGATGCAGTCTAAATTGGATGCTTTAACAATGAGGACAAATGAGGCAGAAGAGAGAGTAAGTGACATAAAAGACAAGATGATGGAAAGGAAGGAAGCTGAGAAAAAGAGAGAGAAAAAACTAATAGACCATGAGGGGAGGCTTCAAGAAGTCAGCAATGCCATAAAATGAAACAATATCAGAATTATTGGGGTTCCCAAGGGATACGAAAAAGAGAGAGGGCCAGAAGGTATATTTGAGCAACCATAGCTAAGAACTTCCCTAATCTGGGGAAGGAAACAGGCATTCATGTCCAAGAGGTAGAGAAGACCCCTCCTAAAATCAGTAAAAATAGATCAACACCCCAACATATAATAATGAAGCTTGCAAATTTCAGAGATAAAGAGGAAATCCTGAAAGCAGCTCAAGACAAGAGGTTCCTTACCTACAGGGCAAGAACACTGAATTGGCAGCAGACCTATCCACAGAGACCTGGGAAGCCAGAAAAGGATAGCAGGATATATTCAGGGTACTAAATGAGAAAAATATGCAGCCAAGAATACTTTATCCGTCAAAGCTGTCATTCAAAATGGAAGGAGAGATGAAGAGCTTCCAGGACAGACAGAAATTGAAAGAATATGTGACAACCAAGCCAGCCCTGCAAGAAATATTAAGGGGGATCCTGTAAGTGAAGAGAGAACCCAAGAGTAACATAGACCAGAAAGAACAGAGACAATCTACAGAAACAGGGACTTCCCAGGTAATACAATGGCACTAAATTCGTATCTTTCAATAGTTACTCTGAATGTAAATGGGCTAAATGCTCCAATCAAAAGACACTGGGTATCAGATTGGATAAAAAAGCAAAACCCATCCATATGTTGTCTACAAGAGACTCATCTTAGATCTAAAGTCACGTCCGGACTGAAAGTGAGGGGGTGAAGAATGATTCACCATGCTAATGGAACTCAAAAGAAAGCTGGGGTAGCAATCTTCATATCGGATAAATTAGATTTTAAACCAAAGACTGTAATAAGAGATGAAGAGGGACACTATGTCATACTTAAAAGGTCTACCCAACAAGAAAATCTAACAATTATAAATATTTATGCTCCTAATTTGGGAGCAGCCAATTATATCAACCAATTAATAACCGTAATAAAGAAACACATTGATAATAATACATTAATAGTAGGGGACTTCAACAACCCACTCACAGCAATGGACAGATCATCTAAGCAGAAGACCAACAAGGAAACAAGGGCTTTGAATGACACACTGGACCAGATGGACTTCACAAATATATACAGAGAGCATTCCATCCTAAAGCAACAGAATGCAAATTCTGCTGGAGTGCACATGAAACTTTCTCCAGAATAGATTGTATACTGGGTCACAAATCAGGTCCCAACTGATACCAAAAGATTGGGATTATTCCTTGCATATTTTCAGACCACAGTGCTTTGAAACTTCAACTCAATCACAAGAGGAAATTTGGAAGGAACTCGAACACTTGGAGGTTAAAGTGCATCCTACTAAAGAATGAGTGGATCAATCAGAAATTAAAGAAGAATTAAAAAAATTCATGGAAACTAATGAAACTGAAAACACAACTATTCAAAACCTTTGGAATACAGCAAAGGTGGTCCTAAGACGGAAGTACATTGCAATATAAGCCTCTCTCAAAAAATTAGAAAAATCTCAAATATACAAGCTAACCTTACACCTAAAGGAGCTGGAGAAAGAACAGCAAATAAAGCCTAAACCAAGCAGGAGAAGAGAAATAATAAAGGTTAGAGCAGAAATCAATGAAAAAGAAACCAGAAGAACAGTAGAACAGGTCAACGAAACTAGAAGCTGGTTCTTTGAAAGAATTAGTAAGATCAATAACCCTCTGGAGAGACTTATCCAAAAGAAAAGAGAAAGACCCAAATTAATAAAATCATGAATGAAAGGGGAGAGATCATGACCAACATCCAAGAAATACAGACACTTTTAAGAACATATTATGAGCAACTATATGCCAACAAATTAGGCAATCTGGAAGAAATGAATGCATTCCTGGAAAATTATAGACTACCAAGACTGAAACAGGAAGAGGTAGAAAATATGAGCAGACCAATAACCAGCAAGGAAATTGAAGCAGTAATCAAAACCTCCCAAAAAAACAAGAGTTCAGGGCCAGATGGCTTCCCAGATGAATGCTACCAAACACTTAAAGAAGAAGAAATAATACCTATTCTACTGAAGATGTTTCAAAAGTAGAAATGGAAGAAAAATTTTCAAACTCGTTCTATGAGGTCAGCATTACCTTGATCCCTAAACCAAAGACCCCATCAAAAAGGACAATTATAGACCAATATCCGTGATGAGCATGGATGTCAAAATACAAGATACTAGCCAATAGGGACTCAACAGTACATTAAAAGGATTATTCACCACGACCAAGTGGAATTTATTCCTGGGCTGCAAGGGTGGTTCAACATTCACAATCAATCAATGTGATAGATCCATTAATAAAAGAAAAGACAAGAATCATATGATCCTCTCAATTGATGCAGAAAAAGCATTTGACAAAGGACAGCATTCTTTCTTGATTAAAACCCTCCCCAGTGTAGGGATAGGGGGAACATACCTCGATATCATAAAACCCATCTACCAAAAGCCCACAGTGAATAACATTCTCAATGGGGAAAAACTGAGAGATTTTCCCCTAAGGTCATGAATATGACAGGGATGCCTGTTCTCACCACTGTTGTTCAACATAGTACTAGAAGTCCTAGCATCAGCAATCAGATAACAAAAAGAAATAAAAGGCATCCAAATTGGCAACAAAGTTGGAGAACTAACACTACCTGACTTTAAGACTTAGTATAAAGTTATAATAATCAGTAAAAAACAGTATTAGTGAAAGAAAAAAATTGATGAATGGAACAAAACAGATGATTCACATAAAGATAGTAAACTGATGGGTTGCCTCTTGATGAGGCTGAGTAATATTCCGTTGTATATATGGACCACATCTTCTTTATCCATTCGTCTGTTGAAGGGCATCTCGGTTCTTTCCACAGTTTGGCTATTGTGTACATTGCTGCTGTGAACATTGGGGTGCATATGGCCCTTCTTTTCACTACATCTGTGTCTTTGGGGTAAATACCCAGTAGTGCAATTGCTGGGTCATATGGCTCAGTCGTTAAGCGCCTGCCTTCGGCTCAGGTCATGATCCCAAGGCCCTGGGATCAAGTCCCACTTCGGGCTCCCTGCCGGGCGGGAAGCCTGCTTCTCCCTCTCCCGCTCCCCCTGCTTGGGTTCCTGCTCTCATTGTCTCTGTCTCTGTCAAATAAATAAATAAAAAGTCTTAAAAAATAAAAATAAAAATTTAGAAAATTTTTTATTTTTTTTGAAATATTCTTTACAGGACTTTTTTTCTGGGATTCCAATTTTTTGTGAGTCTGCTCTTCACTACTTTTTCTTTTATTATGGGTCATATTTTCCTGCTTTCCTGAATGTTTCATATGTTTTACTTGAGTTCTAGGCATTGTATTTAAAAGAATAGAGGCTGAAATATGATTATTTTTTGCTTTTATTTTCTAGATAATTTAAGCCTTTTTCTCTGTTTGGCAATTGGAAGAAGTGGATAAGGATTTAGATTTTTTTCAAAGTCTGGGTGAGCTGAGGCTGAGCCATAGAGCATCAGCTAGACTGAGTTCACCTTTGGTTAACCCTTTCTGCACTCTCCTATTCCACTGTCGTTAAGGCCTGACCATGATTTTCCTGACAGCATTTGAGCTAGATGGGGTGGACCAAGCAGCTTTGGCTTATGTTTAGATTCAATATCCCATTGGTTTTATTTCTCTAGAGAACTGTAATACAATGGCAAAAGGGATTTTTGCAGATGTAATTAAGTTTATAATCAGTTGACTTTGGCTAATCAAAAGGGAAATCCATCTAGGTGAGCCTGACCTAATTACATGAGCACTTTAAAAGCAGAGTTTTCTCTAGTGAGCAGTGGAGGAGGAAGTCAGATTTCTGGCATAAGAAGGAGTTGAAACAAGGTTCTTGGCTTGAAGATAGAAGGGGCCTCGTGGAAAGGACCTGAGAGAAGCCTCTAGATGCTGTGAATAGTTCCCAGCTGACAATCGGCAAGGACATAGGGACCTCAGTCCAATAGCTGCAGGAAATGTAATCCTGCCAACAAGAATAAGCTTGAAAGCAGATTCTCCCCCCGTAGCCTCAGAACAAGAACTCAGCTCTGCCAACATTTTGATTTTGATCTTACAAGATCCTGGGCAGAGAATTCAGCCTTTCTGCCCTGGGCTACTCACATAGAAGACTGTGAGCTAATGAATGGATGTTGTTTTAAGCCACTAAGTGTGTGACAATTTGTTATACAGCAATAGAAAACTAATATAGCCAAGACATAAAAATGAACTACACTACCAAGGATAAAGGTGGTTTGGGTAATGGCCACCTGCTTGGTCTGAATACATATAGTACTACAAATTCCACATTTCAAAAAATAATAATCTCTCTTGTTTACTATTCAAAAGTCAGTTGATGGGATGATCTAAAAAAGTATCCTGACCACATGCTGTCTAAAAAAAGCTTCTCACAAATCTCTACATGCCTTTTTTTATTCTCACACATATACATTTAAATTTATAATCAGCAGCATAAAATGTCAAGAATCTAGAGTGACACTGGCTATCTAAGGGGTATTGAAACCAGAGTAGTGGGAATTGCCCCTCAGGAGCTGAAGATGCAAAAGGTAAACTTGTTGGTACATGATGGTAACTTATTTGAAGTTCACTCACAGAAACTGTGAATCTTTTTTATAAAGATTAAAAGAATCTGGTTCTTCGGGACAAAATTGACATCTGCTAGTACATATGTATTCTGCACAGGTGTCAGAGTATTGTAAATTCGACATCTGCCTTCACTGTATTGAACAACCTGGTTTTAGCTAAATTGTTTTACAAGAAGATCCTTATTGAAAACCCAGGAGCAGAGAGTCATTTTTTTTTTAACATTTTAAAAGCATGTTTCCTTCTTAACATCAGGCTGCAGCTGTAAACAGTGGTCTGAAAAAAACAAATGCCCTCCTCAGAGCCCTTGTTCGCATAACTCTGTTTACCTAACTGTTCTCAACCTGCCACCAAGACAGCTGGCTGATTATGGATGGGGACAAGAACAAAGATTTTGGAGTCCACAATATATAAGTATACATGCCAACTTTACCACTTATCAGTTGAATAAATAACACCTCTGCACCTCAGTTTTCTCATTTAAGAAGTTCCTTTTAGAGCCAAGATGAGGCTCTTGGATTAAAATCAGTCCAGAGTTTCACTGTTCTAATCTAATTCATAGTACCTATTTTTGTTAGTATTTTTTTCTGAAATCGAATTGTTTTGATCTCTCCAGCTCATTCCAAGTTTCACCAAAAAATTCTTCAATTGCACTTACAAAATTTTTTCTCTTGCTGTTATTTATTCAGAACCTGTTGCTTTTGTCAATCGTTCTTTTGCCTCATTATCAAGGAATGAACACTAAAGTCACCCGTATGAGTTAAGGACACTTTCTATAAGGAAGACCTAGTAGCTTAAAGTAAATTTGAAAAGGTATTTTAAATTTAATCCTCTAGTTGTAATGGGGATATTTAGCATTTTCAGTAAAGGTTTTATTGGTCCAGACCAGAGGGACCATATTGTAACTTTTCTGTATTTCAGTTGCTGTAACCACTTTATGCCAAATTCTGTTCAATGGTAATCACTATTATAGTGATATGGTAGTATTCATTTCCCAGGTTTTACTATGTCCAGCAAATATCCTTTTTACGCATGAAAACCATACTCACCAAGCTCTACTTAATGAGTCTAAACTAGGCCATTCAGTATTTTATAAATTCAAGGCAAGACTCTATTATTTATTCCAAATGTGACAGCATAGCTTTAGAGGTGGGCAGCCTCCACACAAGTAATCTGCTGATTAGTAAGAGTATGCATATCAGAAGCCAGCAAACTCCAATTTGCATTGAATGCCAGCCACATAACAACTTATCAGAGAAGGCCAGATAGAAGGGTAAAGAAATATCCCTTCCGTAATTATGAGCATGTGTATGCCAGTGTGAACCTGCATCAATATGACCGCGCATTCTGGGATAATAAGTTAATGCTATTAAGATTCATTACATATTCCTAATATGCATACCAATGCTTCTTAGCAGTAATATGTTAGATCCCAAGCTCCAAGTCTGTGCTGACGAACTCTGGTGAGAATGGAAAGAGGTCCAGCCAGGAATGCCAGTAGATGTCCTAATAATGTTTTGCAACATTTTGGGAAAGATACTTTTGGTGATTGTACATACTACTAATTCAGTATTAACATCAGGTAATCTTAATTTTCATTAAAAAAATAACTTTCCTGTTTTGGATGTAGACATCTAAGTTATTTGTAAGAATATAAGGACAACTGATGTTAAGTGAAGATCTAATTGGTGAGGGCCTACTTTGGCTTCAGACCTATTTTATTGGGCTAAAATTTAAATTTGAATGACATTAGGTGGCACTTGCACTGCCTGAGGCCTATTGATTTTTTTTTAAATTTTATTTATTTATTTGAGAGAGCGAAACAGAAAGTGACAGAAATAGTGAGAGAGAGCACAAGTAGGGAGGAGAGGGAGAAGCGGGCTTCCCGCCGAGCCGGGAGCCCGATGCGGGGCTCGATCCCAGGGTCCTTGCATCATGACCAAAGCCGAAGGCAGACGCTCAATTGACTGAGCCACCCAGGTGCCCCTGGCCTATTGCTTTTATACTGGATTTATTCATTTACATTTTCTGACTGGTCGCTGAAGGCAGTTGAGCTTGATGCACCAGTTCTAAATGAAGATCTATTTGAGAAGCCAAACGTTTTCTTAAGAGACAGACCGGGCAAGTGAATGGGACTCTGGATCTTTTGCTTACTTGTTTATGTCAGACTCTGAAAAAACACAAACATGGGATCCTTTTGACATGGGAGACTACAACAAAATGGGAAATGTCTTGATTTGGGAGATAGGAAGTAGTGTTTCATTCATCTAATCATTTAATCATTCAGTAATTCAGATGACCAACATGTATGACCCCGCCCCTGTTTTTTGCAAACAACTCCCAAGCTTTATTATAAACAGACTGTGGCTCCCCAGCAAAGGAACGCCACAGACTGGCGAGAGTGGTGGCTGGGCCGAAGCTTCACGCCCGCAGAGGCTCCGGGCGGCAGGGCACAGGCTTCTGTTGAGGCAGGTCTGGCATCGTGGGTGGACGGGCAGACACGTCTGCTGGCCGAGACCCACCAACAGTCCGTTGATCTCCCTCCACAGCTCTCTGTGAAGGTGAGAGGTCAGGGGAGATAGCAGAAGCCCCGCCAGCCCCCACCCTGTCGCACCAGGGCAGCCACTCTTCCTGGGCAGCCGGAGTCTTCTCCGGGGACTTGGTTGCTGTCTTGGTCGACCCAAGTCTGTTGGCAATTCTGTGCACGTGCGTGTCCACAGCAATGTCGCACACGGCGCCCTAGGCCACCGCCATGGCCAAGGGTGCCATCTTGGGCCCAGTGCCCCTCCCTGCCATAGCGCTGCTGCAACATAGCACTGGTCTGCTTGATGTACTTTACCTTGTTCCTCCAGAAGCCTACGGGGTAGATGAACGTGCCCAGCATGCTGTCATCTGCCTGCAGGATGCTGTCCACTGTCAGGCCCCGAGCTGGTCTTCGGTTTGACTGGAGAGTATCAGTGACAGCAGCACCTGGTACCTCCACCCCTTTGGGGGGTACACTGGGATCATAGTGGTGCTCAGTCCCCAGCTGGTCCACAGGTGCGTCCTTCCCACTCCTCATGGTGCGAGTGTTCACCCACTGCTGCCACCAGTCCAGGGTACCCGGACTGCCCACAGGGTACCATTATTGGCATACACCAATGAACAGGATAATAATACTGATCTCTTAAGACTGTTACAAGGATTCAATTTGATAACGCGTCTGTACTGGGTACAAATCTTCTTTTCAGATGCCCTCGACTGCCTCCATTTGTCTCTCTCTTGGTCAGCACCTCACTGAGCCGCATAGCCTCTTTATGGTTGGGTGAAATCCATACCCTAGGGATCTAGCTTGCTGAATGGACACCAGGCTGCTGGATAAGCCCACCTGGAAGTGTGAGAACCTGAGCTTCCTGTAGAGTAAATTTCACCACGGAGAAATGATATGTGAAATGAGACGAGGCAGATAAATTCCTCCTCTTTCTCTCTTCATGGACTGCTTCTGGCCCCCAAAGCCTATTTTGTATCTCCACATTAAAAGGAATTGCAATAGGTAATTTCTAAATGAGCCAAACATCTCTAAAATTCTATAATTTTATGATTCCCTTTGGACAATCTCGTGTCTGAATAGGCTTCTTCAGAGGGGAGAAAGGAATACTTTTATGCCAAAAGTATAGTGCTAGGCCCTGAGCAATTTACTTTATATACATTATTTAGTTTTTATAAATGCCCTGGAAGGCAGGAATTATTTTCTCTAATACTGAAGAAACTAAGGCACAAGAGAGTAATAAATTGTCAAGTACGCACAGCTACTAAGAGGCAAGCAAAGGTGAAAAGCCATCTGCCAGGTCCAAAGCCCAAGATCTCTCACTGAGCATGTTGTTTCACTTTTTAAATTTTAATCTCCTTCCCCTACTCTTCTTTCCTCCATAAAAAAATTCTATTATTCAGAAATCATTCATTGACCCACAGCTACACAAATTTAATACCCTTTTAATTATTTACTTTTTGCCCCCATGGTAAAACATCTGGTAATTTAGAGCTATAATATCTTGTTTAAATAGTACATGTAGCTGTGTCAAGGGTAACTGACAAGTTTAAAAATTCTTTGACTTAGTACCTCACAATATGTACTACAATTCACTTCCTGGATACATTTCAACTAGTTCAATATTTCATTCATTGTAGTAATAGCATCCAGCAGTGTTTATTAACCAGCATATCTGTGCTTTGCCAGTACGACTATAAAAGAGTTCACAAGGTAATTCTCACATTTAAGAAAGACAAAGGGTCTTTTTCCATTTTCAAAAAAGGCTTTGATTATATTCAATTTTACTCTAAGCATAAGTTGATTTTATTATATTTAAATAATTTAAAACCAGTAATGCATACATGGACTAAGGTAAATCTATCTAAGCAAAATATGAAATTATACCAATATATCACTCACTAACTTTAGGAAGCATGCCATGAAATAGAAAATTAAATCTATTTTTTTCTGACACAAATTGAGCTCAGTTTTTTTAATCACTAAATTATCAATATAATCAGACATTAATAACTTCTCCGTGATACAGCTAAACACATCAGTGAGAAAAAATGTTTACATTAAGTATTAAACATAATGAAATGCTATCCTCAGAGCATAGCTTAAATAAATGTCTCAAAAGTAAAATAATCTTATATATCTGTGCCTGGTTCCTACACACTGATTAATAATTATGATTCTGACTTAAAACTTGATCTAAGTGTTGACTGGTTAGAATACTCTAAATATCCTAGTTAAAACATTTGCTTATTAGAAACCTTTATAGTATTGAATTTTTTACGTATTACAATCGTCTAAAAAATCTGAGTCAAAAACTGTAAGATGGCATGGAAGGACAGAATGTAGATAAGACAGAAACATGGGTAACACATCTACGGTGCTTCACTTTTAATATAAAGCAAGGAGCCTCATTACCAAACCAAATAAAAGCTTCCAAATGACCCCATGTGGTCCCCAGAAGCTCAGCCAAGAGTTCTAGCTCCATCACCTATGGATGATACAGAGTTTCTAGGGAAATGACTCCCAAATGGCTGGATAGCGAGACACCAATACTCCAGATCAAGACAGAACCCAAATTTAGTCTTTCAGGTGGTGGGGGAAATAACACAATTATTTTTAAAGTGTTTTGTTTTACCCAAAGCCTTCTCGCTACTGTTCTAGGAATGGTGTAATAAATGTCGATCGACATTTCCAGATTCTTAGCAGCCAAAGTCAAAAACAAGAAGGAAAGTCCAAAGCAGATGAAGTTGTCATCAGGCTCACACCTCCCTCCTGCATATTCTCCCCAACATCCCGCATTCCAGAGTCCTTTGGCTTCCTGCCAGCTTTTAAGAATGTC
This sequence comes from Eumetopias jubatus, assembly GCF_037043125.1. NCBI lineage: Eukaryota > Metazoa > Chordata > Mammalia > Carnivora > Otariidae > Eumetopias > Eumetopias jubatus. Next base: position 79,139,537 of record NW_028274809.1, on the reverse strand, counting down.
TTATTTCAGCCTTCAGCCTAAGTAGTCATTCCCAGATCAAGCTGTTGTATGACACATTATTAAAGGTGCTGGTAGGTTATTTATTCATACACAAATAGATATAATGATTCATTTATTCATTCAGTTATTCAACAAACATGTGCTGGGTGTCTCTTTAGCATCAGGTACCATGCTAGTCACTAGAAAAATACTACCATCACCAAGTTGGTGAACACAGTAGTAAGAAAGATCGATCCTTACTCAGTTATTCACAATCCCACTCTGCTGCATTTTTCAAGAAGTACTTTGTAGATTGTTAACCCAAAGACGTAGACACTGGCTAAAGAATTTTAAGCAGAAATATACATATTTTAAATAAAAATGTCTGTCCTAGAATTCTCAAATCCCAGGGTATACAACCATTCTCTCTGTTCAGAAAATCAGCCTTGAACTTAACATACAAATTGTTCAACAACATGTTAAATGGAACTTGTCCTGTTACCTTGGAATTTGAGATTAAGTCCTAAACAGGACAAAAACCAATAAATTGCCTTATATTATAAAACGCTGTCAAATAGGGGCGCCTAGGTGGCTCAGTCACTTAAGTGATTTGACTCTTGATTTCGGTTCAGGTCACGATCTCAAGGTTGTGGGATCAAGCCCCGTGTCGGCTCTGTGTTCAGTGTGGAGTCTCCTCGAGATTTTCTCACTCCCTCTCCCTCTGCCCCTCCCCCACTTGTGTGCACTCTCTAAATAAATAAATAAATAAATAAATAATAAATAAATAAATAAAATCTTACCCAAAAAAGCTGCCAAATACATCCATGTGAATTATTAAGAGTTGACAAAAATCAGTCCTCACCTCCAAACACCCCAAAGAGCCTATATAATTAACTGACTAGCAATTCCCAGGGGAACCATAGAGATTAAGTAGTTACCAGGTCTTGGACACATTTTGACTTTTCTTTTCTCAATAGGGTGAAGTAGAGAGGACTCTTCCCTTTTAAAGAAAGTAGGGAAGGTTCTGCAGACTACTCATGATAATTAGACGGGCAAGGAAAAGAGATGCCCATTTCCCTTCACTGTGAGTAGTCATAAGCTGCAGTTCAAATCCACTGTGAAAATATTCTTGGGAGAGTTTGACATGCTTCCCTTGGGTTTGGGAGGCAACGGGGCACCTTGAAACTGGTGCCTGCCTCTGCCTTCAGGATTCTGAATATGGAGATCAACCACAGCCATTGTACTGGGGTGAGGAGGGGGAGCAGCTGTGGGAGCAGTCTGTGCTCTGATCATTTGGCAAGGCCAGCTCAAAAGGATGTCATGCAAAACCCAAGCCATCTGGAAAGTACCTGTACTTGTTTCCCATTACTACTGCAAGGGATTCCACCAATTTCATGGTGTAAAACAACACAAATTTATTCTCTTAGAGTTCTGCAGGTCAGAAGGCTAAAATGGGTCTGCAGGGCCACTTTCATTCTAGAGCTCTAGGGGAGAATCTGTGTACTTGTCTTTTCCAGCTCCTAGAGACTGCTTACATTCCTTGGCTCATGTTCCCTTCCTACATCTTCAAAGCCAGCAGTGTAGCATCTTCTGTCCTCTCTGACCTCTCCTTCTGTCTTTACATGTTCTTGATATGACTCCAACCCTCCACCCCCCTCTCATAAGGACCCTTGTAATTACACTGGATCCACCTGGATAATCCAGGCTAATCTCTCCATCTCAAGATCCTTAATTTATTCACATCTACAAAATCCCATTTACCATTAACATTCAGATTCCAGGGATTAGGAAGTGGATATATCTTGCCCAAGAAGGCAGCTTGTTGGGTCATAGGGACTCCGGCATTAAGAAACTTGGAGGTATAATACTGGGGTGTGTGCATCTCAAATGACTGAGGACAAATGGCCCAAGTCAGAGCTCTCAGAGGACTTCCAAGGTACCACATAAATATGTCCCATGAAGGATCCAACATCTGAACCTCTGCCCCACAGAGACAACAATGTTGAATCCCAACAAGTCAAGGCTTCCTTCGGTCAGCCTTCTCCTTCCCCTTGGAAGACCCAGGGGTGATATTTGGGGTTGAAGTGAAGAACGAAGAGAAGTGAGAGAACACAACAAGCCCGGCCCTCTGATCAGGCCTAAGACAACAGGAAGTGAGAGGCTGTGAACTAAACGTGAGATTGATTTAGACAACACTGAAACTTTTACTACCCCAACATGAGCCTCTATTAATAAGTTGTGACTCTGCTAATATTGGAAAAGCATGAATTCTGCCAGCAAGGCAACCAAGGGATAGGGAAACAGAAATCCAACAGAGCACATTGGAAGAGTAGGGTTGGAAAATAATTAAGCCCTTTCCTATTTGTAGAAAACAGATTTCAGCCTATTCAACAGAGTGGTTCCAATGGGTTTTTTGCATATGTAACCAAGTCTGTGGCTTCTGATTTTTTTTTTTTTTTATATTTTTCTGCCTCTGATTTCCTATATGCACCTGCCTAGAAGTGCTCTTTATGTTAGCTGCTGTGCGGTCTGCCACTCCCATACTTCGCAGCAACCTGCCCATTCCAGATCCGCCTATGCTCATAATTATTCAGAGCCTGCCTAATTCTCTAAATGTATTAACTGGCACTGGATTGACACCTTGTATGTTGTTCAGCAGTTGTTACACTGGCTTCGAAATTATTTCAGCTTGGCATTACAGAGATAATCTGTCACTAATGCAAACTTGTGTATTTACAATATTAGAATCGCTATCTTGTTATTTTTTCATTACTACTGTATTTTCTGAGTCTCCCTCATTACCATGTGTATTGTTTCATTATTTACATTTTGAATGCTATTATCTCTAAGGCTGTCAGCAGAAGCATTGAGATAATGATGCTGTGGGAAGAGAATTATCTAAATATGGATCTTCCTGCTTATGCTCAAATAAATTATTATCTAACTCTTAAGATGCTTCTTCTGGGTCCTCATTAAGACACTCGTGGCCTCGGGGAATTATGGAGCATCAGCTGCCTTTGTCTGAGGGTCTGAAGGTACAGACACAAAACTAGAGATAGAGAAACCGATCAAGACTTGAAGTGAAGGACGTTCCTGATAGTAAGTAACAGGGGATGTGAAAACATCCAATGACATATGTATTTAACAGCAATGGCCTTGAAAGAGAATGGTACTTGAAAGTCTGAAGGTAAAACAATGACTGAAATGAAATGTTGCAGGTGTTTTGTTTCATTTTGATTTAGATATTGCCTGTTAAAAAAAAAAGCAGACAATCTCCATGGGACTTTACCAAGTGTCATGGTTTTAAAAACCAACTACACATCCATTCCTCCCAAATTTCTATTTTTATCTCTGATCTCCCCACTGAGCTTCAAATTCAAATCTCTAATTGCAAATCTGACATTTACATTTGCCTGTCCACTGTCATCTCAAATGTAATATGGCTAATTCAAAACCTTTTCCTCCCCAGAAGTCTTTCTCTTCTTGTCCCCAGTCCTTCAGTCTCAGTTCATGGCGTCACCATGTACTGTACAAAATCCAAGAGATTTCCTTCGACTCCCTTCCTCTCTTCCTGCCCGCATGGAGTTGGTCAAGTCCTGTAGGTCCATCTGCAGGGTGCACCCTGAGCCCACTGAGGGCTCTCTGCCTCCACGGAGACCACCCTTGCCCAAGACATCCTCATCTCTTAATGTGCACCACTCTCACCAGAGGGGCCAGCATGCCCTCTTGCATCTCCACCCACGGCAGCTAAAGTAAACTGTACAAGATGTGCATCATGTCATGTCTCTCTTCTGCTCCAAGCTCTGTGGCTTCTCATCACACTTAGAATAAAATCTCCACCCTGCGCCATGGCCTACAGAGCTCCGAGTGACCTGCTCCTGCCCATCTATTAGATCACATCTCCTCTCATTCTCTCCATCAACGGTGGTGTTCTTCTAGGTCACTCCTGCTTCATGCTCTCTGCACAAACTGACCCTTCCGTCTAGAATATTCTGCTTCCAGATCTACACATGCATGGGTGTCTGCTTCTCCTCATTTAAGCCTCTCCCAAACTCCTCAAGGAGAACTTTCAACTCCGCAGACACTCTCCCTCCTATCTGGTACTCCTTGCTGGTACCTATCACTCTCTACAGCATCCAGTCCATTAGTTTGTTCTCTTATTACCTGTTTTATCCCACCAGAAGATAAGTTCCCTGAGGGCAGCAACCTTGTCTCTTTTGTTCTCTCCACTGTATATCTAGGGTCAAGTTTGGTACCCAGCTCGTAGCAGTCCCTCAGTAAATATTCATGAATAAATAAATGACTGGAATCCAAATTACTTGTGACTCAGTGTCAGAGGCCCACACTGCCAGTCTTCTTAGTTATACTAAATAGGCTCATCTCTGGCTATCTTTCTACATGTATGAAAGGATCCAAGTTGGAGACTCAATTTCCAGGTATAGGGGTGGATGCTCACTGCCTTTTGCAAAATCAGCACCTCAGGCTCTGCCCAATCACTTCACCATTTACCTATTATCATCATAGTGAGACATCTGTGTCCCAGCTCCTGTTCTAGTGTGGGGAAGTCCTCTCCATTCTCTCGACTACTAAAGCCCAGAACCTTCTTTTCTGGAATGCGTCTCTTTGGTAACATTATCTCTCCTGACCTCTTTCTTTACAGATTTCCCAGTCATAGACAAATTAGATTTACTCTCCTCAGGTCCCAATAAGAATGCCAGGTTTACTGGAAAGACAGAAATTTCTGTTTTAATACTATTGTTTCAATCCTTTTTGACATCCTGCCGTGGTGATTCAGCATAGAATTTAGTTATAGGTTTTTGTTTATTTTTGAGAGGGGTAATATAAAGGAAGGAGAGTGAGTGGCAGAATTTGTCTCAAAGAATGTTTCTTGAAGCCCTATATTCTTTACCATTTTAATGCCAAAAACAAACCAAAAAAGTGTGTCCTTAGTTCCTAAGACAGGTATCACCCACATACAACCCATCCGTTTCTCCACAGATAAAACAAAATGTAAAAAGTAAACAATCAATGCCACCTTTTTTTCATCTGTGTAAATACTTTATTCTGTTTCTACATAGGATATTGAAATTTACACGATTTTTAAGACAACTAATATACAGCTAACTGAAATAAAATATACAAGAAGCGTACGAGTTATGAGATACAGATGAGAAAACCTGAGAAGTTTTTAATTTAATTTGCCCTACTGGGAACATCAGGACTCCTGGACTTGATATTGGCCTTGTGTATCAATACTTTTTTCTGTAAGTACTAGCTGACACCCTTCCAAAGAGCACATTGTACTACTGTGTCTAAAAAAATCAGTGAGTAACTAGGTCTTCCATCTTATCAAAGTAAAAGCATTACTTCAATTCTAGGCCCTCTGACAGAATATATCTATTTTTACTAAGTTCTTTAATGAAATTTTATTAAGAAATTATTGATTCAGAAAGTAAATACAAGGCATCTTTATATTACAAAGAAAATCAAGAAGACAAAAATCTAGTATTTTAAACAAATTCCAAATTCTGACATTTGGAGCAGTATGATTCCCCGATTATCTTTTTCTAAAAGAGATTTCTTCCAGTTTGTTTCCAGACTTCTTTTACTCCTTTAATGCTTTCTCTTTTCACACATTTCCAGTATTCCTGTACACTTTGTTGTTGTGGTACCCATAAACCTCGATGCATCCTGTTTTTTAAAACCCCGAGAAACAGTCCATGAGTAAGACATTCATCAACAACCACATCAAAGATCTTGAAGACAGTGTCCAAAATATAGTTTGAGAGCTCTTGTCCTGTTGCTACTTTCATGGCCCTCTTAAACTCAGCCAATCTGACAGGACGATGAGCTAAACTGAACATTTGCATAGCAATAGCAAAGTCTTCCAAGTGGGTCCTAAATGACAAAATGACTTGAACTCATCCAAACTAATGCTCTCTCCTGCTGACAACTTCTCTCTTACATTTTTCCAATAGAGGTCTTCATTTTCAGTGTTAGTGAAGAAAAGTAGCCACTCTGCAGTCTTCTTTTCTCATGAAACTCAAACCTTTAGGAAACTGAAGGAATTCCATTTCTTGGACCTCCGTTTGTAAATTCTCCATTAATCTTCGAAATTCCCTATAATGAAGTTTTCTTTCTCCTCTTTTTCTAAAGAAATGTATCTGAAGGGTTGTGGTAATTTCAGGTTCTTTCACTGTTGATTCCTGGCATTCTGTTTCATTAGCTATTGTTGTCTTGAAGTCATCTTGTTTACTTACGATCTTCTGTAGCTTAAAAAATTCCTTTTTCTCAACCATCTGCATCCAGCATTTTAAAAGCAACATGAAACCCAGTATGAGGTTTAGTGAGCATTGTAAGCAAGAAAAGATACTCAGTATACTAAATTAGTCCTTTATCGCCAAGGTCTCTAAAAAAGGTTGAGCCACAATGAGCTGGTCAGATTCCTGCTAGTATATCCTGGATATCCTTTTTTTGTCAGCTTCTTCACTGAAGTTTTACGTTCCATTTTGTCAAACATTACTGAAAAGAGGAAGTCTCGTGGTGTCATATAATATTCTCCTTCATTTCCAGTGGAGGAAAAACTGCATGAATTGCTGTTTACGAAGGGACGATTTTTCTCCCATCTCTCCAGAGTCAACATTTTCCTGGGCTAAGACGGTGAGGTGGCCCTCAGGTGCAACGACATTCATGCGGCCATGGTACCATGCCACTCCTGTGCCTGCCAGGGCCACACCAGCCACTGCCGCGGTCCAGGGGCCGGGGCCGGGTAAACCTCGCCGGCAGGCAGCAATCCCACACCGCAGTCTCCCTTTCGCCCCAGCGCCAGCCAAGCGCCTCTTGCCGCGGCGGCCGCCATCTTTGTGGAAGCGCCCCGTCACCTCAATGCCACCTTCTACAACTCACCAAGATCCCCAGAGAGAGGAGATAATGAAGAGCTGTTGAACTGTTTTCTTGAAAAAATGTAATGCAGATCATATTTCTGAAGGTCAAAAAGAAGGTCAGTAAATGGTTCAATGTTTTATGGTTAATGTTTGCAGAACAGTTCATATTAGAATAGTAATAATACAGAATAATATAGAATCTGACTATTCAAAAGATACAAATGAAATTAGTTTCACAACTTAGACATCTGTAAACTATCAAGACAATTATTTTATCTAAACGTGTCAATTTAATAGAAAAGTACGATAATTCTGTGCTTTTAAGGCAGATATAAATTGTTTGCAATAGAATTACTGCTGTTAAAGAGTTCTATTTAGTTTAGCGCTTACTATGGGTCAGACAGTATTGCATGTGCTTTCTGGATGTTCATGCCTGTACTCCTCACAAGCCCCTCTGAGATGGCCAACAATGCATGTCCAGTTAGAGCAAAGAAACAGAAGCATAGAAGGATAAGCCACTGCCCACTGGTAGAGGGCTCTTAGTAATAAGCTGGGTTTCAAACCCAGCTATACTTGATTTAATCACCAAACTAAGCTACCTGTACCCTACTATCGGGGTGGTAATTGGTGACATTTACTGAGCCCTCCCACTTTGCCATGCACTATGGAGAGCATGTTGCCGGTTTTCTATCACCCGATCTTTCCAACAATCCTGAGTGGAGGAACTATTATTATAACCATGATTTAAAACGGATGATGGTACGATTTTGCAGCAAGTTTCTCCCATATTGCTCACTGCTAGAAACAACTTAGGTTTTATTCAATTTTGCAAAGCATGAGCAGTCGCTGGCTGCTCAGATCACCCTGTTTTCTTCAGTAGCCCCACACAAGGCCCGAGAATTGCCAGGTGTGTGTCATTTCTACTTCTTTAATGTAACCTCTGTTTTTTGCATCTAGAAAAAAACCTTAATCATTTTTTAATAAAGATTTTATTTATTTAGTTACTTGTCAGAGAGAGAAAGAGAGAGAGCACAAGCAGGGGGCACGGCAGGTAGAGGGAGAGGGAGAAGGAGACTCCCCACTGAGCAGGGTCTCCATCCCAGGACCCTGGGATCATGACCTGAGTCGAAGGCAGACACTTAAATGACTGAGCCACCCAGACATCCCAAATCTTAACCCTTTTATTCTTAACTGAGGCAGGCATATTTTTAAGGTGATGCTTCTAAGTTTTCTAGCTGCACAGGCCTGTTTCATTCCAACCCAGCACTAGGGCTGAACACTCCAAGAGAAAGCTTATCCCCACCGAGGAGGCTCAATAATACCCCAATCTAAGAGGGCTGCAAATCATAAAATATGAGTCCCTTCTTCAGCTTAATTAATTGGACCATATAACAGAAACACTAACAAAGGACTTTTATAGACTCCAGCCAGTGAATCTTTTTCAAAGTGAAGCCTATAATATTATTTTATTAGTCCACAAGTAACAAACGTAATGCAGACGTCAATCTCATTGGAATAGTAAAGAAATCTCTGGAGCCAACAGAAGAGAACTGGGAGCTCCATCAAACAGCGATAACAGGGTGATTTAGCAACAATCACCATTAATGGCAAAACATGCATGCCTAATAAGGGAGGTAAACTAATACTAAAATTGGGACTTATTACTTACAATCAAGAGTTAACAGGGATGCCTGGGTGGCTCAGTTGTTAAGCGTCTGCCTTCGGCTCAGGTCATGGTCCCAGGGTCCTGGGATCCAGCCCCGCATCAGGCTCCCTGCTCAGCCGGAAGCCTGCTTCTCCCTCTCCCACTCCCCCTGCTTGTGTTTCCTCTGTCCCTGTGTCTCTCTCTCTGTCAAATAAATAAATAAAAATCTTAAAAAAAAAAAAGAGTTAACACCTGTTCCTTATGATCTGACATGCACTGTTCTGAACACTTCAAATGAATGATTTCAAAATAACACACATGGGGAGTTACAATTATCATCTCATATTACAGATTGGAAAACTGAGGCTTAGACAACTCAAGTAAATTGTGCAGGGTTATACAGCCTGGAAGCAGCAGAGCCAAATCGTGATCCTACATTCTGGACCTTACATATTTTTAGTTTGTTGTGTTTTGTCAGCCTTTAGTGACTTAGAGTTGTTAACAGCGCAGGCTGGCCACACTGAACTGCATGCAGTTCCCACAGCACGGCAAGTACCTGTGCCCCTGTGGGCATCCCTGCCCAGACCACCTACCTCAGCCAACTCGCTTTCTTTTTTTAAGATTTATTTATTTTAGAGAGAGAGCACGAGCGAGTGAGGGAGAAGGACAGAGGGAGAGGAAGAGAATCTCAAGCTGACTCCACGCTGAGCGTGAGACCGAGGTGGGGCTCCATCACCATGAACCGGAGATAATGACCTGAGCCAAAACCAAGAGTTGGATGCTTAACAGACTGTGCCACCCAGGTGCCTCTCTGCCAACTCACTTTTTCCTAAGATTCAGCTTAAGTGTCACTTTAGAAAGATTTCTATTATGCCAACCACTCCTGTTCCAGTCTTCTGCCAGTGGCATGCTAAGACATCCTTTCTCTGGCTTAACATACATGATCCATTGTGTGCAAAAAAAGAAAAAAATGGAATCAAATAGCCAACCCGGAGTGAGAAAGAAAACACTGATAGCCAGAACTACCATGGTCTTATACAGAAAAAAAGAAAGCTACATTCACCTAACTGTGGCTAAATACCTTTGATTTTTTCAGTCACTGATTATCAGGTAATGTTTACACTATTTGTCTATTTTACAAATGCTTAGGGGTGAAGCTATAATGAAATATGCATCCATTATTTATTTGAGCCTTTTGACAGTACATGGTTCTTTCTTATTTCAGTCCAATTTAATTTCAGCAAGCAAAAAAAAATCATATTCTAAAGATAAGCTAAACGATTTTTTCCTTTCCTGGTGTAGGAGGAAATCAACTATATGGAGATCTCTGGATGATAAATAACTTCTCCACCTCTTGCTTTTCTTGGCAGGCTTGTGAAATATTTATTACATTTCTTTCTAACAGCTTAAAAGTATCTTTCTCCTCCAGAGAATATTATCCTATGACCCAACGCATGTCCCACTGTTGCCTGCTTTGGCCGTGCTTGCATCTCCTGCCCCCTCGCCTGACCCCTGTCTTTCAATGCTGCCTTTAGGTTAATGTCTTCTGACAATTTCTGTTGCCTTTCATTTAAGCTGTTACACTCCATATGGCTTCTCTTTCTTTGATGTGGCCCAAAACATATTATAAACCACTGAACACAAGCTCAACGATGTACTAGTTCACCTAAGAATCTCTGCAGTATTCTAACAAGGGCAGAGCTTAGCACAACTCTAAAGAAATGGAGAACACCTAGACAAAGAGGGAGAAATCCCCATCCGTGTATCAACTCAATGTGTAAAGGAAACTATTCTTCAGAACCATATGGCTACTTTTTACCTGTGGGCAAATGTAAGAGCAAACCAACCACTGGGGATATACCCAGCGATGAAAACCAGACAAGCTGACCACTGATAATCAGTTAGTGAGCCCGATTGGAGATTCAGACTTGAGATTCAATGGCAAATTGATCCAAAGCAGATTTTTTTTAAAAAATCCCAGAACTAAAAGCAAACAGATTCAGATAATGTTTTTAAAAATTATTCATCCAAAAAAAAATTATTCACCCATTCCCCCCGCCAACAAATGTACAAGAGGAGTTAAGCAGCTTCAAGAGAAACTGTTTATTGAGTCAAGCTAATAGGACAATAGAGAAGAGAATAAAAAATTGTCTGTCTTTATGACAAATATTGGTGAATGTTGAAAATGAAATGAATTCCTCAACTGAAGATTAAAGATTCTTCCAGCATTTATAGACTTAGTTTTGTGTATAGTTAAGTGAGATAGAAAGAGAGAGAGAAGGGGGAAACAGGGAGGGAGGACTAAGCTATAGGGTATCAAGAGACTGTGTTCAATTCAGATTGTACAGCTGAGCTGCAGAATATCCTCGAGCAAGAGTCCCAACCCCTGTGACCAAACAGACTCATCAGCTGGGCAAGGCTAATTAGGACCATCCACCTTCCCCACCTAAAAAGCAGAGTTCATGGTAATTAACTTGGACATTTTGAACAACCTGAGCTCCAGACACAAAAGGTGAAAAGGGTATTTCATGGTTGTTAGCAATTACCTGTGAAATTATTTAAGTTGTCAGAAAGACAGAGATGGATCTGCCCCTGGGAGAGATCTCCCATGCTACTGCACTGACCACACAGTATATGTTTTTAAAGAAAGGTACCCCTCCCACTCCACTCTCATTTCTTCTTCTGTCCCTCTTTCTCTTGTCTCGTTCTCTTAAGTATTCTTATTCTCTAAGACTGTCATTATCTTTTATAATTTTATATTGTCTTCTAAAAACTAAGAAGCCACTTACAGTAAAATTTGATGTACCTTCCTCCACATTTTCCCCATCCATCCAAAACCCCAACAGATACCTTATTTCTTCTTCCTCTATTATACCAAACCATATTTTCTAGTCATGTTATATTAGTAAACAAAATTCTTTGCTCTTCTTTACTAATCCCATGAAACAGATTAATATGGATGCACTTTTACATAGCATTGGCATCCAATTCTGGACAAGTGAAAAGAAGAAAACTTGAGGACTGACTTTAATGTCTTGTTTTGTGTTTTAATGACTACACACACACACACACACACACACACACACACACAGAGGATGCTAAAGAGTTAGCTTTATGCTAAAGTAAATACATCATGAAACTATCTCACTGGATGTAAGTCCTTGTGTTGCCTCCAGACACTTGCTTTCTTTCCCCTGAAGTGCTTGTGAAGAGCAGTTCCACTGTGATTTGCAAACACACTTCACCTTCTCTGACTTTTGGAGAGTTCCTAGAGTCTTGTGTTTTAAAAGGTTAGGTTATATATATCAAAAGTATACTGCAAAGTTATTAGCTTGATCTTTGAACCAGAACGGGTTATCTGGTGTCCAATTCATATTTTGTCACTAATATATAAAACAAGTAGAATGGAAAAGGGAAAACAAGGAAGAAAAAAGAAAACCTTTTAAAAAGTACTATTTAAATAACTATTTTTATATAAAACCTTTAAATATCACTAACTAACTGAAGATGTTTTAGGATAGACCAAACTAGAAATCATAACTGCATGTAGCCTTAGAAATTAAGTCCGAGGAACTCTGAAAATTATCTTACAGGAATTCCTTTAAAATGTCACCATTATCCATTCACCAGGTTTATTCTGTTATAGAAATAATAAATTTACCTGTTAGTTAAACTTTAATTATGGATTTGGCTACTTTGTTCCGGGTACTATAGTAGCTTCTGGGAATAAATCGATGAAAATGTGGCCTTTTATCACAACTCCTTATAGTTTAGCCAGGGGGAAAGACAAGTATGTGAACAATTTCAATAATGTAGAAGGAGTACACAGGAAGCATGCTTATCTTTGTTGATCTATCCAAACCACAATTAGAAAGGGTACAGGGGTAAGAAAGGGAAAGACAGGAGGAAAAAAGTCTGCAATGCCACACATCAGTGAAACAATGAGTGTTTTAGTACACTTAGAGCATGAGTGTGACAGCTCCCAAGCACAGAGCTGCAGAAGAAAGCACAGAACAGAGCACAGGGAGCCCTGAATGACATGAGAAGTAATTTTTACTGCAGATAATGGCAGGCTATGGCAATATCTAAGCAGTGAAATGATAAAATCTTGTTAGAGTTGCACTTTAGAAAGAGCACTCTGAAGACAGTATGAAAGATCTATGTGAGAGATTGTCCCTTGAACACGAAAGATCCAAACATACGGGTTTTTATTGACTCCTCTCTAAAACTGACAAAAAAGAAAAATGTAATTAAAATGGTGTGAAGCCAGGAGGACAAACAAAAAAAGGGAAGGAAATAGATTTTTGCATGATGGCAAGTCAATGGAAGAGTATTTATGCAGTGCAGAGAAAACTGAAGTCTAAATGCCTACAGGGAGAGACGGGAATGAGCATCAGAATTATTCACAGGAGAAGGCTAGACTTAGCAAATAGAGACTCAAGGTGTCTGAGATGGAGGGGGGTGGAGAATGACGTGGCTTAAAATAGGATTGATTTCAAGCTTTTATGAGGAATAACTAGATCTCAAGTCTCCACTCCAGCTCACACAACTAGGTGACTCTGTTCCCAACCTGGAGGAAGAGCAGCTATGTATTCTGTAGAGAAATGGAAGTGGAAAGGCTGTAAAATCAGCACTACAAGATTCAGTAAAGGGTAGGCATGAGATCCATTTAGAAAACAAGAAAAAAAAAATCAGTGAAATTCCACATCCTAAAGAGATGAGAATTCTCTTTGATTCACAGAATACTGACTTCTTTTGGGAGAAATTAGCTAGCCTAGAGAAAAGAAATGCAGACATCGATAGTTAGGACTTTCCAATAAATTGGTCAAATTTCCTTTAATCATCCTACCATAAAGCCAACTCAATGACAGTCATCTCTCTCCATAAGACACACATACACACCACATAAACACACTCATGACACAGAGTTTCCATATGACTTTTACTGCTTCAATCTTATGTATGAACAGAGAGGCAAGAAAATTACACATCCAGACATATGACAGAACCCTCCTGCAAAAAAGGCAGAAAGGCAGAGGAAAAAAAAAAGAAAGAAAAAGAAAAAGGAACAAAAGAAAACAGAATTAATGGAGGAAATATAAGAAAATACTTCAAAATGGGATTCTATAATTCACATTCTAAGTTAAATAAGATGTTACATCCATGAAATAAGAACAAGAAGTTATAAAAATGGAACCGTATGAGAACATCAGATTAAAAAATTTGAGAATTAAATAGAATAAAAGTGTTTAAAGATAAAGCTAGAGAACTGTCACAAATAAGAAAACAAGAATATAGATGGAAAAAAAGAGCAAAGAAGAGGATAAATCCAGTAGGTCCCACATTTGAATTATATGAGTACTGTGGAATACAGAGAGATTTATATTAGAGATACAATAGCATTTCCCAGAACTGAAGAACATGCATTTCTCAACTAAAAGTACTGTATGCATGCTCAGGAAAATGTCTGAAAAAGACCCACACCAAGTTACACTATTGTAAAATCTCAAAATGCAAGGGATATAGAAAAAATATTGACAACTTTCAGAGAAGGAAAAATAAATCACAGAGAATGAAGAAGAACAATGCTGTGATCGCACTTATATGTAGAATCTAAAAAAGTTGAACACATAGAAACAGAGAGTAGAATGGTGGCTGCCAGGGCCTGGGTGTGAAGAAAATGGGGAGATGTTGTACAAAGGGTACAAAGTTGCAGTTATGCAGGATAAATAGGTTATGGGGATCTAATGTACAGCCTGGTGACTATAGTTAATAATACTGTATTGTGTACTTGAAATTTGCTAAAAGACTAGATCTTTAAGTGTTCTCACGAGAAAAATGAGAGGTGATAGATATGTTAATTAGCTTGCTCATTTTACAATATATACATATATTAAAATGTCACTACATTGTACATCATAAAAGTATACCATTTTATTTGACATTATACCTCAATAAAGCTGGAGTTGGGGGGTAAAAAGAGCAATATTGAAAGCAGACGAAAGGAAACCAAGATTGGAGCCAAAATCAGTAAAGTTGAAAACAGAAAAATAATAGAGAATATCAATCAACTCAAAAAGAGATTCTTTGAAAGGATTAAACAACTGATAAACCCCTATCTATTTTGGGCAAGGAAAACAGAGGAGACATAAAGTACCAATATCAGGAATGACATCACTACAGATAATACAGCTATTGAAAGAATAAGGGAATATTATGAAAATTTTACCCTAATAAATTCAACGACATAGTTGACATGGACAAATTCCTTGGAAGATACAAATTATCAAAGCTCGCTCAAGAAAAAATAGATAACCTGAAGAAACCCACATCTACTAAAAAAATTAGTAAATATCTTCTTACAAACAAACTTCTTACAAAAACTCCAGGCCCAGATGTCTATACTTGGGAATTCTACCAAACATTTAAAAAAGAAATAATATCAGTTCTGCAGAAACTCTACCAGACAACTGAAGAGGAAACAACTTTTAAACTCATTCTATGAAGCCAGTAGTATTCTGATATCAAAACCACATAAAGACATTTCAAGGAAAGAAAACTATCTACCAGTATCTCTCATGAACATAAATATGAAAAATTTTAACAAAAAATTTAGTAAACTGAATATTATATTAGTAATAATATATAAAAGGTATAACACATCACGACTGAGTGAGGTTTATCCCTGGGATGCAAAGCTGATTTAACATTCAAAAAAATCAATGAAATTTACTATATTAATAAGCAAAAAAGAAAAAAAAACATGATCATGTCAATAGATGCAACAAAAGCAATGGACAAAATCCAGCACCTTTCTGATATAAATTCTCAGCAAATTAGAAATAAAAGAGAACTTCCTTGATCTGATAAAGAGTATCTATGAAAAATCTACAGCTAATATCATAAGTAGTACTAAAAGGCTAAAACCTTCCTCACTAAGATTATAAAAAAGGCAAGGAAGTCTGCTCTCCCTATTTCTATCCAACTTTGTTCTAGAGGTTGTAGCCAGTGCAGCAAGATAAGTAACAAAAATAAAAGGCATCCAGATTAGAAAAGAGTAATAAAAGCTGTTTTTATTTAGAAATGGCATGGTCATATGTTGACCTACATAAAAGCTACTAGAATGAATAAATTAGTTTAATAGGCTTTCAAGACATGAAATCGAAATTTCAAAAAATCAACTGTATTACTATACACTAAAAAACTCAGAAATTGAAACTTTTAAAAAATACTATTTATAAAATATCAAAAATATGAAATAATACAGATAAGTATATTTAAATATGTGCAAGACCTTTACACTGAAAAGCATAAAACAATGCTGAGAGATATTAAGGAAAACTTAAAAAATGGAGAGGTAAATTGTGTTCATGAATCAGATGACTCAGTATTGTTAAGTTGGCAATCTCTGAAAATTGATCTATAGATCCAATGAAATTCCATCAAAATCCCAAAGTGTATTTTTTTGTAGAATTGAAAAGCTGATTCAAAAATTTATATGGAAATGCAAATGACTTAGTATAATCAAAGCAACTCTAAAAGGATGAACAAATTCTTAGGACCTATACTACCTAAACTCAGGACTTATTGTAAAGCTATAGTAATAATAACAGTTTGGGCTTGGCATAAAGATAGAACAGATAGAGTTCAGAAATACAACCACAGATATGGAAAACTGATGTGAAAAAAAGGTTCAGAGGAAATTCAGTGGAGAAAGAATAGTCTTTTCAACAAATGATTCTGGAGAAAACTGATTTTTGACAATGCTCAAAGGATAAAGGCGAAATAGAGAAAGGACAGTGTTTTCAATAAATAGTATTGGAAAATTAGATATTCATATCAAATAAAAAATTAACTTAATCCATAGTTTGCACCATACTTAAAAATAAAGTCAAAGTGGACCACTGATTTCCATACAACACTAAAATTATAAGCCTTCTAGAAGACAAAGAAAAGTTTTGCAACTTTATGTTAGGCAAAGTGTTCTTATATACTATACAAAACATGATTCATTAAAATGTACAAACACACATATATTCCTCATCAAAACAGACTTCTGCTCTTCCAGAGAAACTGTTAGTAAAATGGTAACACGATGCACTGAATTAAAAAAAATATTTGAAAATTAAATATCTGCTGAAGCATTTGTATCCAGAATATATAAATAACTTTCAACACTCAATAAGAAAACAAACAAAAAAACTAAGAGAAAGGGGGCAAAAAATCTAGAGACACTTCACCAAAGAATGTACCACTGACAAGCACATGAAAAAGCATTCAACAGCAATAGCCATTAAGGAAAATACAATCTAAAACCACAGAGTGATAACACTAATATCTAAAATTAAAAGAACTTCCCATGCCAAGTGTTGGTGAGAATATGAATTGACTGCTAAGAAATAATTTGGCAGTTTCATACCAAATTAAATATATATTTACCTTATGACCCAGTAATCTCTTCCTAGGTATTTACCCAAGAGAGATGAAAGCAAATACCCCAAGACTTGTATGTGAATGTTCATAGCAGTTCTTTTTGGTAATAGTATAAAACTAGAAACAACCAAAATGTTCATCAATAGGTGAATAGCTAAACTGTACGATATCCTTACAATGGAATATTATTCAGTAACAAAAAAGAACGAGTTACTGACAAAACAACATAGATGAATCTCAAAATAACTAGGAGTGAAAAAGAACCCAGAGCATATATAGTGTATGATTTCATGTATATAAAATTCTAGAAAATGCAAACTAATCTATAGTAACCTAGGCAGATCAGTGGTTGCCTGGGTACTGGTGAGGTAGATGGGGCAGAAGGGAGGGATTAGAAGGAACTCAAGAAAACTTTTGTGGATAATGGATATATTTACTTTCCTTAATTGTAGTGATGGTTTCACAGGTGTATAAACATGTCAAAATTTATCAATCTGTATATTCCAAAACTCTGCATTTTATTGTATGTCAATTTATCTTTAAAAAGTTTTAAAAGACCTTAAAAGTAGAAAAAGAAAATTGAGTGAAAAAAATTTATTTTTACTTTTTTAATTTAATTTAATTTTATTATGTTATGTTAGTCACCATACATCATTAGTTTTGTTTTTTTTTAATTTTATGTTATGTTAATCACCATACATTACATCATTAGTTTCTGATGTAGTCTTCCATAATTCATTGTTTGTGTATAACACCCAGTGCTCCATTCAATACATGGCTTCTTTAATAACCATCACCAGACTAACCCATCCCCCTACCCCCCTCCCCTCTAGAACCCTCAATTTGTTTCTCAGAGTCCATAATCTCTCATGGATCGTCTCCCTCTCCGATTTCCTCCCCTTCATTTTTCCCTTCTTACAATCTCCTTTTTTCCTTTTTTTTAAACATATATTGTATTATTTGTTTCAAAGGTATAGGTCTGTGATTCATCAATCTTACACAATTCACGGCGCTCATCATAGCACATACCCTCCCCAATGTCTATCACCCAGCCACCCCATCCCTCCCACCCCCCCCAACCACTCCAACATCGTCAGTTTGCTTCCTGAGATTAAGAATTCCTCATAACAGTGAGGTCATATGATATATGTCTTTCTCTGATTGACTTATTTCACTTAGCATAATACCCTCTAATTCCATCCACATCATAGCAAATGGCAAGATACCAGTTTTTGTTGATGGCGGCATAATATTCCATTGTATCTGTGTACCACATTTTCTTTATCCATTCATCTGTTGATGGGCATCTTGGCTCTTTCCAGAGTTTGGCTATTATGGAAATTGCTGCTATAAACATTGGGGAGCATGTACCCCTTCGGATCACTACATTTGTATCTTTGGGGTAAATACCCAAGTGCAATTGCTGGGTTGTACGGTAGCTCTATTTTAAACTTTTTAAGGAACCTCCATACTGTTTCCCAGAGTGGCTACACTAGATTGTATTCCTACCAACAATGTAGGAGGGTTCCCCTTTCTCCGCATCCTCACCAACATCTGTCGTTTCCTGACTTGTTAATTTTAGCCATTCTGACTGGTGTGAGGTGGTATCTCATTGAGGTTTTGATTTGGATTTCCCTGATGCCGAGCGATGTGGAGCACTTTTTCAGGTGTCTGTTGGCCATTTGGATGTCTTCTTTGGAAAAATGTCTGTTCATCTATTCTGCCCATTTCTTGATTGGATCATTTGTTCTTTGGGTGTTGAGTTTGATAAGTTCTTTATAGATTTTGGATACTAGCCCTTTATCTGATATGTCATTTGCAAATATCTTCTCCCATTCTGTCGGTTGTCTTTTGGTTTTGTTGACTGTTTCTTTTGCTGTGCAAAAGCTTTTTATCTTGAGGTCCCAATAGTTCATTGTTGCCCTTGCTGCCCTTGCTTTTAGCTATGTTTCTAGGAAGAAGTTGCTGAGGCTGAGGTCGAAGAGGTTGCTGCCTGTGTTCTCCTTTAAGATTTTGATGGACTCCTGTCTCACATTTAGGTCTTTCAACCATGTGGAGTCTATTTTTGTGTGTGGTGTAAGGAAATGGTCCAGTTTCATTCTTCTGCATGTGGTTGTCCAATTTTCCCAACAACATTTGTTGAAGAGACTGTCTTTTTTCCATTGGACATTCTTTCCTGCTTTGTCAAAGATTAGTTGACTATAGAGTTGAGGGTCCATTTCTGGGCTCTATTCTGTTCCATTGATCTATGTGTCTGTTTTTGTGCCAGTACCATACTGTCTTGATGGTGACAGCTTTGAAATAGAGCTGGAAGTCTGGAATTGTGATGCCACCAGCTTTGCTTTTCTTTTTCAACATTCCTCTGCCTATTCGGGGTTTTTTCTGGTTGCATACACATTTTAGGATTACTTGTTCCATTTCTTTGAAAAAGTGGATGGTATTTTGATAGGGATTGCATTAAATGTGTAGATTGCTCTAGGTAGCATTGACATCTTCACAATATTTGTTCTTCCAACCCGTGAGCATGGAAAGTTTTTCCATTTTTTTGTGTCTTCCTCAATTTCTTTCATGACTATTTTATACTTTTCTGAGTACAAATTCTTTGCCTCTTTGGTTAGATTTATTCCTAGGTATCTTATCCTTTTGGGTGTAATTGTAAATGTGATCAACTCCTTAATTTCTCTTTCTTCTGTCTTGGTGGTGGTGTATGTAAATGCAACTGATTTCTGTGCATTGATTTTATATCCTGCCACTTTACTGAATTCCTGTATGAGTTCTAGCAGTTTTGGGGTGGAGTATTTTGGGTTTTCCACATAAAGTATCATATCATCTGCAAAGAATAAAAGATTGACTTCTTCTTTGCCGATCCGGATGCCTTTTATTTCTTTTTCTTGTCTGATTGCAGTGGCTAGGACTTCTAGTACTATGTTGAATAACAGAGGTGAGAGTGGGCATCCCTGCATGTTCCTGACCTTAGGGGGAAAGCTCTCAGTTTTTCCCCATTGAGAATTATATTTCCTGTGGGTTTTTCATAGATGGCTTTTATGATATAGAGGTATGTACCCTCTATCGATACACTGTGAAGAGTTTTAATCAAGAAAGGATGTTGTACTTTGTCAAATGTTTTTTCTACATATGGTTCATATGGTTCTTTTCCTTTCTTTTATAAATGTAGTGTATCACATTGATTGATTTGAGGATGTTGAACCAACCTTGCAGCCCAGGAATAAATCCCACTTGGTCGTGGTGAATAACCCATTTAATGTACTGTTGGATCCTATTGGCTGGTATTTTGGTTTGAATGTTTGCATCCATGTTCATCAGGGATATTGTTCTGTAATTCTCCTTTTTGATGGGGTCTTTATCTGATTTTGGGATCAAGGTAATGCTGGCCTCATAAAATGAGTTTGGAAGTTTCCCTTCCATTTCTTTTTTTTGGAACAGTTTCAGAAGAATAGGTATTAATTCTTCTTTAAATGTTTGGTAGAATTCCCCCAGGAAGCCATCTGGCCCTGGGCTCTTGTTCGTTGGGAGATTTTTGATTACTGCTTCAATTCCTCAGTGGTTATGGGTCTGTTCATGTTTTCTATTTCTTCCTGGTTCAGTTTGGTAGTTGATACATCTCTAAGAATGCATCCATTTCTTCCAGATTATCTAATTTCCTGGCATAGAGTTGCTCATAATATGTTCTTATAATTGTATTTCTTTGGTGTTGGTTGTGATATCTCCTCTTTCATTCATGATTTTATTTATTTGGGTCATTTCTCTTTTCTTTTTGATAAGTCTGGCCAGGGGTTTATCAATCTTATTAATTCTTTCAAATAACCAGCTCCTAGTTTCGTTATCTGTTCTACTGCTCTTTTGGTTTCTGTTTCGTTGATTTCTGCTCTGATCTTTATTATTTCTCTTCTTCTGCTGGGTTTAGGCTTTATTTGCTGTTCTTTCTCCAGCTCCTTTAGGTGTAGGGTTAGGTTGTGTATTTGAGACCTTTCTCGTTTCTTGAGAAAGGCTTGTATTGCTATATACTTTCCTCTTAGGACTGCCTTTGCTGCATCCCAAAGATTTTGAACAGTTGTGTTTTCATTTTCATTGGTTCCCATGAATTTTTTTAATTCTTCTTTAATTTCCTGGTTGACCCATTCATTCTTTAGTAGGATGCTCTTTAGCCTCCATGTATTTGAGTTCTTTCCGACGTTCCTCTTGTGATTGAGTTCTAGTTTCAAAGCATTGTGGTCTGAAAATATGCAGGGAATGATCCCAATCTTTTGGTACTCGTTGAGACCTGATTTGTGACCTAGGATGTGATCTATTCTGGAGAATGTTCCATGGGCACTAGAGAAGAATGTATATTCTGTTGCTTTGGGATGGAATGTTCTGAATATATCTGTGAAGTCTATTTGGTCCAGTGTGTCATTTAAAGTCTTTATTTCTTAGTTGATCTTTTGCTTAGATGATCTGTCCATTTCAGTGATGGTGGTGTTAAAGTCCCCTACTACTACTGTATTGTTGATGTGTTTCTTTGATTTTGTTATTAATTGGCTTATATAATTGGCTGCTCCCATGTTAGGGACATAGATATTTACAATCGTTAGATCTTCTTGTTGGATCGACCCTTTAAGTAGGATAGAGTGTCCTTCCTCATCTCTTATTATAGTCTTTGGTTTAAAATCTAATTTGTCTGATATAAGGATTGCCACCCCAGCTTTCTTTTGATGTACATTAGCATGATAAATTGTTTTCCACCCCCTCACTTTCAATCTGGAGGTGTCTTTGGGTCTAAAATGAGTCTCTTGCAAACAGCGTATCAATGGGTCTTGTTTTTTTATACAATCTGATACCCTGTATCTTTTGACTGGGGCATTTAGCCCATTTACATTCAGGGTAGTTATGAATTTAGTGCCATTGTATTGCCTGTAAGGTGACTGTTACTGTATATTGTCTGTGTTCCTTTCTGGTCTATGTTACTTTTAGGCTCTCTCTTTGCTTAGAGGACCCCTTTCAATATTTCTTGTAGGGCTGGTTTTGTGTTTGCAAATTCTTTTAGTTTTTGTTTGTCGTGGAAGCTTTTCATCTCTCCTTCTATTTTCAATGACAACCTAGCTGGATATAGTATTCATGGCTACATATTTTTCTCGTTTAGTGCTCTGAATATATCATGTCAGTCCTTTCTGGCCTGCCAGGTCTCTGTGTATAGGTCTGCTGCCAATCTAATGTTTCTACCATTGTAGGTTACAGACCTCTTGTCCCACGCTGCTTTCAGGATTTTCTCTTTATCTCTGAGACTTGTACGTTTTACTATTATATGTTGGGCTATTGACCTATTTTCATTGATTTTGAGGGGGAGTTCTCTGTGCCTCCTGGATTTTGATGTCTATTTCCTTCCCCAAATTAGGGACGTTCTCTGCTATAATTTGCTCTATTATACCTCTGCCCCTCTCTCTCTTCTTCTTCTGGGATCCTAATTATTCTAATATTGTTTCATCTTATGGTATCATTTATCCCTTGAATTCTGCCCTCGTGATCCAGTAGTTGTTTATCTCTCTTCTTTGCAGCTTCTTTATTCTCCATCATTTTATCTTCTATATCACTAATTCTCTCTTCTGACTCATTGATCCTAGCAGTTAGAGCCTCCATTTCTGATTGCACCTCATTAATAGCCTTCTTGATTTCAACTTGGTTATATTTGAGTTCTTTTATTTCTCCAAAAAGGGTTTCTCTAGTATCTTCCATGCTTTTTTCAAGCCCACCTAGTATCTTTATAATCGTCATTCTGAACTCTAGTTCCGATATCTTACTAATGTCCGTATTAAGTCCCTGGCAGTCGGTACTGCCTCTTGTTTTTTTTCTGAGGTGAGTTTTTCCATCTTGTCATTTTGTCCAGAGGAGAAGAGATGAATGAGAGAACAAAATGCTAACAGGGTAACAACGACCCCAGAAAAATATATACTAAACAAATCAGAAGAGACCTTCCAGAAAGTGGTCGCTTTTCTGTTCAGAGGGTTGCTGCTATTCTTTTCCTTGATCTCCTGTTGAGTTCGTAGGTGTTCAGAAGGTTTGATACCTATCTAGCTGAATTCCTGGAACCAGACGAAATTTAGGACTCCTACTCCTCCCCCATCTTGCTCCTCCCCCCACCTACATCATTAGTTTTTGATGTAGTGATCCACGATTCATTAGAAAAATAGAAGTCTCAAAATGAAGAGAACAGGAAGCTGGGACAATATTCAAATTAAAGGTAATGTCCTGTACTAAGGATTTAGCGAATGGAATGGAGAGCAGTAGACAAATTTTCAAATATTTATTGAATTTTAGTAATCAGAACTTGGTATTTGCTTGGTAGGGTGGCAGTGTGAAAAGATCAGTAAAGAATGATTTCAGATTTGGGACGTGGATTCTAATTGGCTGGAACACCAGTGTAGGGGTAAGACTTGGCATGAAAACATTAGTAGTTTAATTTTCAATATATTGAATTTGAAATACACATAGAATAGAAATGCCCAAAAGGTAGTTGTGTAATGGATCTGAAACTCCAAAGGGTGAGGTAGGATTTTAAGTCCTCACCAGACAGTTGATAAGTGAAGCAAAGTATTAATTGGTGAGATCACCTAAGAAAAGTTGAGATATGATTTAAATGCTGAGGCTAAAACCCTGAGAAATACTAATATTTTATGGTTGGGCAGAGCAGAGGATCTCACTATGGCAACAGAAATTTATTTTGGCAATTCAACTTTTAAAACAGGTACCTAGGCATTAAAATTCATCAAAGTTAGAATTTTCAAATCCAAAAATATCAGTCTACAGTGGCTCGCTATGAACTGGTAGACATTATCAACAGAATAGGCATTCTGCTATTAGTTGGGAGAAGCAATAGTTCTTAGTTATTAGTTGGGAAAACTCTATGATGGACATTTGGTCATGCATACAATTCGACAACCCCCCCAACACACACAAAATAACATCTGCACTTAGAATAATTCTCACAAAATGGCTCTCATTTAGACTTTTCACTAATTATGGCAGTTACAATCATGTGATTAAGAAGAAAAATTAGCAGAATTCCACATGGCATTTTTAGCCTCATAAATTTGAAATGAGAGAATTTTTCAACCACATTGCTGCTAATATTTAACCTGCCCACACCTGGTATAATATTCCACATTAAGTAACATACTTGGAGTTATCAATACCAGCTTTGACTGGACCAATATAATGACTTAAGATTGTTCATATTTGCTGAAATAGAAAAAAAAATTAACCAGTGACAGACATATAAGTGTGCTATTATGTTCCCATGAAAGATATTTCCATGGATATTATAAATATTTAATAGAGAGCTATTCCTTTGGGCTTATGTCTAATGCTAAATATGAAATCCTAAGTAAAAATGCAAATAAATGATTAGTAATCCATTATATATTAACTACCAAGAAATACATCCATTAAACCTCATACATTTCATTCCTAGGAAAGTCCTAATCAGATTTAATTCACTCCTACTTTAGAAATTTCTAACAAGCTTGGTTAACTGGTTTACTGCCTAAAAGCAAATTAGAAGTAATAAGCTGGCTGCAGACAGGACCTCATTTGAGACATGCACATTAACGGCAGCAAGCTGTGATGACAGATAAAAAAGAATACGAAAGAAAAAAGGCTTTAGAAAGCAGAAATAAGAGCTCCAAAAGTAGACCAGTCTGTGGCCATTTAGTGTGGAGTAAGCAACCTTCTATAGTTCACTAGCTTCTGATGGTAGCACTAGCCTCTGATGATTATAATAGTCACCAAAAGGCTAAATATGTAATATTATATGAAATTCATTTAAAAGATATATTAATAGTTAAAATCGGTTAATAGTTACGATCCATTGTTTACAAATCTTGCTTATGCAGTTTGTTTTCTAATAATGAATGTTCTCCCTTAACAATAAAACCCATTCATAAGTAATAATGTATCCTTTAAAGACTATTCATGATTTCAAATACATAGTACTTGTTAATTGACCCTCAGATGATCTCTTTGTGTTATTCAGAACTCCTTAACTTCTACCTAGCAACACAGTTATTTGTGAAGAATTGTTTTAGCTTGTTAGATTATTAGCTACTTGAAGATAGAGAAGAAAAATCAGACTGTCTAGGGGCGCCTGGGTGACAGTCAGTTAAGCAACCGACTCTTGAATTCAGCTCTGGTCATGATCTCAGGGTGGTGGGGTCCAGCCCCACATCCGGCTCCGTGCTCATTGCGAGTCTATTTGAGATTCTCTCTTTCTCTCTCTCTCAAATAAATAAATAAATCTTAAAAAAATCAGACCTTCTAATTCATTTTGTATCATGTGTCCCCCAACACATTCTGCAGCACCTAAGATGCAGAAAGTGCTCAACAAAAAAAGAGACACACTTACATCCCTTAATTTTTTAGTGACAATAAATAGTGTCAAAACCCACATTTGGATAACACTGTAAAAAGTAAATTCCCATAAATAAATTAATATATGTAATCTCAAATTCAAGTTAACTGGAAGAAAAGTCAGTTCAAATGGGTGAATGAAGAACAATATAAATTATTGAATATCCTTAAGGAATTAGAGTGTAGACAGCACTGTTGTTGCTTATTAATAAATTTTCAGAATGTATAGATTGAAATATTTTGTTAGTATCATACATCATAGTAATTTTACGGTCTCATGTAAATTGCAATTTGCATTTCATGTTGAGAAAAAGCTTTAAAACAAAGTTTTATGGTAATACGCTCTCTTACTAAATATTTTTAAATTTCTAATCAATGGGGTCCAAAATAAATGATTTTGCCCTATATATATCAAAAAGTCATGAGTCTTGGCTCTCTAAGGCAATTTCTATTTAATTTATTTTATATTCAAGAAATTGTTAAACAGAATATTTAAACCTTTGAGAGACATTTATATAAATGTGTTCATAACTCTTGTCTTATAACATTTTTATTTTGAAGAATATTTTCATTATCTCTGTATTATATTCATGCTCATGTTTAAGGCTCAATCACAATATATTTGGTATAACAGGATTTATTCAGAAATAAATTAACAGTTGAACATCCTAAATTTCATAAAGATAACATTTCTGATAAATTATCAAGCATTTTTTGATGCTTATAGTAAAATGCTATAAAGAGGGAGAGACTAGATTTTAGTTAATAAGAGAATGCCATTTGACTGTAGTGTGCAACTTTGCTATCTAGGTGTAGTTTTTGGGTTACAGAAAACGAGATGATTTCTGAACAACAGACAAATCCTCAGGATTCAATCACACTAGAAGATTAGAGGTTTCCTGTGTATAACAGAAAGTTTTCTCATATCTGAAGCAGGGACAATTGGTAAACATAATAAACATTCTAGTGTAACTCATGGAGGAAAGTAGATAGCAAGATGTACAAATGTCAGAGCTGAATCAGCTTGATAAGCAAATAGCCAATCACTTGTTATTACTCTTTTTGCTTGTTAAATCCATTAAGCTCTTTTACTAATATAACAATGTAGGTGATCCTGTTTTGAAAAGATAATTACTTGAACAGGGCATTCACTCACTCATTCAATACTCAGTGCCTAAAATGTGCCAGTCAACTGTGCCAGAAGCAGAAGATATAAATACGAATATGACATTTTTCCCTTACAAACTGAATTGTCATCCATGAAAAAAATAGTTGAAAAGCTGGACTTTATTAAAATTCGAAGTTTCTGCTCTGCAAAAGATAATGTCAAGAGAAGGAGAAAACAAGCCACAGACTGGGAGAAAATATTTGCAAAAGACACATCTGATAAAGGATTATTATCTAAAATATACAAAGAATTCTTAAAACTCAACAATAAAAAAATGAACAACCTGATTAAAAAATGAGCAGAAGACTGAACAGATACCTCACCAAAGAAATATGCAGATGGCAAATAAACATATGAAAAGATGCTCAACATAGTATGTCATTAGGAAAATGCAAATTTAAACAACACTGAACTACCACCACATACCTATTAAAATGGCTGCAATCCAAAACACTGACAACACCAAATGCTAGCGAGGATGTGGAGCAATAGCGTTACCCAAACCCAAGTCAGCTGCCTGTCACTCGAAAGGCCAATCCTCAAAAGACGAGTTTTGACTGGAAAGGAAAAGGAGCTTTATTCAGGAGGCCGGCCACCTGCGGAGGAGACAGATTCTTGTCCAAAGGCCAACTCCAGGGTTTCTGCCTAGTACAGAGATTTTTAAAGAGGTTTAATCAGTTAAGGAGTGCAGTGGTCTGTGACATTTCTTGATTACGTGCAGACTTGATGATGCCAGCTCCAGATTTATGTCAGTGCTCGGAGGTTGTGCAAGAAGTTCTAGGTCCTTGGTACCCAAGGGCTGTGCAAGAGTACTCTGCTCTTTCTGCAAAGGAGGGAAAGGTCTACAGATGCACAAAGGGAGGTCAGTAAAGTCACTTGTGTGACCTTAAAAAAAGAAAAACATTTTGCTAAAAGATTGCTGGGCTAATCAGAAAGCTAAAGGGCCTTCTAACAGACGTGCTGGCCTCTGTGGCCTGGAAATCTTCTAGTCCTTTATTCTCCAAGGCCAGATGTCTACAAATCTCAAAGAAAGTTCTGTTACAGATCAAGGGTCTTAAGTCAGCAAGCAAGGAGTGTGTTAACCTCAAGCAAGGAGTGTGTTAACCTGAAGCAAGTTAACCCTTAAGACCAATTGGAGTGCTCTTACAAAAAGAATTCTCATTCATTGCACGTAGAAATGCAAAATGGTACAGACTGTTTGGCAATTTCTTGCAAAAGTAAGCATATTCTTACCATGTGATCCAGCAATTATACTCCTTGGTCTTTATGCAGATGAACTGAAAACTCACGTCCACACAAAAACCTGCACACATATTTAGAGAGTTTTATTCATAATTGCCAACACTTGAAAGCAACTGAGCTATCCTTCAGTAGGTAAATGGATAAATTGTGATACATGAAGACAATGGAATATTATTCAATACTAAAAATAAAGGAGCTATCAAGGCATGAAAAGACATAGAGGAACCTTAAATGCATATTACTAAGTGAAAGATTCAAACTAGAAAAGCTACATACTGCATGATTCCAACTCTGTGACACTCTGGAAAAGGCAAAACCATGGAGACCGTGAAAAGATCAGTGGTTGCCAAGGACTGAGTGGGAGAGAAGGATGAACAGGCAGAGCAGACCTTTAGGGCGGTAAACCTATCCTGTATATTACAGTGCTGGATATTTGACACTATAGACCTGTCAAGACACGTAGAATGTACAACACCAAGAGTGAACTCTAAGATAAACTATGGACATTGGTGATAATAATCTGTTAGTCTAGATTTATGGATTATAAGAAATGTGCCCCTCTGGTGGGGGGGGGTGTTGATAGCGATGGAGTTCAAGGTTTTAAAAATATCATGCTTACACTAAACAAAAGAAAAATGGAGCGACAATATTAGAATTAGACAAGACAGGATTTCAGAGCAAAGGAGTTTAGCAGGGCTAAAGAAAAAATCATTTCATAATGATAAAGGGGCCAATTAATCAAAAGGAGATAAGAATGTTAAACATTTGTACACCTAAAAGCAGAGCCTCACAATATATGAGGCAAAAACTGATAGAACCACAAAAAGAAACAAATCCAACATTTTAGTTAGGCATCTTACAACCTCTCTTCAATCACTAACAGAACAAGTAAACCAAAAAGCAGTAAGGATGTAGAAGATTTGAACAATACTGTTAAACTTGATCTAATTGACATTTATAAAGCACTCCATTCAACATCAACAGAATATATGCTCTTTTCAAGTGTACACAGAACATATGCCAAGAGAAAATACATTCAAGTTTGAGGAGCATTGCATTTTTCTGCATGTGAAAGTGAGATGGTTATTTGTGCTGTTGGGACAGAAGGTGAGGTAAAGAGAGGGTTATGGCAGAGAGAAGTCAGAGGTCAGAGCTTGATTTGGAAACAATGGCCAAGGAACTTTATGAGGCCAGAAAAATTTAATATCCAATTTCAAGTTATCTGTGTTGTATATGCCCCTTCCCTACACTATAAAACCCCAAATCTCAGTGAATTTTTTGCATTCACAGCTGCCTCTTGTGAGCAATAGAAGGACAAGCAGGACATAAAATAGAGGAGAAGGAAATGCTCCCACATCTGACTTGAAGGCAGGGCAAAGACAAAGCAGCCTCAAGACTCAGAGTAATGAGAATTCAACAAAAGCAGGAAACTGGAGTCAGAAGGGACTAGCACAAATATATGTGCAGAAATCCTGAAGGCATTGGTCTTGCCATAAAACATAGTTGCAGAGTTTGACCTGACCCTATCCTATCCTGATGCTGAGGAGTGGGGTGACCCCAGTGAACATCTGTGCTACATTTTTTTCTCCCTCCACCGGTCATCATAAGAGAAAAGAAACAGTATAAATTTAACTTCTGTTATGAATGATTCCAAAGCCCTCCACCTAGGAGGCAAAAGTTGCTACAAATAGTTTCTAAATAACCATTCCATTATATACCCACCACCCAGTTTAATTTGAGCATAGTATCTCAAGCACTACAGCAACAAGTTGGCCCGGCAGTAAGATAAGATAAACATCGGAGGATGTGTGCAGGGAGGGAAGCAGACATGGAGACAAGGACTTCCTTTTCAAGAGTGCGCCTGAAAGCTGAGCCCCAGGTGTTTATGTCTCTCTGCCCCCACATATTTAACATGTTTCAAATGATTGTATATAGGAGCAGAGAAATGCTAATCAAACTTTTTGGCTAATATAGGCAGGAGATAAAAGAAAAGATGAGTTTTAGGATAGTCAGAGTGAATTCGAACTGTTTTAAAACATCTTCATAGAGGGGAGGGCTTGGGGGCTCAGTACCTAGAAAGTTCAAGGAGGATCCCTGACCAAAATTCTCTGCATTTGAATTTTTGAGAAATGCCAAATCTCAGTAACACTTGTCACTTCTTACGAATCAGTTTTCTTGGTGCAAACTAAAAAGTTCCATGGCTTCATTACTTGGACCATAAGGCTGCCATGCAAAGAACATCTGCATCATCCAAGACCTCCATGATCAGCAGCTCCGTGGGACAAAGGTGATAGTGAACCCAGCTCCCAGAGCAGGAAGGATCTTTCAACAGGCTGAAATCAGCATGTGACACTCTTATGTGGCTGTCTTTTTACTCGTCTGTATTGCCCAGATATTACTCCATAAGGTGGTGACATTGTCTAGATTACTCACATTTGTCCCTCCGGTACCTGGCATAGTGCCTACAGAGTGCAAGAAGGGTGCTTAATAAATAGTTGTACAGTTGGACTGCAGCCACATTCAAAGAGTATGAACAAGTCTGAAATACAACAACAACAACAACAAATGTTTATGATCCTGGTCATGACTGAAGCTTCAACCACTACCGAGTGGTAATAAATCAGGTGTCCCTCTGAGAGATGGAGTTGTGATTTTTCCCAGCTATCAAAGCAGGACAATTCCTTAAGCTCCAGAGACGTGTGGTCAGCAAGGGTAGTTAATGTTACAGAGATTTAGGAAAAGCATTTGCGGGTTTTGTTTTTTTGTGTTTTTTTTTCTCAGCATACTATGTAACAAAGTTCAAATTGTAGGCCAACCTGTGAGGTAAGGAGACAGTTTTACAGATGACCTCCTTTCTCTTTCTGTGCCTTTTTATCATCCTTTCCCAGCACTGACCCCCTATTCTATTTCCTTATAGCCCTCCTCCTCCGCATTCCTCTGCCTTCACCTAAATAAGCCAGATCCACATAGCCAGCAGCCAGGTAATGCTAAATTTTCCGATATTAAAAGAGAGCAGTTTGGTGAGCACATTTTTAGCAAGGTGTTATGACTGCTAAGAACTTCATGTGTTACCCCTCTCAAGTGTCTGCATTTGCAGTGGAAGAAACCATTTTTATCTTAACTCAAGAGAATGCATGAAAATGGGGCTATCTGAGCAATCAATAAATCTGGATAAAAAAATTTAAAGAGGAGGGCCATATAGTAAGGATTTTAATTCAACATAAAAAAATTCTGTTTTCATTGAAACTAAGTAGGAGGAAAAGAAAAGCAATTTGTTTGATGTGGTACTTTCTACTGGCCTTAAGACATTCGATCCAGAAGAGCATTTTCATTAGAACAGTAAGAAATCTAAATCAAATGTTTAGTAATATCACTATGGGGTTTTACTCCATCTCTATGAAAACTGCACAGAAGCTTGCATATGTGTGCCTCCTTACTCGACATTCACAGAAAATATAAAACACAGTGTGTCTTGTAAAAAAAAAAAAAAAACTAAACTAAAGCAGGCATCCTAGAGGATTCTCAATTTCCCCTCTGCCTTCAACTGTGGCTTTATCTCCTGTTTTTTCTCTCCCACCCACGCTTTATTTTTTTATTTTTTTGCGCTACTTCACCTACCCCCTGAACCTTGACTAACCAACAAACTACAAGGCTTGCAAAAACACAGCTCTTGGGAAGTATGACTCTGACTGTTATCAGACAGGATGGCACCACCAATCCTGAGCCAGAAACAAGAAAAACAGAACAATCTCTAACAGCAAATTTCACGGCAATTTAAGATAAAATTGCTACCTGAGCCAAACCACAAAAATACATATTTCCGTCACCTCTTACCTTGTAAAAGTTCAACCCTGATTCAACTCTGTCACCTGGTCATCAGGTTTTTACTGCTGTACATCAACTGTAGAAAGATTTAAAGTCTATTTGAATTACTTAATGTGTCTTCTTTTGAAAGTCTTCATGTGATTGTTGACATTTAAATATAAGCTTCTGTGCATTGAGTAATATAAAGTCATATATATAGCAGATTTTCTCAAGGATGCTTGAGACCCCACTTCATTACTCCCTGGGATCAAGACAGGTGGGGCAGCATAGGGGTTTGACTAAGGTGTGGCTGCTCATAAGCAGGTAGATTCATTTCTCTCCTTCATCTGACTCCTCTTTTCCCAGTTTCCTTATCTTTGCAGCCTAAGATTATATCAAAAGGTAATTTGCCATGGATTCTTTGAGATCATTTATTAACCACTTGCAGACATAACAGATCTATAAAACCTTCTGCTTAAAACAGAGCAATCAATCTGCTTATTCTTAAGCTATGACCAGTTGCTGAATCTGCATGCATGACATAATTTTTTGCTTGTTAAAATTCCCTACTTTATTTTGATGGATTCACAGATTCATTGAGTTGAAAAGGAGACTATGAAAGTCATCATTCATTTCTGCAGTGATACTTCCCTCAGAATATATGTAACAATAATAACTAACATCTTTACATTGCGGAGTATGTTTTACAATTTACAAAATATATACAAATGCACTCTTTCTGGTGTATGAACCCAGACATACAGAGACATCCTGTCTTTCCTTAAATACGACTTACAATGGTGGGCTCATTACATTTAAAGCTGTCTACTTCTCTGAATGGAAATTGTGCCAGCCAGGGAAAGTAAATGTCATTCCTTCTACTGATAGCTGAGCCTCAGGGGTTCCAATCTGTCACCCACACAACTGCAGGAAGTCCAGTTTTCCCAGAAAATTCCTGGGACTATGTACTGTGGTCCTTGCTCACCACTCTACCCAGTGTACCTGGGATGTTTCCATAGCAATTTCAGACACTTCTACCAAGACTACTCCAACCTCAAACTCCGCCCCATCACTGTGACCACTGGAACTGGATGCCCTCCCTAGAAGCCCAGCCTAGAAACATGTGCTTGCTTACAAAGAACACGCCCTTCTGTATTATTCCCAGTTTCTCAGAGAACTTGTGGCAAGATTGCTTAGACACAAAAATGTTAAGGCAGAATGGTTCTTTCGATTCACAAACACATCCCCTTTTCCCTTAGGGCATGCACAAACAGCCAGGATGGTGGGTCAAACAAAATACAAGATTAGCCACCAATGGAGAAACTAGATTTGTCATTGCTTTCCAGCACGCAGACCCAGTTACTGCACCTGGGCCACACTTTCCTTTTTTAACGAGCTGTTCTCTCGAGGGGCCAACTTTGTCTTTTCTTGCAATCCGACTTCCACAGAGCCACTTCTATCAGTAATATTTTTAAAATATGCTCGAACTCTGGTATTAGACAGGCTTAAACTGATGAGTACAACTGAATACTCAGCAGTAGAATTGCTGTTTGGATTCATCACGAGAAGTCCCAGCTTCTGCCAGGCCAAGACTCCTTTTTACATTTCTTCTAAAAACAAAAAATTCTAAAAAACTAAACTAAACTTTAAGAAATTCTACATCTTATTACTTCCTCCCCTTTCATTCAAGTTTGGGCCTCTGGAGAAGACTTCCTCCTTTTGAAAGTCTATTCAGAGCTTAGATACCTAAGACCATTTACTCCTTTCCAGCCTGAAGATACCAATTCCTTCCCATTTCTCATAGGCAATAGTGGTGGGTCATTTTTCAGGCTAGATCAGCTCTAGTTTGCTAAGGTGACTTTTAAAATGCAGAGCTCCGGGGGCAGTCAGTTAAGCATCTGACTCTTGATTTTGGCTCAGGTCATGATATCAGGGTCATGAGATCGGAGCCCCACGTTGGGCTCCATCCATGCTGAATGTAGAGCCTGCTTGGGATTCTCTCTCTTCCTATCCCTCTGCCCCTCCCTCCACCTCTCTCTCTCTCTCTCTCTCTCTCTGTCTCTCTAAAAAGATAAAATAAAAAGTAAAATGCAGAAGCTCCACCTAAAGTCCAACTCCAATGGGGTAGATTTGGATGTGTCCCTCCCTTAATTTGGGTACCATATTTCTATCAAAAAGTCCTAAGACTGTTTTTTCTGCTTATCTTTCATTAATAGACAGATACTGAAGTAAGTACTTTTAAACTTCTCAAGGGTTTAGCTCACCCTAATCAGACCATACCACTCTTTTTTTTTTTTTTTTAAGATTTTATGTATTTATTTGTCAGAGAGAGACACAGTGAGAGCAGGGACACTAGCAGGGAGAGTGTGAGAGGGAGAATCAGGCTTCCCGCTGAGCAGGGAGCCCGATGCGGGGCTCCATCCCAGGACCCTGGGATCATGACCTGAGCCGAAGGCAGATGCTTAACGACTGAGCCACCCAGGCGCCCCCAGACCATACCACTCTTAACATAATTCTAGTCAAAGTTACCAATAACCTTCATTTGCTGAATCTAGTGACACTCCTACATCCAGCAGCTCACTGGCTAATCCCATACCGGGTACTTCAGACTTCACATATTAAAAATTTGGAATTTAAGAAACAAAACAGATGAACATAGGGGAAGGGCAAAAAAAAAAAAAAAAAAAAAAGGAAAGAGAGCGGGAGTCAAACCATAAGAGACTCTTAACTATAGAGAACAAACTGAGGGTTGCTGGAGGGGAGGTGGGTGGGGGATGGGCTAAATGGGTGATGGGCATTAAGGAAGGCACTCGTTGCGATGAGCCCTGGGTGTTATATGTAAGTGATGAATCACTAAATTCTACATCTGAAACCAATTTTAGCATTTATTACTAACTAACTAGAATTTAAATAAAAAACTTGAAATAAAAAGTGCAACTATCATTCCCTCTGCCAATGTACCCCACCCACACTCTTCCTCACTGGATGGAGTCTCTCAGTTATTGATAACGTCCTGCTTCCAGTTGCTCAGGCCAAACACCTGGATGTTATTCTTGAATGTTTTTTTTCACACCCCTTGTCGAATTCAACAACAAATCTGGTCAGTCTTTCTTTTTAAATATATCCAGAATCTCTGCAAGCACATCTCATTATCCCCCCTAGTACTGCCCTGATTCACACCATCTCTCTCACCTGGCTTTGTACAGTGGCATCCTAACTGGTCTCCCTGCTTGTCAACACAGTAGCCAAATTGATTCTGTTAAAATACAAACCAGCTCATGGCACTCTTTTCAATATCCTCTGACAGCTTGGCATCTCTTTCTGAGTAAAAGCCAAAAAGATTTTATAATTGCCTACCAAAACTGGCAAGCCCTGCCTGCCCCTTAAATTCTCACTGCTCTTCCCTCACTCTCTCTGCTTTAGCCACCCTGGCCTCCTTGCATCCCTGAACACACCAGGTACACTCCAGGCTCAGGCCTCCTGGAATATTCCTTCCACAGATAGCAAGAGACCCTGCTTCTTCACCTCCCTTAAGTTTCCATTCAAATATCATCTTGTTAAAAAAAGAAAGAAAAAGAAACGGAGTTCTAAAGGACCACTACTAAAAATTATTTCCCAAATCAGGCAAAACTCAATTGTTTTTCTACCATAATACCCATGAGAATGTTTTGGTATTTCAGGATGAGAATTATTTTTTAGAATTTTTGAGAATTCTAATTAAAAAATAGCCCAAAGCACGTTTGATTTTAATCTTTTTATTTTTGTGATGGCATTCCTGTAAATCTAAAGTTGATCTTTTCTAAAGTATTCTTTCAGGTGATTTGATTAGCCAAGATCCCCTCATTAGATGCCCACTCTGCACCCTTGGAGGTTACACCCTTGCCCAGTGGATGTCCAGCACTTCCTACCTCCATACCTTTATGCACACTAGTCCCTCCACTGAAATCATCCCTATCCGTACTCATATTGTTATAATTCTCCACATACTCTGCCCCAGATCTGATGCTACTTCCTCCACCAAGCAAGCTTTCTCTGATCTCTGCTGCAAAAAAGGCACCTCTTCTTCCGGAAAACTCAGAGCACTAATTTGTATTTCCTAATGTATCTGTTCTTGTATGTGTTCTTTTTATGAGACCTGTGTGCCCTAAACGGGTATTATGTATTTCTTGACACTATAAGCTATATTTTATTTGCTATTTTATTCCCTGTAGGACTTAGAAGTACCTCACATAAAGTGTAATTTCAATAAAATGTTCATTGAATAGTTAGCTAAAAATGGGATAAATAATAAATACATTAAGACACATTCTTAAATTGCCCCTTTTTTAAATTATTGTTTTTAAGTAGACTTATTTAAATAAAGGTATCATTGTTAAATTAATAATATTAATGACAATAGTACTGGAATTGCCTCCAATCATTTTGAGGCCATTATTTAAAACATGTTTTCATTATTAAAAAAATATCTACTACTAATATTTTCTTGGGATTTTTATTTTCAGGTGTGGTTGTATTATATAAAACACATATATAATGCATCATATGTCTGTATATATTGGATATGGATTTATATGCATAAATATTCAACAATGTTCATCCTCCACAAAGAACATGTACATGTGCACAAGTTATATTTTCTATGTAGGCTTGTGTTTGTGTGTTTGTGTAAGCATCACATAACTTTTCAAGCAGGACTATTGATCAAAAATGGGAGTAACTAATATAAAAACCCCTAGGCATTTCCAAGGACCAGAACACTCTGAAGTATTTCAGCAAGAATATATATTGACCTCTTTTGGGAAAAGGATTGTGTGCGGCAATCAGACATGACTATCTAATGTTGAAGATCAAAGGGTATTGACTGAAATCTGCAGTTGCCATAGCTACTGAGCCCTGTGAATTTACTATAGTTCTCTTATTACAAGCACAAGATTTATAGTTAAGACCTGCTTTATTGACTGGAGAGGTTATCTGTTCACTAAATCTAGGAGTTTACTGTAATGATTTTCAGCCCACATTGTTTTGCTAAATTGAATCTGATCAGTGAAATTAAAATTAAAATACAGTGTTCTCAAGGCACACATTCATAATCTACTCAAACTCCATCAATCTTTTAGGATGTGCAAAATATTCTAAGAACAACTCCAATCTTAGAGGATAAGATGTTTATGAAGTATTTTTTACATGGGGCCAAGTTCTCAATTGACTATAGCACCTGAAACAGACGTTCAGTGGTGAGGTTGA
Source organism: Eumetopias jubatus (assembly GCF_037043125.1). Lineage (NCBI taxonomy): Eukaryota > Metazoa > Chordata > Mammalia > Carnivora > Otariidae > Eumetopias > Eumetopias jubatus. The sequence continues at coordinate 79,102,738 of NW_028274809.1, read as the reverse complement.
CAAGTAGAACCAAGCCAGCACGTCTCAAATTGCCTCCCATGAAATAACTTAATGCCTTTTCCCTGGTGACACCAAGTGGATTTCTGAAGCTAGGTTTTGAATCCCAAAATCTCAGTCATCAAAGCATGTCTGGTTATCTGGAGCTACTTTCTGAAACCTTCCTTCAAATGAGGATTTTTAACATAATCCTACGTTTGGCTGCCTTCTCTATGATTGACGTGGTTCTCAAATTATTTGGTCTATTATTCTAAAAACGATTTAATATGTTCATCTGATTTCTGAATAGATATTTGCCTGCTGGGTCACTGTTCCCAGTGAGGTATTTTCATAACTAACTGGGAGTGGTTGACAGAGAGAGGACAAATGGAGAAGCCAGCCAGTAACTCTCCGGCTACTTGTTGTGGGAGTAACTGAATTCTCTCCAGTTGTCAGTTGCCTTTCTAGTCATCAATGTGCCCTTGTGTTGACCTCCTAGGGCCTCAGAGGAAAGAATCTCCAAAACCTTTCTTGTTTATTATTCTGGAAATAAAATGCGCAATAAGAAAAGCACCTACATGGAAGTCCAAAAGTGTGATCCTAGCAACTAGGCCAGGTTTGAATTCTTGGTCAAATCAGTGAGTTTCAGTTTCTTCCACTAGGAAACAGAAAAATGAATAGTTTCTACCTTGCAGTGTTTTGTAAAGGTAGAATAAATTATATGAGGTGTATAGCTGAGTGATGGACACATAAGTGCTCAGCAAACTTTGGTTATTTTTAGGACATACCACTCTGCTAAAACGATTTAAAACTAAGAAGAGAAGGGCGCCTGGGTGGCTCAGTTGTTAAGTGTCTGCTTTTGGCTCAGGTCGTGATCCCAGGGTCCTGGGATCGAGTCCCGCATCAGGCTCCCTCCTCAACAGGAGGTCTGCTTCTCCCTCTCCCACTCCCTTTGCTTGTGTTCCCTCTCTCGCTGTGTCTCTCTGTCAAATAAATAAATAAATAAATAAATAAATACATCTTTAAAAAAATAAAACTAAGAAGAGAAAGGAAATATGAAAAATAATTCTTATGATTCCAAATACCATTTTTAGAAGGTACGAAGAGGTCACTTCTAAATTTATTGTACGATCCCCTCTTTCCCTCTGATCAAGCAACACATTTTAAATTTGTTCTTAGGAAACATTAATCTCTTGGGAAATGCCACAGTTACACTGCAGAACTTAACAGAAATACTTCATAGTAGTTAGAAAGAGTGACTACTTATCCAAGCTCAGATTCTTTAGGATAAAATGAAGTAGCGGAGCAGTTTTTGGCAACTCATTACAACTAAAGTTTTGTTGCCCAATTGGAAAAAAACGAGCAACAACAAACAAACAAAGAAGCAACAACAAAACCCAGAGCTTTCTGCTCTATTTTTAAGCTTTTTCCTGGGGATGCCATCAGCAGCCTTAAAAAAGATTTTTAAAAAAAGGCAGTAAAATACACTGGAACCCCAAGGCTAGGGATCATGAACATGTTTGTTTGTTTGTTTGTTTTTTCACTAACACTGGCCTAAGTTCACACGGTCTTAACTAGATAAACATACAAATGTAGGCGGTATGTTGGTCAGGAATAAAGTTTTTTGTTTAACATACAAAAGCATCACACCTTCATTTCCTTTCCCCCAAGCATTCTCTCTGTTCATCAGCAAAGAAGAGCATAAGATGATGTGTAGCCATGTGATTAAAAAAATCAGAATCTGTTTAATACCCATTTGGAGCATAACTCAGTATCTCTCTCTGTTTAAAATACTGCAGGATATGATGATCAAATAGAAATCATGCTGGAAAAGTAGTGCATGGAAAATTTCCATTTTCTCAGGCTAAGTGGATTCACCCAATTGCTCACTCATCCTTAAGTCAGTAATTCTTTTCTCTTGCTCAGGTGATTTACAGTCTTCAGGTAATGCATTCTAGAACATTGGGAGCAGATCCCTTGTGTCCCTTCCCAAGACTGTCTCTTTAGGTTTTTATCAGCACCAGTTACCTCTGCATCAAACCTAAGGAAAAGCCAAACTGGAGTTTTCATACCAAGTGTACCTACAGGAATCAAGAAAACACGTGAAAAAACAGTTGCTATTGTAATATGTAGAAGTGAGAGCATGCATTCTGTCCTACTGAGCATTAATGTTTCTCAGTTGTTCTTATTCTGAAACAGCTTTGTTGTAACTTGGCAAGATTGAGGTATGCGAGAGTTTTTTTCTGGTTGGCCCAGGGACAATTTTTATATGAGATAGAACAATAATTGCTGGCCAGAGTATTAAGGCCCAGAAGATAATTAAATAATGCAACAGGAACAAAGTGGAATTTGCAGGCTGTCTTACTACTTCCCAGTATCTACCCTGCAGAGAACTCAGATTGCTACTCAATGGTTTTATTGTGTAATCTTGCTGTGACCAACATATAAACTATAATTTAACCAGGGTTTTTAATCTAAACAAATAAAAAATTTTAAAAGAAGAAATTTTTTAAAAAATTTAAAAAAATTTTAGAAGAATAGCTAACTATTGAATGAACATTTTATTGAAATTACACTTTATGTGAGGTACTTCTAAGTCCTACAGGGAATAAAATAGCAAATAAAGTATAGCTTATAGTGTCAAGAAATACATAATACCCATTTAGGGCACACAGGTCTCATAAAAAGAACACATACAAGAACAGATACATTAAGAAGTACAAATGAGTGCTCTGAGTTTTCAGGAAGAGGTTGTAGCTTCCAGATCTTCCAAATTAACTATACTGGAATAAATATATCTTCTCTGAAGTGCAATAACTTCTCTGAAGTGGGTCTGGGAGTCTAAGCCATGAAGAGGGTCAGGTTTTTATGTACTCGCCCCTTACAGTAAAATGGAACGTATCAGGGATCCAGAGGTTGTGGGCATAGACACAAACTTATCAGCAAATGCCTTTTAAGTAAGTTCAAACGTTTCCTAAGTCACCTTGTAAGGTTATCAGTGATTTCAAATATTAGGACTTCCCTAAATTTGCTCTCTTTTTAATTCTAATTTTATACATTTCAGTTATGCTCGAATCATAGAGTCAGATTTAAATTCTTTTTCTTCCCTGAAAACAGATTTGAAACTGTGGCTTAGAGATTCCAATGATCAATAAATACCCCTGGAGCAACCAAAGCAGAAAGAATTGAAAGTGAACACTTCCAGCAAATATCTTCTTTGAAATCCATAGTTTAAAAATACAGCCAGAAGTACTGGTTTCAGATTATTTAGATAATCAAACAAGGCCTTACAAAGAAAAAATGAGATGAGCACAATCCCATAAATGGCTCAAATGGACCCAAAATGAGAAAGATTGAAAATACTTCATTAATGGCGCACCTGGGTGGCTCAGTCGGTCAAGCATCTGCTTTCGGCTCAAGTCGTGATCCCAGGAACCTGGGATGAAGCCCTGAGTTGGGCTCCCTGCTCGGTGGGGAGCCTGCTTCTCCCTCTCCCTCTGCCTGCCTCTCTGCCTCCTTGTGTGCTCTCTTTCTCTCTGTCAAATGAATAAATAAAATCTTTAAAAAAAAAGAAAAGGAAAGAAAATAGTTCATTAATATATTCTGTTTTAGAGTAGTCATTATTCTATTGAAACTGAATTCAAGGATATAAAGAGTTAACAACAGACTGTTGATAAATATACATACATACACATATACATATGTACACATATATTAAACCAGTAAGTTATATACTCAAAGGAACTGAATTGTAGAGAGGGATGAGCTCTTCCTAGTTGATCTGAGGTGAGTTACCACTTTCATCCATAGGTGGAACTGCCGAAACAGTATCTTGCCTCCCAAAGGCCAGGGAGAGGAAAGGGCTGGTATGCTGGGGAAGGAGAAGTCAACAAAACTTTTAGAAATCTCATGAACCTGCTTGAAGGACTGAAATCTAGGCCAGTTTCAAATGCAGAAATAGTTCCTCCCAGTTGCCACTGACTCTATCCCACAAGTTCGTAGGGGTTCAGGATGCTCAGTGCTGGGCTGGAAAGCAAGGAAAGATCTCCTGCAGTCCTAAAGGTGCTTAGATCCCAAAGTCTCACTAGGGAGAGATGCCTGTAATACACATAGAACAGATTTTGCCCTGAGGACGTTTGACACAAGAGGTGAACTGAACTTAATAAAGTTGTAACCCAGCCTCGGATCTAGCTCAACTCCTGAATGGATCAAAAAAACCATTCTCTTCCTCTAAGTATCTGACAAAGGAAAAAGCAGGACCTCTATTGAGAAAAGATTTATTCTAGTATCTGTGAACCTTTTAAACACAGCATCTGCCATACCATTTAAAAATTATGATATAGTTTTTAGGGGAATATGACCCATAATTGAGATTTTTTAAAAAAGCTTATAGAAGCAAAACCACAGATGATCTGCATGTAAAAATTAACATACAAGGACCTTTTTTTAAGATTTTATTTATTTATTTATTTATTTATTTATTTATTTGACAGAGAGAGAGAGAGACAGTAAGAGAGGGAACACAAGCAGGGGGAGTGGGAGAGGGAGAAGTAGGTTTCCCATGGAGCAGGGAGCCCGATGCGGGGCTCGACCCCAGGACCCTGGGATCATGACCTGAGCCGAAGGCAGATGCATAATGACTGAACAACCCAGGCGCCCCAACATACAAGGACTTTTAAATAAAACAAAGCTTTAAAGAATTTAGAGGAGGGTGACTGGGTGGCTCAGTTGGTTAAGCGACTGCCTTCGGCTCAGGTCATGATCCTGGAGTCCCGGGATCGAGTCCCACATCGGGCTCCCTGCTCAGCGGGGAGTCTGCTTCTCCCTCTGACCCTCCCTGCTCTCATGCTCTCTCTCTCTCATTCTCTCTCTTAAATAAATAAATAAATCTTAAAAAAAAAAAAAGAATTTAGAGGAAAAGATGGGGAATTTCAGCAGAGAAATGAAGACTCCATAAGGAAACAAATGGAAATTCTAGAAGTAAAAATACAATATCTGAATTAGTGATTTGTTGGACAGGCTTAACAGTCTAGATTCAGTAAAAGAAACAATTAGATAACTCACAGGTCAATAGAAATAATAGTAACTGAACCAGAGAGTTGAAAAAAGAGCTTCAGAGACCTGTGGGACAATAACAAATGGTCTTATATATGTGTAATTAGAATACCAGATAGAGAAAAGAGAAAATCAGGCTAAAGAATTATTTGAAGAGATTATAGCTGAGATTTTTTTCAAAATCAATGAAAGACCTCAAACCACTGATTGTAGAAGTGAAGAAAAACTTAAGATAATTGCCATGAAAGTCATTCCTAGGTATATAACAGCCGCAGTCCCTAAAACAAAAAACAGAAAATCTTAAAAAAAAAAAAGTGAGATCAAAATATCACATTACATTTGCAGAAACAATGATAAGAATTAGAGCTGACTTCTCTCAGAAATAATGGAAGCTGGAAGAAACTGGTTTGATATCTTAAAGCGCTTTAAGGGGGGTAAAACATCAATCTAAAATTCCATACTTTGCAAAAACGTCCTTCAAAATTGAAATTAAAACAAAGATATTTTCAGTTGAACAAAATCTGAGGCAATTTGTCACCAGCACATGTGCACCACAAGAAATACTGAAGGAATTTCAGGGTAAAGGGAATTATTCTAGATGGAAGCCTTGACCTTCAGAAAGGAAGAAAGAGCCCCAGAAATCTACAATGCTATTTTTTTTAAAGATTTATTTATTTACTTATTTGAGAGAGAGAAACAGCATGAGAGGGGAGAGGGTCAGAGGGAGAAGCAGGCTCCCCACTGAACCGGGAGCCTGATGTGGGACTCGATCCCAGGACTCCGGGATCATGACCTGAGCTGAATGCAGTCGCCCAACTGAGCCACCCAGGCGCCCCTACAATGCCATTTTTAATTTAGAATAATCATTTTTTGGTTAAAGCAATAAGTTACATATTATGGGGTTTATAAGATATACAGAAGTCTATGAAATGAAATTATTTGCCAACACAAGTAACAGAGAAATTCAATTACAGTGATTCATAGCTAGACATAATTGTGGTTTTAGTTATTGTGTAGACAAATTGATTTTTTGACCATATAGGAATTCATACACCAAAATTTTGCCACATAGATAATATGGGATTTGCATTGTCTTTGAATTAAAAAACTGTAGCCCAGTCTGTTGTTACACAAATGTTTGTTATGTCTTCCAAATGGTTCACAGGTTTGGTAGGGGAAAGACGTAAATGAGGCTACAGGTGAGAAAGGGGTGTAACATGGAAGACTCCAACAGTAGGCTTGGGCAGTTGAGGGCTCTTGAGAGCCCTGTATTTGGGATGTGGCATGACCAGACATGTGTTTTCTGAAGCTGATGAAATTTATGATCAACTCTTGAGTGCGGAGGAAGGCCACCACATTCCTTAAGAGCTTCCCCCCACATTCCAATTCCTTGAATGATAGACTTTCATTTCTATAAACCCAATTTCCCTTCACTTATTCCTAATTATCATGCACTGGCTCACCCAAACCTCACAAACCTTCTTTAAAAAACCCACATGGTTGTTCTTAGACCAAAAATTTTCATTTGTATGGCTTTCCTCTCTGACTATCCCAGGGGCCTCAGATTGAGTTTCCAAGCCGAATGTTTTTTTCTCTTTACATCACATACTTCTATAAAAAGTTATACAGAGTTCCTTTTCTTTCAGAGACCTATTTAGTCATTTAACTTTTTCAGTTTTATATGTCTTTGATAGCACCAATGTTTATGATGACTTATTCATATGTGTGATGATTTCCTTAGTGATTTGAGGTCTCCTTTGTGCTTTCTCTCTCCACCCTGCCCCTTCCTCTCCCTCCTTCCTATTTACCTTGGGCTGTTGAGTACTTCTCTTTTGTAGGTTTCTGTGGATCTTCCTGTATCACCCTGTGCTTATTCTTTTCTTCTTTCTCCCTCATTTTCCCTTGGGTACAATACCCTTTCTCAATCATTAAAGCTTTCCTATTATACAGATTCTAAGGAGGTCTGTTTCTTCTGAGACAGGTATATCTAATCTCTTTTCCTTATCAAGAACTTCATAATATTTTATTAAATATTCCAAAAACATAGCTTTCCCATATACCTCAGATGCCTCTAGGCTTGCTCCTCTGGCACAGGCCACACATCCTTTTTTTATTACCATGGCACTTCATGCTTGGTCAGGTTTCTCAGAGTGGCAGATGTGAATTTAGCTATATGACCTTGACCCAGTTTACCATTCTTAAATTGTAGTTCTGGAATGCCTAAAAGCCCCCAATATCTCTGAGACCAAAATTGCTTCACAGTACTACGATATTACTTGCTTTCACATTCCTCTTCTCCCATGAATGTACACTTGACATGCGTTGACATCATTTCCCTACTGGCTAATGGACTGTGTACTTGTGTATTCTTGTTTATTCTCTAAAACTTTCAAAGATAGTAGGTTTAGGGTGTAAACACATGTGTTTTCAGATATTTATTGACCTTTTCCTCAGTATTTCCACTACTCTCTTACTAGCTCTCTTCCATTAGAGCTGTTAGGATCTTTATAACCACTTTATTCAGTAGATCATCATGTGTGGAATTCTAAAGTGTCTCCTGCCCCTATGTGGAAACACAATAATAAGTACATACACTTTATGGTCTTGTTTTGCAATGGTATTTCAAAATTGTTTTTAAAAGCTTTCTAAACTTTTAAATTTATTTATATATTTATTTTTTAAGGATTTTACTTATTTATTTGACAGAGAGAGACAGAGCAAGAGAGGGAACACAAGCAGGGGGAGCGGGAGAGGGAGAAGCAGGCTTCCCGCCGAGCAGGGAGCCCGATGCGGGACTCGACCCCAGGACCCTGGGATCATGACCTAAGCCGAAGGCAGACGCTTAACGACTGAGCCACCCAGGTGCCCCTAAACTTTTAAGTTTATTTAAAGTTATTTTATGATTCAAAAGTATTTTATTCTAAAATAAAAATATTCTATTTTTCTTATATTTCAGAATGGATCAGTGGCTTAGAACGGGGGAGATTAAAAGATAAAGTTTCTCAAGCCACAGCTGTATTGCCTATGATTAAAGATGTTGACAATTATGAAACTGACATTATAGAGTTAATTCCAGACTCACAAAAGGGAAGAAAACACTCCAGAGAGGTTGAGAAAACTGTAATAGATAGACAAAAGCTATCTTTATCTCAGCTCTGTAGCTGTTGATAATTTACCTTTATGTGACCTTTGCAACACTACATTTTAAAAAAAAAAATTTTCGAGAGAGAGAAAGCACGGGCACACATGAGCATGGGAGGTGCAGAGGGAGAGAGAGAATCTTCAAGCAGATTCCACGCTGAGTGTGGAGCCCAATGCAAAAGTGGATATCATGACCCTGAGATCACAACCTGAGCCAAAATCAAGAGTCAGACGACTGAGCCACCCAGGCGCCCCAACGCTGCATTTTCCAACCAAATATTTGGAGTTTAAAGAAAAAGCAATTACATATTTTAAATGCCAAAACCCGGGATCAATACATTTGTAAAATACTGTAGAAATGAATTACTGGAGAGATCAAACGCGTCTGAGAGCAGTAGCTCTCAAACTTTAGTGGGCATTTCAAACACTTGGATGGCTCTTTGGAACGCAGGCTGCTGGGCTCTAGTGCTAGAGTTTCTTTCCTTTTTTTTTTTTTTATTATGTTCTGTTAACCACCATACATTACATCGTTAGTTTTTGATGTAGTGTTCCATAATTCATTGTTTGCATATAACACCCAGTGCTCCATGCAGTACGTGCCCTCTTTAATACCCATCACCAGGCTAACCCATCCCCCCACCCCCCTCCCCTCTAGAACCCTCAGTTTGTTTCTCAGAGTCCATAGTCTCTCATGGTTCGTCTCCCCCTCCGATTTCCCCGCCTTCATTTTTCCCTTCCTACTATCTTCTCTTTTTTTTTTTTTTAAACATATAATGTGTTATGTGTTTCAGAGGTACAGGTCTGTGATTCAACAGTCTTACACAATTCACAGCGCTCACCATAGCACATACCCTCCCCAATGTCTATCACCCAGCCACCCTATCCCTCCTACCCCCCACCACTCCAGCAACCCTCAGTTTGTTTCCTGAGATTAAGAATTCCTCATATCAGTGAGGTCATATGATACATGTCTTTCTCTGATTGACTTATTTCACTCAGCATAACTGCTAGAGTTTCTGATTCAGTATGTCTGAGGTGGGACTTGAGAATTTGCTTTACTAACTGGTTCCCAAGTGAAGCTGAAGCTGCTGGTCTGAGAATCACAATTTGGTAGAGCAATGATTCTCAAATTTCAATGTGCAAAAAAAAAAAGAATCCTTGGGGAATTTAACTGCAAAAGTCCTGGTTCCGCCACCCCCTCCCCCCACCCCACGCTAGAGAGTGGTTGAATAGGTCTGAGTAGATCTGAAAAGGTTACCAATTTCAGAAGCTCCCCAGGTGATTCTGATGACAACAGACAAAGGACTTTGCTTTGGTTTTTTAAAAAAGCTCCCCCCCGGTGATTTAAAACATTCAGCTAGGGCTAAGAACCAGTGCTTTGGCGCTCTCTTTCAAATGATCTGGCAGTACTTCTAACCATTTTTTCTATCCTTCCCCTCTGCATCTGGAGGAGTTGGTCTGAGGCCCTCCACAGACTACAGCATTACAGTGTTATCTGCCCAACAACCTCCTCCTCCCACCCCCACCTCATCTACCACATCCATCTCCCGGCTTCACTATTGGTTTGTAGGCATCTGATCCATGCTAAGCCATCAAGCTTAGGAGTTATTAGCAGCTCTTGCCTACCCTGCAAACAAGACAAGCAAAAAGCAAAAAATAAAACAACAACAACAACAACAAAAAAAAAACAAAGGTAAGGAACAGAAGAATAAAGATGTCTCACAAGAAAGTAAACATAGGAGTATTAGAATCCCCGGATACAGTTGTTACTGAGGCATGGCTATAATCTAGTCTATTTCTGTTGAGACGTCACATATCTTCCAAAAAAATTCCATGCGTTTTGCTTTTGTTTTTATTTTGTTATGCTCATTTGAATTAGAGATCTATAACTTTCAGTCAAGAATTTAATGACATTATAAAAACACATGTACCCCTCATTGACAAGACCCAATCCCCAGGACAGCCTTTGAAGGAGGGCAGTTATTTTGTGGATAAGAAAAAACGAGGTTCCGAAGGATTAAGAAACTTGCCTGAGATCACACAGAAAGATAGGGCCAAAAGCAGAAGTGAAAATTGTTTAATTGATATCTTTTTTTCATACTCCACAGCCTCTCCAAGCATGAATTTGATTTACCTAAAACATCCAAAGGCAACATAGTAGCTTCTTCTAAAGTGGTGTGCATGGAAATCCTAAACCAAACATTGTGAGAAGAAATGGGAATTTCCAATAATTATTTAGCTATTGCCAATCTAATGAATTAAACAATATGTTTGGGCTTGGTGGACAGACATCTCCAGGATCTGTCCTTCAGGATTTCCACCCCTCCTTGGGAAAGGCCAAGTGCACGAATGACTTTCTGGAGAAAGAGTCCCTGACCTATTGAAGAGTGTACTCAAGTGTATTGTTAATGTCTGTGGAATCCACAAGCTGGTCACAATCCTAGCTGAACCACAGCCGAGGCACATGCCTTGGCTTTTATGGCACTTGAATAATGATGTTGTACTTTAAAGAGTGTGAGGTGTTTTAAAAATTCTGGTCTTATACCAAGTTTTTTCACTTCATGTAAAAGGAATTCTTTCCCCCTATCTATATGAAAGGGAGCAGAAACCATAGAGAAAGACAAAAGAAGTTGTTCTTGTCTATATTTTTTCTATCTTCAAACATAACCTACTGTGTGAGATGTTGGACATACTCAAATGACCCCATCAGAATTTTCAATTGCCAGAGCTGTCTTCTGAAAGCTGGACTTTTGTAAAAGAGATGTCTAGAAAAATGAATGGATTCTGTAAAATTACTAGTCATTTTCATTTATCTAAGTTTTCCAGATAAAATTTCAAAAACACTTAGAAAAATGTGCTGTAACAAAATCCCACAGGGATTTTTAAAATGAATACAGGGGTGCCTGGGTGGCTCAGTGGCTCAGTGGGTTCAGCATCTGCCTTCTGCTCAGGTCATGATCTCAGGGTCCTAGAATCGAGGCCCACATCTGACTCTCTGCTCAGCGGCGAATCTGCTTCTCCCTCCCTCCCCACTCTCTCTCTAAAATAAATAAAATCTTTAAAAATCAATCAATAAAATGAATACAAAGCACAGATTTCCACAGTCATGTACCCCACATACAGAAAGAGCAGTAGTGACTTTTTTTCCTCCAGGATGATAAACTTTAGTGTAGGCAACTCAAAATATTGGGTGGCTATGTATGGACTGGAGGTTGTGGGTTATATAGATAACTAGATGCTTTCCTGGGGTGGGGGGGGAAGGTGTTCTGAATAATTTGATCCCAGGATGATATTGTGAAATTAGTCACAGGAGTTCTTCCCTCTTCTATAAGGAAAGGAGAATGTAAGGAGGCTTTAGTAGTAACGAATATGACTTATAAACAGACTTTATAAACGTAAAAAAAGAGCAGTTAAATAGAAAAAACAGTTACCCTAATTGAACAGGCTTTGCTTAATTAGCTTTCTTCTGTTCTAAAAATATTAAAATTAAGAAGTTTTCATTTTTATCTAAGTCTATTTGGGCTGCTATAACAATATCGTCCAGACTGGGTGGCTTATAAACAATAGAAACTTCTCTCTCACAGTTCTGGAGGCTGGAAGTCTGAGATCAGGGTGCCAGCATGGTCAGGTGGGGCCTCTCTTATAGTCTACGAACATTTACTGTGCCCTCACGTGGTAGAAGAGCTATGGAGCTCTGTCAGTCCTATTTTATAAAGGCACTAATCCTAATCACCTCCCAAAGGTCCCACTTCCTAATACATCACCTTAAGGGGCAGGTTTCCAACATGAATGTGGGGGACACAAACATTCAGATCATAGCAATTCCCTTTCAATGCAAGGAATAACAGCTGTCGGTGTTGGTGCTGACAGTGACGGTGCTGTTCATAAATTAGCACACTTAATCATCACCACCATCCTAGAAGGTGATTCCTAGTTTGTATTAGTACCTATGTGTACTGTTTAACTAACCTCCAAGTTCATAGCTTAAAACAATAACCATTATTATCTCCCTGGAGACACCAGCTCCTTGCCACATGGGCCTCTTGATTGTGTTGCTCACAACTGGCAACTTGCTCCCCTCAGGGCAGAAGGTTTAAGAAAGAACAAGAATGCACCCCCAAGCAGGAAGCTACAATCTTTGTGTAACCCAACATCGGGAACAAAGTCCTATCACATCTGCCATATTCTCCTCATTAGAAGAGAGTCACTCCATACAACCCACATTCCAGAAGAGAGAACCACACAAGTATGCAAACACCAGGAGGTAGGGATCATTGAGGCTCTCTTGGAAGCGGCCGATCATAGAGTTCTTATTATTTTAATAGTTGAGGAAACCAAGGTGTAGAGGAGATAAAGAACTTTCCCAAGGTCATTTGATTGTTCTATGATGTAACAGATATTCATTTTAGGCTACTGGAACTCAGAGATCAAGTTCTTCATCAATATGCAATAGAAAATAAATATATTTTAGGAAATTAACCTATTTCATGCTAAATAGGTTTGGATGACCATTTCTCCTTCTACAGGAAAAGCTTAAGACCAATGCATGGCAGTAACAGATTTATCAAATGCACTGCACTATTAGACATACAGACCTACACTGCTGGACTTTCAATATATTTTTATACATTTCAGTATCTAGCAATTTTCTCAAGTTCATCGCTCCTTCAGGTTTGCATACTAGTTGATAAAACAAGAAATGATTGACACACGTTTTTGTATGTTTTTATGAACTGGGATGCTTAGAAGTGTGTATTTGGCTTAGGGTTATTGTGAAAGAATAATACAGGATTTTGCACAAGGTTAGCTTTATTAGAGAATGATTACAAACATCCAGCCTCAACCTAGGTGTTGCACTACAGTTGAAGAGCCAAAATTTCTATTCATTTTTTTATCTCAAAAAGAAAGCAAATGCAGAACTCTTACGAGGCTATCACACCGTAGTCATTTATATAGGGGATACTGATATCCTGATATTTCTTACTTAGGTCGAAATGCTTGCCACGAGTTAAATGAGTCCAGAGAGCAAGTAAAGAAAGGATTTTCTAGGTGCACGTTTTATCACAATACAGGAATTAGCAACAGCAGAACCAGAGAGGCTTTCAGACAACTGTGTTATCAGTTCAATCAAGCCCTCTATGCACACCCAGTGGCCTGCACCCCAGTCAGCACAGAGGAATTATCCAACTGTCACCTCTCTCCCACCTGAATGTGTCACAGCTGAACCACTACATCAGGGCTTTCATTTTTATGTATTGCTCCTGTGGAGAAAACTTTGGCATTACCTACAGTCTTAAGATACTCACCTGCATTTCTTTAACACCTAACACATTGCGAGCTCTTAAATGTTTAAGAACTGCCCTGCAATTTTATGAACACGTGGATAGTTTGAGCTTTGGATTTTTCATCTTTATATTGATTGCAACCAGCTGGTAACATAAGTGACAAAATTCTGAGAGGTTGCTTTTCACAATATACTTCATTCAGCAAAAAGAGAAAAGGGTATAAATTTTTCATGATGAGTATTCCCTGTGGGATTTCCAGATCACTAGCGTCTAAACTTTGAGGATTATTCTTTAAATCACACTTTTGTTTTTCACTTATCCATCAGGCTGAAAAATCCAATTTGTGCTGGAGAACGTTCTCATCATAGAAATTAGATAAAAATAGTTTTCATGCTTGTGAATCTAGGCATCTGTATTTAATAGCCCCTCATGGCCCATTAATAAGGTGAAGGAGGAAAAGTATTTCTCTTTAGAGAATGATATTAATATTAGTAAAGAATTTGATGTGATTGTACCTCTTGTTATAATCTACATTTCTGTATTTCCAATACACTGCTATATTTAATGCACCAAGTACTATTTATTTATTCTCAGTAAATTTCAGAGTACCACTTGTCATCATTCCATGTGAAAATTAAAAATGACAGTATCTATGATTTGCATAGCAAATCTTTACCATATAAAAAGAAACATGAAAAATTGGTTTAATTGGCTATAAACATTGTTAACATAAATAGCCAAATGACATATCTTCATATAATTATTTCACTTTAAATTTTAAAAAATCATATTGAATCTGTGCAACACAATTTAGTAGACCTGACATTACCAGGGCTTGGGACCAAAGTTTTCTCTTCTCAGTCCATCTTGTTCTATTCTTGTTTTGTCTGTTTTGAGCTTTTTGGAGAAGAGCAAATTGGGACTACTGAGTTTGAACTGGCAGAAAAGAAAGAAGGGGGATTTGTGTGGTGAGAGAAGCCAGAAGTCAGTTTTGCTCACCCTTGACCTTGACCCTGCCTCTACTTATTGGTTTGCCCTCAATCAAGTGTGAGGACACTGTCAATGATTCCATTCAGCAGTGCATCCCCCTTGAGTTACTTTGCTTTTAATCATTCAGCCTTATGTTCACCATGAAGAAGAATAACATTTATTGAGTGCTGAGTGCTTGGCGCATTCTCTAATTTTTACTACCACAATCTCAGGAGGTAGATGGTAGTATTCGCCTTACTTATGGAGGAGAAAAGTGAGGCTTCAGAATCAAGTAACTGGTCCAATTTCATAGACGTAGGGACTCGGCTGGAGCTCAGGTCTTCCTAACTCTGTACGTATGCTCTAAACTTGCTCACGTATTTTTGAGATGGTCACCGGGGACTAGGGATGCCATCCATGGGTCACAGTGAATGTTATCAAAAGGGAAACAACGCTTTGATTTTCGGTTCATTAACAAACTATTTTACCCAAATCTTAAATTCTAACATACCTACTCATACACTGCAAAAAGGTGAGTAGTATTCAGCTGAATTACACAGTCCGCAAGATGACATCCTACCCACAGGATTGTCTATGTGTTCTTTAAGAGTGAAGTAAAGCAGAAAAAAAAAAGTTTTCTCTTTATCATACTTGAAGTTTACCCATGAATCTCTACAGTGAGATTCTCTGTGGTTTGAATATACACAATAAGGTAAAAAGTTTCTCTTTATCATATTTTAAGTTTACCCATGAATCTCTACAATGAGAATGTACACAATAAGGTATTTTTTAAATGCATCATTGTGTTTTCTCAACCAAATATCTAAACAAAATGGCATCTCTATTATGACTAAATCCTAACTTCACCCTCTCCATCAAATTTTTAAAAGATATGCCATACTTAAAATCATTCAGAAAATTTTAATGTTTTCTTGCTCTGGGGGCGAATTAGATCAGGTAACATTTCCATAAATATGAGTGTTTTTGCTTTCCTTTGTTTTGCTCTTTGTCAGCATTTGGTCCACCTGCCCGATCAGTAAGCTGTGAATGAAGGCAGAAACCTTGCCTTATGGCTTTAGTTATGGTTGAAAATGCAACAATATTTTCTATTTTACAAAACCTGTCACATGGTCAAACACATGCAGCCAAACTGCTAGGACTCAGCACCGCAACGTGGCAGGTTCCTCTCATTCATTAAAATGATTTCCCACTGTTTTAAGGAAAGAGCCTAGACATTAAAGACAAGTGTTCTATTTCTATATGTAGACATTTTTTTTAACCCGCTGTTGTTTACAGCCAAAATTCAAGTTCTTGGCTCTGGAGTCCAGACTACTCACTCTCACATTAAGTTGTTTCAAGACATGTGCTCTACATTTGTTTCCTAGGATGCAAATAGCTTGGGCATGTGCTGACTAAAACTCGTAACACCAAGAGGATTTAGTTAGACTCATACAGCTTGGCAAATGTTTTGCTACAGAATTTGGGTAAAGATCACAAAACAATGCCTTTTTCTTCTTCTCCTTCTTCACCTCTTACCATTACACTGCTTTTCAGATTGTTTCCAGCCAACTTTATTAAGAAATTGAATCAGCCTTCACACCAGAATATATATATAAAAAATTGAGGTCAGAGAATATCTTTCAGATGAATCTGGAATACATCTTCACATCCATTTAAATGCATTAATTGATGAAGATGAGCCTTTGGCCTCAGAATAAGAGAAATTCTGACACCAGAGGGCACAGCCACTCATATAATCAAAATAGGAAGATGGAAGACTTTCTTTCAGGAACACTGGATCTGGGGAAACATGGAGGGACAAAGCCATAATATTGCTTTATATTCACATCCCAGTTACTACTTTCCAAAGCATTTTCGTTCAGTGTTGGCAGGCTTGTGTCAAAAATCCAAAGACAAATGGAAAATGGTGATTACTTCATTTCCCTTACAGATTAGTTGTCAAAATTTCTTTTTTTCTGAGGTTGTTCAGTGGGCCACGAGAGTAAAATAATGTTTACAGTGCCCAAATGTTAGAATCTTGGGGACTATCAGCCAGAGTCACATTAAAATGAAAGGTGTTTGGAAAGTACATTGCAATTCCAAAGAAAAGGCCAATGCTTCAACTCTGATCTTAAATAAAGTTCTGAGAATGGAATAGAGATTCTCTTTTCCTTGCATTTTTTTCCTTGCATTTTTAAGTGAGATTTTTCATCATGTACGTGTTTTCATTAGAATTTTTGAGTCACCTCTGCTTCTTTTTTTTTTTGGCCTTTTGTAAATTTTTGTGTTTATTTAAATTTGCTTTGAGTTCTTATTTATGTACCTATGTACATTTACATACATATTTATATACATATATATGGGATATATATACATATATCATATGTACCATTTATATACACAAATACCTAGTAATGTATTTGTAAGAAATGGTTCCACTGCCACCTCCCCATTAACGAATGAAAACATTATTTTCAAGATTGCCTCTGTAACCTGTGAGCACTTTTAGATAGTGCTTTATTTGCTCATTATAAATTCATTCAACAAATGATTTTATTTGACCATGTGTCAACACTAATGAAAACTTGATAAAACTCACTAGTATCTACCCTGCAAGCTGTGAATTAATGGTGCTTTTCTTGAAGATGACAAGGAGAATATTCGTTGCAATTTAAGCCTGAATATATAAAAGTCAACAGGACTATGGGACACAGTTCCATTAAAAACAAATTTTTGTGAAGGATTGGGTAAAAGGGAGAAAATTTCCTCGCAAAAGATCTTACCATTTATCTGAATGAAATGATAATACCAGAATCAGACTCATCCTGGAATCTTCCCATCTCTCTCTTTTTTTATGATCTAATGAAATACTTATCTTCAGTAATTCTCCAGTCATGGAGAGCACACATAACCTTGCTCTTCTCCCTCTCCTTTCTTCACATTCACTTTGAGTACTGAGTTTGTTTATTTATTGAAATATACATTACAGACTATATCTTTTTCGAGGTTTATTGAGATGTAATTGACATATAACACAAGAATGCACCCCCAAGCAGGAAGCTACAGTCTTTGTGTAACCCAATGTTGGGAAATAAGTCCTATCACATCTGCCATATTCTCCTCATTAGAAGAGAGTCACTCATGCAACCTACATTCCAGAAGAGAGAACCACACAAGTATGCAAACACCAGGAGGATTCCTCAACTATTAAAATAATAAGAACTCTATGATAAGCGACCTCTAAGAGTGCCTCAATGACCCCTACCTCCTGGTATTGTATTTCAATAAATAAACAAACTCAGTGCCCAAAGTGAGCGTGAAAAAAGGAGAGGGAGAAGAGCAAGTTTATGTGTGTACAGTGTGATGATTTAATATACATATATATTGTGAAATGATTACAGCAAGATTAGTTAACACATCCATCACTCCCTGCACTTATATTTGTGTGTGTGTGTGTTAAGAAGTTTTAAGATATGCTCTCCTGGCAACTTTCAAATATACAAAACAATATTGTTAACTATAGTCATCATATAATACGTTACATCCCCAAACCTTTTCAAAATCTTATAACTTGAAATATATAGCCTTTGACCACCTTCACCCATATTCCCCATCTTCAGTGCCCCACCCCCACCCCTGGCAATCAGTAATCAACAAATTGCTCTCTTTCCTATGAAATCAGTTGTTTCACATTCCACCTGTAAGTGAAATTATACAGTATTTGTCTTTCTCTCTGATTTAGGTCACTTAGTATAACGCCCTCAAGGTTTATCCATGTCGTTGTAAATGGCAGAATTTTTTTCTTTTTGGTGGCTGAATATTCCATCACATATATATTTTAATATAATTCATTAATTAGTTATTAATTATTTATTTATTTGTATCAAGCCTGATTCTCCCATCAGGCTTACTGGTTGGGAGGGGCTGGAAGCTATACTCAGCAGTTAAGCAGGGCTACAGATTTGCTTTCTTACCCTGGCAGGGCTGTAGAAGACTCCATAGCTAGTTAGACAAGCTGGCTAGAGATCCAAACCAAGCTGAACTGCCAGCTGAACCTCCTGACCAGATAGGGCCACATCTGCAGAGCCGCTAGCTGGCGTCTCTGCTCAGGCACCCTGCAAGGAAGAATGCAGTCCACCCAGACCTAGTGCTGGCTGCTGTAAGCCCCACCACCTTCTCCCTATCTCTCTCATCCCCAATGGTCTCCAGAAGGCAAGATCTGAGTGGGCCTCTTGAGAAGCATCCCACAATGCCAGGAAAGCTTGTTGTTCACCTCAGACTCTTCCCCCACTGGAGAAACTGTAGGCCCAGGGGGATCCTGATGTGGCCCTTTGCTGGCCTGGGGGAGGGGCAGTGTCATCGGAGTGTAGCAGCTCCTCTCCCCTGTCTAGTGCTGTTTTCCTTAGTCTCTATTGTCTAGGGACTACTTCAGCCTCACCCCTAGATTTGAGGATTTTCTCAATGTTGTACTGTCTATGAATTGTCTATGCTCTTCTTGTGAGGGGCACTGAAGTTAGGAACAACGTATGATGCCATCTTGATGGTGTCATGATGTTTATTCTTTTTTTTAAAGATTAATCCATATATTTTAGAGGTGGGGGGAGGGGGCAGAGGGAGAGGGAGAGAGAGTCCCAAGCATACCCTGCACTGATCATGGAGCCCCACACAGGGCTCATCCCACAACCCCAAGATCACGACCCCAGCCAAAACCAAGAGTCAGAGTCTCAACCAACCGTGCCACCCAGGTGCCCCTTCACTCTCTCTTGCTGTAATCCATTGGTCTGTGGATGCCTGGATGCCCAGCTAGATCTGTCCCTTTTTATTTATTGTGTGCACAAAATTATCAAAGGTAAATAGAGAGGGAAGGCAAGCTGAGCTCTAGCACCACAAAAGGACAAAATCACACCTCTGAACACTTGGACTCAAGCTGAGGTACAGCCTCAGGCCCCGCCCCAAAGCCATGAGAAGGCAGGAACTTCGAAAGGCCAGAAGTCAAGCAGGCTAGGAGGGCAAGCAAGGATGAAGACCACTTTAAGGGGAATAGGAAGTTGGTAATAAGACATCCTAAGGCGGGGGGTGGGGGGATGGGTTAGCCTGGTGATGGGTATTAAAGAGGGCACATTCTGCGTGGAGCACTGGGTGTTATGCACAAACAATGAATCATGGAACACTACATCAAAAACTAATGAGGTAATGTATGGTGATTAACAATAAAAAAGACACATCCTAAGGCATTTTTCCTTCACCACAGACACATACCCCACCTTCTGACATCAGCCACATGGCTTCACTCCTCTTAGCACTTCTGAACATACCACACATAGAGTGCAGACAGGGGAATAGAACACACTTCTTATGATTCTAAGCTATTTTGAATAATCAGTAAGTTACCTTATATTTATTTTTTTTTAAGATTTTATTTATTTGAGAAAGAGAGAGCACTAGAGAGAGAGAGCACACGTGAGTGGGGGTCAGAGGAAGAGGGAGAAGCAGGCTCCCCCTGAGCAGGGAGCCTGATGCGGGGTTTGATCCCAGGACCCTGAGATCATGACCCGAGCTGAAGGCAGATGCTTAACTGACTTAGCCACACAGGCACCCCTATATTTACTATTTTTAAGGTGAATTTAGCATTGAAATTCTGGAAAGATTAAGAAAAAACAGTTTTGATAATCTCATGGTTTTGGATATTAACTTGAATTATTTGAACACATAATAGGTATTCAATAATTTATTAATTCCTTTGTTTAAATACAGCAGGTGAAATCATATACCTACATATCTATTAACTACTAATAGTAAATACCCAATATAAAATAGTTTATAAAGTAGGAGGTTTTCTAATCTTTCAAAGCAAGCATTATAAAAGAAGTCTATTGCATTAAATAATCTCCATTAGTTTTATCAAAAGAAATTAAAAAAATATTTGTCAGATGGATGCTTTCTACACTTTGTTTTATTAGAAATCCTGGCTCGTGAGAGACTATGGACTCTGAGAAAAAAACTGAGAGTTCTAGAGGGGAGGAGGGTAGGGGAATGGGTTAGCCTGGTGATGGCTATTAAAGAGGGCATGTACTGAATGGAGCAGTGGGTGTTATATGCAAACAATTAATCATGGAACACTACATCAAAAACTAATGATGTAATGTATGGTGATTAACATAACATAATAAAATAAAATTAAAAAAATAAATAAATTTCATTTTCTCTGGAAAAAAAAAAAAGAAAGAAATCCTGGCTCAGAGAGCTGGGGGTCACAGATCACCATCCAGCTCAGTTAAATGTTTAAGAAATAAGGCCTGAATCTAGTCACTCTGAACCTAGCAGCACTGAGATTCTTCATGGAACAACTTTATTGTTTCTCCTTAACATCATGGAAAAATTTTACTAAATGGTACATAGTATGTTTTTCTCAAGATTTTAAACATGTGAATAATCACGTTGTTCTTTGCCCTATCAGATTTCTGATGTGAATCTAGCCAAAATTTCATGACTAACACATAGTTCTAAGCCAGCATCTAATTAGTATTATGTAAGCTATAATACAACTCAACTCAAACTAGAATATTTTTAAACCAAAATACGCATCTTCCCGAAGTCTTATCTGTTAGGAAAACCAATGTGTATATTTAGTTGAATCCATTCTTTACACCAGATGTATATTTATTTCAAAGTCAATGTATTTTAAGTCAACCTTCAAAATCCTTCTCTTAACCACTTTGTAATGTTCTCACCACAGTATATTATTTAAATGATACTCCATTACTAACTTTGTGGGTACAAGAGGATTACAGAAGAAAATAGAATCTTTCAAAATTAAAGGTATTTAGAATCAACCAGGATCAGCACTTTATAGAAATAGAACTACATGCACCCACAGAAGAAAAACAATTACCCACGCATCCCACTTTCTCCTGCAATAAAATATATAAACAATGAATCTATTTATCACGAAGCAAATGGGAAGAGACACAAAATAGATCCTTATGCTTCCCAGGAAAGTCATGGATTCTGTGACCTTGTCTCTCTTTCCCTCTTTTTAATCACAAGTTCTTATCATTTGAGTAGTTCTCAAAAGACTAGGAAAGGAGAAGAGATGAAGTATTTTTATAGTTTATATTTTTATTTCCTAAGACATTAAGTATACCTGTCTTATTGTGGAGCAATTAAAGTAAAACCAAGAGAAATAATAATGCCTGGCATTTATTGAGCATCTATTACATGCCAGACACTATCTTAGACTCTTTACATGTTTCATTTGAATCTCCCCATAACCTTACAAGAAAAATGGCAGCTTCAATTTTTACGGAAAATCAAACTGACTATCTGAAGTTAAGGAAATGTTGGAGGTGGACTCTTAACTTGGGCCACCTGTCCAACCTCAGAGACCATACTTCCTCTTCACTTTGTAATCTTGACCATAATCTCTGTACTTCTCTTTAAAATATGGACCATTAGGGCTAGCTTTGTAGAATGCCACAATTTTGGGTCCAGGATATTTTCATATCCTCTAAAGATATTCAAACAACAAAAGCCAAAAGAATTCCTGTTTCCCATTCTTGTTTTCCCCATGTTCTAAGCTTCTATCGTTCACAGTGCCAAAGTCTCACCCGCTCATAATACAGGACTAGCATTATCACATTCTCTAGAGTTCAAGACTCTTGCCAATCATTCTCATACCTGCCATTCACTCCTGAGAATGCTTTCCTTGATCCCTCATTCCTGGGGTAGACATTTATGCATTTTTGCTACAATTTTCTTGCTACCTTTTTAGTTAAGGATATCCTCACTTGAATTGCCGCACAGTTAGCAGTCTTGTGGGTCTTTCCCAACAAGTTCAGGGGCAGAATTAGTCCCCTTGGGAGCTGCTTTGACTAACCATTTTTCTCAACCAAAAGGGGAGTGTATGGCTAATACCACTCTAGGTGCAAGAGAGATGAAATAATTTATTACCTTCGATGGATGTCTTCGGACATTAGGATCTAATGCCCTCTCAGAACCCTATTGACAAGGCTGGTAGAGTGTCTTCTATTTAGTCTGTGTCCACTCTGCATATTCTCCTAGGATGATAACATTTTCACAAAGGTCAGGAAAATATTTCAAGATACCTCTGGGTTTTGTTTCCTCCTTTTATTCCTGTGTCTTCCTTCACTTAGTTAGGTACCCTGGACTCGTAGCCTTGGCACAGTGTTGTGACAAGATGTAAAAGAGAAGAAATATATGAGTCCCAGAGCTGAAGAGGATTTTCTGGTAGAGATAACATGTCTTGGTCAGGAGGGTGAGGGATGGGGAGCAGGGACAATAAAGCTTTCCCCACCCTTTCCCCAGAAAAGGAAGTGACTCTGCTGGGTTCTGAGAAGAAGGGAGGTCAGCTTCTGATTCTGAAAGCAGAGGAGTTTCCCAGCCCATGTTCTAGACCCTGCACCTATGTGTGAGCAAGAACTGAGAGAGAAATGGTGGCTTGCAAAGGTAGGGCTACTGGAAGATTTGCAAAATACCTGGCACTCCAAATGTTATCTGGAAGTAGAAGAGAGACCCTCTGGGCCAGTGGAATGGACATCTCATTGGCTATGGTTGTCGACCCCCAACCAGTGACTGCCTCACCTGTTCCCAGCAAACCCCAAGCCTTAACACCATGTAAGATGCTCGAACTCAAGTAAAACTTGGGAGGGGGAGGGGCGGGGGCAAGGATATGAAACTCCAGGAAAAGCCAGGATTAAGTTTCCTATCGATGGGACAGAATGAGGGCTGAAAGTAAAAATTAAAACAAACAAAAGTAATGCCTGAGTTTTGCACCAAGGTCATACCCATGGTGGTCTTCAAAGCAATACCAGAGTGTTAAAAGGGCAGAGCTATTTGATTTGTTTTCTCACATATGATTAAATTTCAACTTAGATAAGTTGTTTGCCACAGGACTAAGGAGCAGGACTGAGACCTGAGGCTTCCTGGTTCAATTTATATCCTACTTATATTTTTTTGCATTGTGCCTTTATTATTAGTGATTTCTTGTTTTATTGACTATTTTTTAAATTCCAGTATAGTTGGGCACCTGGGTGGCTCAGTTGGTTAAGCGACTGCCTTCGGCTCAGGTCATGATCCTGGAGTCCCTGGATTGAGTCCCGCATCAGGCTCCCTGCTCAGTAGGGGGTCTGCTTCTCCCTCTGACCACCCCCCCTCATGTGCTCTCTCTCTCTCACTCTCTCTCTCAAATAAATAAATAAAATCTTTAAAAAAAAATAAATTCCAGTATAGTTAACATACAGTGTTCTATTAGTTTTAGGTGTACAATGTAGGGATTCAATAATTCTATACATTACTCAGTGCTCATCATAAGGGTACTTTTTTTTTAACAACACCCAATGCTCCATCAATACGTGCCCTCTTTAATACCCATCACCAGGCTAACCCATCCCCCCACCCCCTCCCCTCTGGAACCCTCAGTTTGTTTCTCAGAGTCCGTAGTCTCTCATGGTTCATCTCCCCCTCTGATTTCCGCCCCCCTTCATTTTTCCCTTCCGACTATCTTCTTTTTTTTGTATTTTTTTTATTTTATTATGTTATGTTAATCACCATACATTACATCATTAGTTTTTGATGTAGTGTTCCATGATTCATTGTTTGCGTGTAACACCCAGTGTTCCATGCAGTACGTGCCCTCTTTAATACCCATAACCAGGCTAACCCATCCCCCCACCCCCCTCCCCTCTAGAACCCTCAGTTTGTTTCTCAGAGTCCATAGTCTCTCATGGTTTGTCTCCCCCTCCGATTTCCCCCCCTTCATTTTTCCCTTCCTACTATCTTCTCTTTTTTTTAATATATAATGTATTATTTGTTTCAGAGGTACAGGTCTGTGATTCAACAGTCTTACACAATTCACAGTGCTGACCCTAGCACATACCCTCCCCCTCCCCAATGTCTATCACCCAGCCACCCCATCCCTCCCCCTCCCCACCACTCCAGCTACCCTCAGTTTGTTTCCTGAGATTAAGAATTCCTCATATCAGTGAGGTCATATGATACATGTCTTTCTCTGATTGACTTATTTCGCTCAGCATAATACCCTCCAGTTCCATCCATGTCATTGCAAATGGCAAGATTTCATTCTTTTTGATGGCTGCATAATATTCCATTGTATATATATACCACATCTTCTTTATCCATTCATCTGTCGATGGACATCTTGGCTCTTTCCACAGTTTGGCTATTGTGGACATTGCTGCTATAAACATCGGGGTGCACGTACCCCTTCGGATCCCTACATTTGTATATTTGGGGTAAATACCCAGTAGTGCAATTGTTGGGTTGTATGGTAGCTCTATTTTCAACTTTTTGAGGACCTCCATACTGTTTTCCAGAGTGGCTGCACCAGCTTGCATTCCCACCAACAGTGTAGGAGGGTTCCCCCTTTCTCCGCAACCCTGCCAACATCTGTCATTTCCTGACTTGTTGATTTTAGCCATTCTGACTGGTGTGAGGTGGTATCTCATTGAGGTTTTGATTTGGATTTCCCTGATGCCGAGCGATCTTGAGCACTTTTTCATGTGTCTGTTGCCCATTTGGATGTCTTCTTTGGAAAAATGTCTGTTCATGTCTTCTGCCCATTTCTTGATTGGATCATTTGTTCTTTGGGTGTTGAGTTCGATAAGTTCTTTATAGATTTTGGATACTAGCCCTTTATCTGATATGTCATTTGCAAATATTTTCTCCCATTCTGTCGGTTATCTTTTGGTTTTGTTGACTGTTTCTTTTGCTGTGCAAAAGCTTTTTATCTTTTTAATTTTTTAATTGTTATGTTAATCACCATACATTACATCATTAGTTTTTGATGTCGTGTTCCATGATTCATTGTTTGTGTATAACACCCAGTGCTCCATGCAGAACGTGCCCTCTTTAATACCCACCACCAGGCTAACCCATCCCCACCTCCCCTCTAGAACCCTCAGTTTGTTTTTCAGAAAAGCTTTTTATCTTGATGAAGTCTGAACAGTTCATTTTTGCCCTTGCTTCCCTTGCCTTTGGCGATGTTTCTAGGAAGAAGTTGCTGCGGCTGAGGTCAAAGAGGTTGCTGCCTGTGTTCTCCTTTAGGATTTTGATGGACTCCTGTCTCACATTTAGGTCTTTCAACCATTCTGAGTCTATTTTTGTGTGTGGTGTAAGGAAATGATCCAGTTTTGTTCTTCTGCATGTGGCTGTCCAATTTTCCCAACACCATTTATTGAATAGACTGTCTTTTTCCATTGGACATTCTTTCTTGCTTTGTCGAAGATTAGTTGACCATAGAGTTGAGGTCCTACTTACATTTTGAAAACAGTTTCACTGTTATAAAGTTAACCTGAGCTCACCATGAAAACCTTCAGACAATGTGAAAAAATATGGAGATCTCATGAAAATCATCTAAAAATCTCATCTTATTGAATATCCTTGAAGACCTATCTCTGTAATCAGAACAGTGTAACCCCTGAATATAATAGGTGTACAAAATATGGCCTGCTGGATAATCTGTACCTTTATTTGTATAGTACATGAATTGATGTTTCTTTTTACTTCTCTAGTTCCCATTACTACAATTTCTATGCAGATTTTGCATACTGAGAGTCCTGTGTCCTCATGGAGTACTTCTGACTTAGCTTTTAATTTGTAATAATTCTCAGATAATTCACTTGTTAGATGTTTATAAAAATATAAGTGCACCAAATGTGTAAAATTCAATTATCATAATGAAGAAACAATACCTTTCATAACTAAATGACTAGAACACTTCCACTAGCCACTTCACTTTTGCCACAACAGACAAAATTAGAATGTTAACAACGTATTGCTTGATGCATTATCTTTGGAGTGTTATTTCGACATTTCTAAGGTCACTAATTCATGAAATTCTGTTTTATGTAACCCAGAACAGTGACATTGATGAAAATTTCTGCCTATCAGATCACAGAGGTAGCAGATCTATGATATTAATTTATGATATTTGCATATTCAGATGTATTTTATAGTTTATGTATGCCCGTTAACATTTGCTCAGCATGTACAATATCTCCTTATATTTGAGGATAGAAAACTTATGTACATATTGTGACCTAGGAATACTTACAGAAGAGAATTTATTAAGTAAAGTTTAAATTCATACAAATTGAATACATAACTGATGCACTTAGAATATGCAAAGTAACTGTTTAGTTTAGATTAGATTAATTGGAAAAAGATTTCTGGAGGAAATGAATTGGCACTTGCATTTTGAAGCAATTAATAGATATAAGCAAAGAGGAAAATACACATACAGAGGAATGGAATTCAAGACATGCAATTTATGGCATATTGGATAGGTAAACTACTCTTCTGAGAAGTATCCATCCATTCTTTTATTCAATGGACATGCAATGAGCACAGTTTATACCAGAAACAGTGTTAGTCATGTGATACAGCATTCCTGTCTTCAAGCTTATGGTTTTATGGAGGAGATAGACAAGTACAAATATACTAGGATGCAGTAGGGTAAAAAAAAAATTCATTTCCCGGAACTGTAGGATACTGGTAGGAAACAGAAATGAAGTTACGAAAATCGGCTTTGGAGTGCCTACTAAGCATCAGCTAATAATCACAGAGCCCATCCCTCTCCTTCCTTCTACATCAAGCTTCTCTAAAAAGAGGTCCACGTTTGTTGCTCCAAGACTACTCATGCTGTAACTCCTTGCAATCAGGCTTTTGGGCCTGTAGCTCTATTATTCTATATAATCAGAAGTCCTCAAGGACTCCTTGGTTGCCCAGCGCCTAGGTCTTTCCTCATTCGCTGGAGTGACCCCTTCTTTAACCTCTACCTCCCTTCCAGAACACTTTCTCTGCATGCTTCCCTGTCACTGCAGAGACCTCTGGGGTCTCTTCTCACTCCACTTCCTTTTTCCACCTCCTCAATGCAGGCATTCCTTGAGATCTGTATTTGGTCATCCTCCTTTCTCTTTTACATGTTCTCTCTCTCCTGACAGTGTCATCCGCTTGTATGAGCCCCATTCTATATAGGTGATTGCAAATTCTGTTTTTAGAATCCTAACTTTTCTTCAGATCCTCCAGTATCCAGCTTTTGAGGAGTAAGTTCTACCTTGACCTATTATGTAGGCAACTACTATTAATCATGTTTTTTGTGGTTCTGTATTTTATGAGGCTCTGACACCTGGGGTCTTGCTGACTGGGAGAGACTGACCCTCCCAGGGCTACTAGCTAATTCCTAGAGATCGCAAATAACTTGCCTTCCAGCACACCTTTGATAGACAAAACAACCAATTCCAAGTCTCTACTCCAGCCTGCCTCCTATCAGGCTCCTGAAGCCTGGGACACTATTCCCTTGCCCTAATCATCCCAGGGCCAGGCACTAGAAACCTAGAAACCACTACTATATTCAAACTATCCAATCCTAAGCCTACTTAGCTGCCTACCCTGCCTTGCCCATTCCTTCCCTTGAAAATAATAATAAAGGCTTTTGCCCATGCTTTTCCCTTGTTCCTTCTGTCTCCTGACCAGTACTGGTGCTTTCCCATATAGTTCTGTATGGCATGCCATGCTTCCTATTGCTAGAGATCTATGAATATAAAAACTTCTTCTTCTGTGATACTCATTCTCATGTCTATGTGTATTAACACACCTGATTAAAACAAACCCAAGGTACATTTTAAAACACAACTGAACCTATACCATTGAAAATAAACTTCTCCTCCTCCTATACTCCCCATGTTCATATTAGTAGCATGATTCTTGAAATCAATAAGACCCAAACCTTCAGTCACTTTTGGTATCTCCTTCTCTCTTGCCACATACATGTTATTGCTTACACAACACCAACAGTTATCTCTACACAATTACATCTTCCTCTTTCCATTGACACAGCCCTGATGTGATCTTCCTGAGATTATGACAGTCTCCCAATCCAGCTTCCTATTTCCCACTTCTCCCAGGTCCAATCCATTCTACAAAATGGGACCAGATTCATTTTCCATAAGCCATCCCCAGTCATACAGCCTGCCTGTTCAAAAACCTTCAGTGCCCCCTCATTCATCATCTACTAAATAAAAATCATATTCTTAGGCCAATTCAAAAGATAAAGTATAGTCCAAGACATAGAATAAGAGTCAAGAGGAGCCAATGTCTTAAAAGCCAAAGGGAAAACAAACTAACTGGACGATTATTATGACCATTCATTTCCATGTTCCATTTAGTTAAAATATTGCATTAAAATGAAACACAAATAATCATATATACCAGTAATCATATATTTGCAATCACATTGGAGACAGAGATAGAGACATTTCAGGATTAGATAGTGGTTTGTTAAGGAAAATCCAAAGGTGAAGCACATTAGGGGTAGAAGGTCAAAGCCCCTCCAGCCTTTACTGATTCTGAAGCCCTCAGGGTGATTTTCAGGCTTTGCCTGTGTTCACTGATTCCATGTTGATGGGAAAACTATCACTCTTCTCCAGTAGAGACCTCTTTATCCCAAAAGTCTAGAGATAATTTTGTGTTCAAACTGGAATACTATATACCTAGTCCAAAATTTTTAGTGTAATCTCAAAACAGAGGAGCATCTGTTCACATGCAGAATAAATAATGGTCCGTGATAATGGTTTTCCATAGGAGCATAGCTTGACAACAGATTGTGGTCTAACAATTTGTATGAGTTGTCACAACAATGAAACTATATTGAGTAATACAGAAATGCTTAAGTTCATTAAAGCAGGAAACATGCATACCATTATACAGTATATGCTAGAAAAAAAAAAATCCCTAGAACCAAGCAAGACATTTGTTTTCCTTCTTTCATTGATATTCACATTTTTCCCCTTAGCCAGACATAGGATATTATTGGTTATAAATAATTTGTGGTCAAGCTTTGGCTTTTATAACAGAATGAGAAATATGTGATAAACTATGTGGATGCTGAGATAAACACTGAGCACATCCTGGGCTGAAAACAAAACAAAACATGTCCCACGCCCTCTCCCGTCTCAAACTCAAAGACTTGTGCTTTGCTGTGGCAAACCACTGTTGCACAGCATCGTGGCGTTATATGATGGGGCAAGAGAGAGCCACACGGAGAGGTGACAAGGTAGAAATCTGTGATGTGTGACTGTCCTGAAGGCTAGTGATGCCTGCAGTCTGTCCTGAGCAATTTGATACTCCCCATATTTTCACAGGAGCCCAGAGTCGGTACTGGTTCCTGCCTGCCATTTCAGGATTCGGGGATCCCTTCCCGGAGTGTGCTAAGGAATTTCACAGTCAAAACAATTGTTTGAACATATGGTTACCCTCTCCGAAAATGCAGCCTAAAAATTTAGGATGAACTTAAGTGAGAAGATGTAAACCAGCAGGCAAAGTGTAGGGTTTTTTTAAATGTATTTTTACAATGATCTCATAGTATCAGAACAGACCTCATTCGAGTAAAGAAAAAAATGAGACTTTTCTCACAGTTATTGGATGTACTATTGCTGATTTTATTTAACACAGGGATTTCTCTCATCCCAGGAAGCTGTCTTATCCTATTTACAAAGCCAGATGTATGTTGATTCATATTTTTAAAAAGAAAGGAGAGAGAATACTATGCCAAAGGGATAAAATCAAGTTTTTCTCTTTGTAGATTTTAATTAACATCAATCCATTTAATTTCATTGAGCACCTAGTGTTGTGAAAATTACATTCAATAAGGGTAAACAAAGCAAAAAGTAAAATCATCACCCCCACCTTTAGAGTTTAGCACCTCAATAGGAGAGACCTGTAGAAAAGTGGAAAGAAACTCTACCATATAGGGTAATCAGCACTACAATAAAGGACAACAGAGGGTCCCCTAGAGCACAGAAGAGGGGCATCTAAGGATTTCTGGGGGAGGAGCTCCCTAAGCTTAATGTCTAAGGATATAAAAGAGTTAACCTGGTGAGCAGAGGAGAAGATGAGCTTTCCAGACAGGGGAGGAGCAAGTGCAAAGCCTGGAACTGTACATGAGAGAGATTGCACCGAGCAAGGTTCAGGTCTTATCCCCAAAGCACTCTCAAAGTGCATGAGACTTGCATGGGACATGTTTCTCAATGCCTACCCCATGGCCACAAACACATACTTTTAAAATCACATGTGCAGGGGATATGAGCCTTCCATGGTATTAAGATCATTGGAGGAGCTTTTTAAAAACTATGTTTCCTCAGTCCCAGCCTCATGATTTTGCCTCAATAGGTCTGAGGTAGGATCCAGGCACAGTATCTCCCGAAGTGATTCTAATGTTCAACCAGGGTCAAGAATCAACAGTGGGGCCACTGAATTTTAACAAGCTCCCAGGTGATTGTGATGTTCATTACCTTTCTAGAATTGCTGCCCTGAGGCTTGTTGAGAACAAGTTCAACACCTGTCTTCACCAAAGCAATTGTCTTCCAAGTGTGGTCCCCGGACTAGCAGTATCAGCATGACCTGGGTACTTCAAAATGCCAATTCCTGGGCCCCACCTAGACTTACTGGATCAGAAACTCCCCAGGTGAGCACGGGTTGTGCTCTAACAACCCGCCAGGTGATTCTGATATATTTAAGTCTGAGAACCACTCAGTAAAGAGAAATTGGTGTATTGGGTGTGTGTGCTGGGTGGAAGGAAGAAAGAAGGAAAGGTGATATAACACACACTTCTCTCCCTATGTTGCTACTCAAGGTAGAACATTTTTTTTTAAGATTTTATTTATTTATTTGACGGAGAGATTGAAAGCACATATAGGCAGAGCGGCAGGCAGAGGGAGAGGGAAAATCAGGCTTCCCGCCGAGCAGGGAGCTAGATGCGGGGCTCGATCCCAGGACCCTGGGATCATGACCTGAGCCGAAGGCAGACGCTTAACCAACTGAGCCACCCAGGGGCCCCAAGGTAGAACATTTTTATAATTTTTTTTTCTTGGAATGAGGCACATTTCTCCATGAACTGCAAAGCAAGAAAAATAAAACAGACGACAAATGATGCTTTTAACTTGC
Source organism: Eumetopias jubatus (assembly GCF_037043125.1). NCBI lineage: Eukaryota > Metazoa > Chordata > Mammalia > Carnivora > Otariidae > Eumetopias > Eumetopias jubatus. Next base: position 79,071,332 of record NW_028274809.1, on the reverse strand, counting down.
CTTTTGCTGGCATTTGACTCTCTACTGGTCATCCCATCTTCTTAAGGCACCTATAGCTTGATTATTATTTAACAAGGGCCAGGAAATGGTAAGAGTTTAAAATGCAAACTCTTAATGAAACCCTAGGCATGTGTTTTCCACATTCTTACTTTTTCAAAATGCATTTGACTTGGCACATCACATTTTGCCTCCCCAGGATTTCAATTTAAAAGGCAGGGAAGGAGTGTCAGATATTCTTGAGATAGAGGTATGGAGGTTCACTGTAGCCACAGGTTTGGTCAGTGCTTTAGGTATTCTCAAATGTCTGCATTTTTGGGCCAGTTTTTAGAAACTGACATTATTGGCAAAGCAAGAAATGGCAATTAAGTTTTAGAGAAAAGCACTTTGAATTTTGATGTCATCTATTATTTCTGGCTTTAGGGTCTCCTTTTTCCCTAGGGAGGCTGCATGCACTTTGGCATTATAGAGACATGGTTTCAAGTAAGGACACTGTAACTTCTGGCTCCAGACCTCCGTCAAGGTATTTAATATTCCCGAACCTCCATTTCCTTTAGATGTAAAATAGGGATAATAATTCGCCCCTTTTTTAACATGGTTACTGTTGGGAGTAGATAAAACAAAGCATAAGTCACAGTGGAGATGTTCAGTTATGTTCTCTTATTAGCCACCCTTTAGCTGAACTGTCATAGAAGTTCTAGGTGGTCCGGAATATTCTGAATTTTTTTTTTCTCTTCCCAGTGATAAGCCTGGCATAAGAAAAAGCACTGCAATGGATGGGTTATCTCATGGGGGCTAGCAAACTCTATTCACAATTGAGGCACAGTCACTCAAGTTAATTATAAACATTAATTCAGTTAATTCAGCTCAGAAGCCAGTGAACTTTAGACATGACTTTGACTCCATCCTTTATCTTCTTGTTTGGACAGCTTCAAAAATATTTATGGAACAGATTTCATGGCTCAGCCATGGATGCACCACTCCCTCAGTACACAGAAAACTGCAAGAAAATGATGTAGAATGGGGCAGTTAGCTCTGGCCTGAGTGCACATTCAGACTCAGCCCATGTCATATACATTTGGAAACTGCAGTGCATAATTCTTTATCTGATAAGACACCTTAAAATAAAACTTATGGTCATACAGGGCAACAATCTGACAACTTGTGCATGGAAAACGATGTGTTTTAAAATGCATTTTTTTTCCTAATTTTATAGAGGTGATATTGCTCATTTACCTTATATTAAGTAACCTCTGGCAGGTCTGGGGCAACACCTGTAATCAAATCTAATGCTATTTCTGCAACATAATATGTAAGTATTCACATTAGTAAAATAAATAATGACCAAAAGAACCTCACATTCAGTTCATGTTCTGCCACAAAATCAGTTCAGATCAAGTCAAGATTCACAACCAAAGAAGAAGGAAAAATTATATAGTTTTCAGAACTTTTTGACTTTCAGAATTACGGATAAATTACTGAGGACATGTACTATATCTTCCTTTGGGGAGTTTTCAATCCTATTAGTTTGCTATATTCAAAAAGCTACACATCTCATGGGCAAGATCCAAAATAGCATTTAAAACCACTTGCTCAAATCATAAAAGGGCGTAAATTATTTCAAATTCTGCTACCATCCTTAAACTTGTGTTGATAATACAAGAAATGTGCACAAGTTATGGCTTTTAGTTTAACTGTGATGGTGTTAAGTTATTGGTGGGAAAAGATAATTATCAAGTTAGAATTAAATGTAGTCTACCAACTTATTTAATAAATGTTTTCCAGGGTTGATAGAAAGGAAATTTAAGGGAAATTATTTGTCAATTAAAGAAAATAAGACTTCAAAACAATCACTGACATTTTAGCTCCTAAAAACTGTTGAGAAAGTGATCATTGAGCCTGATTCTTCTAGCGCATTCACTCCTCTATTTTAGATGGTTTGCTAAGTCCTAGAGGACTGTAATAGCTTGCTGAGCAGTAGAGCAGTCAAAGGGATGGATGCAAAAGTTCCATGTGACCAAAATGAAAAAGAAACGTGCTAGGATTTCCTGAGCATTATTATGGGAAAAACACTTCTGGCTGGGTCTGTTTTGGATTTTCCCAGCTATACCTATGCTCAGAATATCTTTGCATGTGATATTGTATAGTGATCTCATAGGCATTTATTTACTCAGTCTGTTTCCCGATGAAGGGTAATGGAATATGCTATCCAAAGTATGCCACTTTGGCTAGATCTGTCTTGAGATGAAGCAGACAAAAAAAAAAAATCTCCCCTGCCCAACCCCTATTTGTATAAAAGCAGGACACAAATTTTCAAAGGTGTCCCTCCCTACCTCTCTACCAAGAAGGACAAATGTTAATCATCTGAAGACAACTTAAGACCCTATCAGCCTGGAAACAGTACCAGAGTAATCTACATGACAAACTTTTCTAACTAGCCTTTATCTTTGCCCTTGGAAACCTAAAACTGCTGTCTTTGTCCCGCTAGTTTTTTTCCAGAAATGTATTGTTCTTTGTTGATGATGCCATATAAGTCAGTTTGAAGCCACCTCAAGTTACTCATTTTTCCCTGGGTAACTCCCATGTGTGTATATAAGGTAAACATGTTAATAAACTTCTGCTTGCTTTTCTCTTATCTTCTATTATAAGGTCTTAGCCAAGAACTCAGAAGAACAGGGGGAAATTATTTTTTCTCCCCTACACAGAAAAAGAAGGTAACTTTTGTTGACCTTAGTAAGTCAGCTCCCAAATTATATGATGTACAAATGGATGCTCCGTTAATACTACTTTATTATACTAGTTGGAGGAAATAAGACCATATTTAAATTAAAAATGACATCAAAACTACTAATCTCAAAAAATTAGTAAATTACTTCTTATTAGTACATCATTTTGCATTATTCCACTACAAGAATATAGTAATACTTAAATGTTCTAGTCAGCTTTACTGAATATACTAGATCTGCATAATCTGTGATAATTGATCAACATCATGTAAGTAATGTATTTTGCAGAGAGCTTCTTAGCCTCACCTGCCCTTATATGAAGATATGCAGCTGTTAATAAAAGGAAAATGAAGAAGCATTCCAGTCTTCAAAAGACTTACTTGCTTCATTGCCCTACCCTTCTCTGAATAATTCTGCTCTATCAAATGCTTAGTCTTTCATTTTAATGAATGTGATCTATTTATTTTTGGTAATAGCATCTCAGGAGCACTTAAACCATGCTTGAGCTTGACAGTCTAGGAAGACATTTGACTATTTAGAAGGAGTGTATATGTGTCTCTAAAAAACCCAAAGTATACAGAGAAAACCAATAAAGGAACTGGTTAAAAGAAACACACATCAGTCCTTTGGGCAAATGGGAGCATGGAGTGAAAACGATGTTTTATCTACACATCTGGTTTGCTAATATATGCGAGTAAGGACTGTTTGAAACATCTTCTCTGTAATTATTCCACTTTAGGTAAAGAATGTCCTCAATTCATTCAATGTTGGATGGGGGGGAGGGGTGTTGTGGGGGAGCGGCAGCAAATGTTTATTGAGTGCCTATTATAGACCAGGCACTGGATAAGAAAGGCCCCCACATAAAACATGTGAATAAATTACCCACCCACAATGTTCTTAGTATATGATTGATTGTATATTCCTTTCATAAATGCCATGAACTTCTAGAAACAGGGGAAGTGATTTTGAGTGTGTTACTTTAAGTTCCAGCTCTTTAAAGCTATTAATATGTTTGTGTTTTAACATGTTCTTCTTATAAATTCATCTTGCTTCCAATTTTAGCAATATCCACAAGAACATGTTGACTTCAGGACACATGGCTTTAAATCATGACTATAAAACAGGATTTGGCACTACCCTAAAGGACCAGGATATTTGGTGCAGAAGCCTTGTTTTTAAGCACTTCTTAATGAAGAGAAAAGAGGAGGCCAGTTCTTTGATGGACTCATTCTTTCCCACAAACACTAGCCGCATGTTTATACAGAGAACATAATGGAACACCTCCATCGTGAAGTTCTACCATCACCAAAAACAAAAATTCCTACCTCTTGAGTTCCTATCACTTAAAAAAACTGAAACAAATCTAAGGGGTGAACACATTGGATCAACCATTATTCAGCAGGCACATGTCTTGCAAGGAAAGAGTCACAGTTAACTATCCAAACACTTGGGACCCAGAAGGTTTAGAGATTAGCCAAGTGATGATAGAACATAGCCATCAGTGTTCGCATTTAGTATTTAAAAGCTGTTCATCAGAGACTTCAGGGCCCTTGAGATAAATGTCTTCTTTGAACATGTTTACAGTGTTCATATTCAGTATAATTTTTAGACCTATGAACAGAAAAAATTTCCCTCCTATGTTTCTCCAAAGGAGCTTTAAGAAATCTACCAAACTTTAAGCAAACCACCAAACTTCTATAAATCTGTTTCCTGCCCCTGTTGGATATATAGAAGAATATTCCCATGCAGGGAAAGAACTGTTGATATACTTAAGATTCATCCACAATGCAGGGCAGGTTATTTACAGCAAAACAAGTCAGCCATTAGTCCTGTCCATTAACAAGTTCTGGTCACTGGCCAGGCAAAGAGATATGTATATAACTGGGCCTGGACCAAAATGTAAGTCCAGTTCTCAGACCCAGGAGCCCCATTAAAAAACTAGCAGTTGTAGAGGTGCCTGGGTGGTGCAGTCAGTTGGGCGGACAACTCTTGATTTCAGCTCAGGTTATGATTTCGGGTTGTGGAATCGAGCCCCACATTGGGCTCAGTACTTGGCATGGAGTCTCCTTGAGACTCTCTCTCCCTCTGCCCCTCCTCCACAGAATAAGTGGATAGATATTAAAAAAAAAAAAAACACAAAAAACTAGCAGTTGTGTTACAAGGAGAGTTATGATGTGCAGAACAAGAGGGTAACTGCATTTCAGCACTAAGTCTTTCCTAGTCAAATAAATTAGGAGAAAATGATAGATAAGGGTCAATAAAGGTATCCAGCTTACCTTGGGTAAATCACTTAACTCTCAGTGTTATTGCATCATCCATAAAATTAGGACATCAACAGCACCTATCTCATAGTGTTCATGGTAGATAGTAATCATTATCTAAGAGAGAGCTTATTATTAGGAAGTCACACCACAAAATTAGCCTACATTCAAGTATACAGCATCTGGAACATTCACATTACTTCTATCAGTAAGGCCTTGTCCGCTAGGATAATTTTTGAAACAAGCTCTAGGCTCATTTCTCTCTGGCCTTCATTTTGACGGAAGACTTCACCAACTTGCAGATAGGTCCTAGTACCTGAAGTGAGTTTCTTTTCAAAGTTTCACCCAATGAAAAAGTTTCACACTTTGAAAAGAAACTCACTTCAGGTACTAGGACCTATCTTCAAGTTGGTGAAGTCTTCTGTCAAAATGAAGGCCAGAGAGTTAAAAGGAAATGTGTTTGGGTCGGGGCGGGGGGGCGGGGAAGACGTTCAGAATGAGAGTGGAACAAGGGAAAGTTAGTCTGATTAGTGAGTTCTGCCTGAATCTTGGAAAGAGACAATGGGCCCTCATTTGCAGGAAAGAACACGCCCCCTGAAGAGGAGAAAAATTATGATCACAGCCTCACTGAGTGTCCCAGGTTTGCACATCACCAGCCTTGAGCCCAGAATCCTAGATCTGTGCAGACAGACTTAATGAAAATAAGTCAGTAGTTCTAATTAGAAATATGTCATTTTCTTCCCCCACTCTTTCTCTTCCATCCTTTCCTTCCTCCCTTCTCCTCCCTCCCTCCCTTCCTCCCTCCTTCCTTTCCTTCCTTCCAGCCCTCCCTCCTTCCCTATATATTCATTGGAGTTCAGAGGATGCATATATTTGCTTCAGGCAACTGTCCGGGTCCTATCAGTTTTTCAACAGAGAATGTTTTGAAGACTGGTTTAGAGGTGCGCCTAACAGCACGTTGGTGAATATCTAAAATTTTATAAACTAAAATGAAATGAAAGGCTGTGTGAAGCCATCCACCTAAATATTGAAAATAAGCCTTAAATGCCTCAATGCAGGTAAAGGGAAGTGACATGAATTTAAAGCAGTTGAAGAGATGATATGGGCAGAAACAGCACACAGAAATGAATTTAGAGCTCATTTCAAAAATTGGGGAGACTTTACTGCATCAATGCTTGTTGTGAGCTTATCTCCTTTTTACAGATGTGGAACCTAAAAGAATTTGATAAACTTTCTTTCTGAGGTCTATATTAAGAAGGGATATTTCTTTCACTATAGGTGAAGCATGAAAAAATATTTAAAGGTTATATGCATAAATATATGGATATGTGTGTGTGTGTTGTGTGAATACACCCTGTTTTGAGTTGATCTTAGGAGAGATAGCTGACCAATAGCCTTAGCTATGCTTAACAAACTTGGTTATATCATCATTGTCTTCATGAATATTCACCTCTACTTAAAGAAGTGAATATTCATGTGTATATACTACAGAGAAGAGGGAGCCAATGGGTGAGTGTCAGTGTCCAAATGAGTCTCACCAGCACCGCAGAAAGACTTTTCAACCCAGAATTGCTTAACTACCTTTACAGTATCTGAACTGCAGATGAGTTCACATTTATTAGTGAGTTGATAGGGTTCAGAGCATGCCACCCCAATGTATGCCACACCAGCATAGGACTATTTTGAGCTGAAGGCTGAGCTTTCTACACTCACCTTATCTACCTGTAAACAGAACATAAATTCCCCCTTGTGAAGGTGTCTCCTCTTCCCATACCTGAAAGAGGATAACAACCTTATCATCAGAGATGAGATGGCACCAAGAGTCTACATGAACAAACCTTATTAACTTGCCCTTATCTTGCATTAGGTTCCCCATATATTTGCCTTCCCATAATTTGCCACCCCTAGAAGCTCAAAGTCCTTTTCTTTTTTTTTCTTTTTTTTTGTCACTTCTCTACAAAATTATTGTTCTTTGCTAAGATGCTATATAAGCCCAAGTTCTAACCACTGCTTTGAGTTACTCATCACTTAGTATTCCCATCTATGTGCATTATACACATGTTAATAAGCTTCGGTTTGTTTTCTCTTGTTAATCTGTCTTTCATCATCTAATTTGCATGGCCTCAGTCACTGAACCTAAGATAGGTAGAGGAAAATGATTTATTTCTCTCCTACAGAATTGAACTTAAGAGTTTATGATATATGCCCTTGGGCATGTGGTGCAGCTCTACCACAAACAGTCCCATGCTTAACTGCTGATATATCTGAGACACCTTCCCAGTTACCAAGAATTTATGACAGGCAGAATGAGAGAGGCAGAGGGGAGTGAACTATGTATATCCCACTGAGTCCCAGCTCTTTTATTTATCAAAACCTTAAAACTACAAAACACCTCATAGTGGGAAGGAAGGCTGAAAGAGGGGGAGATTGGGAGCTTCAGCTCCTCTTAAGTGCCCACACCAAGAATCTCTGTCTAGATGTCTAACTTCATCCAGGGCAGAAATTCATCTCTCTAGTGGCCAGAAACAATCCCACACACTACACACATACACACACACACAGTTTCCTCTGGGCATTTGATGACTATCTCAAAGAGATGATAAAGCAGGCCCCTCCACAGGGGATATGTATCAGATATATCAGGAATTTGGCATACATTGCTTTCTTAATATCCTCAGATCAACAGCATAAGACATTATAATCACTCCCACTTTACAGATAGGAAACCTGAGGCTTAAGACCAAAATCACATGGCTAGCAAATGATAGAACTAATGGTAAAACCAGGTCTATATGACACATGCTTCCAACCACTGCCCTCTTCATGTTGCCTACAATGCATGATAAGGATGCCTATAATTTTGCCAAAGAAGATATGAGCATAATTTCCATGTAAAATCCTTCCCTCCTGTCTACATCCAGTTTAGTGGATTAATCAAACTGAAAGAAAAGTAAAGCTAAGAAAAATGTTTTATGGAAACCCTAAAAATTGAGATTCTATTCAAATGTTTCACGAAGATGACTCATCCCACACTCTTCCTGTAACAAGTTCTCTGGCTCTTTATTGAGCCTAGTTTCCCTTTGCTGAGGTTACACTTCATTACTGCAGAATTCCTTAAAAATAAAAACATCAAACATCAAAGCAGAAGTTGTCTGACCTATTTTTGATGATCATTGGAAACAATGAGGTTTCTATGCATTTCCCTCGCCTTTATGTTCTTTCTTTGTGATTACTACCATCTTTTGTAATTCATCATACCCCAAGGCAATTACTGCATTTTGTGAAATGCACAGCATTAAAAGGAATTTCCATGCAGGGTTACAGAAACTGAATGCCACATTTCTGAGTAAAGCACCCTTCCTTAGGGCATTGTGGATTAGCCTTTCCATGCCAAAAGGGCTGGATGGAGACAATTTCTTTAGCAGTCCCACAGTGTATTGAAAAGTCCATGAACATAATTTTTCTTTTTGGACAAGTCTATTGGCGACTGCCCAGGACAAGTTACATCCTATGGATTTCTCTCCCTAAACCCAGCTGTTGCTCATTTAGCCACTTAGCTGAGGATGCCAGCCTTTCATGGAGATAGAAATTAAACATGGATCAATCTGAAATCTTTCTGTGATTATGGGTCGTACCCACCTCTAACCAGGACATATCAGAGCCCTGGTCTGACACCTTGGACTTTCAAGTGTAGGCATTTGAGCCAATTGCCACCATCTAAAACCTACATCATCCAATGTAACCCAGACCCGTCTCAACCAATGTTGTACTTCAGCATACATGGCCTGAAATTTCATGAGCTTTGTTGAAACAGTGAAAATTTGAGATTTTTTGTCTTATTTTATTTAACTGAATTAATACTTCCAAGAATTGGATCATAATGAGATTTCTACAGCTTTTTCTTTTTTTAAGATTTTATTTATTTATTTGACAGACAGAGACAGCGAGAGAGAGAGAACACAAGCAGGGGGAGTGGGAGAGGGAGAAGCAGGCTTCCCACAGAGCCAGGAGCCCGATGCAGGGCACCATCCCAGGATGCTGGGTTCATGACCTGAGCTGAAGGCAGACGCTTAACGACTGAGCCTCCCAGGCGCCCTCTACAGCTTTTTTTTTAAACCAAATTCTTAATTAGCTGAAGAGCCAAGATGTGTGGCATTTATTTCAATATTATGTTAAATCTATAATAAATGCTTAATCTAAAAGAAGACAAAAGGAATCTTTAACACCATTCAAGGCTTTTCTAAAGAGAAATAAGAAAGTGTGTGGTAGAGGAGAAAAGCAGGCAGGCCTGGAAGATACTCACCCCAGAGGAGAACTCTTCAAATTCAGCATCGTAAGAACAGATATGTTGAAGTCACAAACAATACTAAATAAGTAAGGAGCCTAACTAATTCCCCCTGTCTGGCAATAAACAAGTCGCCAAATCTTCCAGAACCTTAATTTTCTCATCTTGTAAAATAACGTTTACAATGTCTTTTTCAGAGAGCTGCTGAAAAGGATACATGAGGTCACATAGGTCAAAGTGCTCTGTGAACTGAAGGGTCCCTACAAGAGGAGTACCACACTGTCAGGAGGACAGAACGTAATGCAACTTTGTTCTTAATCCTGCTCAGCAAACTGATTAGAGAAAACCATGTCATTCTTTCCCCTTTCTTCAGCTTCTTGTCTCCCTCTAAACCCTTACCATATGTGTGTGTGTGTGTGTGTGTGTGTGTGTGTGTGTGTGTGTGTGTGTGTGTGGAATGCTCTGCTTCTCAACAGTATTTGTCTCATAACTCAGGTATTGACACTATCGTTTGCACGATAACACTAAATTTTGACTATTCTGAACTAGTGTATCTACCATCAGTGACCTGTACTCTTCTGTGAACTTTCACCAAAGTTCAAAGAAGTGAATTGGCTTTTTAAAAAGAAGCTCTACAGTACAGTTATTTCTAACTAGAGAGCTAATAGCAGTTTCTCCTTTGTGGCAGAGAAAATCTTTATCAATTTACCAGAAGATTTGTTTGAGTCTCCTTTTCTATATGAGTGAAAGAAAAGTCTACATGCTATACTAGGTACTGAAAATAAACTCAACAAAAACAGTCATGGTCCCTACCCTTGTGAGGCTTGCAGCCCAAGTAGTAAATAATAAGAGTAATGAGAATATTAAAAGCAGCAGCTAACACTGATTGAAAGCATACTGTGTGCCAGGGATTGTTCCAAGAAGTTTAAATGTATTATCTTATTTAATCCTTGAATAAGTTGTCTTTACTCACTGTCTCTGCATCTTCATCTCCTCTTCTTTCTTGAAATGACACAATTTAGACTTTTGTTCCTACAATCCATTGAAATCACTGTGCTCAGGGTCACTAACTTTCACCAAGTTGCCAAATCCAATTGAGCCCTTCTCAGTCCTCATCTTGTTCAACCTCTCGGATAGATCTGACAAAGCTGACCTCTCCCTCTGTCTTGAAATACTTCCTATACTTGCCTTCCTGAATACCACTCTCCTGCTTTCCTCTTATAGGGCAGCTCCTCTTCCATCTCCTTTGCTAGTTCTTCTTCATCGCCCTGATGTCTTGATGTGGGAGTGTATCAGTCCTCGGCTTTCAGACCTTTTCTCACTTCTGGCCTCATACCTTCCTAGGTGATCTATTTGCCTTTGGTAATTTTAAACACCTTACACATACCAATCACTCCAGCTTCATTTGTGTCCCCTGAACAGTAGACTGCCTATGTAGCTATTCAACATGTATCAGTTTGCTAGGGCTGCCATAACAAAATAGCATAGACTGGGTGGTTTCAACAACAGAAATTTATTTTCTCAGACAGTTATGAAGGCTAGAAGTCCAAGGGGTCAGCCGGATTGGTTTCTTCTAAGGCCTTGCTCCTTGGCTCCCCCTTTCTTCCCATTGTCTTCCTTCTGTGCATGTCTGTGTCCTAATCGCTTCTTCTTATAAGAAACCACTTGTATTGGATTAGGACCCACCCATTTTACCTTAATTACCTCTTTAAAGACCCTGTCTCCAAATAAAGTCACATTTTGAGGAACTGGGGTAAGGACTTTACCATATGAATTTGGGAGGATACAATTCAGCTCATAACAAAACCAGGTACTCAACTTCTCCACTCCAGTGAATAATGGGAATCTCAGACTTAACAAGGCCAAGACTAATCTTTATATCCCATTCCACCCTCACCCCACTGCACCTTCCAAAAACCTGGCTTTTCTCTCAGTGTTCTCCATCTTCATTCAGTTTCTATTCAATGTCCCCTCCTATCTAATGTATACTCTTACTTACTCTCTAAGCCCACAACATGCTACATCTTTATATATTTATTGTCTCTCTCCCACTAAAATGTAAGCAGGACAGGGATTTTGTTCTGTCCTTTGCCTTATATCAGCATTAGGAATGGTGGACTGATACATAGTCGTTCCTTAATAACTATGTGCTGAATGAGTAAACATAATTATCACAACTCTATTATATGGGTAGGTTATCGTTTCCATTTAATAGGTAAAGAAATAAAAACTTGGAGAAAATATGTAACGTCCCTTGGGTCACAGAGCTAGTAAGGAATAGAGCTAGGGTTTGGAACCAGTTAATCTGAATCCAGATCTCTGATAAGCAGTAACAGTCCAGTGTGGCAAATGTTATTTCTAGAGAAGCACAGAGTGCACTGGAGCCCTTAGGAGAGATACCTAACTCAGGAGTTTATAAAAGGAGACAACTGGTATAAAAGCAATATGGAAGAAAGTCCCACATATGCAGGTGAGCTAAGATCCTAAACCAGGTTGGTGCTCAGTAATTAGTCAAGTGAATGAGTAAAATAAATAAATAATTATTATACAAACCCAGACAAATCAGAGCATACAATCATGGAAGAAGACTATAGTACTCAGCACTCTATTTAGTCATGAAACCATTAAATTTAAAGAGAAGAAGGAAGAAATGACTACCACAACAACCAGCCACAGCTCCCAAGCCTATAATGAAGCTGTCAGAATCGACCACATGAGGCCAAATATATTATGATACCAGTATTCGTCAACAAGGTCACAACAATAATTAAGATCTAGTTCTAACTTCATCGGGGCCTTGGGGAAATGGTAAACTTAGCAGAAACTTGTAATGTGTAGCAGACCTCAAAGATCCTGCAGGGAGGTTTACAGCTCCCTAGTGGAAGCAATCAAAGCCAAGTGTTTCATAATCCACAACAGAAAAACAAAAGGAATATTCAACTGCATGCATAGAGAGATGGTTCTCTAAAACCAAAATGAAAACTTTAAATAACCGTGTTACTTAAACTTAAACCACTTTTATTTCACCAAGGAGAGCCCATTTTAGTATTCATCATGCTAATGTGACAATAAAAACCCATTTCTGACATTAAATATAATATTTAGTAAAATTCCAAGAGTTAATGAAGATATGGATGGCTAGGAAAGTTGAGAAATTAACTTCTGAGGTGTGCTTCTTTCCGAAATAATGCTATCTAGAATCTGGATTCTCATCTAGGGCACTGATTGCCCCTAGAGTTTAAGTTACCTAGCCTTTGGATCCTATCACCAGTCCATGCTGAAGTGTTAAAATGTTATTTATAGGCATTGTAGCCTATAAGAGCTGGAAAGGCTGCAAGCGTTATGGCCAAGTCCATATAAGTACTTAAAAAAAAAGAAAGCATGGCACCAACTGTGCCAAATGACACCACCCCAAATCCAGTCTGAGAAAAATTCTTCATTGAAAAACATGCTATTGGAAGATAATCAGACTCCCTTTGTATGTTCCAAATTTATGAATTTGAGCCATTAGCAGTGTGCTTTAGACCCACTGATAGTGCTGGGAAGACTAAAAAATATACTTATAGAACATGTTTGTCAAATTCTGTGTAATTAAACCCTATGGGAATATTGACTAGAACTAGACTGAATTTATAGATTAATTTGAGAGGAACTATTACCTTTAGGCTACTGAATCCAACATCCATGATCACGGTATGTCTCTCTATTTACTTTTTCTAGTTACATATCCTAGAAACAGAATTTCTCAACCTTAGCAATATTGACATTTAGGGCCAGATAATTCTTTTTTGCCCTGTACGGTAAAGGATGTTTAGCAGTGTCCCTGGCCTCTATCCATCTGATAACAATAGCATCCCCTGACCATATGTGACAATCCAAAATGTCTCCAGACAGGGGCGCCTGAGTGGCTCAGTGGGCTAAACGTCTGCCTTCGGCTTAGGTCGTGATCCCGGAGTCCTGGGATTGAACCCCACAGCGAGCCCACATTGGGCTCCCTGCTCATCTCCCTTCTCCCTCTGCCTGCTGATCCCCCTGTTCATGCTCTATCTGTCTCACGTTCTCTCTCAAATAAATAAATAAAATTTTTAATAAATAAATAAATAAAATGTCTCTAGATATTGCCAAATGTCCCCTAGGGGCAAAATCATCTTCTGTTGGGAACCACTGTCCTAAAGAAACCTTTAAACATATTATCAAGGAGGCATGGGCAAATGTATTTATTGCAGCACTGTTTGTAATAGCAAAACATTAGAAATAACTTTGTTGTCCATTAGTAAGGGTATGGATCAATAAAATTTGGTTTATCCCTGCAATAAAATTTTATTAAGCAGCAAGAAATAAAATAGAAAAACTACATCTATCTATAAATGTAAATAATCTAAAAAAATAAAGGTGAATAAAAAAGTTACATAAGACTAATAATATATAATACCATTTATACACACTTTAAGTACTTAAAACAATTCAATACTTAAAATCTCTCTAAATATCCAAACAATACTTCAAATTGGTAAAAATTTAAAAATTCACATGGGAATGATTTCCAAAAATTTCAGGATAGTT